>NC_055989.1:119880870-120505870 GCF_018446385.1 Zingiber officinale
TTTTAAATTTTTTTTAAAATGATTTTTAAAATAATTTTTAAAGTTTTTAAAAGAATAATTTTTAAAGTTTTTTTAAATGATTTTTAAAAGTTAATTTTGATTTAATTTTAATTTAATTTAATTTTAATTTTAATTTAATTTATTTTTAATTTAAATTTATTTTTAATTTAATTTAAATTTAAATTTAAATTTAAATTATTTTAATTTAATTTTAATTAAGTCCTAGTCATCTTACCCGATCTATGTTTTCAATCAGGGAATATTATAATTTTGTGAGTTGAATTAGGTTCAATTTTAGGGTTTGGTTTAACTTTGTGTTAGATTCAGGTTTAGCTTTGGGTCCAACAATTAGGCATTCTCTGGATAAACTTCTGGGTTATGGTGAGTCACTTGGACATTATTAGAATAATTATGCCTTCGAGGTTTTCCAAATAGTCCTATCCATTGGACTTAGTACAAAACCTTGGTCTAACTGGTTAGGATCCATAAAGGGCAGCTTCAGTCAGTTCCACTTAGCCAAATGCACCAGGTCGAAGCCATATCTTCCTAGACATGCATAGACTAAGTTTCCCTAACATACTATCATCTAAAATTTCACCAGTACCATAGGTCAAGTTAAACTTGGTCCCTTTCTAATTAGTTCTAATTACCCTGCCGGGTAGGTTGGTTTGGGTTACCCTGTCGGGTAGGTTAGTTTTGGAGGTGCCAGCTATTCTGGAGCCCCCCCCTTGAATTATTGGCCTTTATTTAGTTTTTGGTTCTTGGTTTATGTCTGCTCTTTTTGTAGTTATAATTTACTTGATGATATTCTAAGTCTTGGTGTGGCTTAAAATATTTAGATTTTGAATTTGTTGATCTAGGTTTGTATTTTAATTTTTGATTTGATTTACTTGGTTTTATATAATGTATTTTTTCTTTGGGTATGTAATATTGGTTAAGTCCTACTTGCGTGGTTAAGCACGCTTTCGAAACCCAAGCTTTACTTGATTGTTTGTGTTGGGTTATTAACGATTTAAATGTTTTATTTAAACTTGACTTATAGCCAAGTCCGATTTTGTTGTACATTGTTTTTTGATTATTTAATATTAGATCTAAATTCTTAGATCTAATTGTAAATTTTTCTAACATTTCTTTTAATTTGTTAATTTATATTTTTAGTGATAAATTCTCCTCCTCAAGTGTTAGATCTTGAGTTGGATTTGATTTTGTGCTTTGTTCCTTGAGGTTTTGATTTTCCTCAAGGAGCATTTTATTTTCAATTTCCAATTTCCAATTTAACTAATTTATGATTCAAACATGCAATAATTTTAAAGAATTTTTTATTTAAAATAAAATTTACCTCGTCGGGGCCTTCGGAAACGAGTACGGACTCGTGGCTCGATTCGGGTTCGAATCCGTCTTCCGATTCTTCATCCGATTCTTCTTCGAGGGTCATCAACGCGAGGTGGCTTTGGTGCTTCTGGTCTTCGGCCTCTGATTCGTCCGAGGAGGAGTCGCCCCAAGTCGCTTTGAGAGCCTTCTTTTTGGATGCCTTTATCTTGTCGCTTTTCAGTTTCGACCACTCGTTCTTGTAGTGGCCCTTTTTGTTGCATCCGGAGCAGGTCACGTTCCTTGATTCGTTTGGATAGTTGATCTTCTGCAGGTCCTTCTTCCTGAAGCTGTTCTTTCTCCTAGTGAACATCTTCCTTACCAGGTTCACCGGGTACTCTTCATCTTCAGTCTCTTGATCAAACTCTTCTTCGGGTTCAGGCTTGTTTCTAGATCTCTCCTTGGAGGAACCTGCAACTAAAGCTACACCTTTCTCGGTCCCGACGTTAGTTTGCTCATGCAATTCTAATTCACAAAAAAGCTCGTCTAATTTTAGTTTGGATAAATTTTTAGAAATTTTGTAGGCATCCACGATAGATGCCCACAAATTATTGCGTGGAAAAGCGTTCAAGGCATACCTTATTAAGTCCCGGTTCTCCATTTGATGTCCTATTGTGTGGAGTCCGTTGAGGATGTCCTTGATCCTTGCATGGAGCTGACTTGCCGTTTCTCCTTCCTGCATTTTAATATTAAATAATCTATTTAAAAGCAAGTCGTGTTTCGTTACCTTGGCGTCACTCGTTCCTTCGTGTAGCTCGATCAACTTGCCCCAAAGTTCTTTCGCATTCTGATGAGGTCCTACCCGGTTCAGCTCTTCCTTCGTCAGCCCGCATTGCAGCGTGTTAAGGACCTTGAAATCTGTTGAAGCTTTCTTCTTCATATCTGGAGTCCACTATTCCGGCTCTAATGGAATTCCAGAGTTGTCGACCAGCGCCTTGCAGCCTCTGGTGACGCTAAACCATTGGTCGAAGTCCGTCTTCAGATACACTTCCATCCACTTCTTCCAGTACGAAAAATCATCCTCGTTGAACAGGGGAGGTCGTACTGTGCTGAAGCCTTCGATTTGAGATATCCTGCACACATGAAAAAAATAGACAAACGAAGGTCCCAAGACTAAGTCTTGGATTAGTAGTGTGGGAAAAAATAATTTAATAACTGAATTGGTGTTGCACCGATTCAGATTGATTGCGATGTAAGAAAAGTTTCCAAAAAGGTAATAGTACCAGTTTGAAAAATTTTGAAAATCTGAAACCCAAAAAAAAAAAAAGAAAAAAAAGGTTCCACCCCCTGTCTGATTGGTGGTTGCACCAAATCAGAGCGGTACCTGCTCTGATACCATTTGTTGGATAATAGAGTTTCGCTAGAGGGGGGATGAATAGCTATTTAAAAATTTTGAAAGAATACGCAACGGAAAAGTAAATGCAAAAGAATAAAGCAATGCTAACAACAGTCATTTTTTACTTGGTTCGGAGCCTTTGTCGACTCCTACTCCAAGACCCGCACGCAAGGGTGCTTTCGATGAGCAATCCACTAGCAATTCGAATATTTGAGTACAAACTAAATTACAGGAATGCTAATAGAAAAGCAATACCGACAAAAGGAAGAAAACAAAAGAACAGCGCGTGGTCGGAGTAGCTTCGCAGCGTCGCAGGAGCACAGGAGAGCAGATTGTCAGTTGTTGTTGTAGCTTCAGCCTTGACCCTCCTTATATAGGAGGTTCGAGGCTCCTGGAACCTTCACGACGCCCTGATTATGATGTAGTCGAGCCAACCAGAGAGCTCCATGTGGTGAAATGACGTTGAGGATAATTTTTCACCTCCGGGCACCCGGATCCCTCCCGGGCGTCCGGACCCCAGTTTTCCAGCTGCTTCCTTCCTACAAGAAAACGTTAGTCCGGAGGCAAATATATATCCTTCAAAACAAGGTGTTAGCATAGTTTAAGTTAAACAATTAGAGTATTAGTTAGATTCTGTCTTTCCGAGACCGGAATCTAGTCAAGATCTCGACTTAGAATTCTGAAATGGTTCTAAGTCGGATCGACGCCGAAGTTCCCTTCCCGGGAACGCGTCCTCACAGTCACTCCTCTCTAGTGACTTACCTTCACTTACCTGTCAGACGTCCGATCAGCCCTTCGACCCATCTGGGCTTCGTGCCAGCTATCCAGTCAGCCCGTCGACCTAGCTGGACTTCGTGTCAAATGTCTGGTCAGCCCGTTGACCGATTTGGACTTCGTGTCAGCTATCCGGTTGACCCATCGACCTAGCTGGGCTTCGTGCCAGACATCATGTCAGCCCGTCGACCAGTCTGGACTTCTCCTGCACACTCGATCAGAGTATTAGATAACAACGAAAATAACTTAACCTATTTTATCATTCATCAAAACTTGAGTTAGACCGTTAGTGCTAACCGTACCAACAATTTCAACCCATTGAATTTGTAAAATACGGTACTCAAATAATAATTAAATAATAAGTATTATTAGATAAATAACCTTATTGGATTTTTTCAGAATTTTTTCTAAATTTAAACGGAGTCCGTATGACACGTTTAAGGGGTAGAGTTATTGGATTTGGAGAAAGTATGTTTGGAATATCCCTAAGTGGGAGTTGATTAATCTCATTAAACCCAATTAACCTAAGTATAAAAACTAAACCTAGGTTTCCTTACCTTAGCTAATGCATTCCCTTCTCCTGATTTCCCTTATCCCATCTCTGCCGCTACCCACCTCGTAAGCATCTTCCCCTTCCTCGACTCATCGCTGGTGTCAATCGTCGGTTGGTGATGTGCCCTAGCACTCCATAGTCCCATCATCTTCTCCCTCAAGTAGTGGCCCTCTCCTAACCCTTACTGGAGCCGTCATCCACCTTCCTTGACCAATGGTGTCGATCGCCTTGCAATTATCCTTGTCGGGTTGCGCCGCTCCGATTACCTGACACAGGCGCCCCTTCATGTGAGGCCAAATCAGCGATGCCACATCCACCGCTGTTGCAAGGGTCAAGCCGCTGGTCTTCCCTGGGTTTTAATCCACCGCCTCCCTCTTTCATGCCCTAGCATCGCCACCTCCATGCCATCACCGGTAGTGGTGTGAGCCACCACATCTCAGTCTTCTCCAGTCTTCACAGCCAGCCTACCTTCTGTTGGAACCTTGATGTCCGCTAGAGGGGGGGTGAATAGCGTCTCACCCAAATCATCACTTCCTACGCTTGTTAGTGCACAGCGGAAACAAAAATACTAACCAACAAAAGGAAAGCTAACCTTAGAAAATAATAAACAAGAAGCAAACCCAATGACACGTTGTGTAATGTGGTTCGGAGATGAAGCTCCTACTCCACGGTTGTCCGTAAGGTGGATGATCCCGAGCCGTAGGTGGATGACTCCCCGGAAAACCTCCGGCTAGCTCAAGCTCCTTGTCGGTGGAGAAACCTCACCACAAACACTTGAATACAAGCACACCGATCACACGAGGGCTTGGGAGACTCTAATAGGCTTTAACCAAGTCTATTTCGTCAACTTTAACCAAGCTTCCCGTGCTTGGTTATATAGGCCACGGGTTGGAAAACCCTGCCTACCAGTCGACTGCCAAAACATGCAGTCGACTACCCTTCGTGGAAATTCGACCGTTGCAGCCCAATGGCTCGATACCAGCCTTCTGTTCGCTCCCAATCGACTGCACCAGTCGACTGATGAAACCACTAGTCTACTGCTACAGTAACGCTATAGTACTGCTGTAGTAAACTCTAATTCTAGGATTTTACCCCGAGTACATTCACTTAGCACTCGTTCTCGCCCGACCAACCTAGACCTAGCCTCCTCCATCAGCCTTGCATCCCTCGGATGCCTCCTCATCCTTCACGTCTTGCCTTCTGGAGCTTCCATCGACCTTGTCATTGTTGTCGGGTTTTCATTTTCCAAGAAGTCGCACCTCCGGGACTTCGTCCATTGCCAAGTCACACTTGGACTTACATTGCCAAGACTACATGCTTGGACTTACACCGCCAAGACTCATCCTTAGACTTTCCTCCTTTGCCAAGATCACACTTGGACTTTTCTTGTTGTACCTGTATCCTGCACACTCACAATGCATATCAAATATAACAATAAATCTAACGTAAACCTTTACCCAAACATCAACACCTAGAGTACCCAGATTATTCCAACAATCTCCCCATTTTTGATGTTTGGCAACCCGTTTAAGTTAGGGAAACAATATAGCAATACATATGAAAGTAAATATGTAAATCAACTCATGCATAAATAATGGAACCTAAATCCATAGGCTCCCCCTTTAACTAAGCTCCCCCTTGAGCTAGGATTTCTTGCAAAGGTAAACTTCTCACCCTTTGCAAATAAATGAGTAATCACTCCCCCTTCACCTAAGCTCCCCCTTGAGTTAGGATTTCTTGCAAAGGTATGCAGGTTTCCCACTTAAACCTAAACTTCTCCCCCTTTACCATACATCAAAAAGAGCTTCAACAATATCCCAATTATTGGACTCTTTGACCTCTAATGACCATAAACATCATGTATTAATCCCCCATAAGATTACATACATGTTCTCCACTCTTTTGGTCATTTTCTAATGCTAAAAAAGCATTTTCAGACCGTATCAGTCGACTGCCATCGTCAAAATGAGCTTACAGAGATATTCTGTGCTCATGAACAGTGTTACCAGTCGACTGGTATAAACCTCAATCGATTGCCATCGTCAAAATGAGTTTACAGAGGTCTTCTGTGCTCAAAATTACTGTTACCAATCGACTCGTAACTGTACCAGTCGACTGGTACTCTATGTTGGTAAAAATCAACCTTTTTGATCCACTTTTAGAAATTTGACAAAAATTTCACAAACCTTAAAAAAATCTCAAATTTTGTGGAGAGGTCTATTTTATCAATGTCTACTTGGAAAAAAATATATAAAAAATATATTTATCACAGATCCCAAGATTGACACAAAATTCAAAATTAGCTAAATAGTTCAATTGAATCATGACTTAAAGTCCTAGTTTTGACTTCCTCTTTATGTATCTGCCCATACTAAACCATAATGCATCCCTAGCATCAGTTTATATGACATCTATACATTAAAAACTAATTTTCATGCAATATGAATCCAATTCACATTTCAATGCATGAAATACATCCCAATTATGTCACCCCACTATGTTAGAGACTTAAGTCAGTCTCCTAACCACTTGACACATTTAATAACCCATCTACCATGGGTCCCAAAGGCTCTTCCTAACCTTAGGAATCTTAACCTTAGTCACCTCCCTTGGTGACTCATCTACTATAGCTAGGCCACTTCGGTGCACATCGGGTGACACTTGACCTACAAAACTCACCTTCTTAACCTTAGACACATTGTCTTTGGTTAGTTTCTTCTTGTCCTTCACCTTGGACACCTCATCCTTGCCATAATTATATGTCACCCTAGCATATTCCTTCTTATTGGCCTTGGATGACTCTCCTTTGTCCTTGATCACACCTCCCTTACTAATGTCATGTGCTACCTTAGCACTTGACCTCCTTTTGGTCTTGGAGGGACCTAATTTGATATTTTTGGATCTTTGACCACCCAAACACATGTCAAGTCCTCTAGGTCCAATAATGAACCTATCTAGGACTTTCTCTATTTCTTCAAGCCTTACCTTTAAGGCTTGATTTTCTAATTCTAGGGTTCTAACCCTAAAGTCAACATGTCCACCTTGGATATCCCTAGACCTACCCACCTTCCTAGGCATATGTCTCCCTTTCTTGGGATTAATGCTTAGGTTTTCACCTACTTTCCTTCCCTTTGTTAAATTGGTTTAGGTCTTATTAGATCTACTCTTACTAGATTTAGCATGAATAGGTCTCCTAGGGTTATCTCCTACATTAACCCTATTCCTATCATTATATCTAAATCCATGATTATGCTTGGGTAAATAATGAAAATTATTTCTAGCATGCATGGAAGAATTTAAATTTAAACTAGAATTCAAATTAGGGTTTACCTCCTTTACCCTTAAAGCTCTCTTCTTCTCCCACTTCTTCAAGTGCACCAATTTCTTGAGCTCTCCTCTCCTTGGGCACTTTGTGTGGTAGTGTCCCCACTCACCACACGTGAAACACCTAATGTGCTTCTCCTCCTTCTTCTTTTTCCTACAATTCACATTAATTTCTAAATTAACTTTAGTGAGTTTAGGGTTTACCTCCTTTACCTTCTTGAGCGAAGGACACCTACTCTTGTAGTGCCCCATCTTATCACACTCAAAGCATTTGATGTGTTCCTTTGTGCTCTTCTTGGTAGTTGAGGTGGAGGGTTGAGCTTCCAAGATCTCCTCTTCTTTGGATTGCTCTTCTTCCTCTTCACTTGAAGATGTGGATGATTCCACTTCTTCTTCCCTTGAACATGTGGATGATACCTCCTCATCTTCCTTCTCCTCCTCGGATGTTGAACACGTGTCAACATCCGATTGGTCCTTCTCCTCTTGGACCAATGAGCCTTTCTCCTTGGGCTCCTCCTCTAATTGGATTTGTGTAGGACTCTCATGAAGCACAATTACCTTTTTCCAAAGGTCACTTGCGTTCTCGTATTCATCTACATTCAATATCGCATTAGGAGGTAATAAATTAATTAAAATTCTAGTTACCTCCTTGTCCATCTCCGATTGCTCCTTTTGCTCCTTGGTCCAAATGTCCAATATCGACGTCGGAGACGCTTTCCCTTCTTGTCCGTTGGAACTTTAAACGGTTCCTCCAACGCAATCCATTGGTTCCAATTCATTTGGAACCACGTCTCCATGCGATTCCTCCAATAGTCAAAGTCCTCGCGCTCGTATGGAGGTGGGATTCAGATGCCCCATCCGAGAGGTCCCTCCGACTCCATCTTCTTCCTCTAGCCACTCTCTTGGCGATTAGTCCAACAATAGCTCACCTAGCTCTGATACCACTTGTTGGAACCTTGATGTCCACTAGAGGGGGGTGAATAGCGTCTCACCCATATCGTCGTTTCCTACACTTGTTAGTGCACAACGGAAACAAAAATACTAACA
This sequence comes from Zingiber officinale, assembly GCF_018446385.1. NCBI lineage: Eukaryota > Viridiplantae > Streptophyta > Magnoliopsida > Zingiberales > Zingiberaceae > Zingiber > Zingiber officinale. Next base: position 119,889,273 of record NC_055989.1, read on the forward strand.
AACAAAAGGAAAGCTAACCCTAGAAAATAATAAACAAGAAGCAAACCCAATAACACGTTGTGTAACGTGGTTCGGAGATGAAGCTCCTACTCCACGGTTGCCCGTAAGGTGGACGATCCCGATTCGTCAGTGGATGACTCCCCAAAAAAGCTCCGGCTAGCTCAAGCTCCTTGTTGGTGGAGAAACCTCACCACAAATACTTGAATACAAGCACACCGATCATACGAGGGCTTGGGAGACTCTAATAGGCTTTAACCAAGTCTATTTCATCAACTTTAACCAAGCTTCTAGTGCTTGGTTATATAGGCCACGGGTTGGAAAACCCCGCCTACCAGTCGACTGTCAAAACATGCAGTCGACTACCCTTCGTGGAAATTTGACCGTTGCAGCCCAACGACTCGATATTAGCCCTCTGTTCACTTCGAGTCGACTGCACCAGTCGACTGATGAAATCACCAGTCGACTACTACAGTACTGCTACAGTAAACTCTAATTATAGAATTTTACCCCGAGTACATTCACTCATCACTCGTTCTCGCCCGACCAACCTAGACCTAGCCTTCTAGCCTCCCCCATCAGCCTTGCGCCCCTCGGATGCCTCCTCATCCTTCACTTCTTGCCTTCTGGAGCTTCCATCGACCTTGTCATTGTTGTCGGATCTTCATTTGCCAAGAGGTCACACCTCCGGGACTTCATGCATTGCCAAGTCACACTTGGACTTACGTTGCCAAGACTACATGCTTGGACTTACATCGCCAAGACTCATCCTTGGACTTTCCTCCTTTGCCAAGATCACACTTGGACTTTTCTTGTAGTACCTGTATCCTGTACACTCACAATGCATATTAAATATAACAATAAACCTAACTTAAACCTTTACCCAAACATCAAAACCTAGGGTACTCAGATTGCTCCAACACCTTCCTCCTAGAGTCGACGTTGTCGGTTACCACAGACCACTACCGATCGAGAGGGGGTGCCACTGCTCTACCTTTAACTGTTGTTGAGGAACCATCATTGGTGCTGAATGGAGGAGCAGGACAACCATCAATAGGAGATCTCTATCCCCTCATAGTTACGTCTAGGATTATCATCGAGTTGCTGCAGATCTGAGTGAAGAGCTCCTTGTTCATTATAGCTACACTTGAGATCTCCACCGAGCAGTTGCGGATCAAATTGGGGTAACAAAACTAAACCTAAGCAGATAGTGAGTAGTGCTTAATTGTTAATCTTGGATCTAATTATGGTCTTGAGTTGATTAATCTATACTTAGTTGTTAGGTGGGATTGATTTGGTGATGTAGCAATTTTGGAATGCGATAACATGTCGATGATGGAGATTTGATTTCATGATATGTTGTGGTTTGGTTAACTAGTGGTCGGTTATCAAGATCATTATCATATTTGAGTTAATTGAGATTGAGGTGTTGTTTTGAGGAGATTAATAGTTATTCCTGTTAGAGTGTATACTAAAAGCCTAGCTTTTGGTATAAACATTAATCTAGAAATAAGAATCGCATTGGTCAAATGTCTACATTTATGATAAATGTAGTTGCTCAATTAATTTATATTGTAGATAACATGGTGTGTGGTGTCACATACAGAAGATCATGTTATCGGTTCCTTATAAATTATAAACAGTAGCTCACGACCAAGATGGAAAGGAACAAACCATTGGAAGGTCGTAGTGTAATTAGGTATTAGTTTATCTTAATTATATGATTACACTAGTACACTTAGAGTGTACTGAGTAGGACCATTTGAGGTCGTTCCTTTTATACTGACTTTATAAAAGAATAAAGACCTCAGTTATTATGGAAGTGTGTGCTTTTAATCCTAATATAATAACAAGCACATATATTTGATATTTATTTCTTTAATTTATCAATGGGTGAGATTTAGTTCGATAAATCAATAAACCCGATAAGTTGGGAAATGGTATCACTTATAGTGTGTGTTGTTGATTATAGAAGGAAACTGTGTCCTAGAGATACTAGGTTGATAATGTCCTCAAGAGGAGCTCATAAGGATTGTCATGTTAAACCCTGCAGGTGGACTTAGTCCGACATGATAATAAGGTTGAGTGGTACTACTCTTGGACCTAGATATTAATTAAATGAGTTGTCAGTAACTCACTTAATTAGTGGGCATTCGATATCTTAAACACAGGGAGACTAACACACTCATAATAAGAAGGAGCCCAAAATGTAATTTGGGATTGGTGCGGTAGTTCAATAATAGTTCTTTAGTGGAATGAATTATTATTGATGAAATTTAGTTGTGTGTTCGGGGCGAACACGGGATGCTTAATTTCATCGGGAGACCAAAACCAATTCCTCCTCTCGGTCCCTATCGTAGCCTCTAGTATATAGAGATTTATACCCACCGCATACCCACATTCTTACCCATCCAATGGGGCCGGCCAAGCTAGCTTGGAACCCAAGCTAGGGCCGGCCAAGACCAAGTGGATGAGCCATATAGGTGGTCGGCCAAAGCTTGGGTCCCAAGCTTAGGTGGCTGACCACTAGAATATTAAAAGGATTTTTATTAAAATTATTTCTTATGTGGATATCATGATTTTAAAAGAGAGTTTAAAAATTAAAAATTTCCTTTTATAACTTTCTACAAAAGATTAAGTGAAGAGATTAATCTCTTTCCTTATTTGTAGATTAAAAGGATGATTTTAATTTTTGGTAAAAACTTTCCTTATTTGTAAATCATCTACATGTTTAAAAGAGAGTTTAAAATTTGAAATCTTTCCTTATTTGTTGATTAAAGGAGGATTTTAAATTTTAAGAAAACTTTCCTTTTAACCATGTTCATGATTTAAAGAAAGTTTAAAATTAATAATTCTCTTTTATTAGTTTCTACAAAAGATTGAGAAAAGATTTGATATCTTTCCTTATTTGTAGATTAAAAGAGATTTTAATTTTTAGAGATAACTTTCTTTTTATCCACATGTTTAAAAGAAAGATTTTAATTTATTAAATTTTCTTTTTATAAACCAATCATGAAGGGATTAAATTATTGGAGAAATTTTATAAATTTCTGGAGACAAATTAGGAAGTTTTAATTAATTAAAACTCTCCTTGTTTGTAGCTTTGGTGTGGCCGGCCATGTAAATTGAGAAAAGGAAAATTGTTTTTAATTAAATAAATTTTTCCTTTTCATGGCAAAAGAATTAAGGAAGTTTTTAATTAAATTTCCTTATTTGCTAAGACCAAGGATTATAAAATAGGGGGTAGAGAAGGCTTCATGGAGAACAACCTCTATTATTTCTCTCCCTCTTTTCCTTGGTGTTGTGGCCGGCCAACCTCTCTTCCTCTCTTCCTCTTGGTGGTGGCCGAACCTTCTCTATTTGCTTGGAGCTCTTGTGGTGGCCGGATACTACTTGGAGAAGAAGAAGAAGAAGGAGACAAAGCTTGTATCCCTTGGAGCTTGGTTGGTGGAAAAAGATCTTCATCTTTTGGAAGCTTTGTGCTTGGCCGAAACTTGAAGAAAGGAGAAGAAGGTGCTTTGGTGGATTCTCATCTCGGAAGATCGTTGCCCACACAACGTCCGAGGTTAGAAGAGGAATACGGTAGAAGATCAAGAGGTCTTTCTAAAAGGTATAACTAGTATTTTTCTTTCCGCATCATACTAGTTATTTTTGGAAATAATACCAAATACAAGAGGCTTACGATTCTAGTATTTCGAATATGTTTTTCGAAGTTGTGTTCTTTTGTTTTATTTTTCCTTGTGATTTGATTGTTCTTTTCGGTTAACCTAAAGTTATTTTAGGAAATTAAATATTAGATTTCTATAAAAGGTTTTGTCTAGTCGGTGGTGGTTGCTCCCATATCCAAGAAGGCCATGTGCCTCGCCACGTCAGTACTGGGAACCAATTATGGAAATTAATATTTAATGGAATTAATAACTTAAGGTGATTTGGGTCGAACGTGTTAAGTTCCGCAGGAGATCCAAGTCAAAACCTAAAAGAACAAATAGATTAAGTTTTGGATCAAACGTGTTAAGTTCCGCAGGCGATCCAAAATTTAATTTAAAAGAACACATGGTAGCTAGGAAAAGGTTCAGACCTTTGTACAAATTTTTGTACAGTGGAACCTCTAGGCTTTCCGAGTAGCAACCAACAATTCCTGTTGCTGATTCAGTTAGGATAGAAGTTATTTCGATTAACTATCAATTAATGGGTAGATGATGATAATTTGGAATCAAAGTTGTTAAAAAGGTTGATTAACCTTTAAGTATTAGGGTTAAGCGATGATCGTGTTTCGATTAGGGCTACCCTAATTGGTTTAGTGATTGGTTTAGCTATTTAATTCATATGAGAGTAGCTAAATAATATCTATTGACGTAGGACTTTGATTTGGGGTGAGCTGCACAACGTGGATTTTATTTTGATACAATCGACATATCAAGGCGGGTACTTCTTATCTTAATTCTGTAGTACTTTGACCTTAGTGCATGAGCTACATTCGGATAGTTGCTATATTTATCTTGACTCCACTAATATTTTTCTGAGCTTGATACTTATCCACTCGATCTTTGGGATAATCGATTTGATGTCTATGCAGTCTCTCGTTATTATCCATGCTTACTTGCTTTGATTGTTATTTATTCATATACCTTGTTGAGCATGCCGGCTTCATGAAGCATACCTAGTTTCTGTTTATATTTGTAATGACTGCTGCATCTTGCACATCATGTCATTACATGCATGCCGACGACCATGTCTCCCTTGTGGTTGAGAGGGTCGTTGCCCAGAGCCGCACGCTTGGCCACTCATGGGTAGTGATAGCTAGAGCAGATGTCGCTTGTCCTGTCGTGCCACACTTGACCACTCATGGGTAGTGGTAGCTGGAGTTGTGAGAAGCGAGGACCCCTTCGCTATGTAGCTAGATAACTACTCAACACTCAGTCACTCGAGAGTAGTGGCGGCCTTTGAGTGAGTACAGTTGTCATCGATCTGGCCTCTCGACCATACAGGGATCGTGGTGTAAAGAGGTGGGAGGGGGTGACCATCCGTGCATACACTATTATTATTATACCTGCTGATAATGTTGATTGTTTATTTATGTAGTTGTTTTATTATATCCATGTGATATGCTTACATATGCTGAGTTATATACTTGTCGCATGTGCTTAGACACTGCTTACTTGTTAGCAGTATGTATATACCTCACATGTTACCCTTGTAGTTATGAGCAGTACTATGACAGATCCTCATTATCCTTGACCTACTATTACTAGCCTAGGATATAGTTTCAGGTATGGACATTTACTATGATATCACTGTAGTATCTGCTATTTTTCCTACGAGACTATATACCTTTGTATGTCTAGTTCTTTATTATGTTCATGCACTATCTATCTATTATCCACTGAGTCACAGCATTCACCACCCCTTGAACTAGTTTATTTTGCCAGGTAGCAGGTAAAGGATTTATGGAGTCGCCTGGAGATCCTGTCTGTCAGTCCCATGTCACATCGAGCGACTTCTTCCGTTATTGCTTCTGTTCGTATTTTTGGTTTTGGACTTATTCATGTATATATATATTTTGTATGGAGTTCAACTTGGTGGTTTCTTATATTGGTTTGATGTTGTTGTGTCAAGACGAGCTAGCTCGCAGTTAGTTGTATTATAGTTTTGTGATAATTATTTTATGACTTCCATCGTGTTTTGTTTCAGCCATGTGGGTTGTTTATTAATTGCATGGTTGTGTTTACATCTAGTCGTGTTAGCTGTAGTTTGCTTGTAAGTAGCCTTGGAGCAATGCGTACTTGTTTCATTTGTCATTGTTATAGGGGAGGTGTTGTCCGATTTTTGTCGGATAACCTTACCCGTGGGGCGTGACAGAATTCACCCTGCATATTTGAAGTTCCATCATATCCTTGACCTCTTAGTCTAGATAATGATAATCCATGTTTCACAAATAAAGCATTGATAACATCCTTCAAAGAATGAGAGCTAGTGTCATATACATGTACAATTGCAAGGAATCGTTCAATCACCTATCCTTTTTTGTTCACATATCTCAAAACAATTTCCATTTGCTCCTTCACTGAAATGTCTCGAGATTCATCAACCATTAAGGAGAAAACATTGTTTCCAATATCTTCGATTATGGAAGTGTGATCTCAGAGGCACAAGCACACATAAGGTCTTTTTGAATTGCTAGAGAAATCATTTGATTATTTCTAGAAGCATTTTGATTAACAACCTTTGAAACTTCCTCATTTCTTTGACTGTACCATTGAAGCAATTCAAGAAAGTTTCCTCTATTTAAAGAATTACTTGAGTCATCATGTCCACGGGAAGACAATTCTTGCTTCAAAAGAAATCGCATAACATCCAACATTGCTGTTAAACGAGTGCGATAAGAAACCTCTATATCTCGCCATGTACTCGTAATATATTTGAAACACTATGTCTTAGATCTTGAAAAGATTTAAACTGTACTCTAGTATAATTGTGACAACTATCTACGCCACCATTGCAAATTAAATCTTTCTAAAGCATTTTTCCAATTATTGAATCATGTTTTTACAAAGACATACTCTTTATATCGACCTCCTTTATTTGATGGTTTAAAAAGATAACATGATAAGAAAAACACTGCATCTTTTGATATGCTATATTCTAGCCATGGATATATTTTATACCAACTATCTTGGAAACTCCTTTCTTGATTACCAAAAGATATTTTTGGATACATATTGCCAATTGGTTGACAAGACCCTTAATCAAGTACTCTCTTCGGACTTGATCTCAAATAGAAATATCAAACTTTTCAATTGATTTTCGTAATCCCGGATCACTAACAATATCATTTAAATCTAATTCCACATGAGATTGAATTTCCACAGCTTCACTAATATTAGGATCATTGGAAGAACCCTCACGAAAACATTTAGGTTTAAAAAACCTCTCCATAATCTACACAAATAAATAATTAAAAATAAAGTATGTATATTATGTAATTAAATTAATATTCACAATTAATTTAAACCCTAAACCCCTAATTTAAATTGAAATTAAAAAGTAAAAAAAAAATAAGAATGGTAAAAAAAATTAACCTTGAATTATGTGAATGACTTGAGCGGTGGTGACCTAGTGGCTGGGGGTTTCCAAATAAGATAATGAATCTGCAAAACAAGCGAGAAGTCGAGAAAATAATACAATGAGTTTACTGTTTACCTCGAATAACACTGAATAATATTAATTTTTATACTTGGTACTTGGTAGTCCATAGAAAAATTTAAAACAGAAGAGATCAAGAGAACAAAATCACACACAATCCAATCAATAAATCAACACTAGAAAAAAAAACAAAAATAGAGAAAAAAACCAGAGACAGAGGCGAGGCGAGGGACCTAGTGGGCGGCTGTCGGCTGCTGCAATGTTGCTGGCCCACTGTGCTACAGTCGGTGGGTGGCGGACTGGTGGGTGGCAGACCAACGGGCAGTGGACGATAGACGACGAACAATGGACGACGTACGACGGACAAGCTGTGGCAAAGAAAAAAAGTGCAATGAAGAACAAACAAAGCATTAACTGCTGAGGCGGAGTCGTAAAGAGGGAGAGCAAAGCAATTGCAACGAAGGGAAAAAAATAGATGACCTATTGGGCTTGGGTGCAAAGTGAGGCATATGTATTTTATTTATAAAAAAAATTAAAAAATAGATGAAAACCTTGTTCCCTGGCTTGCGTTTCTATTGGATGCTGAACTTCTCATGCCACTGACTCCTCCTTGGCTCTATCTCCGACAAATCTCAGCGAGGGCTTCAGCTCCCTCCAGCTCTCGCCTAAATTCGCCACTGAAAGGAACTCATAGTAAATGATTTATAGGCGATTGTTGTTAGAGATGATTAATCTTACTATTAATGTAACCTAATATCGACAAGGAATGCATGAATAGTCATCTATAAAGGTTTCAAATGTAACCTATAATATAATTATCTTTTGTATAGCAAATGTCCAAATTGTTATGTAATATTAAATGATCTATAGTTAATGATGTGTCCTTCTCAATGCACTGTCCCCCTCCCTCCTCCCTCCTCCCTCCTCCCTCCTCCCTCTCTCTCTTTCTCTTTCTCTCTCTCTCTCCCTTCGAAGTTACAGTTATATTCATCCTCCAGGTGTCCCCATGGACTGGATCAGCTGGTTAGGTGCCTGTAACTTGTCACTAAAATCATAGGGTTGAAGGTCGCTAGTTGCACTCGGGGATAAAACTCTGGTCTGCTGTGCCAAAAATTCCTTCGACCCCCAGTCACCTATCCTGCCCAGCATTAACCGTGATTTACTCCCTCTGGAATCTTATGGGGCCGGGGCCAGGGGGCCGCTAGGGTGATGGTTCCACCTTTTTTTGCCACTATATTCATCCTCCATGTGGTCTAGAATCAGAGTCCTATGAATCTCATGAGTTTATCTGAGATGATAAGTGATGATTATATTTGTAGCTAAGAATATGGGGTCGAACTACAGAGATATTGGGGCGTAAATCTCCGGATCCTATGTATCTCATCTCACTCATCACTTACTCTCTCGATTATCGTAATTTATTTTCCTCGTGATGACCTTGAGTTGAATGTGATAGAGGCGCTGGATGTGCGATTTCGCCTTTTTACAATAAAGTCAGAGTCCTATAAATAAACATGCATCAACAGACGTCAACGTGATCATGATCCTTCCGACGGTAAATCAGCACTAGGTTGGAAACTAAGGGCTTGTAAGTGCATGATGATAAAGGAGAAAAATGAGTAATTCGAGAGATAACAATAACATCCATATACGAGAAGAAAATCATGCATTCACCTACTGACGCCAAAACTTATATAGCTGACGGGAGAGAATACATACATGATCTGACAGCTGGCCAAGTGAGTTGTCATACATGTCAATGTAATCCGCCACACATGAGGAGAGCTGGGGGCCAACCAATCGGGCAGCCTGAGGTCAGGCGCTAGAGGGATTGAGTCGTACATCTAGTGTGGTTAAACCATTGGCTAGATGTCACCCTCATCTTCAACTGTTGGGCCGAGGGCGGTTCTGATAGTTGAGTATGACGGCTGTGGTGGTTATGAATTATCGAAGGTTGAGGTTGAAGGGAACTAGCTAGCCAAGAGGGTCTCTGTTGGAGCAAACTCTTGTATTAGAGCATTAGCCAGGCGACGACTCAAAGAGAATACCTGGACAGCACGGGGGAAGAGAATGAGATGGTTTTCCAGACGGATGATATTAGCTCCTGTTTTTGGAACTTATAAATACGCTTTGCTACAACATTAAAAATATTATTTTTTTCATTTTTAAAAGTACATCCCTAATCTCTAACATTTTTTTTCCCAACTAAGCAAGTTCTAAATGAGAAAAACACAAAAAGGCATGCGTCTTTTTAAGCCTCCCATCGGCAATTAATATAGACGCTTCGTGCGATCTCATTTTCATGATAACCCTAAAAACTTTTGCTCCTAAGATGAATGAAGCCCACTTAGCCTCTGTTTGGATGGGGTGAGGTAAGGTTCATTAATGGAAGGGGATGGAAGGGGAAGGGAGGGAAAAGAAAGGAAAGGAAAGTAATATATTTATCTTACCCTTGTTTGGAAGGGAGTGAAAGTTTATGTGAGAGAAAAGGGATGGAATGAAGGTTAAATATACAAATTTACAAAAATATCCTCTTATTTTTTTAATAAATCTGCATGTGAAAAAATAAATAAGGATATAATTGTAATAATTTCTCCTTACCCTTCCTTACACCCCAATTTGGGGTGTAAGGAATTTCGCTTATTCCCGAGCATGTAAGGGGAGACTTTACCCTTCTCTCCCCTTCCCCTTCATAACTCACTCTCTCCCAAACAAGGGTAAAAATTCATTTTACCTATGTTTACCTTTCCCTCCTCTTTACTCACCTCCTCCCAAACAGAGAGTTAAGTAAGTTGACCTTGCCCAGGAGAAGCCACATCCAATTTAGTTAAGTGCATCCCACCTCGATCGGACTCAGTATCCTCTTAAGGCACTTCAACCAAAGCGGCTTCCCTTTGGATGAGCTTATAAGTGCACCACAATTACTTTGGCAAATTTTACTTGGCCCATTTGGTTAGCCATCACCACACCTATTTTATATTTCTCTAGCCATGACCACACTAAATGATTCAAGGCCAAAAAAATTTAAAAAAAAAAAGAAACACAAAGATGGTTACCGCAATAATCCTCAGAGATAATTAAAAGTCAAATTAAAAATAAAAAACAATCAGCATACCACTAGCAGGAAGCAAAACAATTTGAGGCTCTAATATCACTTTTACAACGCAAGCATTCATCTTTTTGTTTAGTCAATATTGAAGTCAATTTAGAAAAAACGTGAAAATTTTCCAATATTATTAAAATATTAACATAGTGATATACTCGGGGTCCTACTCAGGTAAGCTTATTTGATAATATTTCTGACTGAAAATATTCTCATGGTAGTGCACACTTTGAGAACAATCCCTGATAAGAACATTTTCCTATACCCACTTTGAGAACATCTCGATCAAGAACATACTCGAGGACTCTACGATTTTTACCCGAAGCCTTCGACTCGTCAAGACTTTCTGCCTAAGGTTACCACCCCTTAGGACCCAAGATTTCCACTCCCTAGAATTTTCCACCTGCCTATCCATAGCTATGATTTTTGCCTAAGTACATTTAGGACTTTCCTATAAGCTCATTCAAACTTATTAAATCACAAATAACCTTAACTTTGAACCTTTTGCCATTATCAAAATTTAGGTTTGATCGTCGGATGCTTTCTGCACCAACATAAAGTAGGTTAAGTTAGTTTTATTGTGATCTAACACTTTAACTAAGTGTGCAGGAGAAATGAAGCTAGGTCGACGAGCCGACCGGATAGCTGGTGCCAAGCCTAGCTAGGCCAACGGACTGATCGGATAACTGGCAAGAAGTCCAAATAGGTTGATGGGTTGGCCTGATATCTGGCACGAAGCTCAGCTAAGTCGACGGGCCAATCGGATAGATGACACGAAACCCAGCTAGATCGACGGGCTGACCGGATAGCTGGCACGAAGTCTAGACTGGTCGACGAGATGATCAGATGTCTGACAAACGGTAAGTGAAGGTAAGTCACTGGAGGAGAGTAACTGTGAGGACACATCCCAGTTGAGGGACAATAGGCGTCGGTCCAGTCTAGGTCCATTTGGGATCCCTAGACTGAGACCTTGACTAGTTCTTGGTCCTGGGAGGACAGAAACTAATTATTCTTCTTTATTATTATTGTGCTAACACTTGTCTTGCAGGGTATTTTGGACTAATACATTTGTTGCAGGGCAAGAAAGTAAGCAAAGTTGCCTTCGGGTGAACAGTACCGAAGGCGCCTTCTATGACTATGGAAGACGTCTCGGTACTGTTCATAGAAGGCACCTTCCATGGCTATGAAAGGTGCCTTCCACTAGATGAAATTTGGCTGAAGTCAAGGATAAGCACCGATCACTTCAGGATGGATTTTTCCTTATTGGAGGTGCCTTCCATGTTTATGGAAGGCACCTTCCAAGCCTTTTATAAGGCAGTTTCGAGGAGACATTGGATCATTAAGTACATTCGAGCTACTACGCGTATATTTAAGCTTATGATTGCTTATGGTTCTTGTTGTAACTTTGTTGCGAAGCTGCTGAGCTTGACGACTACTCCAAGGAGTTCCTATCGTGCCCGGTAGACAGACATCAACTCAAAGTGCTTTATTCTTTGATCCCTAAAAGTGTTGGTAATATTTTCTTCTATTGTACTTAATTATTATAAAAGGCAAGTGCAGTGTATTGCACTTGGCTTTATTTCTATTGTACTCGATTCTCTCTTCCGGGGGTACCGGAAGAGATTTTTAGTTGATTGCTCATCGATAGGTCCGCGGGACCTGAGCCTTAGAGTTGGAGTCGCCTAAGGCTCCAAACCAAGTAAAGACCGCTCATGTTTTCTAGTGTTACTTTCATATTTACATTCCGCTGCTTACTCGATAATAATTTTCAACGAACGTTATTCACCCCCCTCTAGTGTTTTCATGATCCAACAAGTGGTATAAGAGCAGGTACCGCTCTGATTAGGTGCAACCACCAATCAGGCAAAGGAGGTGAAAGTTTTTGTTCCTTTTTCGGCTTTAAGTTGTTTTTATATAATCCAAACTGGTATTATTATCTTTTTGAAAACATTTTCTTCGTAGCAAATTAAACTGAACTAGTGCAACACCATTTCAGTCGTAATATTTTTCTTTCTCTCACACTACTAATCCAAGACCAAGTTTTGGGACCCTCTTTCTTTTTCTCTCTTTGTGTGCAAGATTCATGGCCCAAACGGAGGGTTACAACACCGTCTGACCTCCCCTATTCAGTGGCGATGACTTCCCATACTGGAAGAAATGAATGGAAGTCTACTTGAAGACCGACTTCGACTAGTGGTTTAGCATCACCAGAGGCTACAAGGCGCCTGTCGACAACTCCGGAAACCTAATAAACCCGGAACATTAGAATCCGAAAATGAAGAAGAAAGCTTATATCAACTTCAAGGCACTCAACACACTACAATGCGAACTAACAAAGGAGGAGCTGAACCGAGTGGGCCCACACGAAAATGCGAAAGAACTATGGGACAAGCTCATCGAACTGCACGAAGGAACTAACGACGCAAAGGTAACCAAACGAGATCTTTATTTAAATAAATTGTTCAACATTAAGATGTAGGAAGGAGAATCCGCGAGTCAACTCCACACGAGAATCAAAGACATCCTCAATGGGCTTCACACTGTCGGCCACCAAATGGAGAACCACGATTTAATAAGGTACGTCCTAAACACGTTTCTTCTAAATGCATTGTGGGTATCCATCGTGGATGCCTACAAGATTTTGAAGAATCTTTCAAAGTTAAAATTAAACGAATTGTTTTGTGAACTTGAGCTACATGAGCAAACTAATGCCAGAACTGAGAAAGGTGTTGCTCTTTTTGCAGTTTCTTCCAAGGAAAAGTTAAGAACCGTTCCTGGATCTGAAGGTGAGTTAGACCAAGACTCATAAGATGAACAACACCTGGTGAACTTGGTAAGAAATATGTTCACCAAGAGAAAGAAGAATTTCTGCAGAAAAGACATGCAGAAGATCAACTCCACTACCAAACCAAAGAATGTGACCAGCTTCGGATGCAACAAGAACACTACAAGAACGAGTGCCCAAAGTTGAAGAACGACAAAACCAATACAATAAAAAAGAAGGCACTCAAAGCAACGTGAGATGAATCATCTTCAAAGGAATCAGAAATCGAAAATCGAAGAGCAGAAGAACCGAAGCTACCTCACATTGATGGACCACAAATCAGAAAAGAACCGAAGCTAACTCGGCCACTCATGGGTAGTGGTAGCTGGAGTGTACCGCTTGTCCTGTAGTGCTCCCACTCTGTCACTCATGGGTAGTGACAGTTAGAGATACGAGTAGCAGGGACTCTCGTTGCTACGTACCTAGTTAGCTACTATGCGCCTGTCCACTCGGTCACTTGAGACTAGTGGCGGCTAGAGTGTTGTACAGTTATCATTGATCCGGCCTCTCGACCACATAGGGGTCGTGGTGCAGAGAGGTGGACGGGGTGACCATCCTTACATATGCTGTTATTATTTTGCTTGATTATGTTGTTGTTGTTGGATCGTGATGTTTCGATAAAGGGGGGGTGAATATTGATTACGAAAAATTCTTTCGAAAAGAGTTAAGTGTTGGGACCGAAAAGTAGCTAGAGGGGGGATGAATAGCTAGTCGCGTTCCTCGTGTGCTTCGTTGCTTATTTCTTCAAGGATGTGCAACGAAAATACAAGAAACAACTACAACAATGCTAACAAATGGATTTTACTTGGTATCCACCTCACAAGAGGTGACTAGTCCAAGGATCCACGCACACACACACCCTCCACTATGAATAACACTCCTTTATGGTAACTACCAAAGGCGGAGAAGCCCTACAACACTCTCAATACAAGAAGAAGGAAAGGGAAACAAAATACAAACAAAAACTTACACGTTATGCAGTGAAAACCCTAACCCTAACTTCTTGTTGTAGCCCACCTCTTGATCTTGGATCACTAGCAAACCTTGCTCCAAGAACCCTTCAAGAACATGCGGTAGAGTGGAGAAGAAGTGTGGAGAGCTGCTATGCTCGCTGGAGAGGATCGGAGATGAACGCGTGAAGTATCTCCCGAAGAAGACGCACGCCAACGACCTTTATCTGCGCCAACTGTCGGATCCCGATCGATTGAATTGCTCCCAATCGATCGGGGAGACTTTGGATCGATCCACTGATTGATCCAGAGTGCCTCTGTGCTCTCAGGAAATGCCTGGATCGATCAACGGATCGATCCAGAGCTTATCGCGACAAATCACAGCTTCCCAATCGATCCACTGATCGATTTGGACCTCTAGATCGATCCAGCAGGCTTCTGTTTGCTCGCGACTGCCTCCCAATCGATCCATTGATCGATTGGGACGAAGGCTTCTCGCGGGGACTCCCCAATTGATCGGTCGATCGATTGGGCTCCAGCCAATCGATCGGTTGATCGATCCAGCTGCTGGTTTTTGCCCAAAACCAAGTCCCAAGACCCTCAAACCAACATCCGGTCAACCTTGACCTGTTGGTACATCATGCCTAGCATCCGGTCACCCTTGACCTGCTAGGACTCCCTCACCAAGTGTCTGGTCAATCCATTTGACCCATGTGGACTTTTCTCCTCGTGCCAAGTATCCGGTCAATCCCTTGACTTGCTTGGACTTTCACCAGATGTCTGGTCAACCTTGACCCATCTGGATTTTCCCCGTGCCTAGCTTCACTCACCAGGACTTTCACTTGGCTTCACTCACCAAGATTTCTAACTGCCTAGCTTCACTCACTAGGACTTTCACCTGGTTTCACTCATCAGGATTTTCTCTCTGCCTAGCTTCACTCACTAGGACTTCCACTTGGCTTCACTCACCAGGATTTCTTTCTGCCTAGCTTCACTCACTAGGACTTTCCATCTGCCTGGCTTCACTCACCAGGGCTTTTACTTGGCTTCACTCACCAAGATTTTCATACTGCCTAGCTTCACTCACTAGGACTTTCACCCGACTTCACTCATCAGGATTTTTTCCTGCGTAGCTTTACTAACTAGGACTTTCACCTGGCTTCACTCACCAGGATTTTTTCTCTGCCTAGCTTCACTCACTAAGTCTTTCACCTGGCTTCACTCACCAGGATTTCCTTCTGCCTAGCTTCCCAGTTAGGACTTCCCAGTCAAGTATCTGGCCAAACTTGACATACTTGACTCTTCTTCAACCAACCTGATCAGACCCTGATCAGAGGGGAATTGCACCAAACAATCTCCCCAAATGAACAACTGCACCTGTATTTGTCCATATCATCGAAGTCTTGTATTGTTAAACAGCGAAACCCAAACCAAGACTCAATCTTGGTCAACCAGGTCAACCTTGACCTGTGGGATATTGTACCAACAATCTCCCCCTTTTTGATGTTTCCCATAGTCTCAACTTCCTTCATGCCACTAGGTAATGAAGGCATAAGTTAAACCCTACATTCTCCAACTAAGAAGGCAAACTCCCTCTTAGATAATGAAGGCCTAACTTAAACCCTACATTCTCCCCCTATTGACACACATCAACAAATTCACTTGTTGAAAACTCTCCCCCTGAAGAGTTGCTCATCGTTGTTCACAACTTCACTCGTTGTGATCAACACGATAATGAAGGTCTCATACCCTTCATTATCATCAATGCTCGCCCTTGAGCATTAATAAGATCCAATAACCCAAATGAAGGTCTCATACCCTTCATTTGTATCGAATGTTCATCCATGAGCATATACCAACTTGAACCACTTGAACAATGAGGATATCCACTCACCATTAAAGTTCAAACGCTCAACCCTGAGCATGTTCTTAAAAAAAGGTTAACCACCTTTCAAGGTTCATGAAAAAAAAATAGTTTTCATATCTTTAAAGAGTAACTCCCCCTAAAGACATGGTCGTACCTTCTGTCATTGCACCAACAATGACTTGGAATCCCTAAACCTTTAGGAAACTCAAATTTAGAAGTTTTGAGGTTCAAAAGTTCAAAATTTGAATCAAACCTCAACCTAAACTTCAATTTAGTCTTCCTCAACCAATCCATCCTTGTTTTCAACATGAAAACACCCTTTTTATGTATACAAATGTATTTTGAGGGGTTAGAAATGGTTACCTAGACTAAAATAGATTCAAAATGGTGAAAATAAGCTTTTCCAGCCAAAATCAGTATCTTTGATCGATTGGAGTTGGGTTCCAATCGATTGAACCAGCTTGAATCGATCCACTGATCGATTCAGGAGGGTTGGATCGATCCAGAAGGCTTCTGTTCGTGAGAAGCCTGCTCTCAATCGATCGCCCGATCGATTAAGACCCTTCAATCGATCGGGTGATCGATTGAAGTCTGATAGTTGCTGAAATTTCATTTCAGTCAACTTCAGAAACCCCTAGAAAATTCTACAAGATTTCAAAAATCATGAAAATCGTTGTAGACATTATTTAGAACATATATTATCATGAAAAAATAGTTTTCTGAGAAAATACATCATATTTTCAAAGATTGACACAAACTTGAAAACTTGCAAAAGCTTTAGTGTTTTCTTCAAGTTTGTGTCTAACTATTCAATGATGATTACTATCAAAAGATAGCCTTCACCAAGGTTTTCCAAAATCATTTTAAAAACATTTTCAAAACCAATATCCCACCATGTTCCGTAGGCTTAATACACATGACTTGTACATTAGTTTTCCCAATGATGGGAAAACACATAACTATGTGTTTTGATGAACTTAAAACTCAAGGAAATGCACTAAATCAGCATGTTGAGTTTTGTTCATCATCCTAACATCTCACTTGTATCTACTGTGCACAAAACACATACAAGTCATCTTATAGGTCTTTGTGAGATGTAAAATTTGGTTTCGCCCTAATCTAGGGATCATGCATATCTATCTAGGCATTTTATGGATATTGAACATCTACCTAGGATGTCACTTGTTGAAACCACCTGTTGATAAATGTCATTTGTCCTTAATTTTAAGAAAATAACCATAATGCATGATAATGTTATGACATACATCAAAAAGAATTAATTTTCAAAAGAAAATTTCCTATAACTACATGATGTATGTATGTCATGACATGGTATTTTTGTGTTTTTCATCATAAGGTATGAATGTAAAAATAATCATAATCATGATGTCATGGCATATAATGGGCAAACAATCATGACAAGGTTTAACATAAATAAAATATACCTAGATTATCTATCTAAGTATCCTTAAGCACATAGCTAATCCTAAAACTTAAACCCTAGATTGCCCAAAGTGCTTCAAGAAAGTGCCAAAACCTAACTTGGCATTTCTAATTCTCTTAATTAATTTATGCCAATTGAAATTAAGCATATTCCTCAAGTGTTGGCATATTTCATTTTTTTCACAAGAGTAGCACTTTAAATTAAGGCTTAGATTTGCCTTAAATTACTAAGAAAATACCAAAGTCCCAACTTGGTATTTCTTATGTTTTCCCAAATTGTGCCAATTAAGATTATAATCAATATCTCCGGAATTTGGCACATTTTACTCTTCTAAAGAGTAAATGATAAATATATTTCATTTTCAAAGGTTAATAATAACCTTGAAAATGCTCCTTGAGTGTCAATTTCTTCAAAGTTGGGTTAACTACCCTTCTTCTTAGAGTTGACACTCTCTAACCCATCTATGGGGTAGAGAAAATGCTCCTAAGAACCCAACACCTATTGGTGCTCCTTGGATGCTCTAGGTATTCACTAGGGATAACTTCCCTAGATACTTTCCTAGTGACCTTGTTTGCCTTCTTAGAAGCCTTGGTCACATTTTCTAGTTCAACCCTAGAGATTGCTTCCCTTGTGACCTTCTTTGTGACTTTCTTGGACTTCTTAGAAGTCTTAGTCATATTTGTTGCAAAAATACTCTTAGGGATGACCTCCCTAATATTTTTGGCTTGACCACTAGACCTAGGGTTTGTTCCATAACTATATGGAACTTTATGGTAAGAAATTACATCCTTCTTGGTTTTAGGTTTGTATCCCAAACCCTTATGACCATTGGATGACTTTGATACTCTACACTTAGGTTTTGACTCTTGGACCCTTGTGGCATATTTGTGATTTTTCTAAGAATCCTCTCTAATTTGTCAAGTCTTGACCTCAAAACTTAATTTTCCTTCCATAATTCTTCAACCTTAGGTTTTTTACTAAAACCTTGATTTTTCTTCTTCTTAGGCAAATACCTAGAATCCTTAGGGTTCTTGTCTAAATTCCTATCTAACTTTCTAAACCTAGGTTGAGAGGTTTTAGCATGATAAGCTACATGATTTTCCTTAACTTTATCATGCCTCCTATTTTCATGGTAAATAGCATTGAAATGATATAAATTGGAACTATCATGCTTTTTATCATTATTTAAGGGGATAGGCTCAATGAATGATACCTTCCTTTTTACCTTGGAGGCTCCCCCTTGAGTTGTGCTTCCTCCTTTGGCTTTGACCACCTTCTTCCCCTTAGGGCATTGACTTCGGTAATGCCCCTTTTGATTGCAAGAGAAACACACAATGTGCTCCTTGCTCTTCTTTGTTCCGGGGATGGTCTCCTTGGGCTTCTCCTTGCCCTTAGGTGCCACTTGGCCCTTCTTCTTGGCCAAGTTGGGACACTTGCTCTTGTAGTGCCCATTCTCCCTACACTCAAAACATATAATATGATTTTTATTATTAATTGAGATATTTTTACCTTCTCATGTAGGGATGACACTTGGTCCTCCATGTGATGTGGATGTAGAGGCTTCCTCTTGATCTGATAGTGATGCTCCTCCATTTGATTTAGCTTGACTTGTGGAGGTGGAAGCTTCTTCATCCTCTTCTTCTTTTGACCCGGATGTGGAGACTTCTTCTTGCTCCGGGGTCAATGATCTACACTCCCCCTCAATCCTAGAGGTGGAGGCTTCATCATCTTGTACATGGAACAAGGAGTATGCTCCCTCCTTGTTCCCTTCATTGCATTCCCTCGAAGATGAAGCTTCTTCTTGGACTTCTTCTTTGGAAGTTGAGCATCTCTCAACTTTGGAGTCCTCCTCTTGGTCTTGCTCCAATGAGTTGTCCTCTTTGGATTCCTCTTGATTCGGTACAGTGGAGGGTTCTTCATGGAGCTTAGCCAACTTGCTCCAAAGCTCCTTGGCATCTTCATATTGTCCAATTTTGCATAGAATTGTGCTAGGCAATAAATTAACCAATAATTTGGTTACCTTGTCATTTGCTTCGCACCTTTGAACTTGCTCCGGGCTCCATTTGCTTTTCTTGAGAACTTTGCCCTTTGAATTCGTTGGAGTTTCGAAGCCTTCCATAAGAGCAAACCATTGCTCTATCTCCACCATTAAGAAGTTTTCAATCCTTGATTTCCAAAGATCAAAGCTTGTAGATGTGTACGGTGGAGCCACCCTTGTGTCAAATCCAAGTCCATCTTGGAATTGCATCTTGAAGTTGAGCTTCTTCAATTCTTTGACTTTGATAATTTTGCTCCAACTTCTTCACCCTCTAGCTCTTCTTGTTATGTTTGCCCCTTCCGGCGATGATTCCGGTGAAGAGCGGCCTCGCTCTGATACCACTTGTTGGGACCGAAAAGTAGCTAGAGGGGGGGGGGGGGGGGGAATAGCTAGTCGCGTTCCTCGTGTGCTTCGTTGCTTGTTTCTTCAAGGATGTGCAGCGGAAATACAAGAAACAACTACAACAACACTAACAAATGGATTTTACTTGGTATCCACCTCACAAGAGATGACTAGTCCAAGGATCCACGCACACACACACCCTCCACTATGAATAACACTCCTTTATGGTAACTACCAAAGGCAGAGACCCTACAACACTCTCAATACAAGAAGAAGGAAAGGGAAACAAAATACAAGCAAAAGCTTACACGTTATGCAGTGAAAACCCTAACCCTAACTTCTTGTTGTAGCCCGCCTCTTGATCTTGGATCACTAGCAAACCTTGCTCCAAGAACCCTTCAAGAACTGGCGGTAGAGTGGAGAAGAAGTGTGGAAAGCTGCTGTGCTCGCTGGAGAGGATCAGAGATGAACGCCTGAAGTCTCTCCCGAAGAAGACGCACGCCAACGACCTTTATCTGCGCCAACGGTCAGATCCCGATCGATTGAATTACTCCCAATCGATCGGGGAGGCTTTGGATCGATCCACTTATCGATCCAGAGTGCCTTTGTGCTCTCGGGAAATGCCTGGATCGATCAACGGATCGATCCAGAGCTTATCGCGACAAATCACAGTTTCCCAATCGATCCACTGATCGATTTGGACCTCTGGATCGATCGGCTGATCGATCCAGCAGGCTTCTGTATGCTCGCGACTGCCTCCCAATCGATCCACTGATCAATTGGGACGAAGGCTTCTCACGGGGACTCCCCAATTGATCGGCCGATCGATTGAGCTCCAGCCAATCGATCGACTGATCGATCCAGTTGCTGGTTTTTGCCCAAAACCAAGTCCCAAGCCCCTCAAACCAACATCCGATCAACCTTAACCTATTGGTACATCATGCCTAGCATCCGGTCACCCTTGACCTTCTAGGACTCCCTCACCAAGTGTCTGGTCAATCCATTTGATCCACTTGGACTTTTCTCCTCGTGCTAAGTATCCGGTCAATCCCTTGACCTGCTTGGACTTTCACTAGATGTCTGGTCAACCTTGACCCATCTGGATTTTCCCCGTGCCTGGCTTCACTCACCAGGACTTTCACTTGGCTTCACTCACCAAGATTTCCAACTGCCTAGCTTCACTCACTAGGACTTTCACCTGGTTTCACTCATCAGGATTTTCTCTCTGCCTAGCTTCACTCACTAGGACTTCCACTTGGTTTCACTCACCAGGATTTCCTTCTGCCTAGCTTCACTCACTAGGACTTTCCATCTGCCTGGCTTCACTCACCAGGGCTTTCACTTGGCTTCACTCACCAAGATTTTCATACTGCCTAGCTTCACTCACTAGGACTTTTACCCGGCTTCACTCACCAGGATTTTCTCCTGCCTAGCTTCACTCACTAGGACTTTCACCTGGCTTCACTCACCAGAATTTTTTCTCTGCCTAGCTTCACTCACTAGGTCTTTCACCTGACTTCACTCACCAGGATTTCCTTCTGCCTAGCTTCCCAGTTAAGACTTCCCAGTCAAGTATCTGGCCAAACTTGACCTACTTGACTCTTCTTCAACCAACCTGATCAGACCCTGATCAGAGGGGAATTGCACCAAACAATCTCTCTAAATGAACAACTGCACCTGCACTTGTCCATATCATCGAAGTCTTGTATTTGTTAAACATCGAAACCCAAACCAAGACTCAATCTTGGTCAACCAGGTCAACCTTGACCTGTGGGATATTGCACCAACATTAAGCGCGATGGAAAAAGTAAGCAATGCTAACACAGACCAATTTTACTTTGTTCGGAGCCTGTGTCGACTCCTACTTTAAGGCCCGCACTCGTTGAGTGCTTTCAGTGGGCAATCACTAGCAGTTCGAAAATTATTATAAACTAAGTGTTGAAATGCTGATGAAAATAAAAGCAATACCGACAAAGGAATAAATCGAAAAGGAAAAAGTGCGCTGTCGGAGCTTCGTTAGCGTCACAGGAGTGTAGAGCAGCAGAGCAAGCAGTAGATGATCTTCTTGTCAGTTGTTGATCTGAGCTTCACCCCTGACCCTTCTTTTATATGAGGCTCGGGGCGCCCCGGATCCCTTCCGGGCGCCCTGGTGAGACGTGGCAGGTCCAACCAGCGAGCTCCATGTGGCGATGACACGATCAGGATTAAATTGCCTCCTGGGCCCTTGGACCTGTTCCGGGCGCCTGGACCACCTTTCTCCAGAGATTCCTTCTCCTGCAAGACAAGGTTAGTCCGAGGCAAATATATAATATGTTTCCTGCAAAACAAAGTATTAGCACAGTTTATAAATTCAATATCAAGATATGACTTAGATTCTGTCTTTCCGAGACCGGAATCTAGTCACGATCTCGACTTAGATATCCGAAATAAATCTAAGCCAAATCGACGCCTAATGTTCCCTTTCCGGGAACACGTCCTCACAGTCACTCCCTTCCAGTGACTTACCTTTACTCACCTGCCAGACGTTCGGTCAGCCCTTCGACCCGTTTGGACTTCTCGCCAGCTATCCGGTCAGTCCGTCGACCTAGCTGGACTTCGTACCAAGCATCTGGTCAGTCCGTCGACCCGCTTGGACTTCGTGCCAAATGTCCGGTCAGCCCGTCGACCCATTTGGACTTCGTGCCAGACATCCGGTCAGCCCGTCGACCTGTCTGGACTTAGCCTGTACACTCGATCAGAGTGTTAGATAACGACAAACCTAACTTAACCTGATTTGTCATTCATCAAAACCTGAGTTAGATCGTTAGTGCTAACCACACCAACAATTGCTTGTTTACTTATGTAGTTCTCTTAGTGTATCCATGTGAAATGTTTACATATGGAGTTATATAGTTGTTGCATATGGTTCAACATTAGCTTACCTATGGGTAGTGTGTATATACCTTACATGTTATCTTCGTAGTTATGAGGATTGAGAAATGAAAGGATTCCTTGTGGAAAAAATTCCTTTCACATGAAGGAAGAGAAAAGAAAGAAAAGAAGAGAGAAGATAAGATAGTGCCCAAGCGAGGCGGAGGTGGAGGCGGAGGCAGGTGAGCATGACCTCACCTCCATAATGAAGAGCCTTGCCCTCCCCTCTACATCACCCTCTCATGGGCTTGTGGACCTCCCCGATCTAGAGTAAGAAAGCGGATGCCCATTGATGGTATAGAAGCATTCCATCTCGTTCATTATTCCACAAAGTGACCTTTTGGAACAAGAGATATTTCAGGTCTCTAAATCTCTCTCTCATATTCCGAGTGCTCATCTTTATTGTTTCCTCCTTGTGGCTGATGGCCATCAACATGCAAGACAACAATGTCTACAATAAGGTGGAGTTGAGTGACATCTCTTCAGATTCAGGTCAATACCAAATCAACTACTTTCTTTGATTTTGCTTGATTCACTTCTCCTTCTCCTTCCTTTTTCTTGATGTTCTCATCTTGCTCAGGTATTTGGTTTCCTTGAACATCATTGCCTTCATCTACGCAACCACCTTTATTCTCAAGGCTTGCCTTGGATGCTTTGACACTCATGGGCTCTTCTTCATACTAGGCGCCTTCAGAGGAGATGGGCGTAGGGGACGTCGCCGACATCGGATAATTAGAAGAAGAAAAATGATATGTACAAGGAAAGAATCTCAAGGAAATGTTCAAGGATAGACACATAAAATGATGAGGTTCATAAAAAATAAAATGTTGGGCCATGAATATATGTGTTTATCTCTGAATATTTCTTTAAAATCTTATGTACATCATTACTCTTAGAGGAACCTGAGTTGGGACTTGGAAGAGATTTGGGGGCTATGACAATATTCTAGGCTTCAAAGGCTAGTGGTGATGAAGAGATAGATATGATGACGAGAGAGAAAAGAATTTGCTTCTGAATGATTTGAATAAATAAAAAAAAAAAGGTCTAAACATTGATCCAGACGGATTTGTCCGTCTATTATTTCAAACAAGCAAATATTGGAAAGATAAATAATTCATCAGTTCTTGCCCAATAAATAACGGAAAGTTTTTCTCACGAAAACTTTTATCAATTTTCTGAAACTGCCGTTCCGAATAAACAGAGCCTAAAGCAATCCGGATGGAAAGAAGAAACACTCTACCGATTAGAACCCGGTCACAACAGCAACATCACATAGGAATTTAATATTTATTATAAATGAATGCTAATTGACTTATTGACACGTAAAATGGCGGCGAACATGAATCCATATCATTCACATCAAAACCATGAATCATACGGGAAAATGAGTCATTCCGATTCTAATCCATTTATGGACATCAAACACAAAAGCCTCATGTGATTATCTCCCCTGCGGTCCTAAAGCGATCAGCCTTCAAATTAAAGATGGAGCTACGCGTGATAATTTCTGTCCAACAAGATTAGCCAACTAATCAGTGCAGGAACTTTCCTTTTTGATCCCCACTATTATCTCCCTCATGACTAGAACAGGATATTGTGAATGGGCCCTGTTATCTCCTTTATTATTAAATTAAGACCGGAAAAATGTATATGTATTATCTCCTTTGTTATTAAATTAAGACCGGAAAAATGTATATGTATATGTATATATCCCTCTATACATAATATATATATCATACAAGTAAAATCCATTTGTACCTATGATAAACACGAATAGTGTAACCTACACCACGTTACCACACAATATGCAAATACTATGCGACCGAGCTCATGCAACGGTCGTATATATGGCGCCGTCTTATTTCATACTAGCTAGAGCTCTATATAGAAAAGCTCATGGATAGCTCCACAGACTCTCGACACCGAAGACCGCCTCCGGCAACTCGTCGAGCGCGACGGGGCTCATCCTCGGCGGGCTCATCAGCATCCCCTCCGCCATGCTCGCCAACAGCTGCGGCATCTCAAATACCTCCTCCTCGTCCAGGAACCCGCTTCCCGACCACTCCTCGCCTCCACCGACGCCGACCTTATAAGTACTCCTCCCCAGCGCGGCGGCTGCCTCCGCCGCGGCCGCGCGGATGGCCGTCGGGGACCCCGACGCCGGCGCGGGCCGCCCGGCAATCTCGTGCGGGAAGTTGAGCACCGCGTCGGCGCCGCGCAGCGCGTGCGCCGCCACGTCGTAGGCGACGGCGGCCATCTCCGCGGAGGCGAACGTGCCGAGCCATATGCGGTTAGCCTTCCCCGGCTCGCGGATCTCCGACACCCACTTGCCTCCCCGCCGTCGCACCCCGCGGTAGCGCCCCGCCCCCTCCGCCGCCGCCGCCGCCGCCATATATATCTAATTAAAGGAGAGGAAAAGAAAGGAGAACAGAAGGGTGAATTTTTAATTGTGGGGGCGAGTAAATCTAAATATATATAATTTAGGGACCAGTTGTTGGAAGGATGTCGGGGGCGATGGTTCGTGGGGGGTTGGCGCCGCGGGGAGTGAGTGTGGGTGAGGAGGGAGGACGCGGTTTGAGGGTTCCGCTAGCTAGGCGTGAGCTGGTGCTTTGGCTGAGAGGGATGGGGAGATTCATTTGACCCTCCTCCATCGGACATCGAATCGTTTCTTTTCTTTTTTAACATTTTTATTATTTTTATAATTATATTTTTCACCTTTACAGGCAGAATTCCGTTACTGCGTTCCGTGGTGCGGTTTCGGGGATGTCGGGCGTCCAGGGTCAACGTCACTTAAAATCGCATGTTTCAGTTTGTGTAGGGCATGGACATGGAAGATCTTTTGCCCCTTTGACGTTGACAGTTCAATTGATTAAGTGGGACACCGTATTTATTGAATATCCTTTTAAAATCAATGATGGATGATAATTAATAATAACGTATATGAGATACGAAGTAAGTCATATCAAGTTTGTGTGATGATGATATAATTGTGAGAAAATTTTAATTTTGTCATTTCCTTAATTATCATATCTAAAGAGTCATATCCCTATTTTAGTGTTGTTAGATTTTCAAATATCTAATATTTCTTTAAATAACGGTTATAAATAACTAATGATATATGAATAACATCTATATAATTTTTTTTTTTTTTTTTGGTCAAACTCATTACATGACTAACAGATCTAGGAATATACAGCCACTTCAAAGGCTTCATTGAAGATAAAGTGTAGTAATACGACGCTGTGTGAGTGGTTCTCAGGTAAATAGGATTGATAGTTAAGATGATATAATAGTTAAGGTCAAGATAAGATGATAGTAAAAATTATGGTGTATGTATTTAAATATATCACTTTTAATGGGATTCAGTTTTATATTCATGAGCATGACTTCTAATATAAATTCGATCGATCATAGAGCCAGTTGGCTATAAGGTTCAATTCTCTACTTCTTATGGGTATGACTTCTAACATAAATTCGACTGGCCTTATAATCGGTCGAACTAACGGGGCTCAGTTTTCCACTTCACATTGGCATCACTCCCAACATAAACTCAGCCAACCCTAGAGTTGGTCGGACCAACGAGGCTCAGTTTCCTACTTCTCATGGACATGACTCCCAACATAAACTTGACCGACTCTAGAGCCGGTCGGATCTCTGGGACTCAATTTCCCACTTCTCATGGGCATGATTCTCAATATAAACCCGGCCGACCCTAAAGCCGGTCAAGTCTATGGGGCTCAGTTCTCCGTTTCTCATGGACATGACTGCTAGCATAAACCCAGACGACCACAGACCTGGTCGGACTTACGGGACTCAGCTCCTCACTTTTCATGGGTATAACTCCGAACATAAACTCGGCCAATGCTAGAGTCGGTCAGATCTCTAGGACTCAGTTCCCTGCATCTCATGGGCAGAACTTCTAGCATAAACCCAGGTGGCCATAGAGCCGGTCGGACCTACAAGACTCAGCTCCTCACTCCTCATGAACAAGGCTTCCAGCATAAACTTGGACAGCCACAGAGCCAACCGAACCTACGGAACTCAACTTCTCACTCCTCATGAATAGAGTTTCCAACAAAAACTCGAGTGACCACAGAGCCGACTGGTCTTACGAGACTCAGCTCCTCACTTCTTATGGGCATGACTCTTAACATAAAATCGATTAGCCCTAGAATCGATCGGATCTCTATGGCTCAGTTCTCCGCTTCTCATGGGCATGACTTTTAGCATAAACCAGGACAACCACATAGCCGGTCAGACCTATGGGGCTCAACTCTCCACTCTTCACAAGGGCATGATTCTCAACTTAAAACTGGTCGGCTTCAGGCTGATCAGACTCCCTCTAGGAGAAACATTGTTAGAGAATCGCAATAATCTATCAGAGAATAACAACTATTTATTAGAGAATATTCTATTATTTATATATACACATAATGGAACCTTTCTCTATCTAGAGAAAGGTTGTCGTACATCCTCCACTATCCAATATATTCTGACACCTCATTATTGCAGAGGCCATGAGAAGCAGCATAAAAGGGGGTCCTCTCCATTGGCCATGTAAGCACACACATCTTGATTACTATTCTACTATTCATTTTTTCTCCATTTTCGCTCGACTACCATTCTAACTTGAGCATCGGACTGTCTATGCCAGGGGCCCCCTTGGTTCTTGCTCTAATGTTCTTGTTGGCCCTATCTGTGGTGTGTGTAGGTTCGTAGCTCTCAACTATAGGTCCAAAGCTCCCAGCTCAAAGTCTTTCCTCTGTCAACATTCATGCCATCTCACCAGCCACCCATCTACTCAGCTTCTAGATGAGATTAAATTTAGCACCGTCTATGGGAATATTTACCTATTTCAAAATGTAAGGATGGATGAAGCCGATAAAATTAATGTTACTATGACACCTGAGAAGTACGAGCTATTTATAAATGTCAAGGCACAAACATTGTCTCAAGGACAAGCTGCTAATTCTCACCCGCACCAAATACATGCAGCTCGATAGAGGAGCATCCTGGGGGTCAAAGAGAAGATCCAAGCAAAAACAACTGTTTGAGTTCCCCTGAGTATTTTTCTGAATGACCATTGAAGGTTGTGCCAAGATCGAGCCCTCACAAGCCTCCTCGGCTGATAATTCAACCCAGAGGGACCCGAGGTGAGGCAAGATTCCTGCCACTTGGGAATCACCTGAACAATCTAATGCGCCTTTCACTCAAGAGGTACTAGATGAAAGGCTACCTAAGCATTTCTAACCTTTGTCGATTGGGGAATATAGAGGCAACATCGATCCTGAAGATCACCTCCGAAGATTCAAGAATGCCACTCTACTGCACCAGTATAGCGATGCAATAAAGTGCCAAGTGTTTCTGACCATTCTCTAAGGCTCAACACAGAGATGGTTCGATCGACTGTCGGTCAGATCTATTACTTGTTTTAAAGAATTTAGAAAAACCTTCCTGCATCACTTCGCCAGTAGCAGAAGGTATCAAAAGAGTAGCTTGAGTTTGTTCATGCTCAAGCAAGGAGCCAAGGAATCCCTTTGAGCTTACATCAAACGATTCAACTAAGTGGCTAATAATGTCCCTTTGGCCACTCCAGAGATTCTAGTGAGTGTTTTTTTTCCAAGGTTCATAGATGAAGACTTCTTCCGACCCCTAATTAAGAAGTCTCCTTGGGATTTTGATCATCTGCTAGAAAGGGCGATCAAGTATATCAATGTGAAGGAGGCTCAATTCATTAGAAAAGAAAGTAATATACCAACTCCTACCATCACTCAGACAGAGTGCAAAACTCTCCCTCCTCCCTCATGAGAGGTAGGTCATCATTTGAGCCACCCACTGAGCCAACAAGAAGGGAGAAGAGAGCAGTGTAGGAAGTGGAAGACGTTTCAAAATCCACTGTTATGCTGTACCGATCACTTCCTAAAAAGTATTGATGTTTTCATAATTACCATCAATCCAATCATCATACTACTAAGGAATGCTATCAGTATGCCAAGATGCTCTGTAAAATGATCAGGTCAAGAGAAGTGAATAAAGGATCAACCTCATCAACCTCATTCCCCTCTTGAGGATCTTCTTCAAGAACATATTGGGAAAAAAAAATCCTAGTTGACTCTCAGACCAAACATTCAATCAGCATCTCCAAGTAAAGGTCAATCGGTAAATATCAAAATGGATAATGTTCGACTGGCAAAGAAAGTCCGAGCGACAAAAGTCAAAATAAGCAACATTCAAATGGCCCGATTCAAGCAGAACTTGAAGAATTCACTCGGCAGAAAAAAGCCGAATGCCAAATCCAATTGAGAAATTCCATTCGGCAATTCCAATTGAGTTTTTACAAAAGATTCCATAGTCAATCTAATCGGCAGCGACCAAATTAACAGCTGATCAGTAGCTCGGCTGTAAATGGCGAACATCTTCTCTAATCAGTAGCTCCGATCAACCATACCAAGTAGCTTATTCGTCCCTATTTAGTAGCTTGAGATTACCCACTAATGCCAGCTTGACAAATAAGATATTAAATTTTATACTTTAAAATTTAAAATATATCCCTATTTTTAGCACAGGAGAAAGTCCAAACTCAAATGCATTTGGGTTATACATCGTACCTCCAAGCTCCAATGTATTAGGGTCATACACCATGCCTCTAAGTTCTAAGGCATTTGGGTCATACACTGTGCCTCCAACATTGAGCCTCTAAGTTTAAAGCATTTGGGTCATACACCATGCCTCCAACTTTGTGCCTCCAAGGTCCAAGACATTCGGGTCATACACCATGCCTCCAACATCGTGCCTTCAAGATTCAAGACATTCGGGTCATATATCATACTCTCCTACCTTGCTCTAGTTGCGAGTTATAAGTGTGCATGACTCACGTGCCCAACGAATATCCAGTTGGTTATCCTAGACTCTCGCCTTAGTTGCAAGTTATAAGCATACTGCATGCATGCCTTACACGCCCAACGACCATCCGTTCGGCTATCCTAGACTCTTGTCCCATCTGCGAGTTATAAGTGTATATGGCTTGTAGGATTGTTGCGCTAAGGGAGGGGGGGGGGGGGTGAATGGTGCTCGTGACTTTCACGTTTGTTTAAAAACTTCCAAGAGATAAGCAGCAAAATAAAGATAGAAAAAAGATAAGCAATCGCTAACACTTTGATTTACGTGGTTCGAAGTCTGTGATGACTCATATTCCAAGGCCTGCACGTGAGAGTGCTTTCGATGGACAATCCACTAGTAGTTCGAAGAAAGATTACAAACATTATGTATAAGAACAATAATTATAAAATTGTAAACAAAACTATACCGACAACTTGTAAAGATATGAAGTCGTAAGCCTTCGGTTGTCGGAGTAGCGTTTGGGCGTGGTGGAAACATTTTCTGAGCAGCGCACAAGAGAAGAAAATGCTTGGAATATTATTTTAAAGCTGCTGGTCGAAACGTTCTTTTATAGCCCACTCCGGGTACCTAGATCCTCTCCTGGGCGCCCCCACAAGGCTGATGTGGCATGCTCTCGTCAAAACTTGATCAGACAGAAGTTATCCACCTTCGGGCGCCTGGACCATGACGTAGGCCCCCTAATCAGTGCTCTCCAGCTCTCTATGCAGATAGGTTTTTGGCCATCTGCGTGTTTAGAGCTCCGGGCGCCCGAGTCGCGAGGGTACCTAGCCAGGCACCCTGCTCCGGGCGAAGCCAGTTTGGGCACCTGAAGCAGCTCCGGGCGCCTAGAGTCCGAGCTCCAGGAGCATCTTTATGCGACAAGAGTTCGAGCGCCCGGACTCCCTCCGGGTGCTCAGACCACCATTTTCACGATTTTATTTTCCTACAAAATTAGGTTAGTCTAGTCAAATAGCATGTAAAGAATGATAAGATTTGACATCCTTCGTACTGTCTAATTTTGACTTTGAGTTTCGCTGAAACTCTAGCTCGGATCGACACCTACTATTCCCTCTTCAGGAACGTGTTCTTGTTGGTCCCTTTGGAGGCCGGCAAGAGGGGAGGGGTGAATTGCCCTACAAAATTAAACTCGAACCTTTCTCGGATTTCAACTATATAACATAAACACTTGTAATAAAAAGTAGAGACTAAGTAAAGAAATCATACACCAGAGATTTACTTGGTTTGCAATAAGAGGATTGCTAATCCAAGGAAAGTAAGCGCACTATGATCTCCTCTAGGTGGAGAAGCCTCTTTACAACGTTGACAGCACAAATGAAAAGAACACAACTGAAAGCACAGAAAGAATTGATTACAAGTAAGTTTAACTGAATGTGTAGACCAGTACTATATTTATAGTACTGGTCCGAGCGCCTGGAAGGAGTTCCGGGCGCCCTGGAGGGGATAAAATTCTATCCCCAACGATCAGATCGCGTTTGACGCGATCCTGGTCAAAAGTCAGCTCCGGGCGCCCGGACCCTCAATAGTGCCCGAGGCGCCCGGACCCCTTAAGTCAACTTTGTTGACTTTTTGTGGTCCGATTCTACTACTCCGGTTTAGCTCGTTTCGATCCGGGTCTGTTCGCTCTGGCTCCGTTAGCTTGGGTGATCTCGGCCTTCCGGAATAGGGCTCACCCGAACCCATGTTCCGGCCTTCTCCTCGAGCAGCCTTCCTTCCCGGTTTCTCGTCCACCGGTGTACTCTTCCGCGGACACCTCGTCCCTCAGACGCACCGAGCCCGTCGGCTCTCTCCCGTGCCGTCCTTCTCGCTAGCCGCGTCTTCCGCTCGACTTCCTGTGTTCCTAAGCTCCTGCACACTTAGACACAAGGGTTAAACAAACGCAGGACCTAACTTAGCTTGTTTGATCACATCAAAACACCTTGGGGTTCCAACAATCTCCCCCTTTTTGATGTGAGCAACTCAAGTTAAGTTAGGGTAACCATATGCAATAAAAATGATTTATTTTCCAATAAGTCCAAATATTTTTCAATTGAAAAATTATAGTATCTCCCCCTAGACTTAACATACTTCTCCCCCTTTGATCACATAAAAATTGGGGCGATAAACAAGTCTAAGGTAAATTCAAACATTTAAACAAGTCTAAGGTAAATTCAGAAAAAAACAGTCACAAGTGTTTATAAAAAAAATTAAACACTTTAAATTTAAGTCAATTTAAGTCAATTTTTAAAAAAAATGATAAGGCAAAAAAAATTCTAAGATAACTCAAAAAAATTTCTAAATCAATTTTCATAAAAATTTCTAAGATAGTTAATATTAATTTCTAAGGCAATGTTTCAAAAGAGAATATCTAGTTTTAAAAAAAATTCTAAGTCAATATACAGAAAAAATTTTAAGTTATTTTTCATAAAAGATTTCTAAGGCAATTTTCAAAAAAAATGTCTAAGACAATATTCATAGAAAAATTCCTAAGTTAAAAAATATCTAAGTCAATAATTTTCAGAAATTTTCTAAGTCAATTAAAAAAAAATATTTTCCAAATTTTTTTTTATTTATAAATTAATTTTAAATATTTTCTAACACAATTGAATAACTCTTTTAAAGCATTAGGTAAATTAAATTAATGCTTTTTCAGTTAGTCAATTAAACTTTTCATTTCGATACTTGGCTTCCAGGTCGTGGCGAGCAACAACCACTTCTTTAGACAAAGCCTCATAATGAAATTAGTCGTTTAATTTCCTTGCTAAAAATGCTAAGTCTAATTTTAGATTAAACAGGTTTTTGGGACCCAGTAGAGATTCCTACCTACAGGGTTAACCAAGTATTTCTTAGGTACATAGATTTTTGATATATTTCTAATTTGACTTTGATGAAATCTATAATACCAATTTAAACCTCTATAATTGCTAAAAGTAGAAATATTTGAACTTTTATATTTTTTCAATCTTTCTATTTCTTCTTTTAGTTTTTCATTTTCAATTTTCAATTTATCAAAATCCTCTATAAGACATGATTTTGCTAAAATTCTTTTTGTTTCCAAAATTTCATTTTTTAATTTGATATTTTCATTTTCTAATTTATACATGGATTTCGTCATTGCCTTAATGCCAGAATAAAGTTGATCAGGGGGTAAGAAGCATACCTCACTTACCATATCGGACTTGAAGCCTGAATCTCCCCTTGCTTCACTGCTTTCATCCGAGGTCGCTCCCCCTTCATCGATGCTAGGTTCTGATATACTTTGTCTATCGTAGCTTGCTATTAGTGCTATTCCGACATATTCTTGAGCTTCTGATTCGGATGAAGAAGTGTCGTCCCAAGTTGCTTTTAGGTTGTGTTTCTTGGGAGACTTCCTTTTGGCCTTCTTGAGTTCTGGGCAGTCTTCTCTTAGGTGTCCCTCCTTCTGACACTGGTAGCACCGCACCTTTCTTCCACCTTTTTGATTCCTTTTATTCTGCATTTTAAATTTATTAGATCTAAAAAACTTTTTAAAATTTCTTACCATGTATGCTTCTTGATCGTCTTCGGAGTCTGACTCGAGTTCATCCTTCTGGGTTACGTTCAGCGCCATAATCTGGGTTGTATCCTTTGTCGTTCCTGCATACCTGGTTTTATGCAATTCAAGAGTAGAAAACAACTCTTCTAAAGTGCTTACCTCCAGGTCTTTTGAGATGTAGTAGGCGTCGACGATTGATGTTCATTCCGGAGTTCTTGGAAACGCGTTGAGCGCGTAGTGTATAGTGTCCCGATTTGTTATCGTTTCACCGAGGTTCTCGAGACCAGTAACTAGTTCTTTTACCTTTGCGTGTAAACCAGCTACTTTCTCACCTTTCTCCAGACGGATGTTCATCAGTTTGTTGCGGAGGATGTCCCTTCTAGCGAGCTTTGCTTCGGACGTGCCTTCGTGGAGTTCCAAGAACTTCTCCCAAAGTTCTTTAGCAGATAAATAGTTTCCGATGCGGTTGACCTCTTGAGGCGGTAACACGCTCAGCAGGTGATGTTCCGCACGGCTGTTTGCTACCGACTCATTCTGCTCCTTCTTTGTCCAATCGCTCTCTTCTTTTTCTTTTCCATCTTTATCTATTGGAGCTACAAAACCATATTTCATAATAAATCGAATTTCAAAATATGTTTTTAGGAATACCTCCATACGACGCTTCCAGTCTGCGAAGTTCCCCTCGAATTTTGGTGGGACGATGCTTGGTCCGGCCATCTTGTTGCTTCGATCGGCGGTTAGTCCTCCTGAAGCGTGCCTTGCTCTGATACCACTTGTTGGTCCCTTTGGAGGCCGGCAAGAGTGGAGGGGTGAATTGCCCTACAAAATTAAACTCGAACCTTTCTCGGATTTCAACTATATAACATAAACACTTGTAATAAAAAGTAGAGACTAAGTAAAGAAATCATACACCAGAGATTTACTTGGTTTGCAATCAGAGGATTGCTAATCCAAGGAAAGTAAGCGCACTATGATCTCCTCTAGGTGGAGAAGCCTCTTTACAACGTTGACAGCACAAATGAAAAGAACACAACTGAAAGCACAGAAAAAATTGATTACAAGTAAGTTTAACTGAATGTCCAGACCAGTACTATATTTATAGTACTGGTCCGGGCGCCTGGAAGGAGTTCCGGGCGCCTTGGAGGGGATAAAATTCTATCCCCAACGATCAGATCGCATTTGACGCGATCCTGGTCAAAAGTCAGCTCCGGGCGCCCGGAGGGGTTCCGAGCGCCCGGAATGATTCCGGGCGCCCGGACCCCTTAAGTCAACTTTGTTGACTTTTTGTGGTCCGATTCTACTACTCCGGTTTAGCTCGTTTCGGTCCGGGTCTGTTCGCTCCGGCTCCGTTAGCTTGGGTGATCTCGACCTTCCGGAATATGGCTCACCCGAACCCATGTTCCGGCCTTCTCCTCGAGCAGCCTTCCTTCCCGGTTTCTCGTCCCTCGAGCGCCGCACACGCTCTTCTCGTCCACCGGTGTACTCTTCCGCGGACATCTCATCCCTCAGACGCACCGAGCCCGTCGGCTCTCTCCCGTGCCGTCCTTCTCGCTAGCCGCGTCTTCCGCTCGACTTCCTGTGTTCCTAAGCTCCTGCACACTTAGACACAAGGGTTAAACAAACGCAGGACCTAACTTAGCTTGTTTGATCACATCAAAACACCTTGGGGTTCCAACAGTTCTCACCTACTCCTCTCAGGAGAAATTACCTTTTCCCAGACTGGTCCTCCAGACCGCTCCGCATCCGAGATTTCAAGACTTCATGTTGAATATCTGATCCACAACCTATCCAGTCTTCCACCCGGTGTCCACGACCCCCAGAATTTTTACCTAGAGTCCTCAACTCTAGGATTTCACCCAAAGTCCTTGACCCACCAAGACTTCGTCGAATCCCCCAGACCAGGACTTTGTTACCTAAACGCAGCTAGGATTTTCCACCAACCTAACCACAGCTAGGATTTTCCTTTGTGTAAGATCACTTAGGACTTTTCTGCAAACTCATTCACACTTGTTAGATAACAAAATAATCTTAACTTTGAACCCTTTTGCCATTATCAAAACACATGTTCGATCATTTGATGCTCCCTGCACCAACATGGCTCATGTGCCCAATGATCATCTGGTCGGCTATCCTAGACTCTCACCTCAATTATATTGCGAGTTATAAGCGTGCATGACTCACACATCCAACGACTATCCGATCGATTGTCCTAGACTCTCGCATCAGCTGTAAGTTATAAGTGTACATGACTCATACGCCTAATGACTATCCAGCCATTTGTCCCAGACTCTCACCTTAACTGTGAGTTATAAGCGTGCATGGCTCATGCATCCAACGACCATCCGATCGGCTATCCTAGATAAACGCCTTAGCTACGAGTTATAAGTGTGCATGACTCATGTGCCCAACGACCATTCGATCGACTATCCTAGACTATCGTCTTAGCTATGAGTTATAAGCATGCATGGCCAATGTGCCTAAGGACCATCCAGTCGGCTATCCCAACCTCTTGCCACAACTGTAAGTTATAAGCATGCCTAGCTCACGAGCCCAATGACCATCCGGTAGGCTATCCCAGACTCTTATCGTATCTGCAAGTTTAAGCATGCATGGCTCAGTGCCCAATGATCATTCGATCGACTGTCCTAGACTCTCATCCCAGCCATGTGTTATAAGCATGCATAGATCACGCGCCCAATGACAATTCGTCGGCTACCCTAGACTCTCACCCCAGTTGCGAGTTATAAGCGTATATGGCTTACGTACCCAATGACCATCCGATTGACTATCCTAGATTCTTGCCGCAACTATGAGTTTTAAGTATGCATTGTTGGTGTATAGAGCACCAAACGATCAAACCTGTGTTTTGATAATAGCAAAGGGGTTCAAAGTTAAGATTGTTTTGTTATTTAACAAGTGTGAATGAGTTTGCAGGAAAGTCCTAGTGGAGTCTAGGCAGGTGAAATGTCCTAGCTGTGATTAGGAAACAAAGTCCTGGTCCGGGAGATTGTGCAAAGTTTTAGCAGGTCAATGACGTCAGATGAAATCCTAAAGTCAAGGACTCTAGATGAAAATCCTGGGAGTCACAGACACCAGGTGAAAGACTTGACGGGTCGGGGATCGGACGTCCAGCGGAAAAGTCCTGAAGCCTCAGATATTTGTTAATACAGTCTGACCTGGCGGTTGTTTTGATGATTGACACTGATTTAAGTTTGTATCAAATATTAATTAAACTAAGACTGATTAATGATCAAGGTTGATCGTGTGGAGAGGAAAGTCCAAGTACGGATACTTGGCACGCGAAGTCGGAGAGGGCTCGGTAGCTCGTTCTCCGGACTAGGTCAGAGAGGGCTCGGTAGCTCGTTCTCTGGACCGGACGAAGTCGGAGAGGGCTCGGTAGCTCGTTCTCTGGACCGGACGAAGTCGGAGAGGGCTCGGCAGCTCATTCTCCGGACTAGGTCAGAGAGGGCTCGGTAGCTCGTTCTCTGGACCGGACAAAGTCGGAGAGGGCTCGGCAGCTCGTTCTCCAGACTAGGTCAGAGAGGGCTCGGTAGCTCGGTCTCTGGACCGGACGTGGAAGTCGGAGAGGGCTCGGTAGCTTGTTCTCCAGACTAAGTCAGAGAGGGCTTGGTAGCTCGTTCTCTGGACCAGGAAGACGTTAGGGTTTAGGGCTGGGAAGCTCTAAAACTAACACAGAGACATTGGATCGGTCTGTTGACCGATCCAGTGATACTTTGGTTGACTGGATCGGTCGACAGACCGATCCAGTGATACCTTAAGTGAACTGATCGGTCTCGTGACCGATCAGTAACCACACAGAAGCAATCTGTGGATTATCTGATCGGTCTCGTGACCGATCAGCAACCACACAGAAGCAATCTGTGGATTATCTGATCGGTCTCGTGACCGATCAGTAAGAAGCGATGGGATGCGATGGGATTCAGAGCGATAGGGGGGGATCGGTCCACAGACCGATCAGAATCATCCCAGACCGATCAGGGTGTGTCCTGATCGGTCCAGAAGGCTATGGATCGGTCTGTTGACCGATCCACAACAATGTCGTTTTTCTTCTGCTGTTTCTCTGCGATTTCTGATTCACCTGATCAAATCATCTGCTGTGAGATTTTTGAGTTACAGGTTGTAGGTGTTGTGCCAGTGCTTAATTTCAAATTAAGCTCCATCAGAAGAATAAGACCAAATGCTCTTTCTACTGTGTTTCGCTGCAAATGGTGCAATTGGAGCGTCAACGTTCACTGGCTGCGATCAGTTGGCAACTGCTTGACTCTTGCTTATTGGTTCGAGCTCAGAGACACCAGTGAAGATCATGGATGGTATTGGTGTGAGTTCATAGAACCAGATGAGGAGGAAGAGTGATTGGCGAAGCCTGAGTTGGTCGCAGTGATTCGGCTCTAGCGGAAGGCAGTGAGAAAGCAGAATAAAAAGAAGGCAGAAGAGAGGTTTGGTAAAATTTTTGAAAACTCTCTGTCGACCGAAGCAAGGGTGTTGTGTTGTTGAGCTCTTAGCTGAGGAATCCCTTCTGTCTTTGCGCTCTGCTTCGTGGCTGTAAGATTCATTGTTAATTTCTTTTGGCCATTGAACTCTGTAAGTCTTGTGCTTCATTTCAAATCTCTTCTGTGACTTTGTGGAGAGGTTACTCCACCGAGAAGGAGAAATACTTAGCTGGAATTTGTCCGAGGTGTGATCTACCGTAAGATCAAGGGATCGTCCACCTTACGGACACGCCGAGGAGTAGGGGCAAGTTATCCCCGAACCTCGTACATACTTGTGTAAGCTGTGGGTTGTGTTTCTTTCCTTGCATCAGTTTTCTTTTTTGTTTATTTCCGCTGTGCTAACAAGCTTTTGTGAGGAATTGATTGAGTTTTTAGTGGAGGCTATTCACACCCCCCCTCTCTAGCCATCCGAAGGTCCTAACAAGTGGTATCAGAGCCCAGGTGCTCTTCATCTGGATTAACACCCTAAAGAGCAAGAAGATGGCTATGAAGGAAGGTTTCAACACCAATCGTCCACCCTACTTCGACGGAGCGGACTTCAAATATTGGAAGATCCGTATGGAGTATTATCTCAAGACCGACATCTCCATGTGGTTCTCGGTCAAGGAAGGATTCACACCTCCGAAGGACGAAGAAGGTAAGGAACTCGAGTCGTCAAGGTGGTCCGCCGAGCAAACTCGCAAAGGACAAGCCGATGCCAAGGCGGTGGTCACTCTACAATGTGGGATAGCCAAAGATCAACTCGTCAAGGTAGGTCCATTTGTGAGCGCAAAAGATTCGTGGAACAAGCTCATCGAGCTCCAAGAAGGAACCCGAGACTCTCGGATCGCCAAGAGAGACTTGTTCCTAAACTAACTACAAAATCTCACCATGAAGGAGAACGAAACGGTAAGTGAACTACACGGAAGGTTCAAAGAGATCATCAATGGTCTTCATTCCGTAGATGAACGCGTAGAGAATCTCAATCTTGTAAGGTACGCTCTCAAAGCCTTTCCGAGCAATGCCTTGTGGTCATCTATGGTAGATGCTTACAAGGTCTCCAAGGACCTTTCAATTGTTAAATTAGATGAATTCTTTTGTAAAATGGAACTTCATGAACTTGCTAACAAGGGTCAAAAAGAGAAAGGTATTGCCTTAGTTGTAGGAGAAAAGAGCAAGGATGGAAGAAGGAAGAAAGAAAAGAAGAAGGAGAAAGAAATTCCTACATCCTCATCCTCCTCCGAGTCCGATGATGAAGGTGAATCATCATCAAGCGAGATGGCCAACTTCGTGAGAAGAATCATGAGAAGGAGCCGGAGATACAAAGGGAAAGGTAAGTCTATTGATCAAAATGTTGATAAGACTAATGTTACATGTATGAGTGTAGCAAGAAAGGACACTATCAGAGTGAGTGTCCAAAACTCAAGAAGAAGGAGGAAAGAGCTAAGAAGAAGAAAGCTCTAAAAGCTACTTGGGATGAATCCTCCTCAAGCTCATCGGAGGAAGAGAAGAAGGAGAAAAGCACTCACCAATTAGCGCTCATGGCAAGGGAGGAATCGGACTCCGGAAGTGATACATCAACCACGACTTCATCATCTTCGGATGATGAAGAGGTAACTTCTCCTCACTTAGAAAAATGCTATAAAACTATTGCACATTTATCTACTTTGCTTAAGAAGTCAAAAACTGAAATCAAATTATTAAAAGATGAAGTAGAACACTTGAAGACTCTTAGGGAAGATGAGGTTGATGACCTACATCAAGAGCTTCTTGAAGATGAAAACAAAGCCCTAAAGAGTGAAGTTGAGAAACTCAAGAATATGTTTGAGAAATTCTCAACTAGCTCTAAGACCTTAGATATGATTCTAAATGCCCAAAGGGCGGTCTACAACAAGGCTGGGTTAGGATATCAACCTAAGGAGTCTAGTTTCATTTCCTTAGTGTCTAGAACCCAATTTCATAGATCACATGCTTCTAGGGTTCATGAGACTAGGAAGGGTGTGACCAAGGCATGGGTTCCTAGGTCCTTCATTGTAGATGCATTAGGTCCCAAGATTTGGGTACCTAAAACATCTATCTTTCGTGTCTTGTAGGCATTTGTCAAGGGGGAGCATCTATCAACTTGGTTTGTTGATAGTGGATGCTCTAAGCACATGACCGGGGACAAGTCACTCTTTACTACCCTTCAAAACAAAAATAGAGGTAATGTGTCCTTTGATAATAATGGTAGTCTTAAGGTGATAGGAGTTGGAGATATTCATATATCCGAATGTCTCCAAATCAAAAATGTCCTTCTAGTCAAGGGGATGACCTTTAATCTCCTAAGTGTCAGCCAATTGTGTGATACGGGTTACACAATTGAGTTTCATTCAAGTCAATGTCTGGTCAAACACATTGACACACTTGACACGGTACTAGTAGGCACAAGGGTAGACAATATTTATCAAGTATCTTTTAAAAGTGCTACTAATGCCTCTGCTAAGTGTTTCATGTCAAAAGAAGAAGAATCATGGCTGTGGCATAGGAGGTTGGCCCATGTGAACATGAAGAATATTCGAAAGCTGGCCAACAAAGGATTAGTGCGAGACTTACCAAGCATCAAGTACCAAAAGACAAAATTATGTGATGCATGTCAAAAGGGTAAGCAAACAAAAGCGTCTCATAAAGGTAAAAGCGCTGTAAGTACATCTACTGCTTTAGATTTATTGCATATGGATTTGTTTGATTGCAGTAATGTTATTTCATTGAATGGAAGTAGATACTGCTTAGTGATCATTGATGATTTTACTAGATATACATGGACTTTCTTTTTGGAAAATAAGGATCAAACCATAGATGTTTTTGTTTCTTTTTGTAGAAGAACTGAAAATGAAAAATCAACAACAATTAAAACAATTAGAAGTGATCATGGTGGGGAATTTCAAAACCATAGATTTTTAGAATTTTGTCAAGAAAAAGGATATAGGCATGAGTTCTCTACTCCAAGGACCCCCAACAAAATGGGGTTGTGGAGAGAAAGAACCGAGTTTTGCAAGAGGCTGCACGAAGCATGCTCAATGAATACTCACTACCGAGCTACTTATGGGCTGAAGCTGTGAATACCGCTTGCTATGTGCAAAACCGAGTCTTGATATATAGGTTTTTAGGAAAGACTCCCCATGAACTTTGGTTTGGGAGAACCCCTACAATTAAACATCTTAGGGTGTTTGGTTGTAAGGTGTTTATCTTGAACACCAAGGATCATCTTGGAAAGTTCACGGCTAAGGCTGACGAAGGGATACTAGTCGGGTACTCTCTCATCAGCAAAGCCTATCGAGTCTACAACAATAGGACTAAATTGATTGAAGAGTCCTCGGATGTAGCATTTGAAGAAATTCCTAAATCAAATGATCAATCAAGGGATGTAGGAGAAATTCAATTTGAACTTAGAAATCTAAGTTTAAATGATCAAAACATAGAAAGAGTCGAAATTGACTCCGATGATGATGAGCAAAGGCCTGAGACTGATCCCTTGCCCGTGTCTAGTGAGACCACTCATGAGGCACCGCCAACACCAAGGCAATCTAGGATAGCCTCTAGTCATCCCCAAGACCAGATTGTGGGAGACATTCAACAAGGGGTTAGGACTAGATCATTCTTTAGAAATGAGTCTAATGAGGTCGCCTTGATCTCAGAAATCGAACCAAAATTAGTTGATGAGGCATTGCACGATCCTGATTGGATCATAGCTATGTAAGATGAGTTAGGTCAATTTGAAAGGAGCCAAGTGTGGGACTTAGTTCCTAGACCTAAGAAGACCACCATTATTGGAACCAAATGAGTCTTCAAAAATAAGTTAAACCAAAAGGGAGAAGTCATAAGAAACAAGGCAAGACTTGTAGCCAAGGGCTATAGTCAAGTCGAAGGCCTCGATTATGATGAGACTTATGCTCCCGTGGCCCGACTAGAGTCCATTCGTTTAATGCTAGCTTTTGCTGCACATAGAGGCTTCAAGCTCTATCAAATGGACGTCAAATCGACCTTCTTAAACAGTTTCATTAAAGAAGAGGTCTATGTTGAACAACCACCGGGGTTTGTGAATACCGAAGTTCCAAACCACGTGTACAAGCTCAAGAAAGCTCTTTATGAGCTTAAACAAGCACCTCGAGCTTGGTACAAAAGGTTGTCAACTTACTTACTAGAAAAGGGTTTTGTAAGAGGTCAAATAGACCCAACACTATTTCTGCATAGAGATGGTGAAAACATATTTATAGCCCAGGTGTATGTCGATGACATAATTTATGGCTCAAATAACAAGGGCTACTTGAATGAATTTATCACTCACATGGAAAGTGAGTTTGAGATGAGTCTAGTGGGAGAATTGACATTCTTCCTTGGACTTGAAATCAAACAAACTCGAGATGTCATTTATGTCCATCAGACGAAGTACACTCAAGAGATGCTCAAGAAATTCAAATTGAGTGACTCTAAGGAAGTATCCACTCCAATGGCGACGAACACTTGCCTTGACAATGATGAGAATGGAAAACCAGTTGATCTAACGCAATATAGAAGCATGATCGGTAGTCTTCTATATCTCACAGCTAGTCGACCGGACATACTTTTTGCTGTGGGCATGTGCTCTAGATATCAAGTATGTGCCAAGGAATCTCATTTAATTGCAGTTAAGAGAATTCTGAGATACCTTAAGGGCACAATTAGAGTAGGTCTATGGTACCCTCGTACGGAGTCTTTTGACTTGATAAGTTATACCGACTCTGATTATGCTGGGTGCAAATTGGATCAGAAAAGCACTAGTGGGGGTTGCCAATTTTTAGGTTCATCATTGGTTAGTTGGTCAAGTCGGAAGCAACATTGCGTTGCTCTCTCCACAACCGAGGCTGAATACATTGCCATGGGAGAGAGTGTATCACAATTGTTGTAGATGATCCACACTCTAGAAGATTATGGGCTTTCGTATAAGGGAGTGCAAGTGTTGTGTGACAACATCAGCACAATAAATCTAACGAAAAATCCAGTCCATCATTCAAGGACCAAACACATTGAAGTGCGTCATCACTTCATTAGAGATCACGTAGCTAGGGGAGACATTGCACTCACATATGTTGAGTCAAAATCAAACCTAG
Organism: Zingiber officinale; assembly: GCF_018446385.1. Classification (NCBI taxonomy): domain Eukaryota; kingdom Viridiplantae; phylum Streptophyta; class Magnoliopsida; order Zingiberales; family Zingiberaceae; genus Zingiber; species Zingiber officinale. Next base: position 119,931,897 of record NC_055989.1, read on the forward strand.
CTGATATTTTCACCAAACCTCTTCCGGAAAATGAATTTAGTCATTTGAGAAGAGAATTGGGAATGTGTTTGGCTCAATAAGCCATTAGGACCCCATCATGATCAATAAGGACAATTAAAACAACAAGAGGAATTGGGAAATTAATTTGGGCAACTTGGGAACATCTCACACAAACTATAAGGTTTAACAAATTATTTTTGTTTGCTAGAAATGGGGTGAGATGCTAGGATCAGCCGAATTATTCAAAATGTATCATGCATCCCTTGAATAATTGGGTTGAAGAGACATAAATTGAGTATGGGGAAGACCATTACATAATTCATGTGTATTTGGTTCCTAGATCTTACTCATATATTCCAACCAAGGAAACTTGGTTGGACCTTTACCTAGAAACTATGTAACGTTGGTTGATGGACTGTTTGATACATTTGAACGATACTTTTCATGATTTTGATTGAAACTAGGACAAGTCCTTGAAAGAATGATAACAAGTTGGTTATATTTTGACAAACTTGAAACTGAACATAACAAGGTCGAAAATTTCAGTTTTTCAGGCCTTAAGTTGTCTATTTTCTAAATGTCTGAAACTTTCGGGCTATAAACAATTTCAGACCATAATCTTTAGGAAATAGTTATGCCTATAGATTGTTCAGAGTCTAGGTACTGGATTTGGAAGTTTCACTGGAGAAACTTATACGAATTATCGAACACCTCTATGAATTTCAGTTACCGAAATTATTGGAGAAATTTCAGTATCAGACACTGATCGGTCTACAGACCGATCAGGAGGTTTCTGGATCGGTCCAGGGACCGATCAGGTTTATTTTGTACACCAGGAAGCCTACTGATCGTCTTCTGATCGGTCTACAGACCGATCAGGAGTTCCCTGATCGGGCCGGGGACCGATCAGGTCAGTCTGGTACGCAGAGGGCTACTGATCGCCTTCTGATCGGTCTATAGATCGATCAGAAGGTTCCCTGATTGGTCAAGGGACCGATCAACAGTCTACTGATCGTCTTCTGATCGGTCTACAGACCGATCAGGAGGTTCCTGGATCGGTCCAAGGACCGATCAGGAGGTTCCTGATATCTCCTGATCGGACAGCTGTTCGATCATTTCAACACTTGGACACCCATCTCCCTTAAATCTTCCCGATCTTTTCTTTTCCCCTTTCACGCGGAAGCCCTAGCCGACTCTTCCCTACACCTCAACTCTTCTCTTCTCTTTGCCCGCTGAAGACCTAGCCAAAGCCCTAGCCAAAAGACACTTCAATGGCACCAAGGTAACTTCATACTTCCCTAGAACTACTCACCTTGGCATTTCGGTTTCATTTCTCACCGTATCTGTGCTTTTTGTGTTGATGGCTCCGGTGCTCACTTACTTTCCCCATTGTATCACATTGTTAACCCTTAGGAAGAAACTAGTGGGTGAAGGTACCTCTAAGTCTAAGTCACCTGAGAAGTCGAAGTCTAAGGCTCCCTCCCGACCTCAACCATCTGTCTCCGGGAGATTCCCAAACCACCAGTTTGAACAAGCCTTTAAACAACGGACTTTTAAATTACTCCCTTGTAGGTCTGTGGATCGAAAATTCATGGACGAATTTTGTCCAACTGTGTCAGAAATCATTACCTACTACAAACTTGATACACTTGTCTATTTAGAATGAGATATCAATTATGACTTAGTATCTGAGTTTTATAACAATCTTCATCAAACTAATGATGTAAGTTATAAAACAAAAGTTGCTAAGCAGACTCTTGATTTCAGTTTCTCAGCCTTCTTTGACTATCTAGGTTGTCGGAGGTGTTCCGGAAATGTCTTTTCGATATATCCTGACTTACCAGACCCCTTACCTTCACCTTTTGATGTCACATCTGACTCTATTTATGAGTATTTCTTCAGACATCCTAGACCAGGTGGGCTAGATGAATTAGATGTTGATTTTCCTACTTTTGCAGCCTTGAGATTATCTGGCCACGATTACATCCTCTTTAAGATTGTCACAAACTGCCTTCTGCCAATCACATCTAAACCCTTGTCTGAAATCCGACCATATCATTGTCTGATGCTTTATGGATTGCGTCGGCGTCTCGACTTTAACATCATGTCCAGCATCTACTCTTCGATCATTTCCTATAGTGAGCCAAACAGCTTCACTGTTTATATGCCTTATGGGCATATCATTACAGATTGTCTCGAGACCTTTCAGGTTGATGTCTTTAAGGGTAGAATAGTCAAGATGGTCAGGCAGGACTGCAGACTTGGGAAACGGGCATTTTCCAAGTCTGGCATCATAGGACAGGATGGGGACGTTCGGTGGAAGGATGGGAAAGCTCTAGGTGAGTTACCATGGGGACCTCCACGACAGGTTGCTGCTGCGCTTGTTGCTGCTCCTCCTGCTGCTGCTGCTGACGATGGAGAGGCAGATCCTGATCTGCGCTGGCAAATCGCCGAGCTGGAGAGTCGCATTGATCGACACGATGAGCTGCTGGTTGCTGAGCTCCGCGGGTTGCGCGTTCGGATTGACCAGCGCTACGATGATCTACGCAGTCAGCAGTTGGCGACACATCAGGCGATTATGGGATGGATGGCCAGATACCCACCTCCGTAGGATTTCCCGGGCTATCCATCCTCGAGCAGCGGCATGCCACCTCAGGGACTCACTCCTCCTGTTGATGATGCTGATGCTCCTCATGATGAGGAGGCTGATTGATACACATTGTTCTATGCTGTCATTCTGATTATCTATGTTTTGGATGTTGTCTGTTGGATATTTATGTCTGACCTGGACACTTGCTTCTTTCATCTATTTATGTTGTTCATTTTCTTGTCTTTCTTTTTGTTTCACTTCTTATTGGCTTTTAATATGCTGTTCATATGCCATGTCTTGTATGTCTCTTATTTCTTTATCACTGTCTTATAATACACTTAGAGGGTATTCTAGGTGAATTAAGAAAAAGACAGTATGAGTTAAGGGGGAGTCCTTTAACGTTTTCTTACCTAATTCGCGCCTTTTCGGTGTTTGACAAAGGGGGAGAAGGTAACTAAATTTAGAGATAAATGAAAGTTTGTCTTAGGGGGAGGATCTTGATTCCTCTATCCTTACATGGTGTTGTATCTGTCTTAGGGGGAGGATCTTGATTCCCCTAAAATTAGGGAAATATGAACATTTCTGATCTAAACTTAAATCGTGTTGTCAAACAACAAAAAGGGGGAGATTGTTAATACAGTCTGACCTGGCGGTTGTTTTGATGATTGACACTGATTTAAGTTTGTATCAGATATTAATTAAACTAAGACTGATTAATGATCAAGGTTGATCGTGTGGAGAGGAAAGTCCAAGTACGGATACTTGGCACGCGAAGTCGGAGAGGGCTCGATAGCTCGTTCTCCAGACTAGGTCAGAGAGGGCTCGGTAGCTCGTTCTCTGGACCGGACGAAGTCGGAGAGGGCTCGGCAGCTCGTTCTCCGGACTAGGTCAGAGAGGGCTCTGTAGCTCGTTCTCTGGACCGGACGAAGTCGGAGAGGGCTCGGCAGCTCGTTCTCCGGACTAGCTCAGAGAGGGCTCGGTAGCTCGGTCTCTGGACCGGACGTGGAAGTCGGAGAGGGCTCGGTAGCTTGTTCTCCAGACTAAGTCAGAGAGGGCTTGGTAGCTCGTTCTCTGGACTAGGAAGACGTTAGGGTTTAGGGCTGGGAAGCTCTAAAACTAACACAGAGACATTGGATCGGTCTGTTGACCGATCCAGTGATACTTTGGTTGACTCCAGTGATACCTTAAGTGAACTGATCGATCTCGTGACCGATCAGTAACCACACAGAAGCAATCTGTGGATTATCTGATCGGTCTCGTGACCGATCAGCAACCACACAGAAGCAATCTGTGGATTATCTGATCGGTCTCGTGACCGATCAGTAACCACACAGAAACAATCTGTGGATTATCTGATCGGTCCCATGACCGATCATTAACCACACAGAAGCAATCTGTGGGCTATCTGATCGGGACCTGGACCGATCAGAAGGATGCGATGGGATTCAGAGAGATAGGGGGGATCGGTCCACAGATGGATCAGAATCATCCCAGACCGATCAGGGTGTGTCCTGATCGGTCCAGAAGGCTATGGATCGGTCTGTTGACCGATCCACAACAATGTCATTTTTCTTCTGCTGTTTCTCTGCGATTTCTGATTCACCTGATCAAATCATCTGCTGTGAGATTTTTGAGTTACAAGTTGCAAGTGTCGTGCCAGTGCTTAATTTCAAATTAAGCTCCATCAGAAGAATAAGACCAAATGCTCTTTCTACTGTGTTTCGCTGCAAATGGTGCAATTGGAGCGTCAACGTTCACTGGCTGCGATCAGTTGGCAACTGCTTGACTCTTGCTTATTGGTTCGAGCTCAGAGACACCAGTGAAGACCATGGATGGTATTGGTGTGAGTTCAGAGAACCAGATGAGGAGGAAGAGTGATTGGCGACGCCTGAGTTGATCGCAGTGATTTGATACAGGTGACAGTGATTCGGCTCTGGCGGAAGACAGTGAGAAAGTAGAATAAAAAGAAGGCAGAAGAGAGGTTTGGTAAAATTTTTGAAAACTCTCTGTCGACCGAAGCAAGGGTGCTGTGTTGTTGAGCTCTTGGCTGAGGAATCCCTTCTGTCTTTGCGCTCTGCTTCGTGGCTGTAAGATTCATTGTTAATTTCTTTTGGCCATTGAACTCTGTAAGTCTTGTGCTTCATTTCAAATATCTTCTGTGACTTTGTGGAGAGGTTACTCCACCGAGAAGGAGAAATACTTAGCCGAAATTTGTCCGGGGTGTGATCTACCGAAAGATCAAGGGATCGTCCACCTTACGGACACACCGAGGAGTAGGGGCAAGTTATCCCCGAACCTCGTACATACTTGTGTAAGCTGTGGGTTGTGTTTCTTTCCTTGCATCAGTTTTCTTTTTTGTTTATTTCCGTTGTGCTAACAAGCTTTTGTGAGGAATTGATTGAGTTTTTAGTGGAGGCTATTCACACCCCCCCTCTCTAGCCATCCGAAGGTCCTAACAATATTGAGCAAAAGTCTAGATGGTCTCGAGAACCATTCTAGCAAAAGGTAAACTCTTCTGAGAGGAGTAGGTGATGACACATTCCCCGAAGAGATAACAGTAGGCGTCGGCCCAACCTAGAGTTTCAGTGAAACACAAAGTCAAGACCGAACAGTCTGAAGGCTATCAAAACTTATCTTTACATGTTATTTGTCTTTTATTTTAACTCTATTTTATAGGAAACTAACAATTATGTAGGTTCTAATTTTTGTGTTGTCCTATCGACTGAACCTCCGGATCGGTTGACCGAACCTCCAGATCGATTGACTGAACCTCCGGATCGGTTGATCGAATCTCCGGATTGGTTGATCGAACCTCCGGATTGGTCCAACTAAACCCTAGAGATTAGATCAGCTTGTGGCTAAGTTTCGTCCAAGGATCGATCGACTGAACAACAGGTTCAGTTGACCAATTAATGGATAAAAAGTGGGTTGATCGGGCCAGGTTGATCGAACCAGATAAGCTGAGGAGCAACAGCGAATTAATCAACCAAACGGTGGGATCAGTTAATCGAACTAAGACTCATCCAAAGTGGCAGAATCTGGATGGAAAGATGGACTGATTCAGGTAGGATCGGTTGACCGATCCCCAGATCGGTCGACTGATCAAAGTCGACTCAACCTGGTCTCGAGATTAGTAGATCTAGATTAGGCTCAACTTGGCCATAAAAGGAGGTCTTGACCCAACATTTCGACACAACGAACTCAAACAATCCTTAACTTCTGAGCGTTGCTCCATTAACCTCTACGATGCCTGAACTCTGCTCTGATGATAGAAAGCTCGACCTTCCAGATCCTTAGAAGTCGTCGGTATATTTTCAAGTATAGTACTTAAGTTATAAATCTGCTGTACTCATATTTATACTATTCTAGATTGATAGTGAATTGCCCAAAGTAAACACTCAACGAGTGTGGATCTTGGAGTAGGAGTCATCACAGGCTCCGAACCAAGTAAAATTAATTGTGTTCATGTGTATTCTTTCTCTTTCCTTTACTTATTTTTCGTTGCGTTTCATTTTGGATTTTTTGAAAAGTGTGAAAAAGTCACGAGTACTATTCACCCCCTCTAGCACGTCTCAATCCTACAATTGATATAAGAGCGAGGCCGCTTTGAATTGGTGAAACCACCAATCGAGCAGGGGGTTCCTTTTTGAAAAAGAAAATTATATATCGTTTTTATTTATAAAATATTCTTACACCTTTATGTTTTTTTCCTCCAATTTTTGTTTGAAAAATTCACTTTTATTTTTTCGTTATTAGTCAGAGTTAGTGAAATATCACATTTAATAAATTTTTTCAAAATATTTATTATTATTATTTTATTATTTTTCTTAAAATTAGTGAAATACCCTTATTTTATTTTTTACAGCACTACTAATCCAAGAACAAGTTTTGGGACATTTTATCATTTTTTTATTGTGTGTAAAATATTTCTAAATGGCCCACTATTCTCTAGCAAGGATTTTGGCTACTGGAAGAGCCGAATGGAGTATCATCTCAAAATGCAAGTCAAAATGTGGATCATCATCCAAGCCGACTTTGCACTTCCACTCGACGACACTGGAAAATTAGTATCGTGTGAAAACTAGGACCTAAGCCTAATAAAGAAGATCGAGGCTGACGCCAAAGCAACTGAGACCCTCCAATGTGGATTAATCAAAGAAGATTTGAACCAGGTCAGTCCCTTCAACAGCGCCAATGAGTTATGGCAAAAGCTAATCGAGCTACACGACGACACCTCCGACACTAAGGTAAGTAAGAGAGATTTAATTCTTAATAAATAGTATGACATCAAAATGCAGGATGGCGAATCAGCAAGTCAACTACATGCCTAAATCCAAGATCTACTCAACATCCTCCATGCGATCAGGTAGAAAATGAAAAACCACGACATTATCAGGTACACACTTAATGTCTTTCCAAGGAATACTTTGTGGGCATCCATGGTAGATGCTTATAAAGTATCTAAGGATCTTTTATTAATTAAATTAGATGAGCTATTTTCAGAATTTGAACTTCATGAATAGATCAATGCACTGCCGGTTGAGAAAGGTATTGCTTTGGTCGTAGGTATAAGTAGCATGCGAGAATCAAAAATTAAGCGCCGAATTGAACTCGAGCCCGAAGACAAATCAGACTCAGAAGACGACGATAAGATCTCCGCTGAGTTCATCAACCTTATACGAAAATTGTACAAGAAAAAGAAGGGCTTTACAAGACGCAAGATCAAAAGGTGATCCAGTCAAAGACGATGCAACCAATCCCAAACTCCAAATCGAAATTTAAAGTCACCTGCTACGGTTGCAATAAGAAGGGACACATTAAGATGAACAGTCCAAACTAGAAGGAAGCAAAGAAGCAACGAAAAAAGAAGGTGCTACAAGCAACGTGGGATGAATCATCATTGGAAGACTCCGATGAAGACCTCGAACAGACAAGCTTCCTAGCACTTCCAACCTGAGAGCAAGTCATCAAATCTGAGTTCGAGATAGAATTAGAAGCTGAGTTCGAATGAAGCTACGTATCCATATCCGGTTCAGAAGGTTCCCAAACCAATGTAAGTATCTCTTTAATTAGATCGCATAACTTAATTTCCTACTTGTGGGAAAAGTTAGCTAAGTCCAACCTCTGGGTCAAGTCACTCTAAGAGGAGATCAAATCCCTCAAGGAAGTAACTAACCTAAGCTCCTTGATTGAATCGATTCAAGCTGGAACTTCAACTCAAGTCTAACAACTTGAGGAATAAAATTCTAAATTGAAAAGACAAGTCAAGAAACTTAGGGACTCATTGGAACGGTTCACTTTGGGTTCCAAGAACCTTGACCTAATTCTTGGGAAATAAAGGGCCGTATATGTTGGAACCCCAAGGTTGTTTTGGTGTGATCAACAAGTTAAGTTAGGTCCTGTGTGTATTTAACCTCGTGTCTAAGTGTGCAGGAGCTTAGAAACACAGGTACTCGAGCGGAAGACGCAGCTAGCGAGAAGGACGACACGCTGTGCGTCCGAGGGACGAGGTACTGCGGAAGAGTACACCGGCGGACGAGAAGGAAGTGCGCGCGGTGGTTCCGAGGTACGAAAGCCGGAGCGGAAGATTGCTCGGGGAGCAAGAGACGCAGCTAGCGTGAAGGTCAGCACGGGGTGCGACAGAGGGACGAAGTCTGCGGATGAGTACACTGGTGGACGAGAAGGGACACGCGGCAATTCTGAGGAATGAGAAGCCGGAGGGAAGCACGCTCGAGAAGACCGGAAGATGGGTTCGGGTGAGCCCTATTCCGGATGTCAGAGATCACCCAAGCAAGCGGAGCCGGAGCAGAAAGACCCGGACCAGAGGCGAGCTGAACCGGAGAAGAGAGCACGGACCAAAAGTCAACTGGGTTGACTTTTGGCTCCGGGGCGCCCGGAACTGTCCGGGGCGCCCGGAGCTGTCCGGGGCGCCCGGAACTGTCCTCGATCCAACCGTTGGGGGATAAATTTTATCCCCCCAGGGCGCCCGGAACCCTTCCAGGCGCCCCGACCAAGGCTATAAATATAGCCTTGGTCCAGAAGCTTTTCAACAATCACGATCATTCTATTTCCAAACACTTGTATGCTTTAGTTGTAATTAAGCTTCTGTTTTCTGTGCCTAAACGCTGTAAGAGGCTTCTCCGCCTGAAGGAGTTTTTGAGCTTAATATTCCTTGGATTAACAACCACATCGGTTGTAACCAAGTAAACATCTGGTGCCTCATCTTTTCTTTTATGCTTTTATTTATCTGCTTAATTCATTTTACAAGTGTTAGCTTAATCATTCGAGGAAGGGTTGTCTGTTTTTAATTGACAGGTTATTTACCAACCCTTCTAGCCGGCCCAACGGTCCTACAAGTGGTATCAGAGCCGAGGCGCCTCAGAAGGACTAACCGCCGTCTGAAGCAACAATGGCTGGAGCTAGCGACTACCCACCAACATTCGAGGGGGAGCTTTCTTTATGGAAGCAACAAATGAAGGTATTTCTTAACTCTGATATTGATATTTCTCTAATAATGAAAATAGGTTATGAAGCACCGAAAGACTCGAACGGAGAGAAAATCGGCATACGCCTCTGGAACGAGAAGCAACGTGAAGAGTCCATGGAGAATGCTCGGGCAGAGTTTCACATTCTAAGCGCAATACCAACTAAAGATTTTGACAGAGTCGGAGAGTACAAAAGCGCGAAAGAACTTTGGAAAAAGTTCTTAATGCTCTATGAAGAACCGGTTGAAGTCGTCTCCTCAATAGACATCGAGCCGTCATCAGAAGAATCCGAGACGGAAGAAATTACCAAGACAACCCCAACAGTCGAAGTACATCCCGAGATCGATGAAGGGGGAGAATCTTTGGAAGAAATTAAGTCAACAGGGGGAGAACCAACGGCCGACGAGGTAAGTAAGGTATGACCTCTACCCTCTGAACAACTGATTCAATTAATCAAATTACCTGAAGATTTTTGCGAACCAAAATTTGAATTATCGAAAGAACTTTTCGGATTAGAAAATCTTCGGTCGAATAATTGTTGCAAATTACAAAATATTTTTACGAAAGAATTATGCAACTTAGAAATATTATTGAAAACTTTTTCTGGATCTAAAAATTTCGAATTACAAATTACTTTACTGAAAAAGTTTTGTGAATTAGAAATTGATTCATCAAACAAAATTTTCAGATTAAGAAATCTATTATTAATAGATTCCTGCAAACTCTTATTGTTAAAAAATTCTTGCAAATCACAAAATATTCCTTCAAACGAATTTTGCACATTGTGGAAAGAATTGTTTATATTGTTGAAAAATTTTATCAAGTTAAAATCTATGCCATCTAAATATTTCTGTGAAATTGAAATTCAAATAGAAATCAACATGATACAAATTTCTGCATGTATAATCTTTGTGACATTAAATCTAAAAAAAGATTGATTTAAGAAATTATGATAAGTTAAAATGGAAATTTAAAACTTCCTGATAAATAGAATTAAGAACTAAATAAATAAATAAATAAATAAATAAATGCATAGAATTTTTTTAAAAAATGTTTAAATTTTCTTGCATAAAAGTCTTTTGGGCTTAGAAAGTTTTTTTTTAACTTAGAAACTTTTCAAAAAGCTATTGTTGACTTAGAAATATTTTAACAGATAACTTTTCAAAATTTTCTATGTCTTTGAACCCTTAGAATTTTAAACCCCATTTTTATTGTGATCAAAGGGGGAGAAGAAGAAGTATAAGTCTAGGGGGAGGTAGAGAAAATTGAAAATTAAAATTTTCTGTTGGAATTTAATCTTTTCTATCTTATTGCACTTAATTGCAATATAAGTTAGTTTATGTTTTATGTCTATTTTTTTTCCCTAGCTTAACTTGGGTTGATCACACCAAAAAGGGGGAGATTGTTGGAACCCCAAGGTTGTTTTGGTGTGATCAACAAGTTAAGTTAGGTCCTGTGTGTATTTATCCTTGTGTCTAAGTGTGCAGGAGCTTAGGAACACAGGTACTCGAGCGAAAGACGCAGCTAGCGAGAAGGACGGCACGCTGTGCGTCCAAGGGACGAGGTGCTGCGGAAGAGTACACCGACGGATGAGAAGGAAGTGCACGCGGTGGTTCCGAGGTACGAAAGCCGGAGCGGAAGATTGCTCGGGGAGCAAGAGACGCAGCTAGCGCGAAGGTCGGCACGGGGTGCGACCGAGGGACGAAGTCTGCGGATGAGTACGCTGGTGGACGAGAAGGGACACGCGGCAATTCTGAGGAACGAGAAGCCGGAGGGAAGCATGCTCGAGAAGACCGGAAGATGGATTCGAGTGAGCCCTATTCCGGATGTCAGAGATCACCCAAGCAAGCGGAGCCGGAGCAGAAAGACCCGGACCAGAGGCGAGCTGAACCGGAGAAGAGAGCACGGACCAAAAGTCAACTGGGTTGACTTTTGGCTCCGGGGCGCCCGGAACTGTCCGGGGCGCCCGGAGCTGTCCGGGGCGGCCGGAAGTGACTTTTTCACAGGATCGATCTTTGACTCGATCCAACCGTTGGGGGATAAATTTTATCCCCCCAGGGCGCCCGGAACCCTTCCAGGCACCCCGACCAAGGCTATAAATATAGCCTTGGTCCAGAAGCTTTTCAACAATCACGATCATTCTATTTCCAAACATTTGTATGCTTTGGTTGTAATTAAGCTTCTGTTTTCTGTGCCTAAACGCTGTAAGAGGCTTCTCCGCTTGAAGGAGTTTTTGAGCTTAATCTTCCTTGGATTAACAACCACATCGGTTGTAACCAAGTAAACATCTGGTGCCTCATCTTTTCTTTTATGCTTTTATTTATCTGCTTAATTCATTTTACAAGTGTTAGCTTAATCGTTCGAGGAAGGGTTGTCTGTTTTTAATTGACAGGTTATTTACCAACCCTTCTAGCCGGCCCAACGGTCCTACAGTATACAACCGATTCAGACTTGGGTATAAGGCCAAATGTAAATTTAAATCCTACCTATCTCTTGTTAATCAAACAAATAGAATAGTCCAAGCATGAGTCCCCAAGTCTAACTTGATTAATCAAGTTGGACTTGATTAATATTAGATCTCCAAGGATCAAATTCATTACCTTGATTGACCTTATCGAGGCTATAATCCAGAGGGAGTCAATAGAAAGACCATCCTTATTAAATAAATTTATTTGATGTTTGATTTACTGCTTTCCTTATACTTGCCTAGATTAGGATATATAAGAACTCGGACTTGATCAACACTTGTTTAGTTAGACCAAGGATTCTTAGATAGAAAATTAAATATTTAATTTCTTTAAAAGACTTTATCTAGAAGTGGTTGTTGTTCCAATTTCCAAGAAGGTCTAGTGCCTCGTCACAGCTTAGAAGTCAATTATTGAAATAAATATTTAATTGACTAACTGTTAAATCTTAGTCTAACTCAAATGTAAATCAATCATTATATTTTAATCTAAATTGAATATTAAAATAACTAACATACAAAATTCATAAGGTTCCCTGATTGATAATTTAGAAGAGGGTAAGTTGGATTTAGGTTACAACAACAACAACAACCAAGCCTTTTTCCACTAGGTGGAGTCGGCTGTATGAATCCTTTTACTCCATTGAGCTCTATCTCCTATTATATCATCATCTATCTTTAAATAAATTTTATATTATTTTATTGTTGCTAACCAAGTCTTTTTTGGTCTTCCTCTTCCTCGTTTGATATGTATATTTATCATAGTTTCACATCGCCTAACTGGAGCATTTATTGGTCGTCTAAGTACATGTCCGTACCATCTTAAACACTAATGCTCTCATTTCTTATTTTGTCCATCCTCGTATGTCGACACATCCACCTTAACATCCTCATCTCTGCAACTCTCATCTTCTGCTCATGTGCTCGAGTCATAGCCCAACATTCAGCTCCACATAACATAGCAGGTCTAACTGCGATTTTATAGAACTTACCTTTAAGTTTAAGAGGTACTTTACGGTCACATAAAACACTCGGCGCTCCCCTCCACTTCACCCATCCTGCTTGTATTCTATGTAAGACATCTCTCTCAATCCCTCCATCATTTTGCAAAAATGATCCTAAATATTTAAATCTCTCGGTTCCGGGCAACTCGTCCTCTCCTATCTTAACAATTGTTTCATTACTTCTAATATTGCTAAACATAAATTCCATATATTATGTCTTTAATCTAGTAAGCTTAAAATCTTTCTCTTCTAGTGATTCCCTCCAAGATTCTAGTTTAGCATTTACTCCTTCACATATTTCATCTACCAAAATAATATCATCTACAAATAACATGCACCACGGTACTATGTCTTGAATGTGTGCAGTGAGTTCGTCCATAATTAGTGTAAAAAGATAGGGACTTAGAGCTGATCCTTGATGTAACCCTATCTTTATTGGAAATGCTTTAGTTACTCTACCTGAAGTCTTTACTCTGGTCGTTACATCCTCATACATATCCTTAATTAGTTGAATATATGTTACGCTAACACCTCTCTTTTCTAAAATTCTCCATATAATTTTTCTTGGGACTCTATCATAAGATTTTTCTAAGTCAATGAATACCATGTGTAGATCTTATTTTTACTCCCGATATTTTTCAATTAATTGTCTAAGGAGATGCATAGCTTCTATTGTTGACCTTCCAGATATGAACCCAAATTGATTTTCGGTCACTGTGGTCTCCTTCCTTAATCTTTTTTCTATTACTTTCTCCCAAAGTTTCATAGTATGACTCATTAGTTTAATACCCCTATAATTTGCACAATTTTGTATGTCTCCCTTGTTCTTATATAAGGGAACTAGAGTACTTATCCTCCATTGATTAGGCATTTTTTTTATTTTTAATATCATGTTAAATAATTTTGTAAGTCATTCAATACCTTATTTCCCTAAGCACTTTCATACCTCTATCGGAATATCATCTGGTCCAACAACTTTTCCATTGTGCATCTCATTTAAAGTTTATTTTACTTCTGAAGTTTGAATTCTACGATAAAAATTAAAATTTCTATGCTCATTTGACCTACTTAAATTACCTAAGTTAAGTTGGTCACCTAAACCTTCATTAACAAGTTGATGAAAATACCTCTTCCACTGCTCTTTTATTTCTCCATCGTTTACTAATACCCTATTACATTCATCTTTAATACATTTTATTTGGCTAAGATCTCTTGTTTTCCTTTCTCTCACTTTAGCTATTGTATAAATGTCTCTTTCCCCTTCTTTTGTATCCAATTTTCGATATAATCGTTCAAAAATTTCATTTTTTACTTCACTCACTACTTTCTTAGCTTCTTTCTTGGCTATTGTATATTTTTTTTAAGTTTTCCTCGTTCTTACAAATATATAATTCCTTATAAGCTATTCATTTTTCCTTCACTTTCTCTTGTACTTTCTCATTCCACCACCAAGATTCTTTACTTAGTGGTGCATGTCTCTTTGACTCACCGAGTACACTCTTAGCTACTATTTTTAACTTTGATACCATCTTATCCCATGTTGTATTAGAGTCATCGTATATTTCACCTAATGCTTGTACTTCTACCTTCTTCTTAAATATATTTTGTTTCCCATCCTTTAACTTCTACCACTTAATTCTAGGAATTGTATATATTTTCTTTCTATTGATACTATTTTTGAGGCGTATATCCAACACTACTACCCTATGTTGGGTAGTTAAGCTTTCTCCAGGTATGACTTTGTAATCTTTACAAATCTTTCTATCATTCTTTCTAACCATAAAGAAAGTCAATTTGTGATTTATTATTCCCACTTTTGAATGTGACTAAGTGTTCTTCTCTTTTCTTAAAAAATGTATTAGCTAATATAAGGTCATATGCTATCACAAAATCTAATATAGTTTTCCCTTCCTCATTCCTCGTTCCAAACACATAACTCCCATGTACTCTCTCATATTCCTCATTTTTCACTCCGACATGCCCATTTAGATCACCTCCTATTAAAATCATTTCATTTGGTGGAATATTTTGTAATATTTCATCTAAGTCCTCCCAAAACCTTGATTTGGTAGCTTCATCTAATCCTACCTGTGGTGCATATACGCTAATTATGTTCATAGTTTCTTTCACCACTATTATCTTAAGGGTTATAATTCTATCCTCTTTTCTAACTACTCCTACAACTTCATCCTTTAACAAATTATCTACAATAATACCCACTCCATTTCTTGCTTTACTCTTTCTAGTGTACCATAATTTAAAACCCGAGTTCTCTATCATCTTTGCCTTCTCGCCTATCCATTTTGTCTCTTGGACACACAAAATACTAATTTTTTTCCTAATCATCATATCTACTACCTCCATTGATTTACCAATAAAGTTCCTATGTTCCATGTTCCAAATCTTAGATTATTAGTTTTCCTATCATATTTGTTCTTATTCAATCTATAGTGTGAGAACTCTTGCCTATTTAATACTACACCCAAGTTCTCATGGAGATGTAGCTATTCTTGCCGAGACGTTACAGTCGGATCCTGCAACGCGTTCCTTCCGGGGAACAACCTAGCATTAACACAATAGTTTAATGGATCAATTCATTGAATATTTGCCATAGTTTGACACTGGCTGACAACCTAACGCAACCCTCCTTTTTCCGGGCTTGGGATCGGCCATGACCGGTCGTCATGGGCGGAGTTAAGTTGGATTTAGGTTAAATTAGTAAAATTAAATAAACTAAAATCAAATTAAATTAAACCTAAATCAAATCAAATTAAAAAAAACCTAAATCAAATCAAACCCAAATTACAATTAAATCAAATCAAACCTGAATAAAATCAAATCAAATCAAATTAAAATAAACCTAATTAAACTTAAATTAAGTTAAATCAAATTAAAATTAAATTAAATTAAATTAACTATCTCACGATCACCCATATGTATGACATGATTTATAACTTAGACTGGGTGAGATGGAAAATTAAGTCGTTGAATTCAATCAATCAATTATCTGATACTCCGTCAAAATTAGATCAAAATTCAATACTTTATGTATAGGGACATAATGATTTGAACCAATGGATGTTAGATAGTGGATGCTTCAGACACATGACTAGAGACCGATTGAAGTTCACCAAGCTAAAACTCAAGAACTTAGGGTTGGTTACGTTTGACAATGATGAAAAATTTAAGGTAATCAGAATAGGTAATATCGAACTGAGTTCCGATTTTATTATTTGAAAAATTTTATTAGTTGAGAAATTTAAGTTCAACTTACTTGGTATAAGTCAACAGTGTGACTCTGGCTACTTAGTAACATTTTTTGACTCTAAATGTATCATTAAAAATATTTAAAATCTTGAAATTATACTTAAGGGAATTAAGAAAAATAATATTTACACAATTGACCTACCAATGTCCTCACTCAAGTGTCTCTTGACACAATAAGAGGAAACCAAATTGTGGCACAGAAGATTGAGTCACACTCACAACAGACTCATTTTAAATATGAGTCAAAATGACTTAGTTAGAGGTTTACCTAAATTAAAAAATTTAGAAAATATAATTTGTAATCCTTGTTAGCAAGGTAAACAAACTAGGTCAACTCATAAACTAACAAACCTAAATCGAACCAACTCAATACTTGAGCTCCTCCACTTAGACCTATTTGGTTTACATGGAGCCAAGTCACTAAGTAGAAACCATTACTGCTTAGTAATAATTGACGATTACTCAAGATTTACTTGGTTAAAATTCCTAAAAACTAAGGATAAAACCTTTGAAATCCTTAATAATTTTTGTAAATTAATAGAAAATAAAAAAGATACACAAATTAAAATACTTAGAAGTGATCATGGGGGGAATTTAAAAATCATAAGTTTACCAAATTTTGTCAAACTAATGGATATAATCATGAATTTTCATGTCATAGAAATCATCAACAAAATGATTTAAGTAGAATGGAAAAATAGAACATTATAAGAAGCTGCTATAACTATACTAAATGAATATAACCAAAGTAACTAATTTTGGGCAGAAGCAATAAACACAGCATGTTATATTCAAAATAGAATATTAATTAATAAATTTTACAATAAAGCTCCCTATGAAATATATTATAATAAATTCCTAACTTAAATTATTTAAATGTATTTGGATGCAAAGTCCACATACTAAACACTAAAAACTATTTAGGTAAATTCACATTAAAATCTTCAACTGACATCTTTTTAAGATATTCAACAACCAGTAGGGCTTATAGAGTCTATAACAAAAATATCCTAAAAATTAAAGAAACAACCAATATAATTTTTGATGAAGAAAATAATCAACCTAATTTAATCAATGAAGATAATAATCAAGTTACAAGAAATATAGAAGATAATGAAGATAATGAATTAGACCTAAATCAAGTGTATCACAAGAACCAAGCATTAACCCTGAAATTAAACCACATAGGATAAGAATCAATCACCCACCTAACCAAATTATGGGTGACCCAACCTCACCCAATCTTAGGAGTTTGAACTAGATCATCTTATAGAAATCTAAGTCAAATAGCACTGATTTTCAAAATTGAGCCCAAAACTATAGAGGAAGCCCTACCTGATCGAGATTGGATAATTATGATGCAAGTGAAACTACCTCAATTTGAAAGAAACCAAGTCTAGGAACTAGTGCCTAAACCTACAATAAATCCATAATTGATACCAAGTGGGTATTTAGAAATAAACTAGATGATAAAGATAAAATAGTAAGAAATAAGGCTAGATTGGTAGCTAAGAGGTTCAGCTAAGTAGAAGGGTTAGATTATGATGAAACCTATACACCTGTAGCCAGATTTGAATCCATCAGGATGCTGCTAGCCTATGCAACACATAAAAGATTCAAGTTATACTAAATGGACGTAAAGTCTACATTCCTCAATGGGTTCATCAAAGAATAGGTCTATATAAATCAACCCTCAGGATTTGAAGACTTAGATCACCCAAACCATTTCCTTAGGTTAAAGAAAGTTTTATATAGATTAAAACAAGCACCTAGGGCCTGGTATGAACGACTATCAATATACTTAATATCTAAGAGATTTAACCAAGGCTAAATAGACCAAACTCTATTTATTAAAATCTTAGAAAAAGATATTTTTATAGGTCAAATTTATGTATACGACATAATTTTTGGCTCAACCAACACTAAATTCTTAAAAAAATTCATTAAGTTAATGGAAAATGAATTTGAAATGAGCTTAGTAGCAGAACTTAATTTTTTCTTAGGATTACAAATAAAATAAACAAAAGAAGGAATTTATATTTTTCAAACAAAATATGCCAAGGAATTCATTAAGAAATTTGGAATGAAAAATTCTAAAAATATTAATACCCTAATGTCAGCCAATGTTAAAATTGACTCCGACTTAGATGGAAAATCAGTATACTTAAAATATTATAAAAGTGCAATAGGAAGCCTACTTTACCTAACTGCAAGTCGACCTGATATTTTATTTATAGTAGGTATGTGTTCTAGGTACCAATCTTGTGCAAAAGAATCACACTTAACTAATATAAAAAGGATACTTCGATACATTAAGGGGACCCTAATTGTAGGACTTTGGTACCCTAGGACTAGCACATTTGACTTAACTGGGTACTTTGACTCAGACTATGCTGGGTACAAACTATATAAAAAAAGTACAAGTGGAAGCTACCAACTTCTAGGACAGTGCATAGTAAACTGGTCAAGTAGAAAGTAACACTGTATTATCTTATCCAATATTGAAGCAAAGCACATAGTCATGGGGGAATGTACATCTCAACTATTATAGATGATGCACACTTTAAGAGATTATTAATTAGAATATAAAAATATAAAAATTTTAATTGATAACACAAGCTCAATCAATCTAACTAAAAATCTAATACACCACTCAAGGACTAAACACATAGAGGTTAAGCATCACTTTGTAAGGGATCTGTTAGGGTTCAATCAAAATCCCACATTGAAAAGATTTAATAAAGATCATGAGTTTAAAAGGATGTAGGATAACTCCATTGGCATAAGGCCTTTTGGGGAGAGCCCAAGAGAAAAGCCATGAGGGCCTAGGCCCAAAGTAGACAATATCATGTCATTGTGGAGATATATGGACATCCTTTGGGCCTAACAGGTGGTATATGAGCAAGGCCACTCTTCACTGAACTCATCGCTGGAAGGGCAATGAGCTAGAGGAAGAATAAGTTAAAGCGTTAAAGTTAAAGATTTCAAAAGCTCAACTTCAAGATGGATTTTCAAGATGGACTCGGATATGACACAAGGATGCCTCCACCATTCACATCAATAAGTTTCGATCTTTGGAAATCAAAGATTGAAAATTTCTTCATGATAGAGATAGAGCAATGATTTGCTCTAATGGAAGGCTTTAAATATCCAACAAATAACAAAAGCAAACTTATCAAGAAAAATAAATGGAGCAAGGAGCAAATCCAAAGATGTGAGGCTAATGACAAAGTGACCAAACTATTGGTCAATCTATTGACTAGCAACATCTTGAGCAAGATAGGAGAATTCAAAAGTTCCAAGGAGCTTTGGAGCAAATTGGTAAGAATCCATAAAGATCCCTCCACTATACAAAATCAGGAAAAATTCAAAGAGGACAACTTATTGGATCAAGAAGAGGAGGAGTCTGAAGTTGAGAGATGCTCAACATTGAAAGAAGAAGAAGGGTCATCCTCTAGAGAGCACGAAGACAAAGGTAAAGGAATATACTCCTTATTTCATGTGCATGAGGATGAAGATAAAGAGGTCTCTACCTCGAGGATTGAGAGGGAGCGTGGAACATCAATGCCGGATCAAGAAGAAGTCTCTTCATCTAGATCAAATGGAGAAAGTGCCACCCTGATAAGTAAAGGTATAGAAAATTCAATTATAAATAATAAAGATCATATCATTTGCTTTGAGTATAGGGAAAAAGGGCACTACAAGAATAAGTATCCCAAATTGGCAAAGAAAAAGGGCCAATTGACACCAAAGGGCAAGGAGAAGCCTAAGAAGGTCGGTCCTGTGGTATGAAAAAGCAAGGAGCAGATTGTGTGTTTTTCTTGCAATTAAAGAAGACATTATTGGAACCAATGTCCAAAGGGGAAGAATCCAACCAAGAGAAAAGGAGAAAGCTCAAGTCAAGGGGGAGCTCCCAAAAGAAAATCTAAGGTATCATTTATTGAACCAATTCCCATGGGTAATGATAAAAAAGCATGCTAGTTCTAATTTATATCATTTTAATGTTATTTATCATGAAAATAGGAAGCATGATAGGGTTAAAGAAAAATATGTAGCATATCATGCTAAGACCACCTCACATAAGGTTAGGAAGGTAGATAACAATCTAGGCAAAAATTCTATGGATTTTAGATATAAGCCTAGAAATAGAAATACTTAAGGACCTAATGGAAAATCAAAATCTAAGGATTTAAGGATGGAAAACCAAGTTTTAAAGTCAAGGCTTGATAAATTGGAATGAACTTAAAAAGAATGAAAAATATCCTTAAGGGGAAAAATGAGCATAACCTAAGTTTAGTAAGAGAAGGGTCATCCAATGACCATAGAGGTTTGGGATACAAACCTAAAGCCAAGAAGGATGTAGTGTCATACCATAGGATTTCATATAGTTATGGAACAAATTCTAAATCTAGGGGTCAAACCAAGGTTACAAGGGAAGCCATCCCTAGAGTTAACCTTGAGAAGACCAACGTGACTAAGGGTTCTAAGAAGCCTAAGAAAGTCACTAAGAAGGTAATAAGGGAAGTTATTCCTAGAGTTGACCTTGTAAGGGTCGGTTGGTGCTAGAGGGGGGGCTGAATAGCTCGTCGTGCTTTGTTGTCTTGCTTCGTGATGATGATATGCAGTGGAATGAACATAAAACAACACTTACAACTCTAATGAAAGGATTTACTTGGTATCTACCTCAAAAAGAGGTGACTAATCCAAGAATCCACACGTGACACACACTCCACTAATGAAAATGCTCCTTCTCGGTAACTACCGGAGGTGGAGAAACCTCGTACAAGACTCACACAACAAGATACAACTCACGCAAGAAGAAAATACAAGAATGAAAATAAGAAAAACCCTCTTCTTGCTTGACCTTGTTGATGAGAACGCCTCTGGACCAGCTGGAGAGTGCAACAGCACTTGTCTTCCACACTTGAAGTTCGACAAATAGTAGAAGTGGAGAATCGTGTAAGTGCTACTGAGAAGAAAGCTCGTCATGGGCTTTATACTGTACACTCCTAGGGCTCCCAATCGATTGGGCTTGCCCCCAATTGATTGCCACGTCAGATCGCAGCAATCTCAGCCATCCAAAACCTGCATCCAGCGCAATGGTCATTTATCCCAATCTATCGACTGATTGATTGAGAATGCTTGAATTGATCGGCTGATTGATTCAGCCTTCCTCGCGTCCACATGTGAGAAACAACCTCCAATCGATCGCTTGATCGATTGGAGGTGCCCATTCTATCGACTGATTGATTGGGGACTATTCTCTGCTCATGACATTTCTTCCCAATATATTAGCTGATAGATTGGGATGTTGTTTATCGTAGCATTGTGCCAATCGATCAGCTTATCGATTGAACCACTGTTCAATTGATTGGTTGATTGATTGGCCTCCCCTTAACTTGCTTAAACCAAGTCTAGGGTCCCCATATCTAATATCCGGTCAACCGTGACCTATTGGAACTCCTCATGCCTAGCATCCATCCAATCTTGACCTGGTGGGACTTCTTCACCAAGTGTCTAGTCAACCCTTTGACCCACTTGGACTTACCATCTCGTGCCAAGTGTCCGGTCCTCCATGACCTAGTTGGACTTCCTTCCACTAGATGTCCTGTCATCCTTAACCCATCTGGATTTTCTTGTGCCATATGTCTGGTCAATCATTTGACCTACTTAGACTTCCCAACACCAGTTATCCGGTCAACCTTGACCCACCTAGATTTCCACGTTCCTAGCTTCACTCAACGGATCTTTCCATCTGCCTAGTTTCACTTACTAG
This sequence comes from Zingiber officinale, assembly GCF_018446385.1. Lineage (NCBI taxonomy): Eukaryota > Viridiplantae > Streptophyta > Magnoliopsida > Zingiberales > Zingiberaceae > Zingiber > Zingiber officinale. The sequence continues at coordinate 119,953,483 of NC_055989.1, forward strand.
GACTTTCCATCTGTTTGGCTTCACTCACCAGGACTTTCCATCTGCCTGACTTCACTCACTAAGACTTTCACCTAGCTTCACTCACTAGGATTTTCCTCTACCTAGCTTCACTCACTAGGACTTTCCATTTGTCTGGCTTCACTTACCAGGACTTTCACCTAGCTTCACTCACTAGGATTTTCACTTGGCTTCACTCACCAGGATTTTCCCACTGTCTGGGATCACTCACCTGGACTTTCACCTGCCTGGGTTCACTCACCAAGACTTTCTATCTACCTAACCTCTAGTTAGGACTTTCCTAGTCAAGTATCTGGTCAACCCTTTGACCTACTTGACTCTTCTTCACATCTAACTGGTCAGTCCTTGACCAGAGGAGAATTGTATCAATAATCTCCTCAATCAGATGATTGTATCTACAATCTCCATGTATTATCAAACATCGAAACCCAAACATCAAGACTCAGGCTTGAGCCAACTCAAGCTTGCTCAACCTGGTCAACCTAACCTAGGGGATATTGCACTAACAATCTCTTTATTTTTGATATTTGATAATATTTTTAAGTTACACTAATCCCATAGCCTCAACTTCTTTTTATGCCAGGCATGAATGAGGGTTTCCTTCATTCTTTCCCTTCCTAGAGGGCATACTCTCCATTTGGATAATGAAGGCATAATATAGACGTTACATTCTCTCCTAAATTTTCTAAGAGGGACAAAGAACTAACTTAAACCCTACATTCTCCCCCTACTGGCACACATCAAAAACTCTCCCCCTAAAGAGTTACTCAATGTTGTTCACAACCTCACATGTTGTTCATAACACTGCAATGAAGGTCCCATACCCTTCACTGTATCCAATGCTCACCCTTGAGCATACTCCTTTTTTACAACAAAGATATCCAATGTTCCATTGTTCCCCAATGCTCAACCTCGAGCATTTTCCAAATGAAGGATTAACCATCTTCAATGGTTTCAGAAAATTGTTTCCATATTTTTAAAGAGTAGCTCCCCCTAAAAACATGCTCTAAACTTCTGTCATTATACCAACAATGAATTGAAATCCTAAAACCTTTAGGAACCCAAAAATTAAAAGTTTTGAGGTTAAAAAAATCTAATATTAAAACTAAACCTCAACCTAAACTTCAACTTAGTCTTCCTTAACCAATCCATCCTTGTTTTCATCATGAAAAATCCCCCTAAATGTATACAAATGTGTTTCAAGGGGTTAGGAATAGTTACCTAGACTAAAAATGATTTAAAGTGTTGAAATCAGACTTTCCTAGCCAAAATTAGTCTTTTCAATCGATTGGGGTTGGGTTTTAATCGATTAACACCATTTCAGTTGATCGCCTGATCGATTTCATGAGTTTCTGTTCATGGATAAAGTGCTTGAATCGATCCACTAATCGATCCAAGATTGAGTGAATCGATCAGCTGATCGAGCTTCTGTTTGTAACACCCATAAAGTCTCTAGTAAATTTTATGTAGTTGTTGCATGATTAGAATGAGTTTTATGTGGGTTTCTTCTACAAAAGAAAAAAAAAAGATAATAGAACCAAAAAGAAGCATGGCCAAGGTTCGAACCTTGAACCTTTTAGTAAGTGACAAAGCTTTAAGTAGAATGGAATAACCAATAGCCCAAGAGGAAGTATTGTTAGGAAGGAAAGGGAAGTTGTAGTTAAGGGTAGGGAGGGTGAAGGGACACCTTCCAATTAGAAGAAAAGTTTATCTTTTCTTTCTCCCTCCACTTAGAATGGAAAAATTCATTTTACTTCTTCCTTTTTAGAAATAAATGGAAATAAAAAGGTAAGAGAAAGAAAAGTTCATTCTTTCTTCTTCCTTTTCATGTAGAATAAGAAGGAAGAAAAGGGCAAGAGAATTTGGTTTCTCCTTTCTTCTTCTTCTTCTTCCTCCACCGAAACTTCAAGTTCCTCTCTCTCCATTGCCGAATTCAAGCTAAGGGTTTTCTTCCTAAGGAAACTTCACAAAGGGAAGTTCTTGAAACATACTTCTCATTACAAAAAAAAAAAAAAAAAAAAAAAAGGGGAAAGGGGAAAGGGAATTCTAGAAGTGAAAGGGTCTTCTCCTTCTTCTCCACCAAGGGTATTCTCTTAGTAAACCAAGCAAGAGGATGTAAGTATCTCCCTCACCTGCGGTACAAGTAGTTTACGAGTGTTTTCCATGTTTGATGTGGCTTAAAAACCTAGAAATCATGCCTAGTAGTTTTGGCCAAGAAGAGATAAAGGGCTTAGGAAAGTTTAAACTCCATTTAGGTTTGCTTATGTATTTTCTTATGATGTCTAATAAGTTAGGTGATGTTATTAAGATGTTATTCATGATTTATGTTGCTTAAAAACCTAGAAATCATGCCTAGTAGTTTCGGCCAAGAAGAGATAAAGGGTTTAGAAAAGTTTAAACTCCATTTGGGTTTGCTTATGTATTTTCTTATGATGCCTAATAAGTTAGGTGATGTTATTAAGATATTATTCATGATTTATGTTGCTTAAAAACCTAGAAATCATGCTTTGAAGTTTCAGCCAAGAAGAGATAAAGGGCCTAGGAATGTTTAAACTCCATTTAGGGTTGCTTATGTATTTTCTTATGATGCCTAATAAGTTAGGTGATGTTACTAAGATGTTATTCATGATTTATGTTGCTTAAAAACCTAGAAATCATACCTAGTAGTTTCGGCTAAGAAGAGATAAAGGGCTTAGGAAAGTTTAAACTCCATTTAGGTTTGCTTATGTATTTTCTTATGATGCCTAATAAGTTAGGTGATGTTATTAAGATGTTATTCATGATTTATGTTGCTTAAAAACCTAGAAATCATGCTTTGAAGTTTTGGCCAAGAAGAGATAAAGGGCCTAGAAAAGTTTAAACTCCATTTAGGTTTGCTTATCTATTTTCTTATGATGCCTAAATAGTTAGGTGATATGATTAAGATGTTATTCATGATTTATGTTGCTTAAAAACCTAGGAATAAGCCTTGTAAGTTTCGGCCAAGAAGAAAATGAAAAGGCCAAGGAAAGTTAAGCTCCAATTAGATTTGTTTATGCTTTCTCTCATGATACCTAATAAGTTATGTGATGCTATTAAGATGTTATACATGATTTATGTTGCTTAAAAACCTAGGAACAAGCCTTGTAAGTTTCGGCCAAGAAGAAAATGAAAAAGCTTAGGGAAGTTGAACTCCAACTAAACTTGCTTAGGTTTTCTTCTATGTCATGCTATGATCATATGATATTAGTTTAAAGTTCATGCTTGAAGTTGCTTGAAAGAAAACCTAGATTCATGCTCTATAGGTTTCGGCCAAGACTTGGAAGTAGGGTTGGAAATTTCATGTATGCTTGCTAAGAGTCTCACTTGTTATGTCATGTATCATGTGATATTAATTTAATGTTTCATGCTTAAAGTTGCTTATAAGAACCCTAGAATCATGCTTATAGGTTTCGGCCAAGACATGGAATTAAGGTTTGTAGAAAGATCAAAACCCCAACTATGCATGATAATGACTCTTCATGATATGTTATGTGATATGTGGACTTTATGTTACCATGTTATGCTTATGCAAGGCTTATGTATGAGGAAATGCCTAAGAGTTGCTTCCCTATAAGTTCGGATTAAGAGTATTCTTCATGATATGACAAGTAACATAAGACCTAAGAGATGCTTCCCTATAAGTTGGGATTAAGAGCACTCTTCATGATATGGCAAGAAACATGATATGCTATTTTACTTTTGTATGACTTGTACCAGACCCTAAGAATGGTCCATGGGATAGGCTCCTAAGTTGCCCCTAGGTCGAAGCACGGGCCTAGTTCCTAGTAGGTTCGGGATTAGCTACCTCGAATTTATTTAGGATGCGCGCAATTCATGTATGTGGTACAATGCCGGACCCTCATGTTGAGATTTATGTTTAAGTATTTATATAGTATATGTTTTCAAAAGAACATCTTGCATCTATATGTGATTTCATGTTATGTGATTATTATGCTTTAGGAAGATGTTCTCTTGAGATATGTCTATGATACCTAGAAGAACATGCTACTTTATGCTTATGCTCTCTTATACTATGTTATGATTTGCCTAAATAAATATGACACTACCTCATGCTAACATGAAAGGTGAAATCTAGATGTGGTTAAATGAATATATCACTACTCCATGTTTAATTCATGATTTATGGCTTTTGTGAGTAGGAAATGATCTTACTAAGCCTATGTGCTTATAGTTTTATTTTCCTTGTACTGCAGAAAAGGGAAAAGCATGGCTAAACTAAAGGGAGCAGCAGGAAGGGCAAAGATGTGTGTGGCAGTGGCATGGTGGAAGAGATCTGTTTTGTGTTTCATGACTTATGCATATTCTAAGTTCTGCATGTTAACTTATTTTTCCTATTTGATACTTTTTGATGGTTGCTACTTGATATTATCTTGAACTTGTTTGGATGGTTGAATGCTTGAATGCTTAATGTGAACTTATACTCTCTTCTGTTCCATGAAACCTTGAAATGTTAAGTACTTGTTTAATTAGAGAATTGTTAGTTATCATGAACTCTAGAGAACAATATACATGTTTTGTTTTCCCCTTATTTAGTAAGCTTTATGATCTAGTTAAACAAGCATGTATCATGTTTCAAGTAATAGATAGAAAAAAATCAAATTTTATATGCTTGAATGCTAGCATGTTCACATGTTTTGTTTATATGATTGAATTATTAAAAAAATTTCTTCCGCTGCAATGATTTCATATGCATGTATGTATGTTCGCGTAGCGCCGCCCTTGTCGTGCCAGGGCAAGAGGAAGGGTGGACGTTACACTGTTCACAGGAAACCCCTCTCAATCGATCGCCCGATCGATTGAGACACTCTAATCTGTTAGTGCGGGAAACATCCGACGATCGAACTAGTGTTTTGATAATGGAAAAGGATTCAAAGTTAAGGTTATGTTGTGATCTAACAGTTTGAATGAGCTTGCAGGAAAGTCCTAAGTGTACTTAGGCAAAAGTCCTAACTGAGATTGGGCAGGTGGAAAACCCTAGGGGGTGGTAACCCTAGGTCATAGGGGGTGGTAACCCTATGCGGAAAGTCTTGGTGGGTCGAGGGCTTCAAGAAAAAGTCCTAGGGGGTGGTAACCCTAGGTGGAAAGTCCTAGTGTCGCGAATCAGGTGGAAGACTGGATGGGTCAGGGAGACGGCGTCTAGCAGAAAGTCCGGAAGCATCGAGCCCTGAGCAAAAGTTCAGTCGATATGGAGTATTGCACTGGCAACAGGTAACTCTCCTGAGTGGAGTAGGTGAGCACGCGTTCCCCGCAGAGGGAACAGTAGGCGTCGGGTCGACCTAGGGTTTCCGGTCGGAAATCCGAAGTCAGACCTGGACAGTCCAGAGACTGTCAAACACATTTCTTATCATATTTATGTGTGCTAACCTTGTCCTTCAGGGTATATGTGTATTTTGTGGACTAACACATTGTGTAGAGACAAAAGAGCACACTTCACCTCGGATGAACAGTACCCGAGGAGCCTCCATGGAGCTTTGAGGCGCCTAAGGTACAAGGTAGAGGTTGTCTGTGAGAAGGAGCTGGAGGCACCTTCATGGGGACTGAAGGCGCATTGGACCGCGGCTTAGAGGCGCCTTGGAGTGGCATTGAAGGCGCCTTCAGGTAGATAACAAGCAGCGGTCAAAGCCTGATCGACAGCGGCTGAGTCAGGATAAAATCTTGGGTTGGAGGCTCCTTGAACACCCTTTATAAGGATGTCTCGAGGCAGCAGTAAAGAAATCACCTTCTAAGCTATCTTTGTGCAACGAGCTGCTAACGAGATGTTCCGACGAAGCCACAACTTGACACTGACGACACGGAGCTCAGAATCTTCAGTTTTCTATTGTCGTTGGTATAATTTAGTTATTTCCTTTTTATTGTAATTCATCTTGTAAACACTTTAAATGAAATTATAGTTGTTGCCCAACATAAACGCTCAACGAGCGTGGGCCTTGGAGTAGGAGTCGCCACAGGCTCCGAACCAAGTAAACGACATGTGTCTTTCTGTGTTTGTCGTTTATTTTATTCCGCTGCGTTATTCGAGTTTTACGATTCCGAAACGAGTGAAAGCCACAAGCACTATTCACCCCCCCTTCTAGCGCTTCTCGATCCAACAATTGGTATCAGAGTGGGGTAGCGTTGATCTGGTGCAACCACCAATCACGCATTTCTTTCGTGGTATTTTCTATTTTTCGGAGTCAATTGTGTAACACCCCGCCTTCTACTGACTAGGTTGTAAGACCGGGGGTTACATTATCTTATCTAACTATGATGCGCGGGAAGCTGAACTAATTTAAAATTTCTACTAATTGCTATAAAATCTAGAATTTATATTCCATATACACTTTTATTGCTGTACATATGCTAAAGAAGGGAACTTAACTTTCTATTTGATCAAAAAGCTGAAATTAGACACTTCTAGCTGAAATCAGACATTCCAATCGATCGACTGATCAATTGGAGTTGTCTGATCGATCCGCTGATCGATTCAACGTGCTACTGTGCACGGGGTCAATTCTTGATCGATCGGCTAATCGATCCAGCCTGACCAATCGATCCGATAGTTGATTCAGAGGCTCTCTATTCGCGAAAATTAAATTCCCGATTGATCAGCTGATCGATCCATGGCCGATCGATCAGCTGATCGATTCATCAGCTTTCTGTACGCGGCAGATCGCTTCCCAATTGATCGACTGATCAATTGAGGGCTCCTCAATCGATCGACTGATCATTCAATACTGTTCTGTACGGGGGGATTTCTTCCAATCGATCGACTAATCGATTGAGGACTCCTCAATCGATCAGCTGATCGATTGGGTTTCTGATTTCTGCAGAAATCCCACCCGAACTCGTACAGGACCTTCAGAAATCAACTAAAAGCATAATACCACTACTAGGCATGTCATTACTCATGGTTGGCTGTCTAATATCAGGACAACTAATAATCTAAGCACATTTTCATAGTTCAAGACACTTAAACATCTAAGAGTGTGGAAAAGTAACACTATAAGAAATACTAAGTCTTTAGACTTGCTAGTCACCAAGAATCTTTATTCCAAGTTCCTTCCCACATACATCTGATCGCATTGCCCTCCAGTCTCCGCTAATCCATCTTCCCTTTACCTTTATATGTAGTATAAGGAAAAAGAAACTATAAGCTTGGGAGCTTAGTAAGAACCATCTACCTCACAAAAACATGCATTCGAAGAAATCATGCTTTCAAGGATGCTTTTTGAAATACATGCTGATGATCATGCTGAAAATGCTAAAACATGGCATATGGACATACAAGTTGTGCTAATCAAATACTGAACATAAAGCTATTCATTGTATCAACAAGCAAACTAAATCAATACATAAGCTAAGCTATTTGTTATATCAATAAGAAAACTAAACTGAAGTTAAGCTGTATTCACATCTCTGGTTTGTGAAGTTTGAAAATTATTTTCATAAATAGGTAAACATAATAATCATGCTGCTGTTGGGCCCGGCAACTGTACTTGCTATGCGCGCATCCCTAACTAGGCCCGAGGTAGCAAGTCCCGAATCTAGTAGGGGTACTAGGTTATCTAAACCTAGGGACGACTATGGGAACCCAACCCAAGGACAACTAAGAGTCCAATACAGTGCCACTGATAAAGTAAAATATTGATTTATAAGTCAATTTATCTTATCTTGTTCTGACTAGGTTATCTGAACCTAGAGGCGACTATGGGAGCCCACCCATTGGACCGTAGTCCCATATAAACTGCAGCAAGACTAAGTATACTATTTAAAGTGCATCTATGACACTTAACTGAACTATTAAAACGCCTACTGTAGCATATAACTGTACTAGACATTTTATCGAGCACCTGGTGTGCTCTAACTCTGCATAGGGCTGCACTAAGCACATAAGAGCGAACTAAGGACATAAAAACCTACGATTAGCTACTTATACTGCAGGTGAGATGTTACTTACTTCCTGCGCTAAGTTTCCTTACAATCCGATCGCTAAGTTTTCGGAGAAGAAGATCTCCTCGACGATCTTCTTACATCCACGCGTTCTTCTCGTGGAGAGGAACGTCCTCATGCCGGAGTTGTCGCCGGAAAGTGTTCCTACGATCCTAGGGATGGAACCCTTGGTCTCTTGGGCTTGTGCATCGAGAAGGTGCGGGAGAGAGAGGGCGGCGTGTGAGGGTGAGGGAGAGGTGTCGTTTAGAAAATAAAATCTCCCACTTAAATTTCCTATTTATATTAAGTGATAAATACGCCCTAACTCGATCATAAATATAATTGCTCTCCTCTTCTTTCAGCACACCCCTGCTAGGGCCCCTTGGTTACTAAGTCACCCTATATGTCATAGAGTCCATAAGTCGTGGGTTCAATTCCCGCTTAGGCTGTTTTACGTTTTTATTTACTTTTGCTACTTCTGCTACTCCAAAAATTCCTTAAAAATATTCTAAAATTTCAGAAATATAATAAAATATTTCTAAAATTAATTTGAGAATTTTCTGTAGGACCGTTGGGCCGGCTAGAAGGGGTTGGTAAATAACCTGTCAATTAAAAACAGACAACCCTTCCTCGAACGATTAAGCTAACACTTGTAAAATGAATTAAGCAGATAAATAAAAGCATAAAAGAAAAGATGAGGCACGAGATGTTTACTTGGTTACAACCGATGTGGTTGTTAATCCAAGGAAGATTAAGCTCAAAAACTCCTTCAGGCGGAGAAGCCTCTTACAGCGTTTAGGCACAGAAAACAGAAGCTTAACTACAACTAAAGCATACAAGTGTTTGGAAATAGAATGATCGTGATTGTTGAAAAGCTTCTGGACCAAGGCTATATTTATAGCCTTGGTCGGGGCGCCTGGATGGGTTCCGGGCGCCCTGGGGGGATAAAATTTATCCCCCAACGGTTGGATCGAGTCAAAGCTCGATCCTGTGAAAAAGTCCCTTCCGGGCGCCTCGGATGGTTCCGGGCGCCCCGGACAGCTCCGGGCGCCCCGGATAGTTCCGGGCGCCCCGGAGCCAAAAGTCAACCCAGTTGACTTTTGGTCCGTGCTCTCTTCTCTGGTTCAGCTCGCCTCTGGTCCGGGTCTTTCTGCTCCGGCTCCGCTTGCTTGGGTGATCTCTGACATCCGGAATAGGGCTCACCCGAACCCATCTTCCGGTCTTCTCGAGCGTGCTTCCCTCCGGCTTCTCGTCCCTCGGAATTGCCGCGTGCCCCTTCTCGTCCACCAGCATACTCATCCGCAGACTTCGTCCCTCGGTCGCACCCCGTGCCGACCTTCGCACTAGCTGCGTCTCTTGCTCCCCAAGCAATCTTCCGCTCCGGCTTTCGTACCTCGGAACCACCGCGCGCACTTCCTTCTCGTCCGCCGGTGTACTCTTCCGCAGCACCTCGTCCCTCGGACCGCCGTCCTTCTCGCTAGCTGCGTCTTCCGCTCGAGTACCTGTGCTCCTAAGCTCCTGCACACTTAGACACAAGGTTAAAAACAACGCAGGACCTAACTTAACTTGTTGATCACACCAAAACAACCTTGGGGTTCCAACAATCTCCCCCTTTTTGGTGTGATCAACCCAAGTTAAGCTAGGGTCAACAATAGATATGAAATTAAACAGTTTATTGCAATAACATGCAACATGATAGAAAAAAAAATTAAATTTCAAGCATTCCAAATTTTAATTTTCAATTTTTTCTACCTCCCCCTAGACTTATACTTTCCCTTCTCTCCCTTTGATCACAATAAAAATGGGGTACAAACGAAATCTAAGGGTTGACATTAAAAAAAAAATTCGAAAATATATTTCAATAATTTTCAGGGAAATATTTCTAAGTCAAGACAAATTTCTAAGTCATTCGACATCAAGATTTAAGAAGTTTCTAAACAGAAAGCTTTATGCAAGAAAATTTCAGAGAATTAATAACATAAAGAGAAATTTTCTATGCATTTATTTATTTATATATTTTATGCTTTAATCAGAAGGTTTAAATTTCTATTTTAATTTATCAGAAATTCTTAAGTCACACTTTTTCAGATTTAAAGCAGAAAATATTAAACATGCAACAATTTGTATCATGTTAATTTCTATTATTTTTTGAATTTCAAGTTCACAAAAATATTTCGATAGCATAGATTCTAACTTGATAAAATTTTTCGACGCTATAAAAAATTCTTTCGACAATGTGCAAAATTCGTTTGAAAGAATATTTTGTAATTTGCAAGAAAAAAATTCTAATTTGCAGGAATTTATTAATAATATATTTCTTAATCCGAAACACTTTTTCGATGACTCATTTTCTGAATTGCAAAACTCTTTCGAGAAAATAATTTGTAATTCGAAAAAATATTCGAAGAAAGTTTTTGACATCATTTCTAACTTGCAAAATTCTTTTAATAATAATTTGCAAGGCAAGTTTGACAATTGATTTTCTAATTCGAAAAATTCTTTCGATGATTCAATTTCTGATTCGAAAGACTCTTCAGGCAATTTTTCGATTGAGTCATTTAATTGATCAGAGGTTCGAGTCCATACCTGACTTACCTTTTCAGTAGTTGATTCTCCCCCTGTCGAGTTGCTTTTATCCGAAGATTCTCCCCCTTCATCACTCTCGGGATGTACTTCGGCTGTTGGGGTTGTCTCGGTAATTTCTTCCATCTCAGACTGTTCTGTCGGCAGCTCGGTGTCTATCAAAGAGTCGGATTCGGCTTCAGTTGGTTCTTCGTAGAGTTTTAAGAACTTTTCCCAAAGTTCTTTTGCGCTGTTGTATTCGCCAACTCTATCGAAATCTTCATTTGGTATTGCGGTTAGAATGTGAAACTTTGCACGACCGTTTGCCATTGACTCGTCACGCTGCTTCTTGTTCCAGAGGCGTAGATCGAGTCTTTCTCCGTTCGTGTTCTTCGGTGCTTCATAACCTGTTTTCATTATTAGAGAAATACCAATATCAGAGTTAAGAAATACCGTCATTTGTTGCTTCCAAGAAGCAAGCTCCCCCTCGAATGCTGGTGGGTAGTCGCTAGCTCCGACCATTGTTCTGTTGCTTCAGACGGCGGTTAGTCCTTCTGAGGCGTACTCGGCTCTGATACCACTTGTAGGACCGTTGGGCCGGCTAGAAGGGTTGGTAAATAACCTGTCAATTAAAAACAGACAACCCTTCCTCGAACGATTAAGCTAACACTTGTAAAATGAATTAAGCAGATAAATAAAAGCATAAAAGAAAAGATGAGGCACCAGATGTTTACTTGGTTACAACCGATGTGGTTGTTAATCCAAGGAAGATTAAGCTCAAAAACTCCTTCAGGCGGAGAAGCCTCTTACAGCGTTTAGGCACAGAAAACAGAAGCTTAACTACAACTAAAGCATACAAGTGTTTGGAAATAGAATGATCGTGATTGTTGAAAAGCTTCTGGACCAAGGCTATATTTATAGCCTTGGTCGGGGCGCCTGGATGGGTTCCGGGCGCCCTGGGGGGATAAAATTTATCCCCCAACGGTTGGATCGAGTCAAAGCTCGATCCTGTGAAAAAGTCAGTTTCGGGCGCCCCGGATGGTTCCGGGCGCCCCGGACAGCTCCGGGCGCCCCGGAGCCAAAAGTCAACCCAGTTGACTTTTGGTCCGTGCTCTCTTCTCTGGTTCAGCTCGCCTCTGGTCCGGGTCTTTCTGCTCCGGCTCCGCTTGCTTGGGTGATCTCTGACATCCGGAATAGGGCTCACCCGAACCCATCTTCCGGTCTTCTCGAGCGTGCTTCCCTCCGGCTTCTCGTCCCTCGGAATTACCGCGTGTCCCTTCTCGTCCACCAGCGTACTCATCCGCAGACTTCGTCCCTCGGTCGCACCCTGTGCCGACCTTCGCGCTAGCTGCGTCTCTTGCTCCCTGAGCAATCTTCCGCTCCGGCTTTCGTACCTCGGAACCACCGCGTGCACTTCCTTCTCGTCCGCTGGTGTACTCTTCCGCAGCACCTCGTCCCTCGGACGCACAGCATGCCGTCCTTCTCGCTAGCTGCGTCTTCCGCTCGAGTACCTGTGCTCCTAAGCTCCTGCACACTTAGACACAAGGTTAAAAACAACGCAGGACCTAACTTAACTTGTTGATCACACCAAAACAACCTTGGGGTTCCAACATTTTCGAGTATTACAATCTCCCATACCTTATAAAAAGTTCGTCCTCGAACTTAGAATAACTCTGGGTACTTCTGTCTCATACTAGCTTCTGTCTCCCAAGTTGCCTCTTCTGTTGTGTGATTTTGCTAAATGACTTTTACTAATGGTACTTCCTTGTTCCGTAATTTCTTAACTGCTCGGTCTACTATTTGAATAGGCCGACTGTCATAGCTGAGGTCTTCGCGGACTTGTACCGACTGAGGCTCAATCACCTTGGCGGCATCTGGGATATGCTTCTTCAGTATTGAGACGTGAAATACGTTATGGATAGCTGACATCTCCTGTGGTAGCTCTAGCTCATATACTACCTTGCCAACTCTTCTAGTGATAAGGTATGGTCCCACATATCTGGGACTTAATTTGCCCTTCTTCCTAAAACACATTACTCCCTTCATGGGAGCCACTCGGAGAAATACCGTATCCCCAACTGAAAACTCTAAGGGTTGGCGCCGTGTATCAGCATAGCTTTTCTAGCGGCTCTGAGATGTCTCTATCCTCTGGCGGATCTGCTGTATGGCTGCTGTGGTATCTGCTTCTAGATCTGTCTGAAGTTCTAGTTCTTTCTGTTCTCCACTTTCATACCAGCAGATTGGAGATCTACACCTCTGCCCGTAGAGAGCCTCGTAGGGTGCCATGCCGATGGTGGCCTGATAGTTATTGTTGTATGCAAATTCTGCTAAACACAGATATTTGCACCAACTTCCCTTGAAGTCTAGGGTACATGCTCGGAGCATATCTTCGAGTACCTGATTTACTTGCTCCGTCTGTCCATCGGTCTAAGGGTGGAAAGCTGTGCTAAACTTTAACCTGGTGCCCAATGCTGACTGTACACACTCCCATAAGTGTGACGTGAATCTACTGTCTCTGTCTGATATAATGGTCCGTGGGACTCCATGCAGCCTGATAATCTCCTTGAGATACAACTGAGCCAGCTGCTCCATGGAGTAGGATATCCTGATAGCTAAGAAGTGGGATGATTTAGTCAATCTGTCGACTATTACCCAGATGACATCAAAACCATTCGTGGTTCTGGGTAGCCCCACTATGAAATCCATGGAAATATTTTCCTACTTCCATTCTGGAATCTGAATAGGCTGCAGGACTCCTCCTGGTCTCTGGTGTTCTGCCTTGACCCTCTGACAGGTCAGACATGTACTAACATATCTAGCGATGTCTCTTTTCATCCCAGGCCACCAAAAACGTCTCTTTAGGTCTTGGTACATCTTGGTGGAACCAGGATGCATCGCATAAGGAGTCTTGTGAGCCTCGTCTAGGATCTTCCTTCGTAGTTCCTCCTGATCCGGAATGCATCGTCTGTCACCAAAATACAATACCCCACTATCAGATACTCTGAACTCTCCACTTTCTGATTCTGCTAACCCTTGCTTGATTTTCTCAATTTCAGGGTCCTGATCCTGAGCTGTCTGAATGTCACCAAGCAGGGCAGGTGCTAATGTCATAGTAGAGAGCTGTCCAACTATAAGTTTGAGACCGTAATATGTAATCTCCTTTTGTAAGGGTGGTGACATGGCTGCTAGGGATAGTAAGGTGGCACTGGACTTCCTGCTAAGTGCGTCTGCCACCTTATTGGCTTTTCCTGGGTGGTAGAGGATGTCTATGTCATAGTCTTTGACCAGCTCGAGCCATCTGCACTGTCGCATATTCAGATCCTTCTGAGTGAAGAAGTACTTCAGACTCTGATGATCTGTATACACTCTGCACTGAGCTCCGTACAAGTAATGTCTCCAAATTTTGAGGGCGAAGACAACTGCTGCAAGCTCAAGGTCGTGAGTAGGGTAGTTCCTCTCATAGTCCTTGAGTTGTCTGGAGGCATAGGCGATCACCTTGCCATTTTGCATCAGTACTGCTCCTAGTCCCAATTTAGAGGCATCACTATAAATGTCAAAACTGTCTGTGTTTTCTGGCTGAGTTAGAATGGGGGCACTGGTCAATCTTCTTTTGAGCTCAAGGAAGCTGTTCTCACAGTCCTCTGTCCATTGAAATTTTATGTTCTTCCTGGTGAGAGCTATCAGTGGAGAGGCTATCCTGGAGAAATCCTCTACAAATTTTCTGTAATAGCCTGCTAGTCCCAGAAAGCTTCTGATTTCACTAGCGTTCTTAGGTCTTTTCCAGTTACTCACAGCCTCTATCTTATTGGGGTCTACCATGATACCATCCTTGTGTTAGAATGTATACTAAAAGCCTAGCTTTTGGTATAAACATTTATCTAGAAATAAGAATCACATTGGTCAAATGTCTACATTTATGATAAATGTAGTTGTTCAATTAATTTGTATTGTAGATAACATGGTGTGTGGTGTCACACATAGAGGATCATGTTATCAGTACCTTATAAATTATAAACAGTAGCTCACGACCAAAATGGAAAGGAACAAACCATTGGAAGGTCGTAGTGTAATTAGGAATTAGTTTATCTTAACTATATAATTACACTAGTACACTTAGAGTGTATTGAGTAGGACCATTAGAGGTCGTTTCTTTTATACTGACTTTATAAAGAAACAAAGACCTCAGTTATTATGGAAGTGTGTGCTCTTAATCCTAATATAATAATAAGCACATATATTTGATATTTATTTCTTTAATTTATCAATGGGTGAGATTTAGTTCGATGAATCAATAAGCCCGATAAGTTGGGAAATGATATCACTTATAGTGTGTGTTGTTGATTATAGAAGGAAACTGTGTCCTAGAGATACTATGTTGATAATGTCCCCAAAAGGAGCTCACAAGGACTGTCATGTTAAACCCTGCAGGTGGACTTAGTCCGACATGATGATAAGGTTGAGTGGTACTACTCTTGGACTAAGATATTAATTAAATGAGTTGTCAGTAACTTACTTAATTAGTGGGCATTCGATATCTTAAACACAGGGAGACTAACACACTCATAATAAGAAGGAGCCCAAAAATGTAATTTGGGATTGGTGCGGTAGTTCAATAATAGTTCTCTAGTGGAATGAATTATTATTGATAAAATTAAGTTGTGTGTTCGGGGCGAACACGGGATGCTTAATTTTATCGGGAGACCAAAATCAATTCCTCCTCTCGGTCCCTATCGTAGCCTCTTATTTATAGAGTACTATACCCACCTATACCCACCTTCTATATCCACCTAAAGGGGGTCGGCCAAGCTAGCTTGGAATCAAGCTAGGGCCGGCCTAAGCATGGTTTAAGGTGGCCGGCCCTAGCTTGAACCCAAGCTAGAGGGGGCCGGCCATATTAAATTTAAAAGAATTTTAATTTTAATTTTTATTATGTGGAAAATATAATTTATTAAAGAGAATTAAAATTAAAATATCTCTCTTGTAAAGGATCTACAAAAGATTAAAGAAAGAGATTAAATCTCTTTCCTTATTTGTAGATTGGTGAGATATTTTATTTTCTCTTTAAAAATTATTCACATGTTGAAAAATTAAAATTATAGAAATTTCTTTTTATCAACCATGAAGAAGTTTTTTGAAGAGAAATTTTATTTTTAAAATTTTCGGAAACAAATTAGGAAGTTTTAATTTGTTGATTAAAACTTGTCTAATTTATTCCTCCATGATGTGGCCGGCCATTATAGTTTAATTGGGAAATTTTATTTTATTTTTCTCAATTAAATCATGTCAAGGAAATTAAGAAAATTTTATTGTAATTAAATTTCCTAATTTACCAAGGCTAAGGAATATAAAAGAAGGGGTGGGGGTGCCTTCATTGGATACAACCTCTATTATTTCTCTCCCTCTTTTCCTTGGTGTTGTGGCCGGCCATCATCCTCTCCCTCTCTTCCTCTTGTGGTGGCCGAATCCTTCATATCCCTTGGAGCTCTTGTGGTGGCCGGATACTACTTGGAGAAGAAGAAGAAGAATGAGAGAAAGCTTGCATCTCTTGGAGCTTGGTTGGTGTTTTGTTCTTCATCCTTGGTAAAGCTTCTTTATTGTGGCCGAACCTAGCTAGGAGGAGAAGAAAGTGGTTGGTGTTTTCTCATCTCGGAATATAGTTGCCCACACAATGTCCGAGGTTAGAAGAGGAATACAGTAGAAGATCAAGAGGTCTTTCTAAAAGGTATAACTAGTAATTTTTCTTTCCGCATCATACTAGTTATTTTAGGAAATAATACCAAATACAAGAGGCTTACGATTCTAGTATTTCGAATATGTTTTTCGATGTTGTGTTCTTTTGTTTTATTTTTCCTTGTGATTTGATTGTTCCTTTTGGTTAACCTAAAGCTATTTTAGGAAATTAAATATTAACTTTCCATAAAAGGTTTTGTCTAGTCGGTGGTGGTTGCTCCCATATCCAAGAAGGCCGTGTGCCTCGCCACGTCAGTACTGGGAACTAATTATGGAAATTAATATTTAATGGAATTAATAAATTAAGGTGATTTGGGTCGAACGTGTTAAGTTCCGCAAGAGACCCAAGTCAAAACCTAAAAGAGCGAATAGATTAAGTTTTGGATCAAACGTGTTAAGTTCCGCAGGCGATCCAAAATTTAATTTAAAAGAACACATGGTAGCTAGGAAAAGGTTCAGACCTTTGTACAAAATTTTTGTACAGTGGAACCTCTAGGTTTTCCGAGTAGCAACCAACAATTGGTATCAGAGCTAGGGTTTTGCCTCTGTGTATTTGGTATTAGTTTAATTATGCACATGTCATACATAATTTAGGCAGGATAATAGTAGGATGTGCTAACTTTGTGGATGCAGGATCCAACTATTATGGCTTATAGTTATTATGTGTGTGATTGGACCCTTGGACATGTCAAGGGCATTTATTGTGTGTGCATGATTGTATTATAAAATACAGCAGGAGCTGTATTTAGTTTTATTAGGATTTTATTTTTGATCTAGTTACATGTACATTCCTTTTATGGAATATAGGATCGATGGATGTAAATTTTATTTTATGTTCGATCTAGTTTACATGTACATTCCTTCGAGGAATATAGGATCGAAAAATGTAAAATTCTATTTATGTCGCGGATCGAATCTTGCAAGGCGTGGAACCTTTTGAGGACCAGAGGCGCAGCGGAATAAGGAGTAAGATGGATGTGACAACAAGACCCGGTGGCGGTGGCCAAAGATGGCAGCAGCTAGGGTTGGCAACACACGGAGGACAGCAATAGATAAAAGTCATAATAGTTGAAAATTAGTTTTTTCTGTTTATTGCTTTTTATGCTGAGACTGTGTGTGCTTGTTAGTATGCATGTTAAGTAGACTAGCATAGTCAAAATTCCTCACTTTAAATAACTAAGTGGGAGAGGGATTTATTTTTAAATAAATTCCACAGTCTCCATTACTGGTTTATAAGTGATGTAACAAGCTTGCGCGTTGGCTCTGAGTGGTTTCCTCCATATCGGATGAGCTTGTTTGCGGATCACTAGATTAAACTTCCATTTTGGATGACTATAGGAAGTTAATTAAGAGCGTGTGATCTTTCCCATCGGAAGGGGCACAATCTTATTAATGGACTTAGTGTCAAGTAATGGTATACACTTAGGCACGTCTGATAGTATCCTCCCCATCGGAGTCACTGATATTGTTTGTGTGACCGAAGAAAACCAACTATTAATTTGTCAAATAAATAAGTTGACAAGATAATAAAATTAAAAACTCCTCTTACAAATGTTTGATTTTGTATACGTCCACACTATCGTGACATACAAAATTCACGGTGTTTGAGGTAATTTTATTTTGTCATAAAGATTTATTGACAAGATAATTAGTGGGTAAAACCCTTCTCTTACAAATGTTTAAATTTTGTATACGTCCACACTATCGTGGCATGTAAAATTTATGGTGTTTGAGGTGTTGATGAATTTAAATAATATTGTTTGAGGAATCAATGTTATTTTAAATTCAAAAAGTTTTGACCAAATATTTGATCAAAGACAGATCAACTATTAATTTTATTCGTCATAAAGTAAAGTTGACGAGATAATAAAATTAATGGATAAAATCTCTTTTTTGATTTTGTATACGTCCACACTATCGTGGCATACAAAATTCATAGGGATTTTAAAAGAATTGATCTTGAACAAATATTTTTGTGATTCTTAGGATTTAAAATGTTTGACAATCCCCTAGTTGTTATACTATAGAAAAGACTTAGTAGTCCCAATTGTAATGATTGGAAATAGGACTTGGACATTTAGGTAGACTGTCTTCTTAGAACTAAGAACAATATAGGTGTATTTAATTCATTAGTTGAAACATGTCTAGTGGTGTTATCTACCAGAACCTGGAGTGTAGATACAGATACCATTAATCATGTCTGCAATTCATTGCAGGGTTCCAGGAAACCTGACAACTAAATGAAAATTAAAACACCGTCCACATGGGCACTACTGCAAAAATAGCAGTTGTTGCAGTGGGAGAGGTTTATTCTCTAATAGGAATAAAATATGGATTATTAGAAATTATCTTTACATACTAAGTTTAGAAAGAACCTGATTTCAGTTTCTAAACTATTATAGAATAGATATTGTGTCTATTTTGATAACAAAGTTGTTATCAAGAAAAATAGGGAAGTTATCTATTCTAGTATGTTGGTTGACAAATTATAATCCAATAACTCCCACGATACAACAAATGGAAATTAGTAACACATCTTCTAACTTTAAGAGAAAGCAACCTTCGGAAATGAACCAATTATATCTTTGACATCTAAGGCTAGGTTATATTAACTTGAGTATGATTCATTGGTAGCTGATGAACTTTTGGGTTCATTGGTAGTGGAAATCTTTCCAACCTGCAAGTCTTACTTGGAAGGAAAAATAACCAAGAAGCTTTTAAGTCTAAGGGGTATGGAGCCAAAGATATGTTGGAATTGTTTCATTCTGATTTGTGTGATCCTATGACTATCCAGACAAGAGGTAGTATCGAATATTTCATAGACAACTATTCAAGATACAAATACATTTACTTAATGTGCCGTAAGACTAAGTGCTTTGATTAGTTCAAAGAGTACAAGGCTGATGCGGAGAAACGACAAAGTAAAAGTATTAAGACACTACGGTGAGATCGTAGTGGCAAGTACCTCTTGGGAGAATTTAGGAGTCACTTATCAAAAGTAGGGATTCAATCCCAACTAACTGCACCTGGTACACCCCTACAGAATGGTGTAGAAAAAGGAAGGTATAGGACTCTTATGGAAATAAGTAGATTGATGATGAGTTATTTGGAAAATTACCAAATTCATTTTAAGGATATACTCTGGAAACGGAAGTGAACATAGTACCTTCCAAAATCAGAACTCTCTACTCATATAGAATTGCTAAATAGGCATAAGCCTATTTTGAAGCATATTCGGATTCGGGTAGTCCAGCACATATGCTGAAGAGAGACAATGATAAGTTGGACAGGAATTCACTTGTTTGTAAGTTATCCTAGAGAAATAAAAGTAGGTTTATAGTCTTAAAAATCAGAAGGTCATTGTTAGCATCAATGATCGATTTTTAGAAAATGACTATGTAATAAACCACAAGCCCATAAGTAAATTTGTTCTTAAAGAAATTATAAAGGACATGTCTAATCTAGTACCAACTGTACGAGATGAAATATCACAAGAAACTGCAACACGTATCACAATTGATACACAATTATAGACAGTACATCATCGTAGTGGGAGGGTTGTCAAATAATCAAAAGGATTAATGATTTGGGAGAGTTTTTGGACTTGATCCCAAATGAACATGAATCTGATCCTGGAAATATGATGAAACACTCCAAAATAAAGATGCATCATCTTGGCAAAGAGCAATGAATACAGAATTTGAATATACGTATTCTAATCAAATCTGGAAGCTTGTAGAACCACCAGATGGTGTAAAAGCCATTGGGTGAAAATATGTCTACAATAGGAAAAGATGGATAGACATGAAGGTGGAAACTTTCAAAGCAAGGTTTGATGAAAAAGGAAACTTTTTCATCGGTAGTCATGCTAAAGCCTATCTAGTTTCTTTTTAGCTAGTGGATGTCAATACAGCTTTCCTTAATGGAAGTCTTGAAGAAAGCATCCATATAAAGCAACCAGAAGGGTTCATTACAAAGGGCAAAGAGCATCTTGTGTGCAAGCTCAATCAGTCTATGGACTGAGGCAAAGCTTCAAGGTCTTGGAACATCCGATTTATCGAAGTAATCTAGACCTGTGGATTTATTTATTAACCGGATAAGTCTTGTGTATACAAAAAGTGTGATGGAAACGTGGTTGTATTTCTTGTACTATACGTAGATAATATTTTTGGTAGTTGGAAAAAATATCAAAATATTGTCAGAAGTAAGGGTATGGTTGTCCAAACAATTCGATATGAAGGACTTGGGAGAATGAATATATTCTTGGGATCAAAGTAATAAGGGATCACAAGAAAAGAAAAGTTTTAATTATCCCAAGCTTCATATATCTAAAAAAAAAAAAAAAATCCTTGCTCATTTTAAGCATGCAAAACTCCAAGAAAGGTTTCTTATCTTTTTAGCATGGAGTAACTTTATCTAAAGAAATGTCTCCGTAGACATCAAAGGAGATAAAGGACATAAAGGCAGTTCCTTATGCTTCGGCTGTGGAAAGCCTAATGTATGCAATGCTGTGTATGAGACTGGATATCTATTTTGCCGTGGGCATAGTTAGTAGATATCAAAGCAACTCTGGACAAGGACATTGATCTGCGGTAAAGCATATATTGAAGTACCTTAGAGGCACTAGAGATTATATGCTAGCTTATAAGGCAGATAATTTGGTCCCTGTGGGTTGCACGGATTTTGACTTCCAATCAGATAGGGACAATAGTAAGTCAACCTCGGGGTTTTGTGTTTACTTTAGGAGGTAAAGTCATAACTATGGAAGAGTGATAAGCATAGGTATTTTTCTGGACTCCACCATAGAAGCTGAGTATATGGTAAGCCTCTGAGGTAGTTATAAAAGCTGAATGACTTAATAACCTCAAGATAGACTTAGATATGATTTCTGGTTTGTCCAAAGATTATTACAATTTATTATAATAATAGTGGTGCAGTAGCAAACTCGAAGAAACCATGAGTCTATAAGGCAAGTAAACATAATAGAGCGCAAGTACCACCCAATACGAGAAATCGTATAAACGAGGAGAAATTGTTGCTGCCTAGATTGCATCAGATGATGCCCTATAGATCTTTTCACTAAGGCCCTTAAGGCAAGAGCTTTTGATGGGCATGTTGAAGGGTTGGGAATCAGATGTATGGTAGCAGATATAGCAGCTTAGTCTTTTAGTATAAGTGGGAGATTGTTAGGATGTATACTAAAAGCCTAGCTTTTGGTATAAACATTTATCTAGAAATAAGAATCACATTGGTCAAATATCTACATTTATGATAAATGTAGTTGTTCAATTAATTTATATTGTAGATAACATGGTGTGTGGTGTCACACATAGAGGATCATGTTATCAGTACCTTATAAATTATAAACAGTAGCTCACGACCAAAATGGAAAGGAACAAACCATTGGAAGGTCGTAGTGTAATTAGGAATTAGTTTATCTTAACTATATAATTACACTAGTACACTTAGAGTGTATTGAGTAGGACCATTAGAGGTCGTTTCTTTTATACTGACTTTATAAAGAAACAAAGACCTCAGTTATTATGGAAGTGTGTGCTCTTAATCCTAATATAATAATAAGCACATATATTTGATATTTATTTCTTTAATTTATCAATGGGTGAGATTTAGTTCGATGAATCAATAAGCCCGATAAGTTGGGAAATGATATCACTTATAGTGTGTGTTGTTGATTATAGAAGGAAACTGTGTCCTAGAGATACTATGTTGATAATGTCCCCAAAAGGAGCTCACAAGGACTGTCATGTTAAACCCTGCAGGTGGACTTAGTCCGACATGATGATAAGGTTGAGTGGTACTACTCTTGGACTAAGATATTAATTAAATGAGTTGTCAGTAACTTACTTAATTAGTGGACATTCGATATCTTAAACACAAGGAGACTAACACACTCATAATAAGAAGGAGCCCAAAAATGTAATTTGGGATTGGTGCGGTAGTTCAATAATAGTTCTCTAGTGGAATGAATTATTATTGGTAAAATTAAGTTGTGTGTTCGGGGCGAACACGGGATGCTTAATTTTATCGGGAGACCAAAACCAATTCCTCCTCTCGGTTCCTATCGTAGCCTCTTATTTATAGAGTACTATACCCACCTATACCCACCTTCTATACCCACCTAAAGGGGGCCGGCCAAACTAGCTTGGAATCAAGCTAGGGCCGGCCTAAGCATGGTTTAAGGTGGTCGGCCCTAGCTTGAACCCAAGCTAGAGGGGGCCGACCATATTAAATTTAAAAGAATTTTAATTTTAATTTTTATTATGTGAAAAATATAATTTATTAAAGAGAAATAAAATTAAAATATCTCTCTTGTAAAGGATCTACAAAAGATTAAAGAAAGAGATTAAATCTCTTTCCTTATTTGTAGATTGGTGAGATATTTTATTTTCTCTTTAAAAATTATTCACATGTTGAAAAATTAAAATTATAGAAATTTCTTTTTATCAACCATGAAGAGGTTTTTTGAAGAGAAATTTTATTTTTAAAATTTCCGGAAACAAATTAGAAAGTTTTAATTTGTTGATTAAAACTTGTCTAATTTATTCCTCCATGATGTAGCCGCCCATTATAGTTTAATTGGGAAATTTTATTTTATTTTTCTCAATTAAATCATGTCAAGGAAATTAAGGAAATTTTATTGTAATTAAATTTCCTAATTTACCAAGGCTAAGGAATATAAAAGAAGGGGTGGGGGTGCCTTCATTGGATACAACCTCTATTATTTCTCTCCCTCTTTTCCTTGGTGTTGTGGCCGACCATCATCCTCTCCCTCTCTTCCTCTTGTGGTGGCCGAATCCTTCATATCCCTTGGAGCTCTTGTGGTGGCCGGATACTACTTGGAGAAGAAGAAGAAGAAAGAGAGAAAGCTTGCATCTCTTGGAGCTTGGTTGGTGTTTTGTTCTTCATCCTTGGTAAAGCTTCTTTATTGTGGCCGAACCTAGCTAGGAGGAGAAGAAGGTGGTTGGTGTTTTCTCATCTCGGAAGATCGTTGCCCACACAATGTCCGAGGTTAGAAGAGGAATACGGTAGAAGATCAAGAGGTCTTTCTAAAAGGTATAACTAGTAATTTTTCTTTCCGCATCATACTAGTTATTTTAGGAAATAATACCAAATACAAGAGGCTTACGATTCTAGTATTTCGAATATGTTTTTCGATGTTGTGTTCTTTTGTTTTATTTTTCCTTGTGATTTGATTGTTCCTTTTGGTTAACCTAAAGTTATTTTAGGAAATTAAATATTAGCTTTCCATAAAAGGTTTTGTCTAGTCGGTGGTGGTTGCTCCCATATCCAAGAAGGTCGTGTACCTCGCCACGTCAGTACTGGGAACCAATTATGGAAAATAATATTTAATGTAATTAATAACTTAAGGTGATTTGGGTCGAACGTGTTAAGTTCCGCAGGAGACCCAAGTCAAAACCTAAAAGAACGAATAGATTAAGTTTTGGATCAAACGTGTTAAGTTCCGCAGGCGATCCAAAATTTAATTTAAAAGAACACATGGTAGCTAGGAAAAGGTTCAGACCTTTGTACAAAATTTTTGTACAGTGGAACCTCTAGGTTTTCCGAGTAGCAACCAACACCTTGGAGATGATGTGACCCAGAAAGGATACCTGATTGAGCCAGAATTCACATTTCGTGAACTTGGCGTATAACTGGTTCTGCTGAAGGGTCTGCAGTACTATCTTCAGGTGCTCTGCATGTTCTTCCTGAGTCCTGGAATAGATAAGAATGTCGTCGATGAACACGATAACAAACTTATCTAAGTATTCTCTGAATACTCTGTTCATGAGGTCCATGAAAGTAGCTGGAGCATTCGTCACGCCAAAGGGCATGACTACGAACTCATAATGTCCGTATCTGGTCCTGAAAGCTGTCTTGGGTATGTCACCTTCTTTAACTTTCACTTGGTGATATCCTGATCTGAGGTCTATTTTAGAGAACACTGCTGCTCCCTTTAGCTAATCAAACAGGGCATCTATCCTGGGAAGAGGATACCTGTTCTTAATCATGACTTGGTTCAGTGCCCGGTAGTCTATACACAGGCGCATGCTCCCGTCCTTCTTCTTCACGAACAATACAGGAGCTCCCCATGGTGAGTGACTAGGGCGTACGAAACCCTTGTGAAGCAGCTCCTGTAGTTGCTCCTGAAGTTCCTTCAGTTCGGCTGGAGCCATGAGGTAGGGTGCTTTGGAGATGGGATTCATACCGGGGATGAGTTCTATCTCAAATTCAATCTCTCTGTCTGGTGCTAGGCCCGGTAACTTCTCAGGGAAGACTGCTGGTAGTCACATACAACTCGAACCTCTTCTAGCTTTTGGTCCTTGTCCTGACTGGTATTGACTGCATGTGCTAGGAACCCCATACATCCTGACTCCAATAGTTTCTATGCTTTCAAAGCTGAGAGAAACTTCTTGGCCTTTCTCTTTGGTTCTCCGATGTACCCAAACTGCACTCCTACTTCGGGTTGGAATACAACTTTTTGTTTACGACACTCTATGGAGGCACCGTACTTGATCAAAAAGTCCATTCCCAAGATGACATCGTAGTCAGCCATATCTAGCACTATCAAATCACTAAAAAGCTCCATGTCTGCTATAATGGCTGGCACTGCTCGGAGCCAGTGCATGGATGTCATAATTTCTCCTGAAGGTAGTGTTGTCAAAAACTGACCACTGAGTACATCTGGAGGTATTGCTAACTTTTCGGCAAATGCTCTAGATATATAAGAATGGGTTACCCCAGTATCGAATAAGACAGTTGCACTTTGCTGTAAAATACTGATCTGACCTGTAACAACTGTCGAGGCATTCGCTATGTCCTCTCTGGTGAGTGAGTAGATCCTCGCGTTCGTTGTGGCTGAGGGGGCTTCTAGTCTGCCTTGGCTGATGCGTGGACCATCTAAAGCATCCTGTATCTGGTGCGACTGTGCTGGCTTGCCTCCGTACTGAATCGGCTGGGGTGAGGGAAAACTGGTCTTGTTCGGGCATTGCTTAGCCATATGCCCTTCCTGGCCACATTCGAAGCATCCTCGTGTGCCCTTGCGACAAACTCTAGGGTGGAATTTCCCACAAGTAGAACACTTGGGATAGCTAGGCTGTTTACTAGCTGGTCCTCCTTTTGGGTAACTCCCTGATTTACGTTTGTTACCGGAGTTCCCTTTCCAGTTAGAGATGTGGCCCTGGTGTTTCTGAGTACCTGAGCCTACTTGGCCTTTGGACTCTGAGAAGGCTTACTTCTGTTGCTTGATGTTGTTCTGGTAATGCTCGGTGATCAGAGCACTACTTACTAGTTCTTCAGTAGTTTGCGGCCTATGGACGCCGCTGGCCACGTTCAGTGCTATTTCCGGCCTTAGCATTTTGAGCATCAACCGGACTCGTTCTCTTTCAGTGCTGATTAGTTCGGGGCATAGACGAGCCAGTCTGTTGAATTTCTTTACGGCCTCCTCAATTGAAAGGTTACCCTGACGAAATTCGGTGAACTCATCGTAGTGGCGGTTTGTGACCCGCATGTGAAAGAACTCCTCAAAGAATTCTCTCTCGAGGTCAGCCCATGTCATCTGGTTCACTGGGCGCTTCGCTCTAATCCTCTCCCACCACATACGTGCGTCTCCTGTCAGGCAGAAGGAGGCGCATTTCACCTTTTCATACTCTGGCCAATCCAGAAGCTCCATCGTACTCTCCAGTGTTTTGAACCAGGCTGGGCGTCCCATGGTTCACTGGTGCCTGAGAAGTTCTCTGGCTTGATTTTCTGCCACTAGATCAGATAGACTTCTCTCCTTGCCCCTGCTGCTGGGGCTACTGGTGTTGTAGGTTGGACTGGTGGAACCTCTATCACTACTAGGGTTGCTAAGTTAGGTTCCTGAGTGACGGTGGGAGTGCTCTGTTGATTAGCCCTTAGGGTGGCTATCTCCTGTTGCTGTTCGGCTAGTTGCTTCTGTAACTGAGCCACTACTGTTGTAAGGTCTGGGGGAGGCATTGAGCTGTCTGCCTCATGCTGGGGTTCAGTAGCTGGTGCCCTTTTTGCTGGGCGTCCTCATACCATTTTCTAGGGAAAACAGAGGATATACATAACTAATACAATCATGTTTACATAACTACTATTACCCTGTTAGATGCTATTATATACGAACATGTTTTAGTTATCTATAAACATGAAAGCAAGAAACATAAATAAAGTGAGAGATATTCTTACTTGGAAGCTGCAGGTTCAATGCTGATGTGTGTGTGGAGGAAGTATGGAACTTTGCTCTGATACCACTCTGTAACGCCCCGCCTTCTACTGACTAGGCTGTAAGGCCGGGGGGTTACATTATCTTATCTAACTATGATGCGTGGGAAGCTGAACTAATTTAAAATTTCTACTAATTGCTATAAAATCTGGAATTTATATTCCAGATACACTTTTATTGTTGTACATATGCTAAAGAAGGGAACTTAACTTTCTATTTGATCAAAAAGATGAAATTAGACACTTCTAGCTGAAATCAGACATTCCAATCGATCGGCTGATCGATTGGAGTTGTCTGATCGATCCACTGATCGATTCAACGTGCTACTGTGCACGGGGTCAATTCTGGATCGATCGACTGATCGATCCAGCCTGACCAATCGATCCGATAATCGATTCAGAGGCTCTCTGTTCGCGGAAATTAAATTCCCGATCGATCGGCTGATCGATCCATGGCCGATCGATCAGCTGATCGATTCATCAGCTTTCTGTACATGGCAGATCGCTTCCCAATCGATCGGCTGATCGATTGAGGGCTCCTCAATCGATCGGCTGATCGATTCAATAGCGTTCTGTACGCGTGGATTTCTTCCAATCGATCGGCTAATTGATTGAGGACTCCTCAATAGATCAGCTGATCGATTGGGTTTCTGATTTCTGCAAAAATCCCACCCGAACTCGTACAGGACCTTCAGAAATCAACTAAAAGCATAATACCACTACTAGGCATGTCATTACTTATGGTTAGCTGTCTAATATCAGGACAACTAATAATCTAAGCACATTTTCATAGTTCAAGACACTTAAACATCTAAGAGTGCGGAAAAGTAACACTATAAGAAATACTAAGTCTTTAGACTTGCTAGTCACCAAGAATATTTATTCCAAGTTCCTTCCCACATACATCTGATCGCATTGCCCTCCAACCTCCGCTAATCCATCTTCCCTTTACCTTTATCGACAGTAAAAGGAAAAAGAAACTATAAGCTTGGGAGCTTAGTAAGAACCATCTACCTCACAAAAACATGCATTCGAAGAAATCATGCTTTCAAGGATGCTTTTTGAAATACATGCTGATGATCATGCTGAAAATGCTAAAACATGGCATATGGACATACAAGTCGTGCTAATCAAATACTGAACATAAAGCTATTCATTGTATCAACAAGCAAACTAAACCAATACATAAGCTAAGCTATTTGTTATATCAATAAGAAAACTAAACTGAAGTTAAGCTATATTCACATCTCTGGTTTGTGAAGTTTGAAAACTATTTTCATAAATAGATAAACATAATAATCATGCTGCTGTTGGGCCCGGCAACTGTACTTGCTATGCGCGCATCCCTAACTAGGCCCGAGGTAGCAAGTCCCGAATCTAGTAGGGGTACTAGGTTATCTAAACCTAGGGACGACTATGGGAGCCCAACCCAAGGAAAACTAAGAGTCCAGTACAGTGCCACTGATAAAGTAAAATACTGATTTATAAGCTAATTTATCTTATCTTGTTCTGACTAGGTTATCTGAACCTAGAGCTAGGTTATCTGAACCTAGAGGCGACTATGGGAGCCCACCCATTAGATCATAGTCCCATATAAACTGCAGCAAGACTAAGTATACTATTTAAAGTGCATCTATGACACTTAACTGAACTATTAAAACGCCTACTGTAGCATATAACTGTACTAGACATTTTATCGAGCACCTGGTGTGCTCTAACTCTGCATAGGGCTGCACTAAGCACATAAGAGCGAACTAAGGACATAAAAATCTACGATTAGCTACTTATACTGCAGGTGAGAGGTTACTTACTTCCTGCGCTAAGTTTTCTTACAATCCGATCGCTAAGTTTCCAGAGAAGAAGATCTCCTCGACGATCTTCTTACATCTACGCGTTCTTCTCACGGAGAGGAACGTCCTCATGCCGGAGTTATCGCCGGAAAGTGTTCCTACGATCCTAGGGATGGAACCCTAGGTCTCTTGGGCTTGTGCGCCGAGAAGGTGCAGGAGAGAGGGCGGCGTGTGAGGGTGAGGGAGAGGTGTCGTTCAAAAAATAAAATCTCCCACTTAAATTCCCTAGTTATATTAAGTGATAAATACGCCCCAACTCGATCATAAATATAATTGCTCTCCTCTTCTTTCAGCACACCCCTACTGGGGCCCCTTGGTTACTAAGTCACCCTATATGTCATAGAGTCCATAGGTCGCGAGTTCAATTCCCGCTTAGGCTGTTTTACGTTTTTATTTACTTTTGCTACTTCTGTTACTTCAAAAATTTCTTAAAAATATTCTAAAATTTCAGAAAAATAATAGAATATTTCTAAAATTAATTTGAGAATTTTCGGACATTACAGATTGGAACTAGTATAATTGCTATTTTTGATCAAGTTTTCTTCGTTCGAATCGGCTTTTGCTCGAAGTTGGTGCAACACCACTCGAGTTCGGTATTCTAACTTTATTCCGCACTACTAATCCAAGACCTAGTCTTGGGATATCTTGTTCTATTTTTTTCTTGCATATTAACTAAATGGCCTAGTAAGAAGGATACAGCACCGTTCACCCCCCGCTCTTCATCGGAGAAGATTTTGGGTACTGGAAGGGACGAATGGAAAACTTCCTAAAGATCCAGTTCGAGATGTGGATGATCATCAAGACTGGATTTCAACTGCCAACCGACGAAGACGGCAAGCCTACACCCTGCAAGAACTGGGAACCAACTCTAATTAAGAAGGTGGAAGCCAATGCCAGAGCAACCTGCACCCTCCAGTGTGGACTGACCAAGGAGGAGCTCAACAGAGTTGGTCCGTTTTCAACCGCAAAGGAGCTATGGGAGAAGCTGATCGAACTGCATGAGGGCATCTCCGACACCAAGGTAAGCAAAAGAGATCCATTATTTAATAAATTATATAATCTCAAAATGCAAGAAGGAGAGACAACAAGTCAACTCCACGCACGGATTCAAGACATTCTCAACTCTCTCCACGCGATCGGGCAAAAGGTCGAGAACAGAGACATAATAAGGTACGCTCTCAACGCATTTCCGAGGAGTACATTGTGGACATCAATGGTAGATGCTTACATAGTCTCCAAGGACTTATCTTCCATTAGACTAGATGAGTTGTTTTCTGGATTTGAACTACATGAGCAGACTAATGCACAACCAACCGAGAAGGGCATTGCTTTGATTGCAGGTACAAGAAAAACACGTGAACTAAGAACACGGCGAAGAACCGAACCAGAGTCGGAAGAAGAACCCGACTCAGATGATGAAGACGACGAACTAACAACAGAACTTGTGAACCTTGTGAAAAAACTGTACAACAAAAAAAAAGGGTTTCAACAAGAGAGACCTAAAGAAGGCAGTACAATCCAAGGAGAGTCAACCAAGCTCAAAAGTCAAGTTCGAGGTAATTTGCTACGGGTGCAATCAGAAGGGGCACATCAAGGCCAACTGCCCAAATCAAAAGGAAGCAAAGAAGCAGAAAAAGAAGAAGGTGCTGAAAGTAACTTTTGAGGAATCTTCAAAAGAAGATACCAACGACGAGCTCAACCAGACGAGCCTCCTCGCGCTGATGGCCCGGGATCAAATCAACGTGTCCGAGAGTGAGAGCGAATCAGAAGCTGAATCGAAAAGAAGCCACGGATCCGTATCCATTTTCGAAGGGCCTGACCCCACTGTAAGTATTCCGCGATTAAATAATTTAGTTAATTATTTATTACGTAAATTAGCAAAATCAAACATTTGGGTCAAGTCACTTCTAAAGGAAATAGTGATCCTTAAAGAAGTGACTAACTCCAAAACCTTGCCTGACCCAGTTCAGACTGAAAATTCAACTCAAGTCTAAAAGCTTGAGGAAGAAAATTCTAGTCTGAAAACTCAGGTCAAGGATTTGGAGAAAACCTTAGAACGGTTTTCTTTGGGGCCCAAGAACCTTGACCTAATTCTTGGAACACAAAGAGCCGTTTACAATAGAACTGGACTAGGTTTCAAAATCAAGAAGAAATATCGATCCTATCTATCCTTAGTTAACAGACCAAATAGTAAACTAGTCCAAGCATGGGTACCCAAGTCCAACTTGGTCAATCAAGTTGGACTTGGTAAGTATTGGGTCCCCAAGGATAAAGTACATTACCTTGATAAATCTTATCGAGGCTATGATTCTGGAGGAGCAAAAAGAAAAATTATTTTAATTAATAAATAAATAAATAAAATTTATCTTAACAAATAAATAATTAAATAAAAATTATCTTAACAAATAAATAAATAAAAATTATCTTAACAAATTAATAAATAAATTCTTAACAAATTAATAAATAAATAAATAAAAATTAACTTAACAAATAAATAAATAAATAAATAAAAATTATCTTAACAAATAAAATTAAAGGAATATAATTAAAACTTTAAAAACAAGTTAAAAGGAAAATCAATAATGGAGGCTCCAGAATAGCTGATACCTCCAAAAGGAATCTATCCGACAGAGTAACCAAACACAACCTACCCGGCAGGGTAATTAGGACTAGAATAAAAAAGGGCTAAGTTTAACTTGACCCACGGTACTGGTGAAATATTGGATGATAGTACGTTAGGAAAGCTTAGTCTATGCATGTCTAGGAAGATATGACTTCGTCCTAGTGCATTTGGCTAAGTGGAACTGACCAAAGCTACCCTTTAT
The DNA here is from genome assembly GCF_018446385.1 of Zingiber officinale. Lineage (NCBI taxonomy): Eukaryota > Viridiplantae > Streptophyta > Magnoliopsida > Zingiberales > Zingiberaceae > Zingiber > Zingiber officinale. The sequence continues at coordinate 119,984,666 of NC_055989.1, forward strand.
GGATCTTAACTAGTTAGACCAAGGTTTTGTACTAAGTTCAGTGGATATGACTATTTGGAAAACCTCGAATGCATGGTTACTTTAATGATGTCCAAGTGACTCACCATAGCCCAGAAGTTTATCCAAAGAATGTCTATTTGTTGAGCCCAAAGCTAAACCTGAATCTAACATAAAGTTAAACCAAACTTGAAAATTGAACCTAATTCATCTCACAAAATTATAGGATCCCCTGATTGAAAAATTTAGATCGGGTGAGATGATTAAATTAAAGTTAAATTGAAAATAAATTAATTCAATTCAATTAAATTGAAATTCGATTAGATCAAATTAAATTAAATTAAAATTAAATTGAAAATAAATTAATTTAATTCAATTAAATTGGAAATCATTTAAATTAATACTTTTTTTAAAATTAATTTAATATTTTTTATTAATACTTATTTAAATTTAATTAACTTAAAACTTTTTCAAAATTAATTAACTTAAATTTAACTTTTTAAATTTAATTAACTTAAAACTTTTTCAAAATTAATTAACTTAAATTTAACTTTTTAAATTTAATTAATTAACTTAAAACTTTTTCAAAATTAATTAACTTAAATTTAACTTTTTAAATTTAATTAATTAACTTAAATTTAACTGTTTAAATTTAGTTAACTTAAAACTTTTTCAAAATTAATTAACTTAAATTTAACTTTTTAAATTTAATTAACTTAAAACTTTTTCTTAAATTTAACTTTTTAAATTTAATTAACTTAAAAGATTTTTTAAAATTAATTAACTTAAATTTAACTTTTTAAATTTAATTAATTAACTTAAATTTAACTTTTTAAATTTAATTAACTTAAAAACTTTTTCAAAATTAATTAACTTAATCTTTTTCTAAAATAATTATTCAAACATCTAACAATCACCCATAGAAATAACTGATTGCTAACCTAGATTGGGTGAGATGGAAAATTTGGGTGCTTATTTCAATCTAACTATCTTTTAATCCATCTAAAAGAATCCAATTAAAAATACCTTATGTGTAGGAATTTGATCAATGAATGTTGGATAATGCATGCTCCAGACATATGACTGGAGATAGGTTGAAGTTCACTAAGCTTAAATACAAGAACCTAGGATCAGTTGCATTCGGCAACGATGGTAAACTTAAGGTAATCGGAAAAGGTAATATCGAACTTAGTTCCGATTTCATTATTCGAAACGTTTTATTAGTTAAAAATTTTAACTTTAATTTACTAAGTATAAGTCAATTGTGTGATAGTGGCTATTTAGTTATTTTTAATAATTCTGGATGTTTAGTTAAAAATATTGACAACCCCGAAGTCATACTTAAGGGACTCAGGAAAAACAACATCTACATAATTGACCTGCCTTTATCCTCAGTAGAGTGTCTTTTGACACAACAAGAGGAAGCCATCCTGTGGCATAGAAGATTGGGTCACACTCATGTCAAACTCATTTAAAAAATGAGTCAAAATGACTTTGTTAGACTTCTTAGAAGCTTAGTCACTTTACTCTTTGCAAAAACACTTTTAGGGATAACTTCCCTTGTATTTTTGACTTGACCACTAGACCTAAGGTTGGTTCCATAGCTATATGGAACCCTATGATAAGAAGGAACATCCTTTTTTGCTTGAGGTTTGTATCCCAAACCCTTCCTACCATTGGATGACCTTTGTGCTCCTATCCCTAGGTTAGGTTCATTTTGACCCTTAATAAGATTTTCCATCCTTTGTAGGGTCTTTTCTATTTTAACAAGTCTTGACCTCAAGACTTGATTTTTCATCATTAAATCCATAGTTTTGGATTTTTCTTGATTTCTATGAGTATTTCTATTTGTAGGCCTATGACTAAAATCCTTAGTATTCTTGCCTAGTTTATCTACCTTCATAACCTTAGATGAGGTAGTTTTGGCATGAAGAGATATATATATTTTTTTAATTCTATCATGCCTCCCATTTTTATGGTAAATAGCATTAAAATGATATAAGTTAGAACTAGCATGCTTGTTACCATTATTTAAAGGAGTTGGTTCAATAAATGATACCTTGGGTTTGTTCTTACAAGCTCTCCCTTGACTTGAGCTTCCTCCTTTAGGCTTAACCGATTTCTTCTCCTTTGGACATTGGCTCCAGTATGTCCTTTTTGGTTGTAAGAAAAGCACACAATGTGCTCCTTGCTCTTCTTTGTTATGGGGGTGGTCTCCTTGGGCTTCTCCTTGCCCTTTGATGCCACTTGGCCCTTCTTCTTGACCAATTTGGGACACTTACTCTTGTAGTGCCCATGTTCCCTACACTCAAAAATATGATATGATTTTTATTATTAATTGAACTAGATATACCTTCACGTGTAGGGATGACACTTGATTCTCCATTTGATTTTTCTTTATTTGTGAAGGTGGCACCATCTTCTTCTTCTTCACTTGATCCGGAGGTAGAAGCTTCTCCTTCTTCTTGGTCCGGAGTCAATGATCTACACTCCTCCTCAATCCTAGAGGTGGAGGCTTCATCATCATCATCTTCATGTACATGAAACAAGGAGTATGTTCCCTCCTTGCCTTCTTCCTTGCACTTTGTGGAGGATGAAGCTTCTTGTTCTTCTTCTTCCAATGTTGAGCATCTCTCAACCTCGGAGTCCTCTTCCTCTTGGTCTTGATCCAATGAGTTGATTTCTCTTGATTTAGTACAGTGGAGGGAACCTCATGAATCTTCGCTAATTTGTTCCAAAGCTCCTTGGCATCCTCATATTCTCCAATTTGAGTCAAAATATTGCTTGGCAATAAGATAACCAATATCTTGATCACCTTGTCATTTGCCTCGCTCCTTTGAATTTTTTCTTGACTCCATTTGTTCTTCTTGAGGAGCTTGCCCTTTGAATTTGTTGGAGCTTCAAAGTCTTCCATTAGAGCAAACCATTGCTCTATCTCCATCATGAAGAAGTTTTCAATTCTTGATTTCCAAGAATCGAAGCTTGTCGATATGTATTGTGGAGGCACCCTTGTGTTGAATCCAAGTCCATCTTGGGATTACATTTGAAGTTGAGCCTTTTGATAAAGTCTTTGACTTTTGAAATTTGCTTCAACTTCTTCTCCCTCTAGATCTTTGCCCCTTCCGGAAATGATTCCGGTAAAGAGTGACCTCGGTCTGATATCACTTGTCAGGGTCAGTTGGTGCTAGAGGGGGGGGGTGAATTGCTCATTGTGCTTCATTGTCTTGCTTCGTGATGATGATATGCAGCAGAATGAACATGAAACAACACTTACAACGCTAACAAAAGGATTTATTTGGTATCCACCTCAAAAAGAGGTGACTAATCCAAGGATCCACACGCGACACACACTCCACTAATGAAAATACTCCTTCTTGGTAACTACCGGAGGTGGAGAAACCTCGTACAAGACTCACATAACAAGATACAACTCACACAAGAAGAAAATAAGAAAAATCCACTTCTTGCTTGACCTTGTTGATGAGAATGCCTCTGGACCAGCTGGAGAGTGCAACAACACTTGTCTTCCACACTTGAAGTCCAGAAACAGTAGAAGTGGAGAATCGTGTAAGCGCTACTGAGAAGAAAGCTCACCATGAGATTTATACTATGCGCTTCTAGGGATCCCAATCGATTGAGCTTGCTCCCAATAGATTGCCATGTTAGATCATAGCAATCTCAGTCATCCAAAACCTACATCTAGTGTAACAGTCATTTCCCAATCGATCGGTTGATCGATTCAGCCTTCCTCACATCCACGCGTGAGAAATAACCTCCAATCGATCACCTAATCAATTGGAGGTGCCCAATCGATCGGCTGATCGATTGGGGACCATTCTGCGCTCGCGACATTTCTTCTCAATCGATTAACTGATTAATTGGGATGTTGTTTGTCGTAGCACTGTGCCAATCGATCGGCTGATCGATTGAATCACTGTTCAATTGATTGGTTGATCGATTAGCCTCCCCTTGACTTCCTTAAACAAAGTCTAGGGTCTCATATCCAACATTCAGTCAACCGTGATCTGTTGGAACTCCTCATGCCTAGCATCCTGTCAATCTTGACTTGTTGGGACTTCTTCACCAAGTGCCCGGTCAACCCTTTGACCCACTTGGACTTTTCTCCTCGTGCCAAGTGTCCGGTCAACCTTGACCCACTTGGACTTATCATCTCGTGCCAAGTGTCTGGTCCTCCATGACCCACTTGGACTTCCTTTCACCAGATGTCCTGTCATCCTTGACCCATCTGGATTTTCTTGTGCCAAGTATCCGGTTAACCCTTTGACCTACTTAGACTTTCCAACACCAGGTGTCCGGTCAACCTTGACCCACCTAGATTTCCACATTCCTGGCTTCACTCACCAGGTCTTTCCATCTGCCTAGCTTCACTCACTAGGACTTTCCATCTGCCTTACTTCACTCACCAGAACTTTCCATCAGCGTGGCTTCACTCACTAGGACTTTCACCTAGCTTCACTCACTAGGATTTTCCTTTGCCTAGCTTCACTCACTAGGACTTTCCATTTTCCTGGCTTCACTCACCAGGACTTTCACCTAGCTTCACTCACTAGGATTTTCACCTACTTTCACTCACCAGGATTTTTTCACTGCCCGGCTTCACTCACCGGGACTTTCACATGTCTGACTTCACTCACCAGGACTTTCCATTTACCTAACCTCTAGTTAGGACTTTTCCAGTCAAGTATCTGATCAATTTTTTGACCTACTTGACCCTTCTTTACATCCAACTGGTCAGTCCTTGACCAGAGGGAAATTGTATCAATAATCTCCTCAATCGGACCATTGCATCTACAATCTCCATGTATTGTCAAATATGGAAACCCAAACATCAAGACTCAAGCTTGAGCCAACTCAAGCTTAGTCAACCTAGTCAACTTGACCCAGGGGATATTGCACCAACATACCCAGGGGAATCTAGTCTGACCAAGGTTTCTAAGAAGCCTATGAAGGTTATTAGGAAGGTATCAAGAGAAGTTATCCCTAGTAAATATCTAGCACACCCAAGGAGCACTAATCGATTTTGGGTTCCTAAGAGTATGTTTTTCACATCCTAGAGGGATTTAGAGAGTGTCAACTCTAATTGAAAGGGTAGTTAACCCAACCTTAGTGAAGTTAATACTTGGAGCCATTTTCAAGGTAGTTGTACTCCTTGAAAATGAGAAGGATTAATTGGTTAATCTTTAGAAGACTAAAATGTGCCAGAACTTGATGAAGTAGACTTAATTTAAATTGGAACAAATAAGAAAAAGACAAAAGAAATGTTAAGTTGGGTTTTAGAATTTTCTTAGAAGGAAAAGGGAGCAATATAGGATTAATTTCAAATTAGCTAATACTTAGAGTTACTTAGATAGATAATCTAGGTATATTTATTTTTGTTAGATTGCTATGATTATTTGCCCATCCTATGCCATGACATCATATTTTGAATTCATTCTTGTTATGAAAAATATAAAAATATCATGTCATGTCATACATACATCATGTAGCTAAAATAAATTTCCTTTTGAAAAGTGTCCATTTTGATGTATGCCATAAATCATCATACATTATTTTAAATTTCTAGTAATTAAGGACAATGACATTTATCAACATGTGACATCCTATATAGATGATCAATTAACAATGCCTAGATAGATATGTATGATCCCTTTGTTTAAGGCAAAACTAAAATCTACATCTCACAAAGACCATAAGGTGACTTATATGTATTTTTAGTATACTTTGGATACAAGTGAGATGTTAGGATGATGAACAAGACTCAAGATGTTGATTTAGTGCATCTATTTGAGTCTTAGTTTCATCAAAACACATAGTTATGTATTATCTAATCATTGGGAAAGCTAATGTCCAAGTCATGTACACTTAGCCCAACGCTATAACAAAAAGAACTTTTTGCAACCTGCTATTAATAGCGCACATTAAAAGTATGATGTTAATAGTATTATTAATGGTGTGCATGTTGATGTACACTGTTAATAGTATAAACTTGAAGAAGAAAAAAATTACGTCTATATATTAATGACGCACATTAAAAGCATGCCATTAATACTATTTAATAATGTTAGATATTGAATAACAATAACGGCATGCAAGAATAGGCACGCTGTGAATAATACTATTAACCGCATACTTTTAATGTGCACTATTAATAGTAAGCTGCGAAAAATGATTTTTATTGTAGTGATGGGACAAGACATCATCAGAGTTTGAAAGTGAAGAATACGCCGGACTAATCCTATTGGCGGACCACCAAGGAGAAGATGAAAGCAACTCAGAGATAAGCATCGTAAAAGGGGGAGGATCCTTAGAAGAAAGCTGCGATGAAGGGGGAGTTGACATTTTAGACTGCCCACAGTGATGTGTGATAGAGTGATCTCGCGCAGTCCCTAGCTAAATAACTAAATGTCTTGGTCACTTGTATTTCTTTTGATGGAGTGTTGCTCCCACATATGATGGTTTACTTGTGATTTTATCCTTGGATTGTTATACCCTGACCTACCCACAGTGATCTATGGTAGGGTGATCTCACATAGCCCATAGCTAGATAGTTATTTCCTGTCTACCTACAGTGATCTGTGGTAGAGTGATCTCGTGTAGACAAAGACCTTGATATTTCAGACTGCAACAATGATCTGTGGTAGAGTGATCTCACGCAGTCTCTAGCTAGATATCTAGATATCTTGGTCATTTGTATTGCTTGTGGTGGAGCATTGCTCCCGCATATGTTGTATTGCTTGTGGTAGAGTGTTGCTCCCACATACGATGGATTACTTGTGGTGGAGCGTTGCTCCCACATATGACGTTGCTCTCACATATGATGTATTCTTATGATGGAGTGTCGCTGTCACATTTGATGGTCTATTACTGTTATATGTACTGCACATGCTTAGGTTTTGCGGTACCTATGTTGCTTATATTGTAGATGCATGGTGCATATATTTGAGATCTTGCCATGATTCATATATGTGCATTTATCATGCATGGATATACTATTATATATATTTCCCAGGTATTATGAGTAGATCAGTTGCAGATCCCTAGTGATTTACTGATCGTTATACTATGTGTGTTAGACTGGTATTGGTATGTATGTTTATCATGTCATATATGATCATGTTTTTATTTCCCTACTGAGACTATATATCTTTGATAGTCTTACATATTTGTCCATATATTACCATTTGTCTATTACTCGCTGAGTTATCCGGACTCACCACCCTTTTTACTAGTTTTTCTTTCGATAGATAATAGGTAGATGTTTGAGGTGTTGCTTGGAGGATCCTGGTTGGCAGTCCTATATTACATTTGGGATTCATTTTCCCAGTTATTTTACACTATGCTATTCTTACTTTATTTTTTTGGAATTGGTGTGTAGTGATCCATCTTGCTTTTGGATTTTAGCCTTGTGGCTACCTTATTTTGGTTATGTGTTGTGGTTGTGTAAATCATGCCGACATGCAGTCAGTGTAATATCTTGCATGGTTTGTATTTGTACCAGCCATGTAGGCTGTGTATTGTTCTTATATTCCATTGTGTTTATTTCCAGCGGTGTGGATTGTATTATGTTGTTTCCAGCCATGTGGGCTGTTGATATCTTGTGAGTAGCCTTATGACATTGTATACAGGTTCCAATTCTCACTATTACAAGGGAGGTACTGTCCAATTTTTATCGGACAACCTTACTCTTAGGCATTGACATAGTAAATCTATAGTTAAGACTCTGCTCGAAGGCCTCTTTTAAATAGTGTTGGAGGTTCCTCCAAGGGTCCAGGGTACCTCCAATAACGATTATCCGATCCACAACCTTCGATCTTTATCCACATGACGCACCTCTATAAGCTTCGAAGCACCTCCAATAAGGTATGAGGCACCTCATAAGTGCCTCCCTACAACGAAACTCTATCCTCAAACTTTATCCACGTAAGGGCATCTCTGTCCTATCTAGGGTACCTCCATTCAGCTTTGAGGTGCCTTCCCAAAGCTCTGAGACACCTCAAGCACTATTCATCCGATGCTAACTTTTGCATTTTATCTTCTACAAAATATGTTAGTCCAAATAATAAAGATACCCTGTAAAACAATGAATAAAATAAATAAATTTATGATTTAGATCCTGTCTTACCAAAACCACAATCTATTCATGGTATCAACTTAGATTTTTAAAATGAATCTAAGTTGGAGCAATGCCTGTAGCCCCATTGGACTTGTACTCATTAGATCACTCTCCTCCAGTGCTTATCTCACTTACCATTTGCCGACTTACTTGACACTTGACCCACCAAGACTTCATGCCAAATGTCTTATCTGGACTTCAGCCAGTTGTCAGGTCTCGTGTACCCAACTAGATCCCCTTCTATATATCAACCTATCTGGTCTTCCTGTGCTAGCTATTAGGTCCTCCAGACCTAATTGGACTTTAGTCTGGTATCATGCCTCATCAAGTCTTTTAGTCCTACACACTTGGTAAATGAGTTAGAAAACAAGTCTAACTTTAACCTTTGTCATACATCAAAATATGAGTTTGATTATTAATACAAACTGTACCAACACTTAGTTCACATACAAATGGAGAGAAGATATAACAAATAAAATCAGTAACATGAGATTTTACACTAATGCCATCATTATTAGAGTAATGAGTGTAGGTATACCTAACAAAGGTCAAGAAAGTCGAGTGTCTCATCAAACACGTCAACTATAGACTAGCATAAACAATATTACAATAAGATATTATAATAAAAAAATAGAATAGTTCCGGGCAGCCGCAGCGAGTCGCGGACAACCACGGTGAACCGCGAACAACCATGGTGAGTCGTGGATAGCCGTGGAGAGCCATGGACAACCACATTCGACCACGACCAACCAAACCCAACCTTGACGAGCCGCGGTCAGCCAAGGCCAGCAACCTACAAGCCTAGGCAAGCCATGACTAGCTGCGGCTTGGCGTGGCTAAGAATAGTCGTGACCAAGGACAACTGCGGCATGGAAAAGGCTGGCCGTGACTGACCAAGGAAAGCTACGGTTAGCTAAGGAAAGTTGCGGCTAGCGACGACTAGCAAAGATCGGACGTGACTTTCCTTGGCCAGCCAAGGTTGGCAATCGGCTGCGGCTAACCAAGGCAACTAGCATTCAGTCGTGGCTAGGCAAGGTCAGCCACAGTCGGCCGAGAAAAACAAAGGCCGACCGTGAAAATGTGAGAAAAGGGTAAGGGGAGAGAAAGGGATATTACCTGCCAGAGATTGCCGCTTGAGAAGAATCGTCGCCGGAGAAGAATCGCCACTATTGTCGCTTTCCTTGTTTAAAATATAAAATACCCTAGGGGGGATTAGGTGGGTTGAAATATTTAGTATTTTTGGTAATGAAATATTTTCATTATCAAATTTGTCGCAAATCAAGGATGAATCCATGGATTCATTGCTAAATCTGGGATGAATCCATAGATTCGTTGCCAAATCTGGGATGAATCCATGGATTCATCCCCGATTGGACCCTAAAGATGGATTGAATGACATGAAATCAATTACCGTGTTTAGCTTCTTCTCCTGACTAAATAAATACCCTCATACATCAATTTGATAAAATATATTGAGAGCAGTGATTTTTTAATAAGAATGTAACCCAATTTAACTTAATTCATGTTAAAAAAAATCATTACTCTCAATATATTTGGTTAAATTGATATTTGAGGGTAATTACTTAATCAAGAGAATGAGACAGAGTCACGAAACTGATTTTATGTAATTTTGAGCTCTTTAGATCTATCTGTCGATATCAGACACACATATATATGTTCAATCACAAACTCTTTTTAGTATTAAAGTATATCTAATACTCTTAGCTATGAAAAAAATATATTAGATCAAATTTATTTTTGAAGACATTTATATAATCAAGAGAACATCAAGACAAACACATAAGAACTATTTCATATCATTTCAAGATCTCTAGGTCCATATTTAGGGGTTTGGATATAATTATTTTATTTTTTATTTTTTCCCATTCTGTAACAAATCCATGGATTCATCTTAGATTTGGCAATGAATTCATGGATTCATCACCAAATTAGGGATGAATCCATGGATTCGTCGCCAAATCTGGGGCGAATCCATGGATTCGTCCTAGATTGGAAAAAATTAAAAAATAAAAATAAATGAGTCTGAAACCCTGAAAATGGACCTTGAGAACTCGGAATGACATTAAACCAATTTGTATGTGTTCACCTTATTCTATTGATAATATAAATGCTTTCATACATCAATTTGATAAAATATATTGAGAGTAGTAATTTTTTAACACAAATATGACCAAATTTAACCTAATTCGTGCTAAAAAAAAATATTGCTCTCAATATATTGGGTCAAATTGATATTTGAGAACAATTACTTAATCAAGAGAATGGAACGAACTCATAGAAACTAGTTTCATGTCATTCAAAAATATCTAGGTTCATATTTAGGATTTTAAACATAATTTTTTTATTTTTTTTCCAATCTACGACGAATCCATAGATTTGTCCTAGATTTGGCGATGAATTCATGGATTCATCGCCAAATCAAGGATAAATCCATGGATTTATCATAAAATATGGGATGAATCTAAGGATTCGTTGCTAATTTGGGATGAATAAAAAAAATAAAAAAATGAGTCTGAAATCCTAAAAATTGATCTAGAGAACTCAGAATGACATGAAATTAGTTCCTATATGTTTATCTTATTCTCTTGATTATATAAATGCCCTCATACATCAATTTGATAAAATATATTGAGATCAGTGATTTTTTAACATAAATGTGACCTAATTCATGTAAAAAAATTATTACTCTTAATATATTGGGTCAAATTGATGTTTGAGGGTAATTATATTATTAAGAGAACAAGACAAACTCATAGGAATTGATTTCATGTAATTTTGCTCTATAGGTCCATCTGCTCAATCAATAACTATTTTTAGTATTAAAGTACATCTAATCCACTTAGTTATGAAAAAAAATATATATTATGTCAAATTAATTTTTGAAGATATTTATATAATCAACAGAACATTAAGACAGACATATAGGAACTGGTTTCATGCTATTCTGAGATCTCTAGGTCCATATTTAGGATTTTGAATATAATTATTTTATTTTTTATTTTTTTTCCAATCTGTGACGAATCCATGGATTCATCCTATATTTCGTGATGAATTCATCGATTCATCGCAACATCAGGTGATCCTGTCCAAGTGTGAGTAGATGGATGCTGGGAAGATGATGCTCACATTGACTGGATGTAGACTGAAGACGATGTGGACCTCCGACGAGCTGAGCCTGCAACCACAGAGTCGTTAGTGTCGGGCCAGGGAGGGGTTCCCCGGCGATGATCCTCCAACGCTCAAGTCAGCTACCGGCAGCAAGCGAATGAAGTAAAGGAGAAAGGAGCAACGTAACTGTAGCAACAGTAGTCAAAACATACCTCCGATGAAGCTTTGGGGCTTCTTATATAGAGCTCCTAGGAGGCGCGCGTACGCTTCTCGAAGTGTGCACGCTTCCCAAAGCATACCTGGAAGGGTCGTGTCAGAAAAGCATGTCTGACGCCATACCTGAACGGACCAAGCATATCCCTGGCGTGACAGTGGAAGCTTCCTCCATACGATCCTCTGCCTGACCATGCCGTTGATCATGCCGATTGTCAATGACACTGGTCCCTAGGAAGATATTGCCAACTGCTCCCTTTATCTGCTATTGGGCCGAGCGTCCGCTCGGCCAATGAGCTGCTGTTCGACTCCACCCTGTCGAGTGAGGGAGCCCTACCTGCCGGATCGAAGTCGCGTCCATTGCTTAGCCGAGCAGGATGACCGCTCGGCCTTCGTCTCTTCCTGCTTTGCCTTATGAGCATCGGAAGCTCGGCGTCAGACCGAGCTGTCGAAGTGTCGGGCTGACTACTCTTCCTGCTGATCGGGAAGGTAGCTCGCTCGATCGGACACCTACCCTGGATGTTGACAACTTTGACCTCCTGCCGGGCGGGCCTCACCTTACCACCGGATCATCAGGGATGAATCCATGGATTCATCGCCAAATCTGGGATGAATCGAATTCGTTCTAGATTGGAAAAAATGAAAAATAAAAATAAATGAGTCTGGAATCCTAAAAATGGACCTATAGAATTGGAATGATATGAAACCAATTCCTATATATTTACCTTATTTTCTTGATAATATAAATGCCCAGAACAGTGAATTTTCGAATATGATCAAATTTGACATAATTCGTATTAAAAAAATCACTATTCTCAATATATTGATCAAATTAATTTTTAAAGGCAATTACTTAATCAAGAGAATGAGACAAACTCATAGGAATTAATTTCGTATAATTCAAAGTTCTTTAAATCCATCTATCAATATCAGACATACATATATATGTTCAATCAATAACCAATTCAGTCCCCACCACTATTGTGGATATTGCAGGTTCAGAGGGCATTTTGGGAATTATAAATCCAGTTACAGGTAACATTTCACCTCCAGAATTTCCCATGACACAAGCACAGGCACTGGCCAGGGAATGACACTCATGGTTTCAGAAACTGCACTGCGCATGGGAGTTGAGCCAAGCAGCTGCTCACCCAGTTTCAAGGCCAGAAAAGGGTTCAGGGCCTGTAGTTTCAAAAAGCACAACACCTAAAGGACAGCTGATTACTGATCTAAGGGTTTCAAGCAAAGATCTCAGCACTGTAGCAAGTGGAAAATCTATCTCCTCTGAACATGAGTTTTCCTTGCAACTTGGAGCCTCCAAAAGTCAGCAACAGTCTACAGAAAATAGACAGGAAGCTGGACTTTCAAAATTGACTTCATTTTCAGCAGACCCTCCTTCAGCCGTTCATATCAGCAAAAAGAACAGTGATACAGGGGTTAAAGGGCCAATTTCAGTTGCAGGAATAACTCCAGAGGCTGTGGCTTTTGAATACACATCATCTTCAAGTTTGTTCCAAGCTGGCCACTCACAGATTGATCAGGGAAAGGAAAATCCAGCTGTGGGTCTAACAAAGTTAAAGGCAGAAAGGGCCAGGGCCCCAAGAGTAGACAAAATTTCAGAAATTTCAGAAGTAGGGATGCCAAGTGTATCAAAAATGGGGACTGCAAGGTCTGTCCCAGATTTGCCAGCATCTAACAATCAGAAATCAGTTTCAAAACATGTCTCAGAGGTCAGAATGGCTGGTCTCGTTGAGAACCCAAGGGATACGGCAAAAACAGGTCCAGATATGGCCTCAGGGGCATTCACAGGTCTGATCCAAGTTGCACACCCACCTACTAAGCATGAGAGGGCAAATACATATGTGGGTACCACGAAGGTAAAACCAGCTGAAAACATGGGTTCTAGTGGTATCAGATTTTCAGAAATGGGGGCTGCAAATGTATCAGAAATGGTGGCTGATGGTTCTGTCTCAGAATTTCCAGTATCTGCTTACCAGAAATCAAATTCAGAACTTTCGTCAGGGCACTGAATGCCTGTTTTGGTTGAGATGTATCAGAAATGGTGGCAGCTGTTTCTGTCTCAGAGTTCCCAGTATCTGCTGATCAGAAATCAAATTCAGAACTTTCTTCAGGGCACTCACTGCCTGTTTTGGTTGAGAATCCAGGGAGTTTGCCAGAAACAGAAAAGGGTTTGGCTACAACAAAGGTAAAAACAGCAGGACACTGCAGGATTTCAGGGAAGGGGATGGCAAACGTATCAGAAATGGGAAATGCAGAGAAGCCAGTAGAAACAGCAGCAGTGGATGCAATAAAGATATCAGAAACAATAACAGCAGTTATATCCACAGTCCCAGCTGATTTTCTAGGTCAACTTCCAACAATGCTACCTCAATCAGTCCCCACACCAAGACTGGAATATGCAACAACCAGCTCCAGCACTGGATCAGAATCCTCCCTGCCAGAAGTTGAATCTGAAATTGATTCAGAGCTGGAATCTGAGCAGTTCTCAGAATCTGGACATACTATAGCTAACAGATCCAAGTTCAGATTCAGACTCAGACTCAGATGATGAGGAACAAACCAGCTCTCAATCAAGGGTAAAAGCCAACAGAATGGGCACAAAAGCTGCAACTGTTAGTAAAAATTGCACATCAATTCTGCCAGCAAAGGGCAAATCAGAAACTAAGGAAGGCAGCTCCTATAAAATTCAGACCCGATACCGAACACAAAGGAAACAAATGGACATGGAAACAAAAGCTCAAAACAAGTACATGGTTGGGCTGGACAAAACCTCAAAAACAGACACACAATTTTTTTCACCAATTTCGGATTTAGATGATTGGGACATCCAGGCAAGTGTAGAGGGTTCCAAGCTCAAAACGAAGGCAAAAGTGTGGGCCAGAGGAGCCCCCACACAGAAAAGGCAAAGACAAATACAAACCCACTAAGCTGTGACATGGCCAAAGACCAAAAGGAGGTTGCCACACGTCCAAGGGTCCAAACTAGATCCAAAAGGAAGCAACCAGAATGCCCAAACAGTGAAGGGCAGTTCCAAGACCAGCAACAACCAGATTTGCAAGAAGATGAAGAGGAGACATTCAAACCGATCATAGTGGGGCTTGCAACTGCAAAATGGTACCAGGATCTGAAGGCTAGTGAGCATGACACAGGTCAAGGTGAACAACAAAAGGATCGGTACAAGGATAAGGAAATGCATCACAAAGAAGGAACTAGATATGGAAGAGGAATAGTTCGGGTATCTGCAGATGCAAGAGAATAGAAGGATTCAAGAAAAGAGGTCCAAAATCCTTACTAGGAGGCATGTGCCCCCTAAACACATATGAAGATAGGATCATGGAACATCATAAGCCTAAACACAAGTCTCAAACAGAGGAAGGTTAAGAATCTCCTCCTAAAACAAAAAGTTGAGCGTTCTATGCATCATGGAGCCAAAATTGACAACACGGAGTCACCAACAGTTAAGAGCAAATAGCTTTCATCAATGGGCCTCCGAGCAACAAATAGGAAGCAATGATAGAAGTCGAATGCTATTATTCTAGATCCCCATCTCATCAACATGGAACTCAAGCAATGGGAAGAACAATTCATTCACACTGTCATCCAATGCAAAGTTACACGACCTATTATGTAGTGACCTTTGTATATGACTAGTTATCTATCCCTAACAAAAGACAGATGTGGGAGAGCTTACACCAGATAGCTACTAGCATGGATTTTCCTTGGCTCATCATTGGTGATTTCAACTCTCCCCTCTCCCCTCTCCCCTACAGACAAGCATGGACGGATGGGTGTTACCTCCTATGCTACAGTGATTTTTTAGAATTTGTACTTATGGCTGTGATGGAGGACTTACATGCTACTGGATGCCAATTTACATAGACAAATAGACGAGTGGTATGCAAGCTAGATAGGGCAATGGTAAATAAAGTATGGTTGGAGCATGATAGAAGCACTTTTGCTGAGTTCAGACCTCTAGGGATCTTCTCAGACAATGCATCCTGTGTTGTATCCATCATGAAGCCCCATAGACCACAAGTCAAACCTTTCAAATTTTACAACATGTAGACCACGCAACCTAGTTTTAGACAATTAGTGCAGGAAAAATGGACACTTGCAGATGGGATGATCAGAGAGAGTGTGTTATAGTTCAAATTAAAACAAAAGCTCTCAATTCTCAATGGACCACTATGGAATCTTAACAAGCAAAATTTTCATCACATCCAAGAGAGAGCTAGTGTTGGAACTGAATTCAAATTTCGGATATCGTGTTTCTACACTCCTATGTGCAACGGAAATTTAAAATTTTATTTATATTTAACAATTAAATTAAAGGAGTGTTTGTATGATTTTTTAAAAGAAACATAAGCATGATTTTTAATTTAATCATGTATGATGCACGTAGATTAAATATGCTATTTTGCACTATTTGACGCACATATATTTATATTTCATATTTATGATCTATTTGTTTTGTACCTCTTTTCTATCATATTTTAACATAATTACTACTTTGTGTCTAGAGATCTGCTCGGTGTTTATTTTCACTTTCAGGAGCAAGTTGGAGTGGAAAGGGACTCTGAAGACACAAACGAAGATTATTTGACGAAGACCATGACCTAGCCTTGCCAACCTCGTGGAGTGAAGTGCAGGCAACAACCATTCCAAAGACAAATTGGTCCTGCCCATGCCCTGAGGCATGCCCAAGGAAGCAGTAAGGAGTAGGCCGTGCCAAATGGCATGACCAAGGGAAGAAACCAGAGCAGAACTGGCTTTGGTTGTGCCAACATGTGCTCATTTTCAGAGGGGAATTGAGATTGGTTGTGCCTAGAGGCACGACCATGCCTCAAAATTCCAGTTTTAGAGATCAAGCTAAAATCGAACAGTCTCTGCTCTGGCCGTGCCAAAAGGCACGACCAAGAAGCCAGAGACAACTTTGGCCGTGCCAAATGACACGGCCAAGCTATCTTGCTAGAGACAATTTGGCTCTGGCCGTGCAAAAGGCACGGCTAGATGCCCAGGGAGCGGATTGGTCGTGCCTTTAGGCACGACCACCTCATGCCTCACCTCTATAAGAGGGGCACTTCATCTCCTCCATAAGGGAGGCAGCTGGGTGGACGGGAGGAGACCATCTAGGTTAAATTCTTGTATCCGGAGGCATCATTTGGGCAATCTAAGGCCGTTCTGTTTCTCCATCCTCGTCGATACGTCAAGATCTGCATCCAAAGGCTTCACTTGACATCAAAGGATAAAATTTCCTCCTCCTTCTCTTGGATTTCTATTATTATGAGTCTTTGGATTAGATTTCTAGCTATTATGGAATAGATTTAAACTATTCTAAGACGTAGGAAGTAATTGTAATGTGTGGATGTTGTAAACTCTATTGAATTGTCAATTCCCTTGTTTGATGAAGCTTATATGCATATGTTCCATTCGATGAATTGCTTGTAAGAAGACTCTTTTTTATGAACATGAATTATCTATCTGGATTGCATTTCTATATACGTAGATCTCATTTCTATAATAGATACATTGCTTTGTGTCTAAATCTGAGCATGAACCTGAATTTTTATCGAGTAGATGCATGCATTGTTGACTCTTTTAAGTGTGCATTCTGATATAGCTCGACATGACTTTAGGATACTTATTTAACGTTAAGTATCTAAGGTAACTATTCTTTTATATGGAATGTAACCTCCTAAGGGAGAACAATTTTATGTATGGATAAATCTATCACTAGACTTCATGAGCTTTCCCTAATCATATGCTACGCAAGTGACCTACGTAATTGATGTTGCCCATTTTACATGTCACTAGGCATTTCAAAATTAATAAAGATTGGAACCCATTAAAACTAAGATAAGAGTTGTAGTAAGGAGTCCCAAGCCGTATTTTTTTTCCAAGGATAACTAATAAATATGTGTGAGTACTTTAGGCTCGATTCAAATTAAATTCTTGCATCTACAAGGTAAACTCGGCACTTCCATTTGATTCACATTACAAATTGAATTCATCTAATTCTCAATAGTGCACTAGTTAAATCAAGAATAGAATCAAAGAAAGGTTGATCTCATCTAAACATGATTCACTTTCATCTCAAGTAATTACTTAATCAAGAGAATGAGGCTAACTCATAGGAACTAATTTCATATAATTTTGAGCTCTTTAGGTCTATATGCATATATCAAAAACACATATATATGTTCAATCAATAACTTTTTTTAGTATTAAAGTACATCTAATCCACTTAGCTATGAAAAAAATATATTAGGTCAACTTGATTTTTGAATGCATTTATATAATCAAGAGAACATTAAGATGAATACATAGGAATTGATTTCATATCATTCTGAGATCTCTAGGTCCATATTTAGGGTTTTGGACATAATTATTATATTTTTTATTTTTTATTCCAATCTATGGCAAATCCATGGATTCGCCCTAGATTTGGCAACGAATTCATGGATTCGTCCCAAAATTAGGGATGAATCTATGGATTCATCATCAAATCTGGGGCGTATCCATGGATTCGTCCAAGATTAGAAAAAATGAAAAAAAATAAATAAATGAGTCCAAAACCATTTACTTATTTATTTTACTAATCTACGACGAATCCATGGATGTGCTCCAAATTTATCGATGAATCCATAGATTTGTCGCAGAATTGGCTGCTTCAATTCCATTTATATTGCAAGCTTCTGTAATGAATTTTTAATTTGTTGTAGAGTTTGCAATGAATTTTTAATTCATTTCAAAGTTTGCAATAAATTTTTAATTTATTGTAGAGTTTGTAACGAATATTCGTTGCAAAATTTGTAACAAATATGTTATTTATCATAGATTTTGCTATGAATATCGAATTTTACGGCTATTTGGCAACAAATTTGGTTACAAAATATTATTTGTTGCTAATTTGCAATGAAACTATTTGGTTGTAAATTTGGTTGCTAATTAATGATGATTTCTTTTTTTATCCCTAAATTTATTGCAAATTTGGGAAGAAATTTTTTTGTTTCTAAATTTCATCCTTAAATGATCATGATTTTTTATTAGTAGTGTCGGAGGAGGCAGGATCTCCTGACCCACTTTTTGTGGTCCAAGAGATGTGTCACTCGCATTTGCGGCCGGATCACGGTCATGATACGGCCGTAAATCGTTGTGATCCCTTCCTGGGTTCACCGTTCCCATAAGGTTATAGTTTTTGTTCGGAGCGGGCGGCCGGAGGCCGCTCGGAGGACACCCTCGTACGGCGCCAGTAACCTGGCCACTTATCCACCACCGGAGGCCTTCGGGCGGCCTCCGGCCGAGTGACACATCCCCTGAACCACAAAAAAGTGGTCCAGGAGATCTGTGCTCGTGTCAGAGGATCTATTTTTACAAAAATTATATCAAGTTTGGAATGAAAAGAAATCTTGGGTTGCGGAGGTATTGTATATAGGTGTAAATGAGTCAAGCCGCTCGTAAGCGACTCGGTCAAAGCTCAATTCGGGCTCAGAGTTGATCGAGCTCAAGCCGAGCTCGAGCTTACTCATTTAATATTCAAGTCAATCTCGAACCTATTTTATACTGGCTCGATGGCTTATCGAGCCTTATCAAGCCAGACTAATTCAATATTCTAATATTTAAAATAATTACTACTTTAAAAATAAATAATAAGTTAAGGAGTTGTTTCTAGCCTAAGCTTTATCGAGTCAGGCTAATTCAATATTCTAATATTTAAAATAATTACTATTTTAAAAATAAATAATAAAGTGAGGAGTTGTTTATGGCTAGAAGGTTTCATTGGGTTTACTAGTGGTTCAAGGTTTGAATTGTAGCCTTAATAACATCTTTTATCATTTTAATTCAATTTTTCGAGTTAAACCAAGCTCGAGTTCAAATTCACAAACTCACTCGAGCCGAGCCTTTTTAATTTTCTCGAGCTGACCGAGCTCGGCTTGGCTCATTTGCACCAGTATCATTGTAATTGGAACTCCGAACTAAATTAGGCTAAAGGCATCTCCTTACAACTCTAAATGAGTATTTTTTATTATCTTAATATGCAACATCAACAATATGAAAACTTATTAAAACATCTCCAATAGTTAGTACTTTAAAGAAATTTTTTTATGATCTAATTTATAGCATCAATTGCATGGTTTCATGCATATTACATCACTTAAATAAAAGAATAGATTTAAGTTTTTACTTACTGATTTTTATAAATTATAAACCTTAAACCTCACCTATATAATGATTCAAAAATTTTTATTTATCTTTTTAAATTTTACAAATCTTTAATAAACCTTGCATGGTATCGTATATAAAGCTTTCATAAGATTAAGTTGTTGGAATTTGTTGCATTAAGTTATATAGGAAATGAAACGATATATATATATATATATATATTTTTTGTATTTAATTTAGATAGAAATTAAATTATTTTTAAACTTCTCATATTCTTCTACCAATTTATTATATATTTATATTTCTCCAAATATTATATCTCCGGCGTGTATATATATATATTTAATTTAGATAGAAATTAAATTATTTTTAAACTTCTCATATTCTTCTACCAATTTATTATATATTTATATTTCTCCAAATATTATATCTCCGGCGTATATATATATATATATATTGTATTTAATTTAGATAGAAATTAAATTATTTTTAAACTTCTCATATTCTTCTACCAATTTATTATATATTTATATTTCTCCAAATATTATATCTCCGGCGTGATTTGGTTTCATCTCGAAGTGTTCAATAACTCATATAGCAAGAAAACCACAAAAGTTGATCAACTTTTGCAAATACGTAGTGTTAGATATCCAATTGATGACTGGATTTCTTTTTAAAAAAATTAAATATGTTTTAATAATTGCGAAAGTATTCTCGGAACAAATAAAGTGCACCTTTGAACTACTGGTCTTCAATTCTTGGTAAAATGCTGCCGATGCAAGGTTGAGATTTGGAAATAGGATATGGTTCTATTCCATACTTGTTGGTGCGTATCTAGCTAGGTGTCCATAGATTCAGCCGATTTAATTGACTAGATGAAAAAAACAAAAAATCTAATGTGATCGAGAGATGGCCATGTGTCACGCGATGGATTCTTGAAGTTGACGCAGCATCTACAACTCATCGATTCTCCTCTGTTGAAGTCAATGGCAAAGATTCCGTACTTATATATCAGATAGGGGCTAATAATTAACCTGAGTGAATATTCTTAATTGTCCATATGATATTTAGATTAATTATGAATTGATTGGTTGTTTGAGTTTGTGTATATGTTGGAAGCCGTTGGTGCTTGCATTTGGTATGTATGGAGGATGGTGGAATCTAAAATTCTTATATGCTCTAAGATTTGATTCTGAATGAACACTTTCAGTTGGAATAATTATTCCGGCGAATAAATTATTCTCATATTCTTCCTAATTTTAAATGGGTGCTATTAGCTTTATTTTGATTTTAATGTGATTAACAAGGAGTTTATAGCAAACTATAGGTGCAATGATAACTTAATAGGTATGAGAAGATTGAAAATTTGAGGAGATCAATGCATGATATGATGTTTTTTTTGAAAGTTGTTGAAAGTGTTGGAACTCTAATGAAATGGTCGGATGCTAGTGGGGTAGATAGTGTATGCATTTGTGATACTGGATGAAATAGTAATTATCTTGCGGGCTAGTAAGAGAAGAGATTGGAGGAGAATTCAATAAGAGAGAATATATATGAAAAAAAAGAGAAACTCATCGGATTTACTAAATTTATTAATAAAAGAGGGATTAATTCTCATACAACTATATATATATATATAAATTCTAGACTCTATAATCAACAAAAAAAAAATACTAATATATGGATTTCAATTCCAATCTTATAGAAAAATAAAAGAGATTTTTTTTTCAGAAAAGGAAATATCTTGAAAGAAATCAAAATTAACAGGACACTGATATAAACAAACTAGGACTCATAAATACTAGAAATATCAAAATTAACCTATATATAAAAAAATAAAAATTACTAAATATAATAATAATAATAAAATCTTCAGAGACTCGATTGAGGGGCTAAACAGTGAAATTTAAATCCAAAAGTTGGTGGCTATGAGTTCTCCAATAATAAATATAGATTTTTCAATTCTACACGTATGAGATTCAACATAGTCTGATTCTGAGTCTAGAGTAAAAAATTATGCCCCTTTAAAGTTTGGATTGATCCTGCATCAATTTGCAAATATGATTTTAAACTGCTTTTACTATTTTTTTAGCAAGGCTACACATAGACCTGACCACAGTTCAAAAATGCAGGTTTGATGGTTCTTGGAACATCGACCCTTAACCTTAACCGTCCAAGATGGTTACGGTTCAGAATTGCTAGTTCACGATTCGTGATGATTCAAGATAGTTCAATTATTATTATTATTATTTTTAAAAAATATAAATTATAAATTTATTAAAAAAATCAATGGTCGAAATTAGTCCGTTGATCCAGTTACGAATTTGGATCATATATATATATATATATATATATATATATATATATATATATATATATAATTTTATTGTTAAATAAATTATATTTCTTTATTATCCAAGTTAAATAGTTGTTATCAAACAAATTATCAATATTTAATAAATAAAACAAATTATTGAGTAATTAAGTGAGTTAAATAGAATTAATAAATTTAATAAGTTAAAGATAGAATAGCCCGATATCAAATATTTCAAGAGAAATAGATCATGAATTAGAAAGATAGAATAGTCCCATATCAAAAATTTCATGAAGACAAATAGGTTAAAATTTTATTTTAAATATATAATTAGAATAGTCTCACATAGAAGATCAATACAAGGTAAATATGTAAAAAAAATAGTTTAAATTAAAATGTAGAATAAGTTAATTGAACCCCACCATTAATATTACCTAAATATTACAAATATATATTTTTTTAAAAAAAATGTCGATTCGACGGTTTGAACTTACAATTAACTGCCAATTTGATGGTTAATTAATTGGGCATTTGAATCATAATCGGCCTAGCCTAGTCGGGTTGGTTATAATTTTGACCTGATTAACTTGGTCAATGGATAATCGACCCATTGACTGCTTACGAGCTTGGACCGTGTCCTGTTCTGATCCAGCCCATGGGCAGGTTTAGTCACACATAAATTAATAGCAGAATAAAAATATTAACACAAACAAGCAGTACTATTTGCTTTTATATGTATAAGAGAAATTTATTACCCTGGGCATCTAATTTAGATGACTAAGGTGGACAACTCTCACAGCCAAAATATTCGGGACGTCTCGATTAGGTCCGGGCACTCCGAGCTATGAGGGTCGCCTAAATTAAGCACCCGGGTATGTGTGTGTATATATAATCCCAAGGCTCTTGCTCCATGACTAATGTGTTAATGCAATCGACTCCTAGTCACAGTTAACTAGGTTGACCAAGATTTGAGTTGACTCGAGTTGGAGGTTTCAATTTTTAATCAATATGTTAGTTGGTCGAGTGAGACGTTAAGTAGTTTAAAGTTGACCAGATACTTGACAAATAATTAATATATTAAGTTGGTTGAGTAGAAAGTTTAAGTGAGTCACGGTTGATCGACACTTGCCGATCAAATTGAAAAGTAGGAAATCCAAGTAAGTCATGAATGGTGGCAAAAGACGGATACACTTGCCCCCAGTGCCCCCGCCAACCCATCCCAGGGCCAACACGGAAGAGGTAAATCACGGACAGCTACTAGACTTTGGCATAGTGACTAACACATAAGAGAGACATTTACTTCGGCTTTGCCAAGATTCAAACCTCAGACCTCATGGTGGCAATACCTTATGCGCTAACCACTAGATCATCCCAAGGGGACCCAAGTAGGTCATGAATGATTGGACACTTGGTGGTCAGAAGTTCATTAGGGTATTAGCAAAAGGAAAGTTCAAGTGGATCACAGTTGACAGACAGTTGGTGATCAGAAATTCAATAGGGAGTTTGATCGGACACTTGATGATCGAAACTTCAATAGGGAGTTGGCAAGTGGAAGTTTAAGTGGGTTATAGGTGACCAGATACTTGGCGGTTGGAAGTCTAAAATAGAGTTGGCATAAGATGGAAAGTACAAGTAGGTCATGGTTGATAGGACATTTGGTGATAGGAAGTCCAAACAAGTCAAGGATGACCAAATGTTTCGCATGGATGAAGCCTTGGCAGGTCAAAGGTAACAAAATTCTAAGCGCGTAAAGTCTTGATAAGTCAAGGGTGACCATATGTTGATTGAAGAAAGTCTTGGTAGGTTGAGGTTGTAGGATCATTGTGTGAGAGGGGGGGGTGGATAAATAGCGCTCGTGACTTTCATGTTCGTTTTAAAACTTTCGAGAGACAAACGTAGCGGAATAAAAGATAACAAAATCAATGCTAACAAGACCAAGTTTTAATTGGTTCGAAGTATATGGTAACTTCTACACCAAGACCCACAATCGTAGATCGCTTCTCTCTAGGAAATCACTATCAATTCAAATAAGTACATATATGGATTTACAATGTTTAAGGAACTGTAATAATGTAAATGTACTGACAACTACATATTTGAAGAATCGTCCCTTCGATTGTCGGTGCAGTGTTTGGGCGTCGTAGAAGCATTTTCTGAGCAGGCAAAGGAGAGAAACTTCTTCGAAATGATGTGTTGAAGTTGCTGATCGAAGCCTCCCTTTATAGCCTTGTTCGGGCACCTGGATCCCCTCTTCGGCGCCTAGACTGTGCTGATATGTCGAGCTTTCATCAAAACTTTATTCTTGAAGTTTATCCACGTACGAGCGCCCGGATCCCCTCGGGTGCTCAGACCGCTAACGTGGGTTGGCTAGTCATCGCACTCTAGCTCAGCATGTCGATGAGTTTTGGATGTTTGGGCGCCTGGAGCAATTCCGAGCACCCGGACTACCATAGTGCCTAGCCAGGCACCTCCCTTGCGAAAACCTGTTCGGCCGCTCGGAGCAACTCCGGATGCTCAGACAAACTTTTCTTTCACTTCTGCTTCCTGCAAAATAAAATTAGTCCATACAATAATATATGTTGCATAATAAGTTTTGATAGTTTTCGAACTATCAGGTCTTGACTTTGAGTTTTGTTGAAACTCTAGGTCGGATCGACACCTACTATTCCCTCTTTAGGGAACGCATCCTCACTACTCTTATCAAGAGAGATTACCTTTTACCAGACTGGTCCTCCAAACCATTTAGACTTTTGCTCAGTGTCCGAGACATTAGTGTTGGTGCAATATCCCTAGGTTAAGGTTGACTAGATTAACTAAGCTTGAGTTGGCTTAAGCTTGAGTCTTGATATTTGAGTTTCGATGTTTGACAATATATGGAGATTGCAGGAGCAATCGTCTAATTGGGGATATTGTTCATGCAATTCCCCTATGGTCATGGTTTGACCAGTTTGATGCAAAGAAGAGTCAAGTAGATCAAAGTTGACCGGATACTTGACTAGAAAAGTCCTAACTAGATGTTAGACAGTTGTGAAAATCCTAGTGAGTGAAGGTAGGTGAAAGTCCTGGTGAGTGAAGTCAGGCAGGTGAAAGTCCCGGTGAGTAAAGGCGGGCAGTGGAAAAATACTTGTGAGTGAATCTAGGTGAAAGTCCTGGTTAGTGAAGGTGGGCAAGTGAAAGTCCTGGTAAGTGAAGTTGGGCAGTGGAAAATCCTGGTGAGTAAAGTCGGGCAGTGGAAAAATCCTGGTGAGTGAAGTCAGGTGAAAATCCTAGTGAGTGAAGCAAGGTGAAAGTCCTAGTGAGTGAAGCCAGGCAGATGGAAAGTCCTAGTGAGTGAAGCTAGACAGAAGGAAAGACTTGGTGAGTGAAGCCAGGCATGAGGAGATCCAGGTGAGTCAAGGTTGATCGGACACCTGGTGTCGGGAAGCCCAAGTAGGTCAAAGGATTGATCGGATATTTGGCGCAAGGAAATCCAGATGGGTCAAGGGTGACCGGACATTTAGTGGAAGGAAGTTCAAGTGACCTATGGAGGACCAGACACTTGACACAAGATGGTAAGTCCAAGTGGATCAAGGTTGATCGGACATTTTACAGGAGGAGAAAAGTCCAAGTGGGTCAAGGTTGGCCAAACACTTGGCACGAAGAGAAAAGTCCAAGTGGGTCAAAGAATTGACCGGTCACTTGGTGAAGAAATCCCAGCGGGTCAAGATTGACCAGATGCTAGGTATGAGAAGTTCCAACAGGTCACAGTTGGCCGGATGTTAGATTTGGGGACCCTTGAGCTTGAGTTAAGGTTTCTTCTCCATCCTTTTGTTCGTGTGGATACACATAGAGGGGTGTTCACTTGACACCCTTGAGATCCGGCGAACCTTGGACGAGTGGGATAAGCGAAGGGCTTCGCATCAAAGGTATAAACTCCTTAACATGTAGATCTATGTTAGAAAACATGTACACGAAATTTCTGTTCCTTTAATCCTCGCACGAATCCGGTGGCATGGGACTTCGGGGTTTTCGCAACGCATAAAGCGATTTTTTCGGCTCGAAAGTCCCAACACTTTTATAGGGAAATGATAAACTTTTTCTTTCTATTTCGATTTTCATATTATTATTATGTAATTCTTTAAATAATCTGATACTTATTCATGCACTGTCTTTTTCCTGAAATAATATGAGATTTGTGTGATGATTATCATTTTTTTAAAATAATCTGATATTTACACGATGGTTATCCTTTTCCTAAAATGGTCCTGTGTTCCGAGTCAAGTCACTAAGGAGATGGGAGATGAAGGAGTCGAAACATTGAGGAGTTGGAATGCACCCCAAAAGGTGAGGTGGGCCCAAGATGCTGGACATTGCATCAGTTGCAACATCAGAAAGATGAAAGGGTGCTCATTCACCTCATCTTCCTCCATTGAAAGCCATCAAAGCAACAGTTAGTAACCGATGTTTTACTTCCTATTTAAATAGAGTCCAAGAGCAATCGAGAGAGGGGGCAAGAAAAAAAAAAGGGAAGAGGCGACGGTGATCATTGTGCACAGCGAAAGCGACGGTGAGCAAAGGAGAACATCCGAGAGGAAAGGGATTTGGATCGTGAACCTTGAAGTACTTTCTAGTTACTTGTGATAGTGCTTGTGATAGTGCTTCCGACAGCAGCGACGTCCGGCGGCTTCTTCAATTTCTTCGGGAGATCACTATGAGTTATTTATAGTTTAATTTTGTTCTTTGTTTCATGCTCTCAAAGATACAATAATGGTATCAGAGCGTTTTTGAAAGCATGAATTTCAATGCGTAGAACTGAGAAATCGTAATGTTGCGATTTCACTTGATTTCTACAAGAATCGGCATCCCGAAGTCGCGATTTCCACCCGGCTACATGGAAATCGTGTAGTCCTTGGCGGCATAAATCGTGGTAGAGAGCGTCGGCAATCGTGTTTAGATACCGGTGAAAGTCAGCTGCGGGAAGCCTCGCGTTTGTCGCGAGAAGAAGATGAACAGTGTACAGTTTTTTTTTTTGTTTTAATCGATTGCTCAATCGATTCATTCATTTGAATCGATTGAGAAGGAAATTGAATCAATTAAATTCACGGCACAGTGAATCCTGTATTTAATCGATTCATCAATCGATTGAATTAGTTTTAATCGATTCAATTGAATCTTAATCGATTCAAAGAAACAAAAAAAAACAGAGATGAATAGTAAAATTTGACGAAGCACAATAAATTTAAAAAAAAATAGGTTCGGTGCTTTGTTTTTTCTCCATGCATGAACACGGTTTGAAATTTAATTAAATATATTTATTGATTAATTAAATACATATAGAAATGAATTATTAATTAATAAATACATATTTGATTAAATTTATGGTTCAATTAATTGATAATTGAACTAGATCAACATATTCAATCAAACTCAGATCTGGTTTAAATCATTAGTTGATTTAAACAGACCAATTTGATTCAATGATACATAGATCTGGATTAAATTATTTATTGGTTTAACCAGTTTGGTTTATTATTGAATTAATTGGGGTGATTTTGATTACATAAGTTGGGATGATCGAATATGACTAGATTAGTTTTATTGTATCAGAATTGATAAAAAAGATTAGATTTGTTCTAATGGGTCAGACTTGATCAAATGGACCTAAGTTTGGTCAATAAATCTGTGATTGGCTTAAATGGGTCAGAACAAACATAGATAAAACATCCTTTTTCCAATTAGATTAGTTCTGACTGGAAAATGGACCGAACACAGGAGTTGATCAAAAAAAAATATCCAATGTGTTAGTCACATGGGACTCCCCAAATAAAGAAATTTTTTTTGCTTGTGTACTCTTATATATATTTGTTCTATATGTGGGAATTGAATATGATCGGTTTTTGTTACCGGTCTGTCGATTTTGTACTGACATCATGATTTTCAATTCCAGATACCACGAACAATATACACGATGATTGGTCGCTATGAACGACAACATAAGCTATGGGAGGAGATCAAGAAGCTGGAATATTACCCGGATCACGGAGTCGGTAGACTTATTGGTCAACTCAATTGGTTGTTCTGGAAACTCGAGCAAGAAGGGTATCCAGTCCAAGACAAAAAAAGAAGATGAGCTCTAGTTTATTCATTGTCAGAACATCTTAGGCAGATAGCAGTCCAACTTTGGGATCATTCTGAAGGGCACATCTCATATTCAGATATGTGCAGACAGTTACTTCATTTGGAATGGGGTCCTGAAGGGCCTGACGAGGATCCATATCCCGAAGAAATGGACCTTGAAGAATTTGAGGAGGATCCAGAAATGGATTCTGTATATTTAGAGGAGGATCCAAATCCCGCAGAATCTAAGGATGATCCAGAAATGAATCTCGAAGAATTTGAAGAGAATCCAGAAATGGATCCTGAAAATTTTGAGGAGGATTCAGAGATGGATCCTGAGGAATCAAAGGAGGATCCTCAAGAGTGTGTAGAAGATCCAAAAATGGATTTGATGGATACATCTGAGGCTAATCCACCCATCAAAGAGTCCGGGATAAACGAGATACAATTGCCCACTGCTCTAGCATTTATCCTAGTGGGAGTGGTGCTAGCTTATCTATGTTACTAGTGTTCTGTTTACTATCGTTATGTATGAATAATGTTAGCCCATTTAGTTTTTTGAGTCATGTAATAATAATTTCTGTCGTTATGTACGAACAGAGTTATGGTATAAAAATAGTTATGTTATGTGTTAACTAACTTGCTCATGATTAGTTCATGTGAAAATGATTCGTTCATTTCATGATTCATTCATGTTAAATAACATGATTAGTTCATATATATATGATTCTTTCATATTAAATGATTCGTTTATTAGATGGGATGTGTGTAATATAATTGATCAATATTAATTAGATTAAAACATACAAATGATGAGTGGAAACAAAGTTATCACTTGATTTTGTAAACTAATTCTAATTTACACCGAGTCAATAATTAATTACATACATATGAATTACATTGAAATAATAAATAATGTGTTTATTTATGTAGATCATGACAACTAAAAATATTATAGCTGAACTCAATAAGGGAGAGAAATTATATGGGGATAACTACAAAATCTGGCACCTCAAGATACATTACGTTCTTGAGGAACAAGAAGTTCTAAAGGTTGTAAATCAATTCATGGAGGAATCGATTGATGGTTCTACAGTACAGCACAGACGTGACCTTGATGCCTATAAGGCATGGAAAAGGAAGGACTCCATTGCTAAGGGAATATTGATTAGTTCAATGGTGGATGACCTGGTATTTGAGTATGAGCCATTACCATTAGCTCATGGTGTCTGGGTAGCCCTTAAAGAAAAGTATAGTGGAGTAAGTCTCAGTAAGCTTCGTCAGCTAACAATTAAGTTTGATAGTTGTGAAAAATGCTCGAATGTTACCATGGCCCAACATCTCAGGGAGATGGGTAACATGATTCGAGAGTTTAAGACTGCTGGTCATGTGTTGATCGATGAAACATAATCTGACTCATAGTGAAAGTATCAAGACTTTCACTGATGTCTCATGTCATGTTGAACTTAAGGCGGAGAGGATTGAATCCATAAAGATTTCTGGTTAAGCTTTTGTAGCTGAAGGTTCTGGTTCCAAGAATAAGTAAAGATGGTTTAAGAAAGGAAAGGGAAAAGGAAAGGAGGCTAGTGTCGTTGTTGTTAAAAACCAAATCAAAAAGAAAAGAAAGAAATATAGACAAAAACCTAAGAGTAAGTTGACTTGCTTCAACTGTGGCAAGAATAGCCATTTTGCTCGGGATTGTACTGAGCCTAAAAAGGTAGATACATCTTTAACTTCTTTCCACGAGCATTATGTTGCAAGTACAGTGTTGTTAACTGATTCTTATCCTTTGGATTGTAGATTCAGGAGCAACGAACCACGTAGCACGTGATCGAGCTACATATGTGGAGTATCGTCGGGTACCAGCTAGCAACAAATGGATATATGTAGGAAACAATTTAAGAATTGAAGTCAAAGGAATTGACACTTACAAGCTCAACCTACGTGCTGGGCGCACCTTGTTTCTACATGATGTTCTGTATGCTCTTGAGATTCGACGGAATCTGGTTTCTGTTATATGTCTTCTTGATTTAGGTTATTGTGTAAATTTTTATAGTCGTTGTGTGGAACTTCGAATTAACTCTGTGTTAATTGGGCATGGTTATGTAACAAATGGTTTTATGGTTCTTGATGTAGAACCAAATAATAATGATGGTTGTTTTTCAAACATTGCTCTTACTAGTAATGCTGATGTTAATGATGAAATTTGGCATGCTAGGCTAGGACATATAGGACAAGAACAAATGAATAGATTAGCTAAAAAGGGCCTTTTAGGCACTCATGCTAAGATTAACTTGTCTATATGTGAGCATTGTCTTGCTGGAAAGACAACTCAAAAACCATTTGGCAAGGCTATAAGGGTTGAATCACCATTGCAATTAATTCATTCGGATATTTATGGTCCAATGAATATGAAGGCTAGAAACGGGAGTTCTTATTTCATTACATTTATTGATGACTTCACACGTTTTGGTTATGTATATTTGATTTCTCATAAATTTGAAGCATTAGATTGCTTTATTCGTTACTTGAATGAAGTTGAGAATCAATTGGAACGTAAGGTTAAAATCTTGCGCACTAACCGTGGAGGTGAATATTTGTCCGATCAATTCAAGACAATGTGTAATGATAATGAGATTATTTGACAGCTAACTATTCCTTGAACTACACAGCAAAATGGGGTTGCTGAAAGAAGAAATATGACTCTTCTTGAAATGGTTAGGTCTATGATAGCACAGGCTAATTTGTCAATCTCCTATTGGGGAGATGCATTATTAGTTGCGGCTTATATACTTAACAAAGTGTCTTCAAAGTCAGTTTCATCTACCCCACATGAACATTGGACAGACAAAAAGCCAGATTTAAGTAATCTAAGACCTTGGGAGGGGGGGGCAGTTGCCTACGTTCATGATAAGACTCACGGACATGGAAAATTAGGACTCAAAGGTAAGAATTGTATCTTTATAAGGTATTCTGAGACTTCTAAAAGTTATATTTTTATTGGTGAGCGACAAGATGGAACCATCTCTGAAATAGAGTCAAGATATGCTATTTTTCTTGAAATTGAGTTCCCAACACGAGGTGAAGTTGATAAGACAATTCCTCTATATGAGATAGAGGAGGAGGATAATGTTCCTTTATCAACAAATCAGGAGATGCCTGAATCTAGTTAGCCTAGTGGGAGTAATTTGTCATTGAATGAGTCAGTTTCTCAATAGTCTAACCTATGAAGAAATAGTCGTCAGATTATTCCTCGAAGAAGGTTTGACATTGAGAATGAGGCATTGATAATTCTCTCAGTTGATGATGAGGAACCTCGAACAGTTGAGGAAGCTTTGAGAAGCTCAGTAAGAGAAAAATGGAAAATTACAATGGATGAGGAAATAGAGTCAATGAGAAAGAATCAAGTTTGGAATTTAGTCGATCTTCCTCCGGGCCGAAGAACTATTGGGAATAAGTGGATTCTCAAAATAAAGAGGAAAGAAGATGGATCGATTAATCGATACAAAGCTCGATTAGTTACAAAAGGACATACCCAAATGAAGGGTATTGATTTTGAAGAGACATTCTCCCCAGTTATGAAGTTTGTGGCAATACGTGTCATCCTAGCTATAGTAACACAATTTGATATGGAATTACATTAGATGGATGTAAAAAAGGCTTACCTTAATGGTAATCTTGACGAAGAAATCTATATGGTACAATCAGAAGGTTATGTTGCTGAAGGCCAAGAGAATAGAATATGTAAACATAAAAGTCTATATATGGGTTAAAGTAAGTGTCAAGACAATGGAACATGAGATTTAATGAAGTCATTTTATCTTATGGTTTCGAAATAATCAATGAGGATCATTGTGTTTACCTTAGAAAGGAAAAAGGAAAGTTTGTCATTTTATCATTATATGTTAATGATATGCTAATAGCTGGAAGTGACATAAAGTGTGTGATAGAAGTCAAATCTTGACTTTCATAACAATTATATAGGAGAAGTAGAGTACATCTTAGAAGTGAAGATTATTAAATATCGATCAAAAGGCTTTTGGGTTTATCTCAAGAAGCTTATATCACTAAGATGCTACAACACTTCAATATATCATATTGCAATATCGAACAGACGCCTATAGCGAGAGATATTGTTTTGAGCAAAAGTATGTATCCTAAGACTTATAAGGAAATAGTCAGGATGAAGAAAAAATCATATGTCAATGCTATTGGTAGTTTAATGTACACTATGTTGTGTACTTGTCCTGATATTAGCTATGCTGTTAGCTTAGTTAGTCGTTTCCAATCAAAGGAACAGCAGACTATTGCCTCTGTTTCCAAGGATCATATATGAGCCTGAGTGGTTATACAGATGCAGATTGAGCAGGAGACCTTGATGACAGAAAATCCACATCTGACTATGCCTTCTTGATGTATGGTGGCGCCATCTCATGGAACAGCAAGAAGCAGGCTTGTGTAACCTTGTCAACAATGGAAGTTGAATATGTGACTTGTGCAGCGGCTGTGCAAGAGGCTGTCTGGCTAAGAAGGCTCCTGAAGCATCTGAAAAGTGCTGAGAACAGTGGGAGTTCTGTTAAAGTGTACTGTGAGAGTCAAGCTGCAATAACTTTTTTCAAGGATCCCAAATATCACAACAAAGGTAAAAATATAGAAATTAAGTATAATTTTGTAAGGGATATTGTTGACAAGAAAAAGGTAATTCTTGAGTACATCCCTATATAAAATATGTTTGTTGATCCTTTTACTAAGTCATTGACTAAAGAGTCATTTCATGGACATGTGAAGTCTTTGGGACTTCGAAAAATGTAACTTATTGTAAAAACATTTTGATAAATGAAAAATGTCATGATCTATTCAGTGTATATGTCTTTGTTACATTCGAATAAAAGTCTCGATAAGCATGTTGACAGATTGAGATTGGTCCACTCACGTGGACAATCGTCTCTATCTGTTAAGTACGAATAGAGGTAAGACTGTTGCTTATGGGATAGCTTATGCAGCTATGAATAGAGGCATACCTGTAAGTTAAGGTCACCTTGATAATTGTGTCAAGATGAGATCATTTATGTAATGATAAGAGTAAATGCACCCACCATTTACTGAATCTGCTTAAGGCCATATTAGAATTCATGTGTTGAATTCAGGATTAGACATTAGGTATATCTAGATCGAAATTTGTACGATGTTAAATTTTGAGAAAAACATGCACTCTTTTTAGTAAAGAGAATAACATCGTAACATGTGATTCATACCACATGTGCTATGACGACAAGAAGGGTAGTAGGAGAATGGATCCCTGCTTCTCTGCTATGTGAGACCCTTGAGATTATAAGTTAATCTCAATCTTACCCTAAGTGACTATTTAGCTATCTACTTGAAGTTCTGATCAGTGTTTGTTACTTTAGTATGCTTCCTATTTGCTATGGATGATTCAGTCTATGAGGCATAATTAGGAAAGTGACTCATTAGAATGAATAGATTCTAGCTAAAAAGGAATATTAAGATTGATTTACATCTGTGATATTTATTCACTGGTACCAGTTACATTTTTTTTCAGTATATAAAATGTAATTGTGAATAATATGTTTAATTGGAGATGTTGAACATGCTCTTGACATATAGTCAATATGAGAAATTAGAGATGTTTATAATGATGTAAATAATTTAATCTGAGGTAAAGGCAAGTCATTGATGTCTCTAATTCATTCTAAAGAGCAACTATGTAAGGTGTAACAATCTTCTTAGCAATAAATGCTCAATATGTTTGCTGTCGCACGAACCATTTTCCTTAATGTATGAAATGGAGGATGTTCTTATTTGGTCTTTGTGACAAATTAATTTATGCTCTGGTCTTCGTGACTTGATCATTATAAAGTCTATGTGACTTATTTGGTCTTTGTGACTAATTAATTTTGCTCTGGTCTTCGTGACTTGATCGTCAAATAGTCTATATGGCTTAATCGGTCTTTGTGACCAATTAATGTTTGACTTTGACATTGTGACATAATCACCTTGTAATCTATGTGACTGATATGATCTATGTGATCAGAAAACCTTTTTGAATTGACTTGGACAAGTGGGAGATATTAGACGTTGCATCAGTTGCAACGTCAGAAAGATGAAGGGGTACCCATTCACCTTCATCTTCCTCCATTGAAAGTTATTAAAGCATCAGTTAGTAACTGATGTTTTGCTTCCTATTTAAAATGGCGTCCAAGAGCAATCGAGAGAGAGGGCAAGAAAAAAAAAAGGGAAGAGACGACGGTGAACAAAGGAGAACATCCGAGAGGAAAGGGATTTGAATCGTGAACCTTGAAGTACTTTCCGGTTACTTGTGATCGTGCTTTTGACAGCAACGACGTCCGATGACTTCTTCGATTTTTTCAAAAGATCATTGTGAGTTATTTATAGTTTAATTTTGTTCTTTATTTCATGCTCTCAAAGATACAACACAAGAAGTCAGAGTGTGCCCCATAAGGCAGGGTGCGCCCAAGAAAATGGGTGCGTCTCAGAAGTCTGGGGTACCCAAAAGTCAAGAACCGACTGAATTTTTCTTTGGTCAGAACTACCACTTCAATTAAGTGACGATCTTTTTTTATCAGTCACTAATTACTCACCGGATCATTCACCCTGACTCAAATTATGCAATGTTCCTATTTTAAGTCAAAAGTAGTTAAACCTTGAAAGACGATTAATAATATAAGCCAATTTGAAAGAGTATGCCGATATCCATCGACGTGATTTGATGGCCATCGAATTAAGTCAGTAAGCACTAATATTAAGTCGGTGATAGCAGAACCATAAGGGGCACATTTGCTAAAAAAAAAAGTGTTATATATATATATATAAGCCAATTTGAAAGAGTATGCCGATATCCATCGACGTGATTTGATGGCCATCGAATTAAGTCAGTAAGCACTAATATTAAGTCGGTGATAGCAGAACCATAAGGGGCACATTTGCTAAAAAAAAAAAAGTGTTATATATATATAGAGTAATGATATTCTGCGGGACTTAAGATGTGCGATTGTGCGCGCCTGCCCCTCTGGACCGATCAGGACATATCCTGATCGGTCTGGGAGGCTTCTGATCGGTCTGTGGACCGATCAGGATATGATCAATTAAAAAATTTAA
Source organism: Zingiber officinale (assembly GCF_018446385.1). NCBI lineage: Eukaryota > Viridiplantae > Streptophyta > Magnoliopsida > Zingiberales > Zingiberaceae > Zingiber > Zingiber officinale. The sequence goes on from NC_055989.1 coordinate 120,019,870, forward strand.
TATTTCCTTATATAAATTTTTAATACCTTAATATATCCCCTTAACATATTACAATACTCAATAAATGCTTAAATTAATTTTATTTTAATTTTTTTTTAAAACCAAACACTATAATCTAATTGGGAAGCCTAAACCCCAGAGGTAAAATCTAAAAAAAAAAATAGCTTTAACACTATAACCAAAGCCTGAACCCTAGAAATAAACTCTTAAAAAAATATTTTATTTTTTATTTTTTTTCAAATAAAAAAAAACAGTTGTTATCTTGCGCAACGCGCACTGTGACGTCGCGCAGCGCAGGATAACAAAATTATATATATATATATATATATATTTATTTATTTATTTTATGCACACCTAAAAAGTTGTTTCAATTTAATTTTTTTTATTCTTAATACTATAATTAAATTAAAATTCGAAAAGTAAAATTTTATTAGTATAACAAAAAATTAAAAAGATAAAATCAAAAATAAAAAAATTTAAAAAAAATTGAAATGCTAGTTGTCGCGTACTTGTCCGCAGGATAATTTTCTTTTATATATAGTGATTCCAATCATACATACCTTTTTTTATATATAAAGTAGCACATAGCAATGCAACAATAAAATTAATACAAGTTGCCATGATCCCTTCGTCAAAAAAATTGAGTATATAAGTGAAGAGTTCATGCATCATAAACCTTTGTTTGTTCATCTGATAATAATAATAATAATAATAATAATAATAATAATAATAATAATAATAATAATAATCATCATCATCATTGGTGAAGAGTTCATTACCCATCATCTATTCATCTTCTTCGCGCAGCAGTCTCTCTCTGGGCGTTGAAGTAAACGGCGGCGACGGGGAGACCCAGGGCGTTGTCGTCGGCAAAGGCTCGGGTGCTGAATCCGTCTCTCGCCTCCGGCGCCTGCACTGTCTGCCTCGCCTTCTGCTTGAACAGCACGAAGATGAACCTGTGGATGCCCATCAACGGCTTCGGACTCTCGTACTTCACTATCTCTCTACCTGCATGCACTATACTCCATCAAAAACCATATATACCATACAAGTTCAATTGAAGATCAGTCAACTCGCCGAATGAGGCATTGGTTGTGCCAGGGATATCAGTGACGATCCTGAAACCAACATCTCCACATTTCACTACTGAGACAAAAAAGAATCACGTACGTACAGTAATCGACCAAAACTCGTAATCATATACTGACCAGTGCAGGTGTTCTCTCAGGTGGGGGTCGCTGGGACTCGGAGCATCAGGGTCTGTAAAAATCTGCAAATCGATCGATTCGACAGTAAAAAAACCTAAATGGATGCAATATATATATATATATTTTCAAAAATATAAGTATAGCATACGAGTGTGTAGAAATTCCTCATGTCCTCCCCTCCGACCTCTACTCTGGGCTTTGCACTGACAGCAGAGGGCATGAACTCGTGCCCATTGTGCACCTGCTTGTTCCCTCCATACACCACCTCCATCTTCAAGCTCGCACTGAAGCCATCCAGCACGTCCCCTATCACTCCCCCCACCCTCAGCGGATCCAGCATGGCCCTGCCGCCCATGGCGCGAGCCTCAACGGCCTCCAGTTTGTGAATGAATGAATGCCGACGAGTGATCAGGGCCGGCAGGGGAGGGCAGGGTTTATAAAGGGAGGAGCAAAAGGGGGAGGGGGGGGATTGGATTCTGGACTTTGCTATGTGTCGAGTGGAGAAGAAAAGAATAAGAAAAAAAAGGGTTTGAAAAATGCATCACATGATCTGAGCTTGGAGGAATATTGAGGGTTCGTGATGATTTAACTTGTTTATGATATCTTTGGGCAGCAGGATGCTCTGCTCGGAGGTGATGTACCTCCATCACGAGAGAATCAAAAATGGGCCTAAAGCATACTTACATCTGTGCGATCTTGGGAGAAAGTTCATGTTGTTGAAAATGTGCGCAAAGAAAAAGTGGAAAACGATCGATAGAGACTTTCAAGGGTAACTTCGATCCGTGGATAGTCTCTGAACTAGTGTATAATTGCATTTAGGTGTTTTTTTTTAAGTTTGGTACGGAGTGAGGCGGAGGTGCACTAGTCAGAAAATGTATAATTGACGGGAAAAAAAGAGAAATGATATCATCAAGGAAAAAAAATTTAAGAAAAAATTCAAAGATAGACACATAAATTGATGAGATCCAAAAAAAATGAAATAATAGGTCATCACTGAAAAAAAAATAATCTCCAGCCAGATTTATTTCTTCTTTTCTATCCGGGTTATCTTCCTCTCTTTCTTAGTTATTTTTTCTTTTTTTTTTTTTCATAAAAAATTCGACAGCTCCAAATTGGCATCGTCGTCGGGCCTTGGGCTACAGCCCGAAAAGATGACCCCGTCCTTACGGAAGTGTAATGTCAAGAAGAGCATCTTTTTTGATTTTGGATAATGTCGTCGTTCAGGCGAAGTCCCAGAGATTGATGACTTTTTTGCCTGATTCGTCTTTCGATAAAGAAGAGTATCTTCAGTCTTATCCATGGTGGATCGTCGAGGAACAGTCTTTCTTGTTTTTTTTTTAAAAAATAATATTAAGGTCTTAATATTTTTTAAAAAAATATATTTTTAAATAAAATATTATTAAAGATATTTAATTTTATTAGTAAAATTTAAGAAAACAATTTCAGAATCCCAAAAATGATTTTGTAATTAAAAGCCATAATTAAATAGTTGGCATAATAATAATTTTATCTTTGAAAAATCCTCTTCTTCTTAGTGAAAAATTAAAAATATATATATGTTAAATCTTCCGGGATAATTTATTATAAAAATAATATATTTGCCTCACAAATATTTTTAATTTAATAAACAAAGTTAAATTTGGATGAAACAAAGTCTTGATGAATTTAATATAAATTATTAAATTTTTAATAATATATTTGTCTAATGAATATATTTAGTTAAATGAATAAAGTTAAATTTTGATGAAGAAAAGTCTCTAATGAATTATTATAATATTATTAATATATATTTTAATTATTATTTTATTTTTTGTATTGATCAATTTTAATTTCGATGAAGCGAAGTCTTGACGTAACCATAAAATTGTTATTGTGTGACATAGAGATAATATCTTCGAATATGATCCTATATTAGCGGGCACTTGTACACTAAACTGACTTTTTATCAATTTTAACTTCGATAAATAATTAATCAAATTTATTTAGTCAAAAATATATAGCTCGTAAATATTGACGGTGAATTATTAAAAAAAAAAAAGAGTATGCATAATAACAATATAAAAATGATAAACAGAGAGAGGAAAAAAATAAATTTGAGAAAGAAATAATAACGTAATATTAAATATGTTTTTAACTTTCAATAATATTTTATAAAAAATATCAATTGTATAATAATAAATTTTTTTAATTTATTAACCAAACTTAATTTTAATTAATAAATTAAATTTTTATCAATAAAAAATTAACAAATTGTAGATCAAATAGATCACAATCGTTGGGATTGAACAGAATCGATGGATTCAATATGATTCTACGTTACAAATGATTTTACATACGGTTTAAAATTTCCAACATAAGTGGCATGGACAACGTTAACAATAGTAAGAGGTAGTGACAGCGGAGGAGACGAGCGAATGTGTGCGAGAAGGTGGCATCGGCAGCTTGTGGAGGGCGACGCGCAAACTTGCACATTGCTAGATTCTTGTGGAGGTAGTCTCCAACGGTTGTTCTTCGACTACTCGCAATGTGGAAGAGGAAAAGGCGTCGATTGTCGGTTGATAGTGGCAGCGATAGTGCAAGCGCTCGAGTGAGGGGAGCAATAGAGCGTGTTGGTTGCTACTCGGAAAACCTAGAGGTTCCATTGTACAAAAATTTTGTACAAAGGTCTGAACCTTTTCCTAGCTACCATGTGTTCTTTTAAATTAAATTTTGGATCGCCTACGGAACTTAACACGTTTGATCCAAAACTTAATCTATTTGTTCTTTTAGGTTTTGACTTGGATCTCCTGCGGAACTTAACACGTTCGACCCAAATCTCCTTAAGTTATTAATTCCATTAAATATTAATTTCCATAATTGGTTCCCAGTACTGACGTGGCGAGGCACATGGCCTTCTTGGATATGGGAGCAACCACCACCGACTAGACAAAACCTTTTATAGAAATCTAATATTTAATTTCCTAAAATAACTTTAGGTTAACCGAAAAGAACAATCAAATCACAAGGAAAAGAAAAAAAATAAAAGAACACAATATCGAAAAACATATTCGAAATACTAGAATCGTAAGCCTCTTGTATTTGGTATTATTTCCATAAATAACTAGCATGATGCGGAAAGGAAAAATTACTAGTTATACCTTCTAGAAAGACCTCTTGATCTTCTACCGTATTCCTCTTCTAACCTCGGACGTTGTGTGGGCAACGATCTTCCGAGATGAGAAACCACCAATCACCTTCTTCTTCCTTGTAAGTTTCGGCCATCAAAATATCTTCTAGGATGAAGAGGTTCGACCACCACCACCATGCTCCAAGGGATGCTAGAAACGAGGCTTGCTTTCTCTCCTTCTTCTCCTTCCTTGATCCGGCCACTAACAAAAGCTCCACCAAGAGGTAAGTTTCGGCCAACAAGAGGAGATGAGAGAAATAGGGCCGGCCACACCACCAAGGAAAAAAAAAAGAGAGAAAAATAGAATAGAGTCGTTAGCTTTGAAGCCTCCTCTACCCCCTCTTTTATAATCCTTGATCCTGACAAATAAGGAAAATTTAATAAAAATTTCCTTAATTCTTTTTCCATTGAAAAGGAAAAATTATTTAATTAAAAACAATTTTCTTTGTCAATTTTATTTGGCCGGCCACACCAAAGCTACAAACAAGGAGAGTTTTAATTAATTAAAACTTCCTAATTTGTCTCCAGAAATTTATAAAATTTCTCCAATAATTTAATCCCTTCATGATTGGTTTATAAAAAAGAAATTTAATAAATTAAAATCTTTCTTTTAAACATGTGGATAAAAAGAAAGTTATCTCTAAAAATTAAAATCTCTTTTAATCTACAAATAAGGAAAGATATCAAATCTTTTCTCAATCTTTTGTAGAAACTAATAAAAGAGAATTATTAATTTTTAAACTTTCTTTTAAATCATGAACATGGTTAAAAAGGAAAGTTTTCTTAAAATTTAAAATCCTCCTTTAATCAACAAATAAGGAAAGATTTCAAATTTTAAACTCTCTTTTAAACATGTAGATGATTTACAAATAAGGAAAGTTTTTACCAAAAATTAAAACCATCCTTTTAAACTACAAATAAGGAAAGAGATTAATCTCTTCTATTAATCTTTTGTAGAAAGCTATAAAAGGAAATTTTTTATTTTTAAACTCTCTTTTAAAATCATGATATCCACATAAGAAATAATTTTAATAAAAATCCTTTTAAATATTCTAGTGGTCGGCCACCTAAGCTTGGGACCCAAGCTTTGGCCGGCCACCTACATGGCTCATTCACTTGGTCTTGGCCGGCCCTAGCTTGAGTTCCAAGCTAGCTTGGCCGGCCCCATTGGATGGGTAAGAAGGTGGGTATGCGGTGGGTATAAATCTCTATATACTAGAGGCTACGATAGGGACCGAGAGGAAGAATTGGTTTTGGTCTCCCGATGAAATTAAGCATCCCGTGTTCGCCCCGAACACACAACTTAATTTCATCAATAATAATTCATTCCACTAAAGAACTATTATTGAACTACCGCACCAATCCCAAATTACATTTTGGGCTCCTTCTTATTATGAGTGTGTTAGTCTCCCTGTGTTTAAGATAACAAATGTCCACTAATTAAGTAAGTTACTGACAACTCACTTAATTAATATCTAGCTCCAAGAGTAGTACCACTCAACTTCATCGTTATGTCGGACTAAGTCCACCTGCAGGGTTTAACATGACAATCCTTATGAGCTCCTCTTGGGGACATTCTCAACCTAGATCACTAGGACACAGTTTCCTTCTATAATCAACAACACACACTATAAGTGATATCATTTCCCAACTTATCGGGCTTATTGATTTATCGAACTAAATCTCACCCATTGATAAATTAAAGAAATAAATATCAAATATATGTGCTTGTTATTATATTAGGATTAAGAGCACACACTTCCATAATAACTGAGGTATTTGTTCCTTCATAAAGTCAGTACAAAAGGAACGACCTCAAATGGTCCTACTCAATACACTCTAAGTGTACTAGTGTAATTATATAGTTAAGATAAACTAATACCTAATTACACTACGACCTTCCAATGGTTTGTTCCTTTCCATCTTGGTCGTGAGCTACTATTTATAATTTATAAGGTACTAATAACATGATCTTCTGTGTGTGACACCACACACCATGTTATCTACAATATAAATTAATTGAGCAACTACATTTGTCATAAATGTAAACATTTGACCAATGTGATTCTTATAAATGTTTATACCAAAAGCTAGGCTTTTAGTATACACTCTAACAATCTCCCACTTATACTAAAAGACTAAGCTGCCATATCTGCTGCCATACATCTGATTCCCATGCCTTTCAAAAAGCTCTTGCCTTAAGGACCTTAGGTTATCATCTGATGCAATCTAGGCGGCAACAACTTCTCCTCGTTATACAATTTCTCGTATTGGGTGGTACTTGCGCTCTATTGTGTTTATTTGCCTTATAGACTTATGGTTTCTTCGAGTTTACTACTGCACCAACATTATTACAATAAATTGTAATAATCTTTGGATAAACCAGAAATCATATCTAAGTCTATCTTGAGGTTATTGAGTCATTCAGCTTTTATGGCTACCTCAGAGGCTTGCTATATACTAAGCTTCTATGGTGGAGTCCAGAAAAACACCTATGCTTATCACTCTTCCATAGTTATGACTTTACCTCCTAAAGTAAACACAAAACCCTGAGGTCGACTTATTATTGTCCCTATCCGATTAGAAGTCAAAATCCATGCAGCCCACAGGGACCATATTAACTGCCTTGTAAGCTAGCATATAATCTCTAGTGCCTCTAAGGTACTTTAATATTTGCTTTACTGCAGTCCAATGTCCTTGTCTAGGGTTACTTTGATATCTGCTAACTATGCCCTTGGCAAAACAGATTTCTGATCTCGTGCATAGCATACATTAGGTTGTCTAACTGCCGAAGCATAAAGAACTGCCTACATGTCCTCAATCTCCTTTGATGTCATCGGAGACATCTCTTTAGATAAAGACACTCCATCCTTAAAAGGTAAGAAACCTTTCTAGGAGTTTTGCATGCTTAAAACGAGCAAGGATTTTTCCGATGTATCAAGCTTGGGATAAGTAAAATATTCTCTTCTTGCGATCCCTTATTACTTTGATCTCAAGAATATATACATTCTCCCAAGTCCTTTATATCAAATTATTTGGACAACCATACCCTTAATTCTGACAACATTTTGATATTGTTTCCAACTACCAAAAATGTTATCTACGTATAGTACAAGAAATACCACCACGTTTCCATCACATCTTTTGTATACACAAGACTTATCCAGTTAATAAATCCATAGATCTGGATTACTTTGATAAACCGGATGTTCCAAGACCTTGAAGCTTTGCCTCAGTCCATAGACTGATTGAGCTTGCACACAAGATGCTCTTAGCCCTTTGTAATGATCCCTTCTGGTTGCTTTATATGGATGCTTTCTTCAAGACTTCCATTAAGGAATGCTGTCTTGACATCCACTTGCCAAATAGATAAAAGAATCCGGATAGACTTAAGCATGACTACCAGTGAAAAAGTTTCCTTTTTCATCAAGCCTTGCTTTGAAAGTTACCACCTTCCTTTCTATCCCTCTTTTCCTATTATAGACCTTTTTTCACCCAAAGGATTTTACACCATTTGGTGGTTCTACAAGCTTCCAGATTTTATTAGAATACATATATTCTAATTCTTTTATTCATTACTCTTTGCCAAGATGCTGCATTTTTATCTTGGAGTGCTTCATCATATGACCGGAGATTAGGTTCATGTCCTCCAGGGATCGAGCCCAAAACATGAACCTATTTAGGTCGCCTAACAACCCTCCCACTACGACAAGGCACTTTCTGCAATTGTGTATCATTTGTGATACGTGTTGCAGTTTTCTTGTGGTATCTCATCTTGTACAGTTGGTACTAGGTTAGACATGTCCTTTATTATTTCCTTAAGAACAAATTTACTTATGAGCACGTGGTTCATTATATAGTCCTTTTCTAAAAATTAGTCATTGATGCTAACAATGACCTTCTGATTTTTAAGACTATAAACCTACTTTTGTTTATCTAGGATAACTTACAAACAAGTGAACTCCTATCCAACTTATCATTGTCTCTCTTTAACATATGTGTTGGATTACCTGAATCCGAATGTGCTTCAAAATAGGTTTTCACCTATTCAACAATTCTATATGAGTAGAGAGTTCTAACTTGGAAGGTACTATGTTCACTTTTGTTTTCAGAGTTTATCCTTAAAACAAATTTGGTAATTTTCTGAATAACTCATCATCTATCTAATTATTCCATAAGAGTCCTTTACCTTCTTTCTACTACACCATTCTGTTGGGGTGTACCAGATACAGTTAGTTGAGATTGAAATCCAACTTCTGATCAGTGACTCCTAAAATATCTTAAGAGGTACTTGCCACTACGATCTTCAATAGTGACTTTTTACTTTAACATTTCTCCGCATCAACCTTGTACTCTTTGAACTAATCAAAGTACTTAGTCTTGCGATACATTAAGTAAATTTATTTGTATCTTGAATAGTTGTCTATAGACAAAATATTCAATACTACCTCTTGTCTGGATAGTCATAGGATCACACAAATCAGAATGAATCGATTTCAACATATCTTTGACTCCATACCCCTTGGACTTAAAAGCTTCTTGGTTATTTTTCTTCCAAGTAAGACTCGCAGGTTGGAAAGATTTCCACTACCAATGAACCCAAAAGTTCATCAGCTACCAATGAATCCTACTCAAGTATAACCTAGCTTTAGATGCCAAAGATATAATTGGTTCATTTCCGAAGGTTGCTTTCTCTTAAAATTAGAAGATGTGTTACTAATTTCCATTTGTTGCATCGTGGGAGTTATTGGATTATAAATTGTCAACCATCATACCAGAATAGATAACTTCCCTATTTTTCTTGATAACAACTTTGTTATCAAAATAGACACAATATCTATAATAGTTTAGAAACTAAAATCAGGTTCTTTCTAAACTTGGTACGTAAAGACAATTACTTAAAATCCATATTTTATTCTTATCAAAGGATAAACATATCCCACTGCAACAGCTACCACTTTTATAGTAGTGCCCATGTGGACGGTGATTTACCTTTCATTTAGTTGTCGGGTTTCCTGGAACCCTGCAATGAATTGCAGACATGATTAATGACATCTTGTATCTACACTCCAGGTTCTGGTAGATAACACCACTAGACATGTTTCAACTAATGAATTAAATACACCTAAATTGTTCTTAGTTCTTAGAAGATAGTCTACCTTAATGTCCAAGTCCTATTTCCAATCATTACAATTGGGACTACTAAGTCTTTTCTATAGTATGACTACTAGGGAATTGACAAATATTTAAATCCTAAGAATCACAAAAAATATTTGGTCAAGATTAACTCCTTAAAAATCCCCATGAATTTTGTATGCCACGTTAGTGTGGACGTATACAAAATCAAAGAGGAGATTTTATCCATTAATTTTATTATTTTGTCAACTTTACTTTATGACGAATAAAATTAATAGTTGATCTGTCTTTGATCAAATATTTGGTCAAAAACTTTTGAATTTAAAAAATATTGATTCCTCAAACAATATTATTTAAATTCACCAACACCTCAAACACCGTGAATTTTGCATGCCACGTTAGTGTGGACGTATACAAATTCAACATTTGTAAAAGGAGGGTTTTAACCCATTAATTTTATTATCTTGTCAACCTAACTTTTTGACAAATAAAATTAATAGTTGGTATCATTTGGTCACACAAATAATAGCAGTGACTCCGATGGGGAGGATACTATTAAATGTGTCTAAGTGTATACCATTACTTGACACTAAGTACATTAATAAGATTATGCCCCTTCCGTTGGGGAAGATCACACGCTCTTAATTAACTTCCTATAGTCATCCAAAAATGGAAGTCTGTTCTAGTGATCCACAAACAAGCTCATCCGTTATGGAGGAAGGCACTCAGAGCCAACGCGCAAGCTTGTTTGCATCACTTACAAACCAGTAATGGAGACCATGGGATTTACTTAAAAATCCCTCTCCCACTTAGTTATTTATAAATGAGGAATTTTAACTATGCTAGCCTACTAAATATGTAAACCAACATGCACACACAGCACAATATAAAAGCAATAAATAGAAAATCTAATTTTCAACTATTATGGCTTTTATCTCTAGTTGTCCTCCGTGTGTTGTCATCCCAAGCTACTGCCATATTTGGCCACTGCCACCGGGTCTAGCTGTCGCATCCATCTTGCTCCTAGTTCCGCTACGCCTCTGGTCCTCAGAAGGTTCCACGCTTTGCAAGATTCGATCCGCGACATAAATAGAATTTTACATTTTTGATCCTATATTCCATAAAAGGAATGTACATGTATCTAGATCAAAAATAAAATCCTAATAAAACTAAATACAGCTCCTGCTGTATTTTATAATACAATCATGCACACACAATAAAATGCCCTTGACATGTCCAAGGGTCCAATCGCACACATAATAACTATAAGCCATAATAGTTGTATCCTGCATCCACAAAGTTAGCACATCCTACTATTATCCTGCCTAAATTATGTATGATATGTGCATAATTAAACTAATATCAAATACACAGAGGCAAAACCCTAGCTTTGATACCAATTGTTGGTTGCTACTCGGAAAACCTAGAGGTTCCATTGTACAAAAATTTTGTACAAAGGTCTGAACCTTTTCCTAGCTATCATGTGTTCTTTTAAATTAAATTTTGGATCGCCTGCGAAACTTAACACGTTTGATCCAAAACTTAATCTATTTGTTCTTTTAGGTTTTGACTTGGATCTCCTGCGGAACTTAACACGTTCGACCCAAATCTCCTTAAGTTATTAATTCCATTAAATATTAATTTTCATAATTAGTTCCCAGTACTGACGTGGCGAGTCACATGACCTTCTTGGATATGGGAGCAACCACCACCGACTAGACAAAACCTTTTATAGAAATCTAATATTTAATTTCCTAAAATAACTTTAGGTTAACCGAAAAGAACAATCAAATCACAAGGAAAAGAAAAAATAAAAGAACACAATATCGAAAAACATATTCGAAATACTAGAATCGTAAGCCTCTTGTATTTGGTATTATTTCCATAAATAACTAGCATGATGCGGAAAGGAAAAATTACTAGTTATACCTTCTAGAAAGACCTCTTGATCTTCTACCGTATTCCTCTTCTAACCTCGGACGTTGTGTGGGCAACGATCTTCCGAGATGAGAAACCACCAATCACCTTCTTCTTCCTTGTAAGTTTCGGCCATCAAAACATCTTCTAGGATGAAGAGGTTCGACCACCACCACCATGCTCCAAGGGATGCTAGAAACGAGGCTTGCTTTCTCTCCTTCTTCTCCTTCCTTGATCCGGCCACTAACAAAAGCTCCACCAAGAGGTAAGTTTCGGCCAACAAGAGGAGATGAGAGAAATAGGGCCGGCCACACCACCAAGGAAAAAAGAGGGAGAAAAATAGAATAGAGTCGTTAGCTTTGAAGCCTCCTCTACCCCCTCTTTTATAATCCTTGATCCTGGCGAATAAGGAAAATTTAATAAAAATTTCCTTAATTCTTTTTCCATTGAAAAGGAAAAATTATTTAATTAAAAACAATTTTCTTTGTCAATTTTATTTGGCCGGCCACACCAAAGCTACAAACAAGGAGAGTTTTAATTAATTAAAACTTCCTAATTTGTCTCCGAAATTTATAAAATTTCTCCAATAATTTAATCCTTCATGATTGGTTTATAAAAAGAAATTTAATAAATTAAAATCTTTCTTTTAAACATGTGGATAAAAAGAAAGTTATCTCTAAAAATTAAAATCTCTTTTAATCTACAAATAAGGAAAGATATCAAATCTTTTCTCAATCTTTTGTAGAAACTAATAAAAGAGAATTATTAATTTTTAAACTTTCTTTTAAATCATGAACATGGTTAAAAAGGAAAGTTTTCTTAAAATTTAAAATCCTCCTTTAATCAACAAATAAGGAAAGATTTCAAATTTTAAACTCTCTTTTAAACATGTAGATGATTTACAAATAAGGAAAGTTTTTACCAAAAATTAAAACCATCCTTTTAAACTACAAATAAGGAAAGAGATTAATCTCTTCTATTAATCTTTTGTAGAAAGCTATAAAAGGAAATTTTTAATTTTTAAACTCTCTTTTTAAAATCATGATATCCACATAAGAAATAATTTTAATAAAAATCCTTTTAAATATTCTAGTGGTCGGCCACCTAAGCTTGGGACCCAAGCTTTGGCCGGCCACCTAAATGGCTCATCCACTTGGTCTTGGCCGGCCTTAGCTTGAGTTCCAAGCTAGCTTGGCCGGCCCCATTGGATGGATAAGAAGGTGGGTATGCGTGGGTATAAATCTCTATATACTAGAGGCTACGATAGGGACCGAGAGGAAGAATTGGTTTTGGTCTCCCGATGAAATTAAGCATCCCGTGTTCGCCCCGAACACACAACTTAATTTCATCAATAATAATTCATTCCACTAAAGAACTATTATTGAACTACCGCACCAATCCCAAATTACATTTTGGGCTCCTTCTTATTATGAGTGTGTTAGTCTCCCTGTGTTTAAGATAACAAATGTCCACTAATTAAGTAAGTTACTGACAACTCACTTAATTAATATCTAGCTCCAAGAGTAGTACCACTCAACTTCATCGTTATGTCGGACTAAGTCCACCTGCAGGGTTTAACATGACAATCCTTATGAGCTCCTCTTGGGGACATTCTCAACCTAGATCACTAGGACACAGTTTCCTTCTATAATCAACAACACACACTATAAGTGATATCATTTCCCAACTTATCGGGCTTATTGATTTATCGAACTAAATCTCACCCATTGATAAATTAAAGAAATAAATATCAAATATATGTGCTTGTTATTATATTAGGATTAAGAGCACACACTTCCATAATAACTGAGGTCTTTGTTCCTTCATAAAGTCAGTACAAAAGGAACGACCTCAAATGGTCCTACTCAATACACTCTAAGTGTACTAGTGTAATTATATAGTTAAGATAAACTAATACCTAATTACACTACGACCTTCCAATGGTTTGTTCCTTTCCATCTTGGTCGTGAGCTACTGTTTATAATTTATAAGGTACTGATAACATGATATTCTGTGTGTGACACCACACACCATGTTATCTACAATATAAATTAATTGAACAACTACATTTATCATAAATGTAGACATTTGACCAATGTGATTCTTATAAATGTTTATACCAAAAGCTAGGCTTTTAGTATACACTCTAACAGAACGTGGGTAAGGGACTGAGAGGAGAAGCAAAATTAAATTTTTTATATTTTTAATTAAAATCTCAGTTAATTGATTCAATCAACTCCTACTTAAATAAAATAATTTAAATAAACTTTTTTAAATCCTAATTAAATTATCTCATTAAAATATATATAAATTTATTTTAAATTTTAAAAATTATAAATAAATTATATTTATTTATTATATATATTTTAATTTATTATTATTATTATGTAGGGTCACGATCATAAGAACTATGAGTGCCATGAATCAATCCCCTCGGGATGGTCTAGTGGCTAGCACATGAGGTGTTGCCACTATGAGGTATGGGGTTCGAATCTCGGCATAGCCAAGGTAAATGTCTCCCTTATGTGCTAGTCATTATTCCCAAGGCTAGTAGCCGCCCGTGATTTACCTCCTCCGTGTTGGCCCTAGCACGGGTTGGCGAGGGCGTTGGGGGTGAACGTATTTGTTAGGATCTTAGATGGCTAGAGGGGGGGTGAATAGCCTCTTAAAAACTTAAACACAAATTTCTACAAAGAAACTTGTTAGCACAGCGGAATTAGGAAACTAAAACAAAGAAGAAACAAGCACACTAACACACGAATTTACGAGGTTCGGGGATAACTTGCCCCTACTCCTCGGCGTGTCCGTAAGGTGGACGACCCCTTGATCTTCGGTAGATCGCACCCCGGATAAATTCCAGCTAAAGATCCTCCTTCTCGGTGGAGTAACCTCTCCACAAAGTCTCAAGAAATATATATGTTAAAGCACAAGACTTACAGAGCTCGGTGGCAAAGAAGAATGAACTAAAGCTTACAACAACGCGAGGATCAGTGGAAACAGAACTTCACAGACAGCAGTTTCTCACCCGAGAGCTCAAGAACTTAGCACACCACAACGATCAACAGAACGTTTTTCTTTTTCTTGCTTTCTTGTTGTTTCCTCTCACTTTTTACTGCTTCTTAAGCCCCTGTCCTCCACTGTCACGGATCGTGGTCAAACTGCACAGAATCATCGCTGCAGCCAATCCCTCTTCCTCCTTACCTGGTTCTCTGAACTCACACCAATGAAATCACAGTCTTCACTGGTGTCTTCTGAGCTCGAACCAATCACCAGGAATCAAGCGGATCGCAGCCAGATCACACCAGTAGTCGTTGATGCTTCAAATGCACCATGCGCCGCGAATCACAGCAGAAAGGTCATTTGTCGTATTCCTCTTATGGACTTAATTTGAAATTAAGCTCGGAATGATACTTGTGATCCTGCAAACTCAAAAGCTAACAGCACAGAGGGTTATATCACATGAATCAGGCAAATCAAATGCAGTGGAGGAATCACAGAAACAACAACAAATATGATTGTGTGTGGATCGGTCACCAGACCGATCCATGGACCGATCCAACCAGGGCTATCGATCCAGTTCAGTCTGGCCATGGAGACCGATCGATCGCCGTGATTGGTCTCCACGACCGATCCCTTCCTTCTTCTCTTCGCAATACCCTCCGATCGGTCCAAAGACCGATCAGATTACACTCAGCGAGTGTTTCGATCGGTCCGCATCGATCGATTACACTCGATGTGCTCGAGTGTTTCCCGATCGGTCACCGCACCGATCAGATTACACTCGCAGTGCATCGAGTGTTTCGATCGGTCACCGCACCGATCCATGGAAACTTCAGTTTCCGGATCGGTGACGACCGATCCACCGTCTTATGATCATCGATCGGTGCCGACCGATCCAATGTACCATGGAATGTCCACTTAGGTCCCTCTCGGACCTGTCCGGTCCAGAACGAGCTACCGAGCCCTCTCGACCTAGTCCGAGAACGAGCTACCGAGCCCTCTCCAACTCAGGTCCGAGAACGAGCTACCGAGCTCTCTCTGACCTAGTCCGGAGAACGAGCTACCGAGCCCTCTCCGACTTCGTCAGGTCCAGAGAACGAGCTACCGAGCCCTCTCTGACCTAGTCCGGAGAACGAGCTACCGTGCCCTCTCTGACCTAGTCCGGAGAACGAGCTACCGAGCCCTCTCCGACTTCATCAGGTCCAGAGAACGAGCTACCGAGCCCTCTCTGACCTAGTCCGGAGAACGAGCTACCGAGCCCTCTCTGACCTAGTCCGGAGAACGAGCCCTCTCCGACTTCGCGTGCCAAGTTTCCAACTTGGACTTTTCCCTTCCACTTGATCAACCTTGATCATTAATCAAACCGAGTTTAATTAACATATGATACAAACTTAAATCCGTGTCAACATCAAAACAACAGTCAGGTCAGACTGTATCAACAATCTCCCCCTTTTTGTTGTTTGACAACACGATTTAAGTTTAGATCAGAAATGTTCTTATTTTCATAATTTTAGGGGAATCAAGATCCTCCCCCTAAGATGGATACACCACGATGTAAGGAATTCAATAACGGGAATCAAGATCCTCCCCGTTATCTTCTCCCCTAAAATCAAATCTTCATACATCTCTAAACATAGATATCCTCTCCCCCTCTGTCAAACACCGAAAAGGTGCAAATGAGGTGACAAAACTCAAAAGACTCCCCCTTAACCCATACTGGCGTTTCTTAATGCACCTAGAATTCCCTCTAAGTGTATTATGAGACAGTAATAAAGAAATAAGAGGCAGTCAAGACAAAGCATATGAACAGCATATCAATAGTCAATAGAAAATGACACATAAAGAAAAACAGGAAAATGAGCAGCATAAATAGATGAAATAAGCAAATATCCAGGTCATACAAAAATATCCAACAGAATAGCATCCAAAACACAGACAGTCAAACAGAATGTATCAATCAATGTCCTCAACATGAGGAACATCATCATCATCTGCGGGAGGCACGTAATCCTGAGGCGGCATGCTGGAGCTCGAAGGTGGATGGCCCGAGAAATGCTGCGGAGGTGGGTAGTTGGCCATCTAGCCCAGAAGCAGCTGCTGCGTCACCAACTGCTGACTGCGTAAGTCATCGTAGCGCTGGTCGATCCGAACACGCAGTCCATGAAGCTCAACAACCAGCAGCTCATCGTATCGTTCAAAGCGACTCTCCAGCTCGACGATCTGCCAGCGCAGATCAGGATCGGCCTCTCCATCGTCAGCAGCAGGAGGAGCAGCAACAGGAGCAACCTGTCGTGGAGGTCCCCGTGGTAACTCACCTAGTGCCCTCCCATCCTTCCACCGAACGTCCCCATTTTGTCCTATGATTCCAGACTTGGAAAATGCCCGCTTCCCAAGTCTGCAATCCTGTCTGACCATCTTGACTATTCTACCCTTAGAGACATCAATCTGAAGGGTCTCGAGCCAATCTGTAATTATATGCCCATAAGGCATATAAACAGTGGAGCTGCTAGGCTGAGAATATGAGATGATCGAAGAATAGATGCTCGACATGATATCAAAATCGAGACGCCGACGCAAACCATAAAGCATCAGGCAGTGGTATGGTCGGATCTCTGCTAGAGGTTTGGATGTGATTGGAAGAAGACAGTTTGTGACTATTTTAAAAAGAATATAGTTAGGAGGAGATAGTCGTAGAGCCGCAAAAGTAGGAAACTCTACATCCAACTCATCCAGTCCATCCGGTCTAGGGTGTCTAAAGAAATACTCATAGATAATGTCAGGTGATACATCAAGTGGAGGAGGTAATGATTCTGGTAAATCATGATAAATGGGAAAAGGATCTCCTGAACACATTCGGCAACCTAAATACCCAAAGAATTCTCTGATGGAGAAATCGATAGTTCGCTTAGCGACTCGGGTTTTATAAGCACCATCACTGTTTTGATGAAGATTGTTGTAGAATTCAGATACTAGGTCATAGTTGATGTCCCTTTCTAGATAGACTACCGAGTCAAGTTTATAATAGGCCAGGGTTTTGGATACAGAGGGACAAAACTCATCCATGTACTTCCGATCCACAGATCGACATGGGAGTAGCTTGAATGTCCTCTGTTGAAACGCTTGTTCAAACTGTCGGTTTGGAAATCTCGAAGAAGAGGTAGGTTGAGGTCGGGAAGGTGCCTGGGACTTGGATTTCTCAGCAGATGACTTAGAGGTACCCTCACCGGCTGATTTCTTCCTAAATAGGCCAAAAATGGGACATGATCGGGACAAGTGAGAGTGCACGGGAGCCCCAAACAAACAAGAACCGAGACAAGAGACAATATACAGAGATTCAGTGAGAAATGAAACTAAAATGCCAACAATGAACAGATTTCGGGAAGGAAAAAGGAGTTACCTGGGCGGCATTTGTAGCTTTCGGAGAAGATGGAGAGAAGAGTCGGGACTGAGGAGTGGTTCGGCTAAGGTTTTCGGCGTGAAATGAGAGGAGAAAGGATTGGGGGAAGTTAAAGAGAGGGTGATCAGATCATAAGATCTGACGGTTGTCTAATCAGGAGAAATCCTGACCGATCAGGGAATGTCCTGATCGGTCAGGGATTGTCCTGATCGGTCATGGGGACCGATCAGGGAGCTTCCTGATCGGTCCCTGGACTGATCAGATGTGGATCAATAGGGTCGATACGTGCCAGTGTCTCCTGATCGATCCCTGGATCGATCAGTGAACCTTCTGTGGTCAGGGAATGTCCTGATCGGTCGTGGAGACCGATCAGGTATCGAACAGAGGTCAAATCTCCTGATCGGTCGTGGAGACCGATCAGGCATCATCCTGATCTGTCCCTGGACCGATCAATGTCTGATAATCAGTGATTCTAATTTCAGCAATTTTAGTAACTGAAATTTTGAGCCGTTGTCTATCGAGAATTCTGAAAAGTTCAGAACTCAAGAATTCAGAACCTCCCAAATTCATAACCTAGAACCTAAGAATCAACACCCACAAATATATTAAAAAAATGAGCTCTTATGGTCTGAGCTTGTTTAGAGCCCGAAAGTTTCAGACTTTAAAACCAAAAACTCAAACATTTGGAATCTTAGGATTCCAATCTCAGAAAACCTTATAAAACTATTACCTATAGTGAACCAAGGTATTAATTAAGACTTAGGATTGTTATGATCAGTTTCAAATTTGTTAAAATATATCCAAGTTGCTATTATTTCCTTTCAACCTATCTTATTATCAATCAAAGTCATAAAATGAATCAAACAACAATATCAATCAACACATCAGCCATCAACCATAATTAGATAATTTCTAGGCAAAAGTCCAACCAAGATTCCTTGGTTGGAATATATGAGTAAGATCTAGGAACCAAATACACATGAATTATGTAATGGTCTTCCCCATACTCAATTTATGTCTCTTCAACCTAATTATTCAAGGGATGCATGATACATTTTGAATAATTTGGTTGATCCTAGCATCTCACCCCATTTCTAGCAAACAAAAATATTTTTTTAAACCTTATAGTTTGTGTGAGATGTTCCCAAGTTGCCCAAATTAATTTCCCAATTTCTCTTGTCATTTTAATGGTCCTTATTGATCATGATGTGGTCAAAATGACTTATTGAGCCAAACACATTCCCAATTCCCTCCTTAAATGACTAAATTCATTTTCCGGAAGGGGTTTGGTGAAAATGTCGGCTAAGTTTGACTTTGACTCAACATATGTGAGTGCAATGTCTCCCCTAGCTACATGATCTCTAATGAAGTGATGACGCACTTCAATGTGTTTGGTCCTAGAATGATGGACTGGATTTTTCGTTAGGTTTATTGTGCTAATGTTGTCACACAACACTTGCACTCCTTTATATGAAAGTCCATAATCTTCTAGAGTGTGAATCATCCACAACAATTGTGATACACTCTCTCCCATGGCAATGTATTCAGCCTCGGTCGTGGAGAGAGCAACACAATGTTGCTTCCGACTTGACCAACTAACCAACGATGAACCTAAAAATTGGCAACCCCCACTAGTACTTTTCCGATCCAATTTGCATCCAGCATAATCGGAATCGGTATAGCCTATCAAATCAAAAGACTCCGTACGAGGGTACCACAGTCCTACTCTAATTGTACCCTTGAGATATCTTAGAATTCTCTTAATTGCAGTTAAATGAGATTCCTTGGCACAAACTTGATATCTAGCGCACATGCCCACAGCAAAAAGTATGTCCGGTCGACTAGCTGTGAGATATAGAAGACTACCAATCATGCTTCTATATTGCGTTAGATCAACTGGTTTTCCACTCTCATCATTGTCAAGGCGAGTGTTTGTCGCCATTGGAGTGGATACTTCCTTAGAGTCACTCATGTTGAATTTCTTGAGCATCTCTTGAGTGTATTTCGTCTGATGGACATAAATGCCATCTCGAGTTTGTTTGATTTCAAGTCCAAGGAAGAAAGTCAATTCTCCCACCAGACTCATCTCAAACTCACTTTCCATGTGAGTGATAAATTCATTCAAATAGCCCTTGTTATTTGAGCCACAAATTATGTCATCGACATACACTTGGACTACAAAAATATTTTCACCATCTCTACGCAGAAATAGTGTTGGGTCTATTTGACCTCTTACAAAACCCTTTTCTAGTAAATATGTTAACAACCTTTCGTACCAAGCTCGTGGTGCTTGTTTAAGCCCATAAAGTGCTTTCTTGAGCTTGTACACGTGGTTTGGAGCTTCGGTATTCACAAATCCCGGTGGTTGTTCAACATAGACCTCTTCTTTGATGAATCCGTTTAAGAAGGCCGATTTAACGTCCATTTGATAGAGCTTGAAACCTCTATGTGCAGCAAAAGCTAGCATTAAACGAATGGACTCTAATCGTGCTACGGGAGCATAAGTCTCATCATAATCGAGGCCTTCGACTTGACTATAGCCCTTGGCTACAAGTCTCGCCTTGTTTCTTACGACTTCTCCCTTTTGGTTTAACTTATTTTTGAAGACCCATTTAGTTCCAATAATGGTGGTCTTCTTAGGTCTAGGAACTAAGTCCCACACTTGGCTCCTTTCAAATTGACCTAACTCATCTTGCATAGCTATGATCTAGTCAGGATCGTGCAATGCCTCATCAACTATTTTTGGTTCAATCTCTGAAATCAATGCGACTTCATTAGACTCATTTCTAAAGAATGACCTAGTCCTAACCCCTTGTTGGATGTCTCCCACAATTTGGTCTTGGGGATGACTAGTGGCTATCCTAGATTATCTTGGTGTTGATGGTGCCTCATGAATGGTCTCACTAGGCACAGGCAAGGACTCAATATCAGGCAAAGGATCAGATTGAGTTCTTTGTTGCCTTTGCTCATCGTCATCAGAGTCAACCTCGACTCTTTCTTCATTTTGATCATTCAAACTTAGATTTCTAAGTTCGAGTTGAATTTCTCCTACATCCCTTGATTGATCATTCAATTTAGGGATTTCTTCAAATGCTACATCTGAGGACTCTTCAATCAATTTAGTCCTATTGTTGTAGACTCGATAGGCTTTGCTGAAGAGAGAGTACCCGACCAGTATCCCTTCATCAGCCTTAGCCGTGAACTTTCCAAGATGATCCTTGGTGTTCAAGATAAACATCTTACAACCAAACACCCTAAGATGTTTAATTGTAGGGGGTTTCCCAAACCAAAGTTCATGAGGAGTTTTTCCTAAAAACCTATGTATCAGGACTTGGTTTTGCACATAGCAAGCTGTATTCACAGCTTCAACCCACAAGTAGCTCGGTAGTGAGTACTCATTGAGCATGCTTCGTGCGGCCTCTTGCAAAGCTCGGTTCTTTCTCTCCACAACCCCATTTTGTTGTGGGGTCCTTGGAGTAGAGAACTCATGCCTATATCCCTTTTCTTGACAGAATTCTAAAAACCTATGATTTTGAAATTCCCCACCATGATCACTTCTAATGGTTTTAATTGTTGTTGATTTTTCATTTTCAGTTCTTCTACAAAAGGAAATAAAAATATCTATGGTTTGATCCTTAGTTTTCAAAAAGAAGGTCCATGTATACCTAGTAAAGTCATCAATAATCACTAAACAGCATCTACTTCCATTTAATGAAATAACACTACTGCAATCAAACAAGTCCATATGCAGTAAATCTAAAACAGTAGAGGTACTTACAGCGCTTTTACCTTTATGAGTTGCTTTTGTTTGCTTACCCTTTTGACATGCATCACATAGTTTTGTCTTTTGGTACTTGATGCTTGGTAAACCTCGCACTAATCCTTTGTTGGCCAGCTTCCGGATATTCTTCATGTTCACATGAGCCAACCTCCTATGCCAAAGCCACGATTCTTCTTCTTTTGACATGAAACACTTAGCAAGAGCATTAGTAGCACTTTTAAAAGAAACTTGATAAATGTTATCTACCCTTGTGCCTACTAGTACCGTGTCAAGTGTGTCAATGTGTTTGACCAGACATTGACTTGAATGAAACTCAATTGTGTAACCCGTATCACACAATTGACTGACACTTAGGAGATTAAAAGTCATCCCCTTGACTAGAAGGACATTCTTGATTTGGAGGCCTTCGGATATATGAATGTCTCCAACTCCTATAACCTTAAGACTACCATTGTTACCAAATGACACATTACCTCTATTTTTGTTTTGAATGGTAGAAAATAGTGACTTGTCCCCGGTCATGTGCTTGGAGCATCCACTATCAACAAACCAAGTTGATAGACGCTCCCCCTTTACCAATGCCTATAAGACACGAAAGATAGATGTTTTAGGTACCCAAATCTTGGGACCTAATGCATCTACAATGAAAGACTTAGGCACCCATGCCTTTGTTACCTTCTTCCTAGTCTCATGAACCCTAGAAACATGCGATCTATGAAATTGGGTTCTTGACACTAAAGAAATAAAGCTAGACTCCTTAGGTTGGTATCCTAATCCAGCCTTGTTGTAGACCGCCCTTTGGGCATTTAGAATCATGTCTAATGTCTTGGAGCTAGTTGAGAATTTCTCAAGCATTTTCTTGAGTTTCTCAACCTCACCCTTCAAGGCCTTGTTCTCATCCTCAAGGACCTCTAGATGTAGGTCATCAACCTCATCTTCCCTAAGGGCCCTCAAGTTTTCTACTTCTTCTTTTAATGATTTATTTTCTGTTTTTGATTTTTTAAGCAAGGTAGACAAATGTGTAATAGTCTTATAACATTTTTCTAAGTGAGAAGAGGTTACCTCTTCATCATCCGAAGATGATGAAGCCGCGGCTGAAGTGCTTGAGTCATCACTCTCGGACTCGGACTCCTCCCTTGCCATGAGTGCCAATTGCCGAGTACTCTTCTCCTTCTTCTCTTCCTCCTCCGATGAGCTTGAGGAAGATTCATCCCAAGTGGCCTTGAGAGCTTTCTTCTTCTTGGCTCTTTCCTCCTTCTTTTTGGCCGGTTCCTCCTTCTTGAGTTTTGGACACTCACTCCGGTAGTGACCTTTCTTGCTACACTCATAACATGTAACATTAGTCTTATCGATATTTTGATCATTAGGTTTACCTTTTCCTTTGTATCTCCTGCTTCTTCTCATGATCCTCCTCACAAAATTTGCCATCTCGCTTGATGATGATCCACCTTCATCATCGGACTCAGAGGAGGATGAAGATGAAGGAATCTCTTTCTCCTTCTTCTTTTCTTTCTTTTTTCTCCCATCCTTGCTCTTTTCTCCTGCAACCAAAGCTATACCTTTCTCCCTTTGACCTTTGTTAGCAAGTTCATAAAGTTCCATTTCACAAAAGAATTCGTCTAATTTAACAATGGAAAGATCCTTGGAAACCTTGTAGGCATCTACCATAGATGACCACAAGGCATTCCTTGGAAAGGCTTTAAGAGCGTACCTTACTAGATCGCGATTCTCCACGCGTTCATCTACGGAATGTAGACCATTGATGATTTCCTTGAACCTCCCATGTAGTTCACTTACCGTTTCGTTTTCCTTCATGGTGAGATTTTGTAGTTGATTCAGGAATATGTCCCTCTTGGCTATCCGAGAATCTCGAGTTCCTTCTTGGAGCTCGATAAGCTTGTTCCATAAATCTTTTGCACTCGAGAATGGACCTACCTTGACGAGTTGGTCCTTGGAAATCCCACATTGTAAGGTGACTACTGCCTTGGCATCGGCTTGCCCTTTACGAGTTTGTTCAGTAGACCACCTTGATGAATCGAGTTCCTTACCTTCTTCGTCCTTCGGTGGTGTGAATCCTTCCTTGACCGAGAACCACATGGAGATATCAGTCTTGAGGTAATACTCCATGCGGCTCTTCCAATACTAGAAATCTGCTCCATCGAAGAAGGGTGGTCTGTTGGTGCTGAATCCTTCCTTCATGGCCATCTTGTTGCTCCTTAGGATGTTAGTCCAGATGAAGAGCACCAGGCTCTGATACCACTTGTTAGGATCTTAGATGGCTAGAGGGGGGGTGAATAGCCTCTTAAAAACTTAAACACAAATTTCTACAAAGAAACTTGTTAGCACAGCGGAATTAGGAAACTAAAACAAAGAAGAAACAAGCACACTAACACACGAATTTACGAGGTTCGGGGATAACTGTTGGATCGAGACGTGCTAGAGGGGGGGGGTGAATAGCACTCATGGCTAAATCGTTTTTCGATTATCGGAAACGTAAGAATTATTGGAGTAATTAAGCAGCGGAATAAAACAAAACAAACACACAAAGACAGGAGGATTTTTACTTCGTTCGGAGCCTTGATCGACTCCTACTCGAAGGCCCGCGATCCTTGATCGCTTCCGGTGGGCAACAACTATAAGCTCGATAAAATGATTACAAGATGAAGTACAAGTAACTGGAAAAACTAGTTATACCGACGACAACAGTAGAATTTTGAAGCTTCGGGTCGTCGGAGACTTGTTGCAGCACTTCCGGGCGTCTTTCGGAGCAGCACGTTGAAGAGAGAAGACTTGGAATTGGTTGTTCTGGTGCTGCTGCTCGAGACCCCTTATAAAGGGTGTTCAAGGCGCCTTGAAGCCCTTCAAGGCGCCTTAAACAGGCCGAGTCACCCGCGGAGATCAGCACAGACTTGGTCGAACTTCATCCAGTTCAAGGCGCCTTCAGCCTACCCAAGGCGCCTTCAACCTTCGACCCAAGGCGCCTTGAACTTCATTTAAGGCGCCTCCAACCTTCTGCGCTGGCTTTTCCTGGTTCGCACCCGAGGCGCCTCCAAGCTCCATGAGGCGCCTCGGACACTGTTCATCTGAGTTGTAACTTGCTCCTTTGTTCCTGCAAAATGTGTTAGTCCCAAGCACATACCCTGCAAAACAAAGTTAGCACAGAAACATAATGAATGATAATAATAAATGTTTTGACAGCATTCGAACTGTCCGGGTCTGACTTCAGGTTTCCAACCGGAAACCCTAGGTCGACCCGACGCCTATTGTTCCCTCTACGGGGAACGCGTCCTCACCTACTCCACTCAGGAGATTTACCTGTTGCCAGTCCGGTCCTCCAGACCGACTGGACTTTCCGCCTAGGGTTACCACCCCCTAGGACCTAGGGTTACCGCCCCCTAGGGTTTTTCTCCACCTATGGTTACCACCCCCTAGGACCTAAGGTTGCCGCCCCTTAGGGTTTTCCTCCACCTAGGGTTACCGCCCCCTAGGACCTAAGGTTGCCGCCCCTTAGGATTTTCCTTCACCTAACCTAAGGTTACCGCCCCTTAGGATTTTCCTTCACCTAGGGTTACCACCCCCTAGGACCTAAGGTTACCGCCCCTTAGGATTTTCCTTCACCTAGGGTTACCACCCCCTAGGACCTAAGGTTACCCCCCCTTAGGATTTTCCTTCACCTAGGGTTACCACCCCCTAGGACCTAAGGTTACCCCCCTTAGGATTTTCCCTTGCCTAACCGCAGTTAGGACTTTCCTGAAACCTTATTTAACCACGTTAGATAACAAGGAGTCTTAACTTTGAATCCCTTTGCCATTATCAAAACTGAGGTTCGATCGTCGGATGCTTACTGCACCAACAATAACTTGCCCCTACTCCTCGGCGTGTCCGTAAGGTGGACGACCCCTTGATCTTCGGTAGATCGCACCCCGGATAAATTCCGGCTAAAGATCCTCCTTCTCGGTGGAGTAACTTCTCCACAAAGTCTCAAGAAATATATATGTTAAAGCACAAGACTTACAGAGCTCGGTGGCAAAGAAGAATGAACTAAAGCTTACAACCACGCGAGGATCAATGGAAACAGAACTTCACAGACAACAGTTTCTCACCCGAGAGCTCAAGAACTTAGCACACCACAACGATCAACAGAACGTTTTTCTTTTTCTTGCTTTCTTGTTGTTTCCTCTCACTTTTTACTGCTTCTTAAGCCCCTGTCCTCCGCTGTCACGGATCGTGGTCAAACTGCACAGAATCATCGCTGCAGCCAATCCCTCTTCCTCCTTACCTAGTTCTCTGAACTCACACCAATGAAATCACAGTCTTCACTGGTGTCTTCTGAGCTCGAACCAATCACCAGGAGTCAAGCGGATCGCAGCCAGATCACACTAGTAGCCGTTGATGCTTCAAATGCACCATGCGCCGCGAATCACAGCAGAAAGGCCATTTGTCGTATTCCTCTTATGGACTTAATTTGAAATTAAGCTCGGAATGATACCTGTGATCCTGCAAACTCAAAAGCTAATAGCACAGAGGATTATATCACATGAATCAGGCAAATCAAATGCAGTGGAGGAATCGCAGAAACAACAACAAATCTGATTGTGTGTGGATCGGTCACTGACGATCCATGGACCGATCGGGCCTATCTGATCGGTCATATCTCGACGGTCGTGATGCCGAAGATCGCCGGGATCGGTCTCCACGATCCCTCCTTCTTCTCTTTGCAATACTCTCCGATCGGTCCAAAGACCGATCAGATTACTCGCAGCATCGAGTGTTTCATCGGTCCGCACCGATCAGATTACACTCGAGTGTTTCGATCGGTCACCGCATCGATCCATGGAAACTCACCGGATCGGTCCGCCGACCGATCCATGCAGATAGATCAGTCTGCCGACCGATCCAATGTACCATGGAATGTCCACTTAGGTCCCTCTCTGACCTAATTCAGTCCAGAGAACGAGCTACCGAGCCCTCTCTGACCTAGTCCGGAGAACGAGCTACCGAGCCCTCTCCGACTTCGTCAGGTCCAGAGAACGAGCTACCGAGCCCTCTCTGACCTAGTCCAGAGAACGAGCTACCGAGCCCTCTCCGACTTTGTCAGGTCCAAAGAACGAGCTACCGAGCCCTCTCTGACCTAGTCCGGAGAACGAGCTACCGAGCCCTCTCCGACTTCGTCAGGTCCAGAGAACGAGCTACCGAGCCCTCTCTGACCTAGTCCAGAGAACGAGCTACCGAGCCCTCTCCGACTTCGCGTGCCAAGTTTCCAACTTGGACTTTTCCCTTCCACTTGATCAACCTTGATCATTAATCAAACTGAGTTTAATTAACATATGATACAAACTTAAATCCGTGTCAACATCAAAACAACAGCCAGGTCAGACTGTATCAACAGTATTCACCTTTTGCCACCATGAGTGTGTTGGAACTTTCGTGTCGCAAAAATCGCTTTTTGCGTTGCGGAAAACCTCGAAGTTTTTGCCATGGATCCGTGCGAAGATAAAAATTTACATATACATAGTTTTCTCCTAGATCTACACTAGATCTATATGATAGAAGTTATACCTTTGTAGCGATGCCCTTCGCTTATCCCGCTCGTCCAAACGGTAGTCGGATCTCGTAGAGTATCAAGCGTACACTCCTCTACACGTATCCACACGGACAAGAGATGGAGAAAACCCACTTAGAGTGTGCTAGCACTCTTGGATGGTCACGGCAATGGAGGAGAGGGAGAGAGGAGTAGAGAGGAAGAAGAAGAGAGAATTAAAGTTAGCACACACTTGCACTTATTCCCCTTTTAAGTGGTCGGCCACTCATGGAATACCAAGAGTCATGGCTCTTGGTCTTCCTCATGAGGTGACACACACTTGATGTAGCCTTGATGATGTGGAATATCATCATTGGTCGGCCCCATGCCAAGTCACAAATGATGTGGCATTTGGTCAAGTCAAACTTGACCCTTCATCTTCCCTCTCAAGTCAAGTCAAACTTGACCTCTTATCTCCCATGGTTGATTAAATTTAACATTTGATTCAAGTCAATTTAATTTAATGAATCTCCATTCATTGAATTAAATTAACTCAATGAATCCAAGTCTAAATTAGACTCATTTGACACATGAATTGAATTGAGTCCAACTCAATTAGTTTAATTTGGATTACTGTTAATCCAATTTGGTTCATCACATGAACCTAATCCTCTTGGTTCATCATATGGACCTAATCTCCATCTAATTGCCCTTTGTGTGTGACCCTATAGGTTCTTGTAACGTTGACAATGCTCCTAAACTCATTTAGAAACATAAATAATGAGCGGTATCTAGCAACACATCATTACTACCCAAGTTACAAGAATGTTGAGATCCAACATCACCTTTGTGACTAATAATTGTGACTCTCACAATATGTGACAATGTTCTTCTATCCTTGACATCTAGATTGATCAATTGAGGCATAGACTGTGTCATCCTCTAATCAATCTATATCTTGAACTCCAAGTAGACTCACTCTAAACAAATGAGCTCAATATCTCATATTGACTCATTTGGGCATGGCCATGCACTTAGTTGTCTCACTCTATCAAGAATCATGATGTCACTCCCGTCATATAGGAGGGATAGATCCTATCTAAATCACTCACATCCCTCCGCATAATTTGTTACATACCTAGTAATCGCCTTTATAGTCCACCCAGTTACGGGTGACGTTTGACGAAGCCAAAGTATGCAACTCCTTATGTAGGGAACCATGGTAACTTCATGTCCAAGGACTGATAGTCATACTAATAGTCACATGAGAAAGTATATGACACTCATATAACGATCCATGATACTTTCTCATGGCGGGTCATTCAGTATATATTCTCCAATGCATACCCATGTGTCAAATTGATATCTCTATATCTATGACTTGTGAGTCATCGAGTTGACCTACATGCTAGTCTCATCGCATTAACATTGTCCCTGAATGTTAATACTTGAGCAGGAATGATTAATAGTAGTGTTCTCTATATCATCTCACTATCAATTCAACTAATTGATTTATATAGATAAGAACCTTCTACTCAAGGACGCTATTATACTTAGTTATTTGGCACCAATACAAGTAAGTATAATAACCATAAAGAAATGTCTTTATAAGTATATAGGAATATGATACATCGAGTCCATACAACAATCATCATATGATTAGCTCTAGGGCTCTAACTAATAGAGTGCCATGAATCAAGGTCTATATAAGGAGTTCCTACCTTAGACTGGAGAAATAAGAATGTGTGAAAATTTCATCCTCCTTTTGTTGGATATATGTGAAAGGAAAGAAAGGTGAAGAGAAAAAAGGGTCATTGTGAATGAGAATTTATTCACAAGCATGGATGTTGTGAATAAATACATAGGAAGAGTCTCTCTCTCACGCGTGAGCCAATAAGGGTGAAAATCTATGGCCTAAATTGCACTAAACTAAGTTGGCTCGTGTGTAAGCATGACCTACACACGTCAAATGTCAGACTGGTTGAGACAAAAGTTATCTAAGTGGAACAATCGATATTTTTCCATGTTAATAATTTTGTTACTTGTTGCTGATAAGAAACAGATGCATTAATGTGAGAATCCATATCCGTCGAGTGAAACGACCAACCATCCATAGTCGACTGCTGATGTTTTGATCCGAATAGTAAATGGCCTTTACTCAACCATTTAACATTGCCAAGGGTGGGAGCTCCTATATAAGGAGGTCGTGTTCTTAGGCAGAGAAGAGAAGATAGCAAAAGAAATAGCAAAAGAAACTCCTCCACCTTCATTCCTCAGTGCTTTCTCTATGTCATGCACTCGTAAGGCAACTCTACCATTAATAGTGTTTGGGTACTATGTCAGTTCACCATGAACAACCAGTGTTTAGTTGTCTATGTGGTTTTTCCTATTGTATCCTGGAAAATAGACGTCCAACGTAACCTCGAAGCATAGCCGAAGAGGATGAGTTATGAGGAAACTGCGTTGAACACAGGTCTCATAATCTCTTCCAGCAAGGTAGCTCAGCCAAGATAGCTCTGCCAAGGTAGCTTGGTCAAGACAACTCAGCCTCGACAACTCAACTAAGATAGCTCGACCAAGGCAGCTCAGCCTCAGTAACTTAACAAAACAGCTTGGCTAAGGCACCTTAGATAAGGCAGCTTGACACTCTGCTACAATGCTGCTCAATTCGGCCATACAAGGCAACTCTACTAGGCCATACAATGCAGCTAATCTTCCAAGCAACTCAATCACCCAAGTAGCTCTCCTTTCCCTGCTTGACAGTTTGAGATTATTAGATCAAGTCATCTTGATAGATAAGTTTGAATTTGAAATTCTATAACTTTCAATTC
Source organism: Zingiber officinale (assembly GCF_018446385.1). Lineage (NCBI taxonomy): Eukaryota > Viridiplantae > Streptophyta > Magnoliopsida > Zingiberales > Zingiberaceae > Zingiber > Zingiber officinale. Next base: position 120,049,827 of record NC_055989.1, read on the forward strand.
AATAAATTCCCATTATATATCCAACAAAGATTGTCCAACAATCTTAAAACATATTCTGTTTTATTGAAATTAGCTATGAAAATGATTAAGATGGAATAAGCTAAATGGGTGAAGGCCCCTCCTCCCCGATTGGAAATATTCAAATCAATCATGGGGAAAAGTCAGAGAAGTTCACTAGTTAAAATTCAAGTGGTGGTAGCAGAAGATGCTCTTCTACTTGACCACGCTAAATCTAGCTCTGTTGTTGACCAAGGAACCTCCAAAAATTTTGAGAATGGTACAGATATCCATACCATCAGTGTAATGGAGACAGGACTTATTCTGAGTTCCTATGTTGAAACTACATCCTCAACTAGCTTGTCGACTCGTTATATGCTATGTATAGCACAAAGAGAATAACCAAGGAGCTGTGAGAGTCCTTAAACAAGAAGTACAAGACGAACAATGTGGAGGCCAAAAAATTTATAATGGGATGATTCCTAGACTACATAATGGTTGACTCCAAGACGGTAATAAACCAAGTCTATGAGCCTCAGGTGATCTTACATGAGATTAACTCGAAAGATATGATGCTGAGTGAAACCTTCCACATGGCAGCTATCATTAAGAAGCTGCCTCCCGGTTGGAATGACTTCAAGAACTACCTAAAGCATTAGAAGGCAATGGACATGGAAGAACTCATTATTAGACTTCGTAACAAGAAGAGTTTAGAAAGAAAGTTGTTCTCTTAGACTACTATAAAAGCTAACATGGTTGACTATGATCAAAGCTCGAAATGGAAGAATCTCAAGTCTTCCAAGATGAGACCTAGAGGAGACAGAAGCAAGAAAAAGTTCTCTAAAAGTACTTCAATTCAAAGAAGAAGCAGGAAGCCAACTTGAATGAAGGACCAGAAATAGACAATATCTACGATGTGATCTCTGAACTGAACCTAGTGGGTTCAAATAAGAGATAATGAGGGATCGATGTCAGATCCACCAGACATATATGCTAAAATAAGGAGATATTCCACAACTTTGAAAGAGTCAAAGATGAGGATAAGTTATTCATGGTGAACTCAACAACCTCAAACGTCATAAGCCAAGAAAAAGTACTGTTGAAGATGACCTTGGGCAAGGAGTTCACTTTAAATAATGTATTGTATATTTTGGAGATTTGAAAGAATATAGTGTTTGGATCACTATTAGGTAATCATAGATTCTATATTATTTTTGAGTCAGACAGAGTTATTTTGTCTAAAAATAGAATATTTTTAGGAAAGGGTTATGTAACTGATGAGTTATTCAAGCTTAATGTAATAACTATTAGGCCTAAGATTAATAAAATTGAAAACTCTTCCATTTATATGTTTAAGCCTTCATGTTTATGGCATAATAGACTAGGATATGTTAGCTACAATATGTTGCATAGATTGATTAACATACAAAGCATACTCATATTCCACCTTGACCCAAAACACAAGTGTGAGATTTGTGTTGAAGCAAAAATGATAATGTCATCCTTTCAACATGTTAAAAGAAGTAATGAACCACTCTACCTAATCCACACCTATGGGTGCGACCTAAAAGGTATACTGACATGTAGTGAAAATAAGTATTTCATCACTTTTGTTGATGATAGCATAAAATATTATTTTATATTTCCTAAAATTAGGATGAAGCTATAGAGAAATTCATTCTCTATAAGAATGAGTTTGATAACCAACTTAATAAAAAGAATAAGGTGGCATGAAGTGACCAATGCGGTGAATATATGTAATCATTCACTAAGTTGTGTGTTGAACATGGGATCAGACACGCAATAACTATTAGAACCGAAGGGCAACCCCAACAATAGCAACTCCTTATACTTCTCAATAAAATGCATTTATTGAGTGCACTCTAAAGAATGTTCTTTTGAGATAAATGATAGACAATGGTTTATGACAGACTACCAATAATAACAAACGTGAAAGAATCACACTCTAAAGGAAATGATGAATGTTCTATTGAGATCTAGACTGCCAAAGTTCATGTGGGGGAAGTTATGTTAACAGCTAATTATCTTTTAAATAATGATGTTGTAATGTAATCAATGGCGATGCGATGAATGCAGGCTTCAACTTTCTGTTAACTGTTAGACTTTAACGCTTATATGCATCTGTCGCTATAACTTGCCACATGATGTGGTATTATAGAGCATGAGCATGAAGGAGTATAATGTGTCATCCTTATGATTCCCTTACATAGAAACATCTTGATACTTTATTTTCCTCCTTTGCAATGAAATCATCTAATATGAGACTGGGACTTTCTGCAGATAAATTTTAGCCATTTGGTTAGTCGAGATAATAATATTCATCTTAGTTAGTTATATTAATACCGTTCAATTTACCATCATGGATGTGCATGAAAGATAAATTTATATTTCTTACTATGCTTATTCCTGGTCCAACCAATCCCAACAAGAAGATAGATATTTTCTTACAACCTCTGATTACCGAGTTGAATAAATCATGGAATGCAGGGTCGGTGACTTATGATGTTGTAAGTAAACTAATTTTAGATTACATATTACATTATTATGAATGATCAGTGATTTTCTAGCATATTAAATGTTGTTGAGATGGAGCACAGCAGGTAAATTAGCATTCTCAAACTACATGACAGAGTCTGATGCATTTACAGTAAAAAGGTATTTTGGTTTGATAATGACCATAAATTTTTACCTATCCTTTCAAGCAAAAAAAAAAAAAAAACTTCCCCCAATAGTCCATGCTTTAGGTGAAAAAATCATTCAATAAATAGACAGTTATAAATTTCTACCAATATCTCAACTTAGTTTTGATAAGATAAATAAATACATTGTTAGGATGTGCAAGTGTGGTTGGAAGAAAAGGAGCATTTTTGGAAGCTGTCATATTAGAAGTATCTACTCATTCTACATAATTTAGATGTGATGCATGTTGAGAAAATTTTCTTCGATAATATCCTCAACACTATGATGAATGTGCCTAGAAAAACTAAAGATATTGTAAAATCACATGAGGAATTAAAAGAACTAGTCAATAGACCAAAGTTGCATCAAAATAAAACAACTGATAAATTTTCAAAAGCTTATTATATATTGGAAAAAGATGGTAAGAAATTTTTATGTAGTTGATTGAATGAAATTAAATTCCCAGATGGGAATGCATTGAATATGGCTCAGTGCATGGATATGTATAAGTTAAAGATGTTTGGAATGAAGTGTCATGACTATCATGTGTTCATATAAATATTTATTCTAATAGATTTTCATGATTTACTTCCTAATAATGTTTGGCAAGCGCTTATGGAATTAAGTCTATTTTTCAGAGATTTGACAATGAGGTGTATTATTACAGTCAATATGCTTCAGCTAGAAATAAATATTCCTCTCATACTATATAAGTCGGAGCGCATATTTCCACCCAATTTTTTTAATTCAATGGAACATTTACCAGTACATTTACCATACGAGGCATAAATAGCTGGTCCTGTGCAGTATAGATAGATGTATCCATTCAAATGATTTTTGAATAAATTAAAAAATAATGTTCATAACAAAGCAAGAGTTTAGGGGTCAATCTGTAATACTTATTTGGTTGAAAAAGTGTCTTTTTTCTACTCAGATTATTTTGCTAATAATATGAAAATCAGATATCACAAATGTCCTAGAAATTCTGATGATATCGATGCTTTCTACTTTCAAGTTTTTTGGTAATCTAATGGGTGTATCTATTTCTATATGGTTAGCTCAACAAAAATACAACACTGTAAAAATATACATACTCTTAAACTGTGATGAAGTCAAACCCTACATAAAGTAAGTTGAGTTCTCTAATCAAATATTTATCCCATTTAATTTGTTTGTTTGATATCCCAATTGTCTTAAAATTACCTTCTTTTCTAGCTTGTACGAACAACAACTATATCTATAAAATCCATTAATGGGTACATGTGAAGTAGCTGAAAAGTTAAAGGCCGAAATTATATTATGGTTTCAAATATATGTAAGTTAAAGAATTTTTCAAATTTTTTAGTTCATGTTGTATTAAGTTCAGTTCTAATTTATATCATAACTATTTTTATAGGTGAAAGACCATAGAATATTAAATGTACAAGATGATAAGATAATAAATCTTGCATCATGACCCCTTCATAAAATAATGGTGTACTCTGGTTACTATGCTAAAGGTCTTAAATTCCGTGTGGCACAATAAGATTCACGGAGATTAACATACAATTCTAGTGTTTGCATCAAAGGATCTATGTACAACCGTAATACTACGTTTGATTACTATGGTAGATTTGATGAAATCATAAAGATTGAATATCATGTATTACTTATAAAAGGGTGTGTGTTGTTCAAGTGTTTATGGTATGATCCGATCCCAAGAACAAGCACCAAAATACATCCAAACTATAATTTAGTTGAGGTTAATACAAATAAAAGGTTCAATAAGTTTAAACCTTTCATTTTTGGGGTACAAGAAGTCAAGTTTTCTATTTTGAATAGCTTATGAAGAGAAGAAGATTTAGTGAATAGTTATTTATTTGTGGAATGAAGTCTCACTCAAGCATAGAAATATCGAACATCATCACTGCTCAAAACCATGATGCATTTCAAAATGATGAAGTGGAGAGACATTTAGTTGATTCACAACTTCAATCCACATCTGAATTACTTATAAATGTTAATGTCACTTACGAGGAGATAGATGATAGAGAGATGTCCAACAGTGAGGATCTTGTTGAACTAACAGAGTCTAGCGATGAAAACTTAGAAACTGTTAATATTGATTAGTCAGATGTTAATCTTATTATTTAATTAAGAATCTGGACTCTTTAATAACTAATTTTGGTGATGCCCAAAGCACTATCATAGTTCTCTTTAATCCCATATCTTAGGATTTACAACACCACGAGCGAAGAAGCTTCTATAAATACTATGGGTTGGCGACATTAGAAAGCATACTTTTCTCAGCCTTTTGGCTAAGATCAAGTGTAGTATCTATTATTATCAGTTTAATATCTGATATAAAAAATTAAATTAATTTTTTATAATGGAGGGTCCACAGTAGCTTGCTACTGTGGTTCTCGAGCGTTGCCCTTATATTGCACTACTGCATGGGCTTAGCACACACTTACCAAGTCTAATTTATGGGCCTGGGTACTAATTTACGCATATTTATACATTATATTACACATGCAACGTGTGTGCATGATGGCTAGTGATGATTAAATTTAGCATTATTATTCATCTAGCAAGATATGCTTCTATAATATTTTGTGCTCAATTGTACACGAGGATAAAGGACATCCTCAACGAGCTCCATAGAACCAGTCATCAAATGGATAACCAAGATTTGATAAGGTATGCTCTAAACACGTTTCCTCGAAATGCACTGTAGGTATCCATCGTGGATGCCTACAAAATTTTGAGGAATTTATCTAAATTAAAACTAGATGAGTTGTTTTGTCAACTTGAACTCCATGAATAGACTAACTCAAAGCAGGGCGAGAAAGATATTGCACTCTTTGCAAGCCCCTCAAAAGCGACCAAACACAAGAACAAACCAGAACCCAAATCTGAATCTGGCCAAAAGACGAAGAAGAACAACTCATGAACATGGTCAGAAAAATATTCACAAGAAGAAAGAATAATTTCTCGAAGAATGACATATAAAAGGTAATCAAGTCAAATGACACGAAGGCGAAGATCACATGATATGGGTGTAATAAGAAAGGACACTACATGCACGAGTGTCTAAAGATGAAAGATGACAAACTCAAAACAACCAGAAGGAAGAAGACACTCAAGGCGACGTGGGATGAATCATCTTTAGAAGAATCGGATGTCAAAGATCAGAAGCATCACAACTACTGAGCACTAATGGCAACGGAACTGATACGGGTTATGAAGAATGGACCAATTTTCTAGTAAAGGAGGAAGGAAAACTAGTCGAGCAGCAATGCTCGTATAAGCGCGGCGGGTAGAGACCGACCGAGCGAAAGAGGCCGATTGAGTATCTAGGTTCGGCAGGCCGGGACAAGCTGAGCAGGAACAACCGGTCGAGCAAAAGAAGCATTTAGCCCCACAGCAAACAAGGCACAGTATGCTCGGCAGGTGAAGGCCGACCGAGCGAAAGAGACTGACCGAGTATCTAGGTTCGGCAGGCCGGGACAAGTCGAGAAGGAACAACCGGTCTAGTAGAAGAGGCATTTAGCCCCACAGCAGACAAGACACAATATGCTCGGCAGGTGAAGATCGACCGAGTATCTAGGTTTGGCAGGCCGGGACAGGTCGAGCAAGAACAACCGGTCGAGCAGAAGAAGCATTTAGCACCACAGCAGACAAGGCACAGTATGCTCGGTAGGTGGAGATCGACCAAGCGAAAGAGGCCGACCGAGTCTTACACCGTTTAACTTCTCATAAACTCTGGCACATAAATCATATGGAAATACTTTGTGATTATATGAGGGCTTAACTAATTTGGCGGGAAATGTCTTCTAGAAGCTTGTACAGGTTTGCTAAACGACAAAGAAGGTACATCTGGGGTATGATAAAGATTTCTTAAACTATTTTCACAAGTGGTGCTTACGTCATCTCATAACCAACTCCAACAAACCGGGGTCCACCTCATGACTATGGAGGTCAAGTGAGGTGGTATAAAAAGGGAAATCCTCTCCACTGGCCAAGTATGCAATCATTCCTACACAACTCAAACCGTAACTGAGATTATTGTTTTTTCATTATCTTCTCTTTCTCTTCTTGATGGAAAGCTGACTTGAGCGTCGGAGGGCCTAGCCAGGGATTCCCACCCCGGCCTTAGGTCACTAATACTTTGTTGGTTGGCCTGGTGGTGTGCAGGAGGGCGGAGCTACTCGCCGAAGTTTCAGATCTGTGGTCTATCCTTTATTACCATCTTCCTCGGACATCCCTCTTAGATATACTTTGGTTTTCTCAGATCTGAGAGAGTTCGCTCATTGAGGTTTCCACATTGGGTTTTCTCAGCAGAGCACGTTGTTGCGTTGGAGTTTTTTTTCCGTTCATCACCTCTCGGATCATAGCCATCATTCACTGCCCCAGCTCTCCGTCCCGCCGATCTCAGACGGGATCAGGAACCATAATCAGAAAGTGAGTCAAAGCAAGATGATGAGTCCGAAGACAAATCAAGCCACGAGTCTGCACTTATTTCTGAAGGTTCAAATGAGGTATTTTCTATCTTAACCTCCAAATTTTTGGAATAATTACATGTTTGAATAAAAGTTTAATTAAACATGAAAAACAAACTAAATCACTTCTTGAGGAAAATCAACGCCTCAAGGAATAAATTGAAAATAAAAATCCAAATCAAGATATAAAACTTAGGAGGAAAACACAAATTTAAAAAGTGAAATCAATAAACTTAAAGGATTATTAGAAACTTTTACTACTAAATCAAAAAATTTGGATTTAATTCTTAAAACTCAAAAAGCTATATACAATAAGTCCAAGCTCAGATACAAGTCTAGCTCAACAAACAAAACTTTTATATCACTTATAAGCCAAAACAAAAACCTAACTAAAGCTTACATTCTGAAAGCGTGCCTAACTACGTAAGTAGGACTCAATCAATTCTATATGTCTAAAAATAAAATTTATTATCTAAAATCAAATCCAACTAAACCTATTAACTCAAAACTAAACCAAAATAAACCTTCAAAGCTAAATTCCAAACTTAAGAAAAAAAATCAAATCAAATAATTTAAACTTAAATAGAAAAAATAAATTCAAATCAAATAACTTCAAAACTAATTGAAATTACCATCAAGTTTATTTTAACTATAAAAATAATCAACATAAACCTAAAACCTAAATTGGAAAGTTTAATAATTCAAGGGAGGCTTCAAATTAGTTGATACCTCCAAAACAATAGCTTACCCAGCAGGGGAATTAGGATTAGATCAAAAATGTATAAAAGTTTAACTTCACAAATACTACTGGAGAAGTTTTGGATAATAGTAAGTTTTGGATGATAGTAAGTTAGGGAAGCTCTGTCTATGTATATATAAGAAGATATGACTTTGACTTGGTGCATTTGTCTTAATGGAACTAACTGAATATACCCCTTACCAATCCTAGCTAGTTAGACTAAAGTTTTATTAATAAGTTCAGTGGATAGGACTATTTGGAAAACCTCGAAGGTGTGGTTACTCTAATAATGTCTAGGTGACTCGCCACAGCTTAGAAGTTTATTCAAAGAATAGTTGTTTGTTGAACCCAAAGCTAAATTTGAATCTAATACAAGTTTAAACTAAACTCTGAAATTCAACTTACTGGTGTTGTGTGAAACAACCACATCCTGGTGCTGGCTCCTTAACTGCTAGTATAGACCCTAGGTTTCCCACTGATGAACTTAGTGTAGGATCGGAAAGAACGCTAGAGGGGGGAATAGCGATTGTTGAAAATTTTGACTTAAAACTAAGTTACGTAGCGGAAAATGAAAGAAAGAAACAACGCTAACACAAGTTGGTTTTACTTGGTTCGGAGCCTTCGACGACTCTTACTCCAAGGCCCGCACTTGTCGAGTGCTTTCGTTGAACAATCTACTGATAGTTCACAAAATATATTACAAGATAAGTATAGGAACAAAAAATAAGGTTACCGACAATAAGGAAAATATGAAAATCTGAGTCGTCAGTTGTTGGAGGAGCTTCACAGTGTCGTGGGAGCTTTTTTAGAGCACTGAGCAAGAAGGTAACTTATCATAATTGTTGTTCTGAAGTTGTGGGTCAAAGGTCTTTAAATAGATCCATTCCATGCACTTGGAACCCCTCCGAACGCCTGGACCACGTGGCTCGGCCAATCGACGCACTCCACGTCAGTTTATGGATGATTTTTTGGGTCTAGGTGGCTAGACCGAGTTCGGACACCCAGATCGCCTAGGCTCTTGTGGCCCACCTGGGTCAGCCTGCTCCGGGTGCCCAGACCAGCTCCAGGCACTCGAATCCCTACTGAGCACCCAGAGTCCTTTTTCTTCAACAGCCTTCTCCTTGCAAAAAAAGGGTAGTCCGGGTAATCAAAGGTTATACTTGTTGGTCCCTTTGGAGGCCGGCAAGAGGGGAGGGGTGAATTGCCCTACAAAATAAAACAACCCTTTCTCGAATTTTCAACTTAAATAAAAGCACTTGTAATTAAAATAAAGAGACTAAATAAAATGAAATCAGACACAGAGGATTTACTTAGTTTGCAATCAAGAGATTGCTAATCCAAGGAAAATATGGTGCACTATCTAATGTCTCCTTTGGGCAGAGTAGTCTCTTACAGCGTTAACAACATAGATAGAAAAGTAAAGCACAGAGAAATGGATTACAAGTGAATTGAATAAACTGTGCAGAACAGTGCTATATTTATAGTACTGTTCGGGGTGGCCCGAAGGGTCCGGGCGCCCTAGGAGAGATTAAATTTTATCCCCCAACGTACAGCTAGCGGTTTGATCGCGATCTGGAATATATCTAGGTCTGGGCGCTCGAAAGGGTTCCGGGTGCCCCGGACTGGTCCGAGCGCCCGGAATGGTTCCGAGCGCCCGGACCAGGAAAGTCAATAGGGTTGACTTTTCTCGGTCCGTGACCTTTGCTCCGGTTCAGCTCGTCTCAGTCCGGGCTTCTCGCTCCGGCTCCACTAGCTTGGGTGATCTCGGCCATCCGGAATAGGGCTCACCCAAACTCAAGTTCCGGCCTTCTCCTCGAGCAGCCTTCCTCCCCAGTTTCTCGTCCCTCGAATGTTGTGTACCTTCTTCTCATCCACCGGTGTACTCTTCTGCGGTCACCTCGTCCCTTGGACGCACCGAGTCCGTCGGCTCTCTCCTGTGTCGTCCTTCTCGTTAGCCACATCTTCCGCTCGACTTCCTGCGCTCCTAAGCTCCTGCACACTTAGACACAAGGGTTAAAACAAACATGACCTAACTTAACTTGTTTGATCACATCAAAACACCTTGGGTTCCAACAATACCTACCCTGCAAAATAGAGTTAGGACAACATAACAGATAGGGTAATAATTAGATCTTATCTCCTCGGGATTAGGATCTAGTCAAGATCTCAACTTAGGCTTCTCAAATGGACCTAAGTTGGATCGACGCCTACAGTTCCCTCAATGGAGAATATGTCCTCACTGGATCTCTCCTCTAGTTGCTTACCTTCACTTACCATCTGCAGTCACTTGACTTGCCTCTGACCCACCAGGTATTTCCGCTAGTTGTCAAGTCCGCTGACCCAACTAGACTTTGGCCGGTTGCCAGGTCTCGTATACCCTACCAGACTTTCTGTGAGATATCAGGTCCAGCGGATCTATCTGAACTTCCCACTAGCTATCAAGCCCGCAGACCTAGCTGGATTTTAGCCTGGTGTTAGGTCCCTTAGACCAGTCAACTCTTGCACACTTGGTAGAAAAGGTTAGATAAACATCATATCTAAATTTAACCTATCTGTCATACATCAAAACCAGATTATTAGTACAACCTGCACCAACATTTAGGATTAGGTTCCCCTCTATTATATATGTTCCTTTACTCTCTAGATATTTAGATAGACACCTTTTCATGCGATCATGCATTCCATCTGTAGAGGTTATTGACTATTACAACTTGCAGCGTTTAGTTTATTGCTCTAGTTCAGTTAACATAGGTCTGCGTGCTAAGCTATATAACAACCTAGTTAGAGTCGATGATCTTACCTACACCACTAGGGTCGTCGGTACGGATATTATGTTATCCCCTACTTTTATTAGGAACTTTTTGGGATTACATCCATCCGAATGTCCCTTCCAGTGCTACTCTTCTCAGGATCCACCATTTGGCGATCCCTACTTGCATATCATGCTCGATACGATCTACTCGTTTTTTTTTTGGGGGGAGGGGGGGGGGGGGGGGGGGGGAGGGGGGTCAGCGTGTACCGACTGTGACCTTATTTACATTAGTCACCCTTAGAGTCCATGACTATGTCCTTTATAGAGTCCTAGTCACATGCATTTTGGCCCTAACCACTTGTGATGTAGCGATGATGCATCTTTTTCATTCATTTCTCCTTTATACATTATGTCATAGGTTAGATATAGACATTAGTTTGCACATATTTCATACCATCCTCTATTCAATTGGTATTACCACTAGTCGGCGGATCCACATGCCCTATTGCCACATTTTGACTGCCTACATGGCCTCATTGGACATTGATGTCACCACAGGTGATGTCACATCCTCTATTTATTTCTCAAAAGATTTATTAGAAATTTTTATAAAATTTTTGGAAACAAATTACTGAGAACATCTTTTAAAAAATTACCTTGAAAAATATTTTAAAATACTTACATTATCTGAAAAGTTTGTATTCAAAATCACATTTCAAAATCTATTTTGAAAATTGCTTTAAAAATTTCTTTAGAAATTTCCTTAAAAATGTTCTGCAAAAACACTTTGGAAATTATTTTGAAAAATAGCTTTAAAATATTTTGAAAAGTTATTACTTTTGAAATATTTAAAAACTTACTTGTGAAATTTTTCTTGAAAATGTTTACTCTAGGGGCCCAGAGCTGGTCCAGGCACCCAGAACTGGTCTGGGCACCCAGAGTCAGTCCAGGCACCCAGACCCAAAAAATCATCCAAAAGGTGATATGGAGTGCATCGACTGACCGAGCCATGTGGTCCACGTGCTCGGAGGGGTTCTAGGCACCTGGAATGGGCCTATATAAAGGCTTTCGACCAGGAGCTTTAGAACACCAACTGCTATAACTTTCACTCTTGCTCGATGGTCCGAAAAAACTTCTATGACGCTATAAAGATCCTCCGACAACCGGTGATCAAGACTTTCTTATTTTCTTTGTTGTTGGTAACATTGCTTTTAATTCTTGTACTTAACTTGTGTAATCATTCGAGCTATTAGTGGATTGTCTAACGAAATCACTCAATGGGTGCGGGCCTTTGAGTAGGAGTTGTTGAAGGCTCTGAACCAAATAAAATCAACTTGTGTTAGCGCTTGGCTTCTTTGTTTCTTTTCTTCTTTTATTCTTCTGCTGTGTACTTCGATTTAATTCGTTCTCAATTTTTAACTATCACTATTACCCCCCCCCCCCCCCAAGTGTCTTTTTCTGATCCTACAGAATCATCTCTTCTGACCCTTGGCAGTCGGTAAGGCTTCTCTTCTGGCCCTTGGCCACTAATTGAGTCATCTCTTCCGGCCCTTGGTCACGGATCGAGTCACCTCTCTAGCCTTCCGGGTGGGATCAAGTTATCAAGGGTACTCGACCATTCGACCATTCAATGCTCGTGTTGACGAGTGGCTCATATTTGGATGAAGGTTAATATGAGGAATGTTATGAAAGAAAAATCTGTTAAGATTTTTTGTAATAAAATTCTGTTAAGATTTTATATAACAGAATTTTGTTGTGATTTTTCATAACAAAATTCTGTTACGATTTTACTAAGTTTGGGGTTTAGCATTATTTATAGGGATCATTATAAACCTATTGTTTAACAATAATCACAAGAATCATGTAATATGATTCTCTTGTGTAGAGAGAATTCTAATAAATTTTCGGTCATTTTGTGGAGTAGGCAGGCCGCCGAACCATGATAACTCTTCTTCTTTCTCTTCTTCTCCTTCCTCATGTTTGCTCTCCTTTTGTGCGTCTTTGTCTTGTTGCTCCGCGCGATCTCTTTTCTCTCTTCCTCTTCTTCCGCATTTTAGAGGTTGAGAGGTGTTGTTTTCTCATTGCACAACAATTGGTATCAGAGCTACAGGTTTTGGCGGATTTCTTCAACATGTCGGGGATGACTTCTACGAAGTTTGATATGATGAAGTTTAATGAAACCGGAAACTTTGAATTATGGCAGAGAAGGGTCAAGGACTTGTTAGTGCAACAAGGCATGGTGAAGGTGCTAGGAGAAAGAAAATTAGAAAGCCTGGAGAGATCAGATTGGGAAGTGTTAGAACCCTAAGATTATTTTGATGTGATCAATCAAGTTAGGTTATGTCATGTGGTGTTTTAACCTTGTGTCTAAGTGTGCAGGAGCTTAGGAATACAAGAAGTCAAGCAAAAGAAGTAGCTAGGGAGAAGGACAACATGGGAGAGAGCCGATGGGCTCGGTGCCTTCGATGGACGAGGTGCTGCAGAAGAGTACTCGGGCGAACGAGAAGGATGCTCGCGGCGTTTTTGAGGGACAAGAAACCGAAGTGGAAGGTTACTCGAGAATGCCAAAATTGGGTTCGGGTGAGTCTTATTTTGATTGACCGAAATCGGCCAAGTGAGCAAAGCCGGAGCGGAAGGCCCGGACATAGGCAAGCAGCACCGGAGCAGAGGGCCCGGATTGAAAGTCAACTATGTTGACTTTAGTGGTCCAGACGCCCAAAGCGATTTCAGGCGCCCGGAACCCGATTTTGACCGGATCACGTTTGACCGTGATCCGTTGCAAAGGGAATAAAACTTTATCCCCCTTCCAGGCATCTGGAACCCTCCAGGCGCCCCAACCAAGGCTATAAATACAACCTTGGTCCAGAAGCTTTTCAATTTCATTCAAGCAATTAGCATTACAACACTTGTGTGCTCTTCTTTCAATTTAGGCTTCTCATTTCTGTACTTTCACTACTGTAAGACACTTCTCCACCTGAAGAAGATACTTAGTGTGATCCATTCCTTGGATTAACAACCTCCCCGATTGTAACCAAGTCAAAACCATGAGCCTCATCTTTTTAATTTCTTTCTTTAATTATTTATGCAAGTGTTATTTTAAAAGTCCAAGAAAGGTATCTCTTTTATTTGTGTAGGGCTATTCAATCCCTCCGACAGCCGACCACCAAGGGGGACCAACAGGAAGAACTTTAGGTGAAGGCAGTAGCAACAATCAGGCTTTATCTTATGGATGACGTGATATACCATGTCGTGGATGAGGAGTCACCAGTGGCAGTTCGGCAAAAGCTGGAAAGACAGTACATGTCAAAGTCATTGACAAACAAGTTGTATCTTAAGCAAAAATTATTTGGGTTGAAGATGACAGAAGGAACTGATCTTAGCCAACACATCAATGTATTCAATCAGATTATGAGTGATCTGAAGCGGGTTGATGTGAAGATCGAAGACGAGGATAAGGCACTGATGTTGTTGAATTCTCTACCTTCATCTCCTACGTACGAGAATTTGGTTACTACTTTGATGTGGTGTAAGGAAACTCTCAAATTGGAGGAGATCACAGATGTGTTGCTAGGTTTTCACCAAAGGAAGAAAACAAGCGATGAAGTTTCTCAAGGAGAAGGACTTGTGGTAAATAACAACCAAGAGTATGGTAGGAGTAAATCTTGACATGGATCGGGTAACAATAGCAAGGTTCGTTCTAAGTTGAGAAGGAAGAAGGTGATCATGTGCTATAAGTGTGGAGGTAAAGGTCATATCAAGAGAGATTGTCCAGAAATAAAAAAGTATGTTACAGAGAACAAAGGTAGTTCGGTAAAGTCTGTAAACATAGTTAAAGAAGAAAATTCAGAGAGCGATGATGGAGATATGCTATCAATTATGTCATGTTCGGAACAGCTGATGGATGTATGAATTTTAGACTCTGTATGTTCATATCACATGACTCCAAACAAGGATTGGTTTGGCACCTATAAGGCAACAGATTCTAGTTCAGTGTTGATGGGAAACAATGCATCATGCAAAGTTATCGACATAGGGAATGTCAGAATCAAGATGTTTGATGGTGTGTTCAGAATTTTATGTGATGTCAGATATATACCAGAGCTAAGGAAGAACTTGATCTCACTAGGTACACTGGATGGTATTGGTTGTAATTACAAACCAGTGAGCGGAGTGATGAAGGTCAGCAAGTGAGCTCTGACGGTAATGAAAGGACAAAAGGTAGCAGGAACATCTATAAATTGATAGGGACTATAGTTGTAGGTGAAGCCGCCTCGGTAGAGTCTGAATCAGACTGTACAGTCTTATGGCATATGCGATTATGGCATATGGATGAGCGTGGGATGCTAGAACTTCACAAGAGAGATTTGTTGAAGGGTGTCAAAACGTGCAAGCTTGAATTCTGCAAATTCTGTGTTCTTGGGAAACAAAGCAAAATGCAATTCAAGACGGTAAGAAACAAGACGGAGGGGATTCTAGACTACGTACATACGGATCTCTAGAGACGAGCCAGTGTAGCATCACGTGGAGGGCACTTGTATTTTGTGAGTTTTACTGATGATTTCTCACGAAATGTCCAGGGATACTTTATACGTCACAAGTCGGAAACTTTTGCAAAGTTTAAACTGTGGAAAACTGAAGTGGAGAACCAGAATGGAAGAAAGATCAAATGCCTTAGGTCAGACAATGGGATCGAGTACACAGATTCAAAGTTTCAGGAATTTTGTAAGCAACATGAGATAATGAGGCATTTCTTGGTTTGCAGGAAACCTCAGCAGAACGGGGTAGCAGAAAAGTTGAACAAGGCAATCATTGAGAAGGTAAGATGTCTCAAGCTGAATGCAAGGCTTGCAAAGAATTTCTGGGTGGAAGCGGTTAACATGGCATGTTATCTCATTAATAGATCACCAAGGGCAACACTAGAAGGCAAAATATCAGAGGAAGTATGGGCAGGGATTCAAGTAGATTACTCTCATCTTTGAGTTTTTGGATGTCCAGCCTATATGCACATATCTAGTGAGGACAGATCAAAGTTGGATATGAAGTCAAAACAGTGCATTTTTCTAGGGTATCAGAAAGGAGTTAAAGGCTTCAAGCTTTGGGATCCTAAGGCAAACATGGTGGTGATCAGTAGAGATGTGGTGTTTGACGAGAAAGTTATGTTACAGCGTACTCAGGAAGAAGGAAAGGAAACTCCACAAGGCAACATGGAGAAAGATGTTATGCAGGTGGAGCTAGAGACTCATGACTCCGATGATTCTAGCTTAAAGCACACAGAGCATCGCACTATAGCTGGTGGTAGAACAAGATGAGTCGTAAAACCATCCACTAGATACAGATTTAAAGACTTGGTATCTTATGCGCTTATCACTAGTAGTGGAGACCCCATATCTTTTCAAGAGGCGATACACAGTTCTGAGAAGGACAGGTGGACGGGTGCTATGGTAGAGGAGATGAAGTCATTGCATAAGAACCAAACATGGGATCTAGTGGAACTTCCTGAAGGAGAGAAAGCTATAGGGTGCAAGTGGATATTCAAGAAGAAAGAAACAATGTCAGAGGGAGAAGAAGTGAAGTTCAAGGCTCGATTAGTAACAAAGGGATATTCACAGAGAAAGAGAATTGACTATGAAGAAATTTTCTCTCTAGTAGTAAGACATACGTCAATTAGAGCAGTATTGGCTTTAGTGGCACATCATGATTTGCAGCTTGAGCAAATGGATATTATGAAGACGACATTTCTTCATAGAAATTTGGAGGAGCAGATTTCTATGTCACAACCCGAGGGATTTAGTCAGCCCGAACAAGAATGGTTGGTTTACAAGTTGCATAAATCGCTCTATGGATTGAAACAATCTCCTAGGCAATGGTACAAATGTTTTGATTCATACATGATTCAAAACGGATATAGGAGATGTGAGTATGATTGCTGCATATATGTGAAGAGCCTTGAAGATGAATCACTGGTTTTCTTACTACTATACGTAGATAACATGCTCATTGTTGCGAAGAAGATGAAAGAGGTTAACAAATTGAAGAGACTACTGAGCAAGGAATTTGACATGAAAGATTTGGGAGAGACCAAGAAGATTCTTGGGATAGAGATTCACAAGGATAGAGTTGCAAGGAGATTATGGTTGTCTCAACATAGCTATGTGGAGAAGGTGTTGGATAGGTTCAACATGAAGAATGCAAAGTCAGTAAGCACACCCCTGGCACATCACTTCAAGTTATCCAGTACACAGTGTCCAAAGACGGATAATGAGATCCAAGAGATGTCAAAGGTTCCTTATATCAGTGCAGTTGGTTGTTTGATGTATACCATGGTTTGCACGAGACCAGATTTGGCGCAAGCGGTTAGTATGGTGAGCAAGTTTCTCTCAAATCCTGGTCGACCACATTGGGATGCAGTAAAATGGATTTTTAGATACTTGATAAATACAACTGATTATGGCATCATGTTCAATAGACAACCGGAAGATCCTTCAGTTGCTGGATACGTAGATGCAGACTATGTAGGAGATTTAGATAACAGGAGGTCTACTACAGGATACGTATTCACTGTGGCAGGAGGACCTATTTGTTGGAAATCTATGATACAATCTATTGTTGCATTGTCTACTACGGAGTCCAAGTACATGGCAGCAGCTGAAGTAGCGAAGGAAGCTTTATGGCTTACAGGGTTGGTTAGAGAATTAGGTGTTCAGCAAGGTAGAGTCAAGTTGTTATACGATAGTCAAAGTGCTATCTATTTAGCAAAGAATCAAGTGTATCATTCGAAAACTAAGCTCATTGATGTGAGGTTTCACAAGATCAGAGAGTTGATTACTTCCGAGAAAATTCAACTTGAGAAGGTTCACACTGCAAACAATGTTACAGATATGCTGACAAAGTCAGTGACCACAGAGAAGTTTAAGAATTGCTTGAACTTGATCCATATCTCTAGATGCTAGAGGAAGGAAGTCCAGACCCAGAGATCCAAATGAAGTTTTGTTTAGATACTCGTGTTTTTTGAAGGGGTGAATATTCGTCAAGATGGAAATTGTTGACGGGTGACTCATATTTGGATGAAGGTTAATATGAGGAATGTTATGAAAGAAAAATATGCTAAGATTTTTTGTAATAAAATTCTGTTAAGCTTTTATATAATAAAATTTTGTTATGATTTTTCATAACAAAATTCTGTTATGATTTTATCGGGTCTGGGGTTTAGCATTATTTATAGGGATCATTGTAAACCTATTGTATAACAATAATCACAAGAATCATGTAATATGATTCTCCTGTGTAGAGAGAATTCTAATAAAGCTTCGACCGTTTTGTGGAGTAGGCAGGCCGTCGAACCACGATAACTCTTCTTGTTTCTCTTCTTCTCCTTCCTCGTGTTTGCTCTCCTTTTGTGCGTCTTTGTCTTGTTGCTCCGCTTGATTTCTTTTCTCTCTTTTTCTTCTTCCGCATTTTAGAGATTGAGAGGTATTATCCTCTCATTGTGCAACAGCTCGACTATTTGACCACTCGACCATTCTATCTCAGCCTCTCGGTTGGATAGAATTATCTTACTTAGAGCTGTTGGGGGAGTGCTAGGCCATTCTGCCACTCAGCGCTCAATAGGTGCTCAACTATTTGGCCACTTGGACATTCACTGTCAACCTCTTAGCTAGATCGAGTTATCTTGGTGGTGTTGGGGCACTCGGTTATTTAGCCATGCTCGACCATTTGGCCCTTTGACGCTCATCTATTCAACCACTCAAGGCTCAGCCATTCGGCCATTTGGCGTTCATTTACTTGGCTGCTCGGCTTCTCGATTGAGGTCTAATTCTTTCCTACGTGTTTGATCGAGAATCAAGTTACTCTCTCGATCGTTCGACCGAGAGCAAGTTATCTTTCCTATTGGCATCAAAGAGTTCCAAAGATGGACTAGTGGATGCCAGCCGTGAGGCAGTTCCATGTGTTAGTAAGAGCAATTGCTGGAAAATGGCTTGGAGGGTGAGAGCAGAGGTTGTAGGAGACAGGGGCGGAGCTTACCCAAGTTGCCCACACTGGGCCCAAATAAATAAATATAAAATATATAAACACATTTTTTTTACTAAACGTTTGTCTCCTTCTCTCCACAGCTGGCCAGTGGCACCGCCTCCTTCTCGGATTCTCCTCTCCATAGCAGGCCAGTGGTGCTAATTCCTTCTCGGCTTCTCCTCTCCATAGCGGCTATGCCTCATCTCTTTGATTCCTTCCCTCTCCACAAGTCCGCAGCAAGATACACCCTTGTCTCCTCCTTCCTTCTCTTCTGCGCAGTAACACTTCCTTCTCTACTTCTCCTCTCTGCAACGGCACAACCCTAGTCTCCTTCACTCTCCGCAGTAAGCCACACCCTCCGGAACAATCAATGAAGCTCAATCAAAGGTAATCCTAAACTTTTTTTTCCTGTTCCAAAAAAAAAAAACAATCAAAGCCTCTCGAGCAGTCATTGCCTCACCAAGTAGCGACACCGCCTCGCCAGGCAGCGACGTCGCTGCTCACGAAGCTGTCGTTGCCCCACAAGGCAGGCTGCATCGCCGCTCACAAAGCTGTCTTTGCCTCAGTGTTAGTGTTAATTTATTTGCAATGGTTGTCTAGTTTATTTTAACTAAAATTGCACCATTCTAAATTTCTGATCACCTATTATTCCATTATTAGTTTGTTTAACATTCATATTTGTTAACTATTAGTAATTAATTCTGTTATTCTTAATTTCTTTTCCAAATTCTTGGAACTTCTAACATTCACTCAAGAAGCATTGTATTTTTGTAGATCGTTATCCTAAGATGACTTTCGTTAACATTCATATACTTTAAGATAATTTTTCGTACACAATTTTTTATTGCATATTTCTCCTAATAATGATATATCGTGATGATGATTTTTCTGTAATTGATTTTCTTCCCATTATCATGCATATTCTCCTATTTTAGTGTAATTCATTTTGAATTTATTTTTATTAGGAAATCATTATATCTTTTTTAAAAGAAAATTTCATAACCAAAGGAGCAAAACATTGAAAATATTAGAGTTGAAAATTTTGACTAAGGACTCCAATTTATGCTTAGAGCATCCACATTGTCATTAACGTGTTCACGCGTTAATGGCAATATATTATTTTTTTTATTTTTTTTTAATCGATAGACATTAACACATTCAATGAATTAAACACGTTAATACTATAGTACTACTAAAAAGCTTCCACGTTGGCATTAATACTTTAAGCATTAACGTCATTGTGGAAGCCCTTATAATGCTAACATTATGAATCAAATTCGAAGGATATATTTACAAAAAAAAGTCCATGTCAACCTTCAGATTGTGAAATTTCAAAACAAAACTTTTGAGAAAATCAATTTAGACGGTTCAGTCATTTATGGTTTAATTTAAAAAATTTGATGATTGGACGTAATATAGCATAGAAAAAAATGATGCATATTGTTTGTATTGTTATCTCTTCAATACAACTCAGGGAAAACAAGTAGGAGGAGAGGTTTTTGTTAGCGAATTATTCACAAATTGGAAGAGTAAAGATGCCAGCATGACAGTGAACATCATAAAACTAGAATGAATTGTGAAGCTTTGATGAATCAAGATTAGCACATTCAATCAATTTTCAAAATTTGAAGACTTGGAAAAAACAATTGTAAGATAATTATTTTGTGATATTTTATTATTATAAAATTTTAATTTTTTTCTTTATTAATTATTTTATATTGTTGCCTACACTGAGTCAATATCCTATCTCCGCCCCTTGTAGGAGGGGCCCCGTCTTGGTTGGGCCTTCTGTTCCAGTAGTGGTTATGGATTATGCTATTACCCTTGACTTCGTAGAATCGAGCTCTTCTCCCTGAACAGATTGGAATTGGTGTTCTAGTGTTCTAATATTCCTATTATCCACCCGATTCCACAGGATTGAGCTCCTCTCCCCAGACAAGTTGGGATTAGTGTTCTAGTGTTTTGATATTTCTATTATCCTCTGAGTACGTGGAATCCAACTCCTCTCCCTAGGTAAATAAAGATTGATTGTTTGGTATTCTGGCATTCTTGTATTCCTATATATTATCTCCCAACTCCGCAGGATTGAGCTCCTCTCCCTGGACAGTTCGGGATTGGTGTTATGGTATTTTGATATTCTTATTATCACTTCGACTTTGCAGGATCAAGCTCCTCTCTCATAACGAGTCGATATTGGTGTTGTGGTGTTATGGTATTCTTATTATCCTCTTGACCTCGCAGGATTGAGCTCCTCTCCCCAGGCTAGTTTAGATCAGTGTTTTGGTATTCTAGTGTTCTTACCTCCCAACATCGTGGGATCGAGCTCCTCTCCTCGAGCGAGTTTCGATCAGTGTTTTGGTGTTCTAGTGTTCTTATCATCCCCAACCTCGCGGGATCGAGCTACTCTGCTTGGGCAAGTCTAGATCGGTGTTTTGGTGTAGTTCTAGTGTTTTTATCATCCCCGACCTCATGGGATCGAGCTTCTCTCCTTAGGCGGGTATAGATAAGAATTTTGGTGTTCTTATCATCCTCTTGACCTCGTAGGATCGAGCTCCTCTCCTCGAGCGAGTTTCGATCAATGTTTTGGTGTTCTAGTGTTCTTATCATCCCCAACCTCGTGGGATCGAGCTATTCTGCTTGGGCAAGTCTAGATCGGTGTTTTGGTGTTCTAGTGTTTTTATCATCCCCGACCTCGATCATGGGATCGAGCTTTTCTCCTTAGGCGGGTATAGATAAGAATTTTGGTGTTCTTATCATCCTTTTGACCTCGCAGGATCGAGCTCCTCTCGACCCCGTGGGTCATCCGAGATGGCATGGGGCGGGAGTTGCTGCAAGGAGGCCGCCGGGTCGAAACTTAGTGGCAACGGGGGAATAAATCCCCTATCCCTGTATCCCACCCGGTCCGTCCCATGTTAGCTCGGGTGCTGCGATTTACCTCCCTCATAATGACCGTGGGTCCGGTCGGTGGGGGCCCTGGGGGCGAGGGTTTCGCCTTTTGCTGCAAGGATCGAGCTCCTCTCCCTAAGCTAGTTTGGATTGGTGTTTTTGTGTTCTGGTGTTCTTATCATCCTCTTAACCTCGCGGGATCGAGCTCTTCTCCCCAGATGGGTTTATATTGGTGTTTTGGCATTCTCATTCTACCCACAACATCTCCTGAAAGATGATGTAGCTTTGAAACATCCCTGTATGAGAACATCCTCCAAAAATGCTACAACTTAGAAATATCCCCACTCGGGAACGTCCTGAAAAGACACTGTCGGAACATCTCTACTAGAGAGCATCCCTTGAAAAATATATGGCTTGGGAACATTCCAGTTCAGAAAAAATACTACATTTTATTTAGTTCCATGCTGACTTGACCGTTGGAGGAGTGACATCGCCTATGTCAACCCCTGTTGATTGGTGTTAATGTGTAGGTAATGGGGACCAATTTGAAACAAGAGAACATGAACTCCACCGGATTCGAATACGTAGGGAAAAGTGTGGCCAAACAACAAAGAGAGTTGACGATACCCGCATCAAGATGCATTTTTAATCAATCTAGTATTTATATTCAATTTCTACAAAATGTCATACGTTGATCCCGAATGTCCCATACAGTCAGCTCCACAGTCATATGTAGATAAATAAATCAGAAAACCTAATATTTATATTCGAGAACAGATAGTATATATGAAGTCAACAATCGTTGTGAGGTCAATAATTTTGCAAAACCTTTTTATTAATCTAAATGAAAACTCAAATTTGTATCATATATCAAAATGAAGAGCAGATTGGGAAACTGAAACCAATATGGTATGAGTCCAAACAGCTGATATAAAGTATAAAAATGGTACAGAACTTATTTAAACTCTGGAATAATTGATTGACTCGAACAGGTTGGAGCATAGAACAGGTTTAGACTCTACAAATCAAATAGAATTACAAACTCTAGCTTCGAGTCTAGCACTAGAAAAGCATGAACCAGTTATGGATTGATTTCGAATTTAAATCTAAGAGTACTAATTGGCTTCGTATGCTTTTCGAAAGTGCAAATAAAATTTTCATGGGCAAAAAACCAAAGCGTCCCTATTTTTTATTAATCATTAAAAGGGCACTTCATCTCTATATTATTCTAAAAGTATTCTCAGTAGTTGTATAGTTACGATTGGCAACCGCTACAGAGTGTAATAGTCAACTTTGATCTAATTATTTTAACTTGATCAAAATTAATATATACTAGTGTGATAGTGTACACGCGTTGCGTGTGTAATATAATAATATGTAAATTATTTGTGTCTTTGAAAATCAGAATTGTTTGGATTTTCTAGTGTCACCCTTATGAACCAAGAATTAATTATTAATTATTTGGGTAAGATTCGTCAAACTCATGCAATAGACGGGCTTCCTTATGAAAAAAAATATTTTAATTTAATATTATAGTTGTCTTAGTAAAAAAAATTAAGAAAAGTATATTTTTTTAACATCGTCGGCCTAAAATATTTATAGAAGCTTCTTTGATCATAGTGTTGTCAATTTTAAGATATGAGACTAAAGAGAACTATATATTTTTATATAAAACAATCAGAGAAAATTAATGATGAGAAAAATTCATAATAATACGTTGTAGCTGAGTCTCGAACTCTAGATCACTGATTGTTTCGCTTATGAGATTACTAATAAACCTTGGAATTATTTTTAGTATGAATAGAAAAAAGAACAATAACATAAATGCATTTTAAGCCTCACCAAAGTTAGTTAGTGAATGAGGGAGATTTTTAATAAAATAGAAAGATAAAGTACTCTTATATCAAAATATCTTATATCAATTTAGTTAAAATTGTTAAAACTTATTAAAATCACCCCAACTTAATCAAAACCACTTAAATATTGTTATAACAGCTATGATCTGTGACCGTTATAATTGTTATACATTATAACAGTTACAATTCATAATTATTACAATTGTAATACATTATAAAGGTAGATTCGCTACCTTAGCGGCCCCCCAATTGTAATACATTATAGCAACTATGATCTATAATACTAAATGTTGTAATAATTAGGATCATAATTGCTATAATTGTACCGCTATGGATCATAGCTATTATAAGTGTTTAAGCGGTTATGATTATGTTGGAGCAATTTGATTAAGTTCGAGCAATTTTAATTAAATTGGTAAATGATATTTTATATAAGAGTGCTTTGTGTATTGATTTTGATTAAGTTGGAATAATTTGACCTAAATTAAGTTGATCAAAATTGATATTACACATGTAGTTGCGACTCATAGTTGTTACAACATTATTGGTAAAGGATAATTTTGAAATAAAATATAGAATGAAGTGCCTTTAATAATTAATTAAAAAAGCCATCCTTTTAAATTTTGCCTAATTTCTATCTATTAAAATTATTAATTGTCCAATTCTAACAATTTTTTTTACTAGGCTTGACTTGTAAAATGGGGAGAAATAGAGTTAGATATAGATTATTCTACGAGTTTTTTTTTATTCTGTTAATTTGAACACAAATGTCAAAAATAATTTTCTAAACTTATTGATTATGGAAAATATCAGGAAATAGAAAAAGAAAAATAAACAGAATGACCAAAAATATTATTAGTCTAAAAACTAAATCTAACATCAACTAAATAATTTTTAAATAGATCCAAAATCTTAAGAGGCAAAAGACGATAATAATCCTAATAGGGAAAAAATTAACAAACAAAGAAAAAAATCTTCGAATCCTCCTATATTAATCATCCCGAGTTGAAAAAAATTCATCCTCGAATTTAAATAATATCATATGGTAGCTCAAGAGAAAGATCCTTTGACATCAACTCGGTAATTCTTTGTTGTGGATAAATACGTGCTAAATATAAACTAACATGTTTGGCTATTGAAAAATATTTAGAAAATGCTCCTATTTTCTCTGCTAATGTATTAAAATCACAATCTTCAATTCCTTTAACGATCAAAAAGTCAAGAATTAGAATAATGCTCCTATTATTGCAAGTAACTGTATTCCATAGCTTCTCTATCTCTTCAAGAAATTGATTTGTATACTGATGGTCTGTTAGTTCAAGAGCCTTCTTCACTTCTAAATCCACTTGCATGTTAGTCTATATAATATTAAACCTTCTTCTTCTAAGATATCTTCTTCAAATTTGTTATCATCCATCTGATGCTCATCATGGTCTGTGTCAGGATGAGAGGGTTCATGAACTTAATCCTTCTCCAAGCCATTACTATCTTCATCATCTTCATCAATTTCTTCTCCCTGATCCCTGACATATTTTCATCAATGAATTCATCGTCTTCCTTGTCACTACCTTCAGTGCCTTCCTCCAGATAATCAACGACCAATCTCGCACCCTGCCTCAACATATGAAGTAGTTGGAACAAAATTTGAGTGTAACCGAAGAGAAGAAAGTGACTTTTCATCTTCTACCAATCAATGATCTTGACTTTGTACTATCTGTCATGTGATCGTCGCAATTGCTTCCACCAAGCTAATGCTCAGCCTTTGAGCTTGATGGCAACTAGTTTAACTTTCACGCGACCGGACACTTCCTAATAATGAAAAATTCTCTCCACTTCGTTAATCCAATCAACAAATTCCTCTACCTGTAACGTATCAGCAAACTCAAGTAGATCATCCTCTAAACCGAAGTCTATATGATACTCCTCTTGACCATGGCATTCCTAGAACTAAGCATGATTGTGATATGGGTTATTGAAAGAGAAACCATAATCACAATAAAATATCTCACAATCATCAAAATCCCATGCCACCAGACGCTGGGTTAATTTTACGACTTGCCTCTATAAATCCTCAATCTTCACATCCTAAATGTAATGATCATGTTGTTGGGCTTTCTCAATCGAAACCTATTTGTCATTGATGTGTGTGTTGTATGCATAGTTACATACTTTCATCTCTTTTGCACTAATTTTACTCTATTAGTCCGGAGAACTACTTTTTGCACTTTTTATTGACAAGATGTGAGTTTGGAGTTTAATTAGAGTTAAAAATCCTTAGAAAGGGAGTCAACGACAAGGAACACGCTTTGATCATCTCCCATGACACGGGTGTGTTCCTCCAAATGAAGTTTGACACAAAACAACAACAACAACAGGATTTCCAACACTTTCCACGGGCACATCGTGCCCCCTGGCACTATTAGTATTAGTCCTAGTATCAATTATGAGATGATTGACAAGGACACTTTTTGTATCATATTTTATTAATTAATAAAAGATAAAGTTGGTTATTATATTTACATCAGTTCAATGTCGAATGAATAAGTATAATAATATCCTAGGGTAATAGGTTCTAGTCTACAACATATTAATTGGTAGAATTAATATTGAAATATTATAGATATATATAGAATGCTACTCTTAACTATTCCTAGCTAGTCAAGCATTAATATACAAGAACAATATTAATACGTTAAGACTAACATGAAGGTCAACGGATGACTTAATCTTATAAGTCATGGATATGAGATATCAGGTTGATATATGGATATATATTAGATAATATATATTGAGTGACCCGCCATGAAAATGTTTCATGTATCATTATATGAGTGTCATAAACATTCTTATAGTGACTATTAGTATGAATAATCCTTAAACCTGAAGGCATTATGGTTCCCTATATAAGGAGTTGTATACTTGGGTGTCGGCAAACGTCATCCGTTACAAGGTGAACTATAAAGTCAATCATTGGGTATACAATAAGTTATACGGAGGGATGTGAGTGATGTAGATGGGATCTATCCCTTTCATATGACAAAAGTGATATCTGTGGGCCCCTTGATTAGTAGGACACAAGAATACATGACCATGCTCAAATAAGTTAATATGAGATATTGAGCTTATTTGTTTGAGTGTGTCTACTTAGAGATCAAGAAATACAAAGATTGATAAGAGCATAACACGGTTTATGCCTCATTGATCAATCTAGATATCAAGGATAGAAGCATTGAGTCATACAAGATAATAGTCACGTACAAGTTAGATCGAATCTCAACATTCTCGTCACTTAGGTAGCAATGATATATTATTGGATGTCACTCATTGCTTATGTATCTAAAATAGTTTTAGAGACATTGCCAATGTTACGAGAACCTATTGGGTCATATACAAAAGACAAGTTGATTTGGAGATGGGTTCATATGATGGATTATTGGATTAGGTCTAATCCGAATTGCACTCATTGAGTTAGACTCAATTGCATCTAACTATTAGATTAAGTCTAATTTGAATTAGACTAATGGAGTCAATTCAGATTGATGAGGATCAATGAGTTAGACTCATTGAGTGAACTTGAATTCACCAAGGAAGAGGAAAGATCAAGACTTAATTGGATTAATAGAGGACTTAATTGGATTAATGGAGAATTAATGTCAATTAAGGAAATTAATGTCAATTAAGACTCATTGGGTGAATGAATACAAAAGGTAGTTTTGATTCATTTAGTGAAAAAACTTGTGCTCTTCCTCCTCTTCTTCTCTTTTCCTTCTCTTTGGGCCGAAACCTCATGGTTGCTAGCACAACCTTGGTTGGTTTTGTTCTCCACTTCGTGAGTTTATGAGATGGATGAAAGGCTTGTTCGTGTGGATACCGAAAGAGGTACGGACACATGATCATGCTTGTTGGAAAGTATACTAAAAGTCTATCTTTTGTAAACATTTATTTTTGAAATAAAAGAATCATATTGGTCAATATCTACATTTATTTGTTAAATGTAATTATTCAATTAATTTATATAGTAGATAACATGGTGTGTGATGTCACACTCAGAAGATCATGTTGTCGGTTCTTTATAAATTATAAACAGTTGCTCGCGACTAAGATAGAAAGGAACAAACCATTAAAATAGTTGTAGTGTAATTAAGTATTAGTTTATCTTGACTAATAAATTATACTGGTACACTCTAAGTGTATTGAGTAGGACCATTTTAGGAAAGTTCTTTTTGTACTGACTTAATAAAAGAACTAGACCTTAGTTATTATGAAAGTGTGTACTCTTAATCCTAATATAATAACAAGCACATATATTTAGTATTTATTTCTTTAACTTATCAAAGGGTGAGATTTAGCTTGATAAATCAATAGGCCCGATAAGTTGGGAAATGATATTACTTATAATGTGTGTTGTTGATTATAGAAGAAAACTGTGTCCTAGTTATCTAGGTTGAGAATGTCCTCAAGAGGAGCTCATAAAGATTGTCATGTTAAACCCTGCAGGTGAACTTAGTCCGACATGACAATGAAATTGAGTGGTACTACTCTTGGAGCTAGATATTAATTAAGTGAGTTGTCAGTAACTTACTTAATTAGTGGACATTCGTTATCTTAAACACAGGGAGACTAACACACTCATAATAAGAAGGAGCCCATAATGTAATTTGGGATTGGTGTGGTAGTGCGATAATAACTCTCTAGTGGAATAAGTTATTATCGATGAACTTGAGTTATATGTTCGGGGCGAACACGGGATACTCAAGCTCATCAGAAGGCCAAAACCAATTTCTCCTCTAGGTCTCTGTCGTAGCCTCATTAAAGCCTCAAGTCCATCCAAAGAAAGGCCCATCTTGGTGTCCAAGAAGGGAGCCGGTCCATTGCTTGGTGACCAAGCAATGACCGACCACATTATCCTCTTAAGGGGTCGGCCCCTTTGCTTGGTGCCCAAGCATGTAGGGGCTGGCCACAATAATTCAAACTAGGGGTGTTTTGAATTTTTAAAATCTTCTCTTTGTAGAAAATTACAAGTTTTAAAAGAGAGATTTTAAATTTAAAAACTTTCCTTATTTGAATTAGGCCACATGTTTTAAAAGAAAGTTTAAAAGATTTTAAAACTTTCCTTTTTTAACCATCCTCATGGTTTAAGAAAAAAAAAAGGAAGAGAAGTTATAAAATTTAAATTTTCTATCACCATGTTAAAAAGGGAAATTTTATAAGAGAAGTTTTAAATTTTAAAACATGGTTTTAATTTTTGAAACTTTCCTTTTTTAACTGCTACTTTAGGAAATTAAAAGAGAGCTTGTAAAATTTTATAAGGGTTTATAAAATTTTATAAAAAATTATTTTTCCTTTTCCTTGATGAGCTGGCCGGTCGCCTTGCTTGGTGCCTAAGCAAGGAACCGGCCAATCAAAATTAAAACCAATCCATGATTTGGTGATTGATTCAATCAAAAGGAAAGAAAAGGAAAAATTAAAAGGGAAAAGGAAAAATTAAAAGGGAAAAGGAAAAACTAGAGGAAGATTTTAATTTTTATAAAAAGTCTTTCCTTATTTACCTTGAGCAAGTAATATAAAAGAAGGGGAGGGAAGGCCTCATGAGATATCAATTCTTATTCTCTTGGTGGAGTCTCTTTTGGTGGCCGGCCCTCCCTCTCCCCTCTTCTTTTCCCTTTGCTCTCTTCTCCTTGGTGGTGGTGGTGGTCGGATTTTAGAGGAAGAGAAAGAAAGCTTTTGGGTGGTGTTCATCTTGGAGGATCGTCGCCCACACGACGTCCAAGGCGAGGCGAGGAATACGCCAGAAGATCTCGAGGTCATTAATATACAAAGAGAAAGTATAATTAGCAATTATTTTCCGCATCATGCTAGTTATTTTTCTTTGTAAGAATTTCAAACACAAGAGGCATTAGATCTAGTTTTTCGAATTTATTTTTCGAGTTTGTGTTTTCTTTGTTTTTCGAATTTGTGATTCGATTGTTCTTTTTGGTTAAACCTAGAGTTATTTAAGGAAATTAAATATTAGCTTTCCTTAAAAGGCTTTGTCTAGGCGGTGATGGTTGCTCCCATATCCAAGAAGGTCATGTGCCTCGCCATGTAGTCCTGGAAGCCAATTTTGGAAATTAATATTAAATGAAATTTATAACATAGGTGGATTTGGATCAATAGTGTTAAGTTCCGCTTGCGATCCAAATCTAAACCATCAAGAACAGATAAGTTAAATTTGGAATCAATGATGTTAAGTTCCGTCTGCGATTCCTAATTTAACTTCTAAAGAACACAATAGGTTGTTTAGGAAAGGTTTGACACTTGTACAAAATTTTTATACAGTAGAACCGGTACGATCTTCCTAGGACCAACCAACAATGCTTAGATCCTTATTGTCGGGAGTTCGTGTTTACCCAACAAAGGTATAACTCCCTTTAACAAACTTAGTATATGATTTTCTCCTTCGCATGGATCTTTTGGAAGTATCTAGTTAATTTTTTCACTATGCTTTATGTGTGTTTAGCGCTATAGATCCTTACAATGGTATCAGAGTCACTTGTAAAGGCATATACTAAGTTGTAGTTAGATTTTTATATGTGATATACACTACAAAAATAGCCACGAATAACGACTGAATATTCCGTTGGCATTCCGTCGATGAATGAGAATTCCGACGGAATACCGACGAAATTATTGATATCGGTAAGAATTGGGTCAGCGCTTAATTTACCGACGGAAATGATATTCAATCGGCAACTACCGACGGATTAATGTATTCTGTCGGTATATGAAAGAAAACTTATCCCGTAGGCAAAGGGCAAACAAATCTTAACGGAGGTTACCGACTGAATAAAATTCAGTCGGTATATTCCCAACGGAATTACCTATTCCATCAGTAATTACCGACGGAATAGGTAATTTCGTCGATGGCTCCCGACGGAATACTTAAGTCCGTCGGCAACATACCGACGGAATACCCATTTCCGTCGGTAACTATCGACGGAATAGGTAATTCCATCGGGAGTTTATCGAAGATGTACTGTTTCACTTCGATAAATTTCCAACGGAACGTGTACTTCCGTCGGTAATATGCAGTAAAAAAATTGAAATGCCTCCCCTGCATTTCCCACTTATCATATATACAATTTTTATACAATAAAAACCATCACAAACGATGGTAACACAAACACAAGTCAGACATCAAACACAATCCACACAATCAACACAACATACAATATACTCACAAACAAATGATAAACTATCTAAAAAACAATACAAAACATACTAATAAGTGGTAATATCTCAAAAATTCAATACAAAATAAAATATAACTATCCAAATATCAAGTACTGACAATCATAAATATCCAAAAGTACTGACAAGTGAAAGTCAAATACAAAATATCCAAACGTACCATGATACATCACCTACACATATATCCAAATATAATCTTGTAAAAGTCAAATAAAAGAGATTATAATCAGACTGAATCGATACAAATGTAATATCTAACTAAAAAATTATAATATATAACTAATTTTACATGTAAAAAAATTACCTGGATTAAATTGTAGATATCCAATGATAGTACAGTGGTGAATGTATCAATATGAACTCCTGAAAAATATAAAACACTTAAGATAAACATCTTATAATATCGTAATAGAATAAATATATTTGACTTAACTAATTTATAAGAAATTCTTAAAAAAATCAAGTTATAGTTAAACATACCTCAAAAAAATCTAAACATCGGCGGAGTCTGATGGGTCTCAAGTCTCCTCTGACTGGGGCTGCTGTGAATGAGGCTGCTGTGATGGGTCCCATCTAGCAATGATTGCTCGCATCTAGGCCAATGCCTGCTCCTGAGTAGCCCACTTCTTCTCCCACCTCTGATCCATGGTAGTCATCTGAGTCTTCAATTCTTGGTTTTCTTTTCTTAATGACTGCACCTCAGAAGAAGAAGAAGAAGAAGAACTCGCACGACCCCTAGGAGTCCTCAAGCGATCAAATACCACCTTGGCCTGGGAGCCAAGGCCGTAGAGGGAGGAGTTCTTTGTCCTTCCACCCACAACATCATAATAAATTTCGTTTATTTCCTGGGTGGATATATCCTGTGACTCCCCTCCCTCTACTGGTGGTTGAGATGCCTGAGCAACCCTGTTTGTCATTTCCTCCTGTGTAAAAAAAAATTACAATTTATCTCTTATACATAATTATTAAAGCTAATTAATCATTATTAAATATTAAATGTAAATTTCAAGTTAATAATTCAAACCCCAATGTTCTTTGATCGAGCATCAACATATGTGACATCCTTTCTCTGGTGAGTCTTGAGAAAGATCTCCAGGTAAGTAGGTTGTCTTTCTAAAGAACGCTCCTGCATGCACAAATAAGTTTGACTAAAATTATACAAGTTTATTAATAAATAAAAATTTGATTTATATAACTTTAAATTAAAATCACCAGATCCATAGCGTGCTCAACAATGGATCGAGATCCTGATGTATGCCGAGCAGATCCAGTACTCGGGTCACCTGGCTCTGTATTCCTATTCGCTCTTGCTTTTAGAGCCTTTGTCTGCCATCTTTCTGTAGATCAAGTGGTCGTCCATGCACTCCAGATCTCGTCGGATACATAAGCTGGCCGTGTGCCATCCTTTCTCATATAGTATAATAGGTCTTTGTACAACTTGGCATAATAAATATTCCAAGTTGTTGCAAATTCTACCTCGTGCCCATCCTCCCACGTATATTTTTTCTGCAATTAAAAAATAAAATTTTAGTATATTAAAGGATACATATAATATACTTATTCAATTTACTTACCATAAATTCTTGATAATAAAAATCCTTAGTTGCAGCATCTACATGTCTCCATGTAGTCCCAGATATGCAGATTCTTTCCTTAAATTTTCGTGTGATATATGTCGATACTCGATGGCCGTCGGGAGTAAATCTACATATAAGAAATATTAAGACATAAGATATATGTTATAAATAAAGAACTTGAAATACTAATAATAAAAAAATACTTACGACTCTTCAACAACCCTAAGGACGGTGGATCCACGGAGTGGTACTGGAAGATCTGCCATGATACCTTATATCTACAAAAAAAATATTACAGCACATCATAATAAATCTTTACTAACATGATAAATAAGCAACAAAACATGATTGAAGCATAACTTACGAGATGAATAATAATACTAAAATTTAATAAATGCTAGACTCTGGAAGCATTTCTACTCAACATTATCAGCTTGTAAGTCGTCGTCGCTAGACTCTATTAGTTCAGCAAAATCCTCATTGTTGGATTTCTCTCCATCATCTATCTCCTCGTCAGTGGCATTACCATCTACAAGTAATTGTGATGTAGATTGGAGTTGTGAATCAACCGAATGTCTCTCTACTTCCTCATTCTGAAATGCATCATAATTTTGAGCAGTAATAGTGTTCGGCATTTCTATGGTCGAACGAGGCTTCAATCAACAAATAGACAACCATTCACTAGCTCTTCTTCTCTTTGTAGGATATTCAAGATAAACAACTTGACCCGCTTATATTGCAAAAATGAAAGGTTCAAACTTATTGAACCTTCTGTTTGCATTAACCTCTACTAAATTATAATTTGGATGTATTCTGGTACCTATTCTTGGGGTCGGATCATACAATGAACATTTGAACAACATACACCTTTTTATCGGTAATGCAGGATATTCAACCTCTATAATTTCCTCAAGTCTACCATAGTAATCAAACTCAGTGTTATTGGTGTCGATAGATCCTTTAACGCAAACAAAAGAATTAAAAGTTAATCTCTGTGAATCTCATTGTGTCACATGGAATTTGAGACCATTAACATAGTAACCTGAATAGACCATTATTTGGCGAAGGGGTCCAGATGCAAGATTCAATATTCTATCATCTTGTACATTAGATATTCTGCGGTCTTTCACCTATCAAAATAGTAATAAGAAAAATTAGGATCGAACTTAATTAAATAAAAAATTATGAAAATATCTCTAACTCACATATATTTGAAATCATAATGCAAATTCGGTCTCTAACTTTTTAGCAACCTCACTTGCAATCATTGATGGATTTTGTAGGTATAATTGTTGTTTATACAAGCTTTGAAAAAAGGTAATTATAAGAAAATTAGGATATCAAGCAAATAAGTCCAACGAAATATAATCAAGATTAGAGTAGTTAACTTACTTTATGTATGATTTGACCTCATCACAGTTTAAGAGTATGTATGTTCTTACAGCATGATATTCTTGTTAAGTTAACCATCTAGAAATAGATGCACCCATTGGTTTACCAGAAAATTTGAAAATAGAAAGCATCGATGGGTCTATATTCTGAGTATCATCGGAATTTCTAGGACATTTGCGATGTGTGGCTTTAACACTATCAGCAAAATAATAAGAGCAGAAAGAAGATGCTTCCTCAACCAGATAAGCATTACATATTGACCCTTCAACTCTTGTTTTATTACGAACATTATTTTTTAATTTTCTCAAAAACCTTCAAATGGATACATCCATCTGTACTGCACAGGACCAGCTATTCGTGCCTCATATGGTAAATGTGCGGGTAGATGTTCCATTGAATAAAAAAACTAGGTGGAAATATGCGCTCCAACTTACAAAGTATGAGAGGAATGTCAGTCTCTAACTGAATCATATCGACCGTCATTATATACCTCGTTGTCAAATCTCTAAAAAAAAAGACTTAACTCTATAAGTGCTTGCCAAACATTATTGGGAAGTAAATCATGAAAAGCTATTGGAATAAGTCTTTGCATGAACACATGACAGTCATGACTCTTCATTCCAAATATCTTTAATTTGTTCATGTCAATGCATCGAGCCATATTCGAAGCATATCCATCTGGAAATTTGATTTCTTTTAACCAACTACATAAAGCTTGTTTACCATCTTTGTCCAATGTATAACAAGCTTTTGGAAACTTATTGGTTGTTTCATTCTGATGGAACTCGGGTCGGTTGACTAGTTCTTTTAATTCCTCGCGTGATTTTGCAGTGTCCTTAGTTCTTCCAGGTACATTCATCACAGTGTTGAAGATATTATCAAAGAAATTTTTCTCAACATGCATCACATCTATATTATGTTGAATGAGTAGATACTTCCAATAAGGCAGCTCCCAGAATATGCTCCTTTTCTTCCAACCACACTTGCACATCCTCACAAGATATTTATTTATCTCATCAGAATTGGGCTACGATACTGGAAGAAATCCATAACTATCTATTTGTTCAATAATTTCTTCACCTGAAGCATGGACTACTGGGGGAGGCTTTCTGACTACAACATTCTTTAGAAAATTTTTCTTATTTTGCCTAAAAAGGTGATCCAGTGGTAGAAATTTACGATGATTATCAAACCAAGATACCTTCCCACTGCAAGGCAGTGAAAATGCATCGGACTCTGTCATGCAATGTGGGCATGCTAATTTACCAGCAGTGCTCCATCCCAACAACATTGAGTATGCTGGAAAATCACTGAGTGTCCATAATAAGGCAGCATGCAATGTAAAATTAGTTTTACTTGCAATATCATAAGTCACCGACCCTACATTCCATAATTCATTCAGCTCAGCAATTAGAGGTTGCAAGAAAACATCTATTTTATCTTTTGGATTAGCTGGACCAGGAATAAGCACGGTAAAGAACATAAATTCATCTTTCATGCACATCCATGGTGGTAAGTTGTACGGTGTTAATATAACTTGCCAAGATGAATATTGTTGTCCCGACTGACCAAATGGTTGAAATTCATCTGCAGAAAGTCCCAATCTCACATTTCGTGGTTCCATTGCAAAGGAGGGAAACACAATATCAAGATGTTTCCATGTAGGAGAATCACAAGGATGACACATTATACCTCCTTCGTGCTCGTGCTCATGCTCATGCTCATGATGCCACAACATGTGGCTAGCTGTAGCTGCAGATGCATACAAGCGTTAAAGTCTAGCAGTTAACGGAAAATAATGCATCACTTTCCAAGCAATATTTTTCCTTTTCTTCCTTGGTATGCGAGTACGATGCTTAAAACGAGGGTGAGTACAGATTTTACATTCATTCAAATCACTATCTTCATTCCAAAATATCATGCAGTTGTTTATACAATAATCAATCTTCTCTACAGGCAAACCTAAACCTCTGATCAATTTCTTTGTTTCATAGAAGCTATCAGTCATTATGTTATCAGCAGGGAGCAACTCTGACATCAATTGACAAATGTCATCATAACATCTTTCTGAGAAATGATGTTCTGCTTTCATATTCAATAACCTTGTTGTAGCTGATAGTTGAGAATGCCCAGAAGGAATGTCTTCCCACACTTCTCTTTCACTAGCCTTTAACATTTCATATAGTTGTTGATATTCAGGAGTTGGTATTTCATCTATATTCGAATAATCAACTGCATTCATCGCATCTTGAACCATTGATTGCATTGAAATATCAATATTATTTGATGCTTCAGGAGCGGTAACAGTAGTCCCAGAAGATGAACCACCAGAAGGCCCAATTGGTTCATATAAATAAGACTCTCCGTGACAGTACCAATTACAGTAATTTGGCACAAAATCATTTCTACATATGTGCATTTTTACAGTATCATCATCAAGAAATGCTCTATTTTGACATTTTTTATGATTGCACGGACACCGTAACTCAGCACCATTCATACATTCTGGATGACTTTTAGCAAAGTTAACAAGCTGTTCAACTTCAGCAATAAAATCATCTCTGATAAAACTATTGTCTAATCGATTGTACATCCAAGCTTTGTTCATATACATTGTTACCTATTGAGAATATAATTTGAAACATTATTAAACTTGTATCACTTGAAACATGATAAATAAGGCATTATGTGCACAATTTCATCTCACGATCATCGTATCATATTATCGAAACTCTCCTCTCCACTAATAGAAATGTGATAAAATTTGATCCAAATTATCTGATCCATGAAACTGCAAACTATTATGATATGTAAATATATTTTCCAGGTACATCGCAATGCTTATTTTTACTCTCGCCTATTAACTACAAGATACTCTGTGATGTTGGTATGAGAAATTAAAATGTTAATGTAACGACCCGCCTTCTACTGGCTAAGTTGTGAGGCCGATCGTTACATTATGCTGTGCTAACTATTCCATGACCATCATTAAATCTAGATGCGGAAGCTGTACTAATTAAAATTTTTCTAAACTATTATCATTTCTTGGTTGTACATGTGCTAAGGGGTGTAATCTAAACTATTCATGACATATATTACATCCCCCAATGGTCAAGGAACCTAACTAAGAGTTTCTTGCTGATATCAAGCCTCCCAATCGATCCACGGATCGATTGGAATGGTCGGATCGATCCATTGATCGATCAAGGTGGCTACTGTACGTGGGGCTTAGGTTGGATTGATCCAGCACGCTACTGTGCTCGGGCAATATTCTGGATCGATCGGCTGATCGATCCAGACTGGCCAATCGATCCAGTGATCGATCCTAGAGCCTTCTGTTCGCGACAGAATTTGCTGGATCGATCGGCTGATCGATCCAGAGGCCTACTGTTCGCGGTACGAACTTCTCAATCGATCGGCTGATCAATTGAGAAGCCTCCAATCGATCAGCCGATCGATTGGGGTTTCTGATTTCGTACCAGAAGTCTGATTTCAGCACTGTTTCGTGCCTCAATCACACATACAAGTTTAAAAATGGTTAGGAAACATTCTAACATTATGTAACTAAGGTTCTAAGCATGGTAGAGTGCATGATTCACTAGTTCATGGCATTTAACATACTAAGGTGCGGAATAATAAAATGCTAAAACAAATTCTAATGTTCAAAACAAAACTCGCTGAAATTCTCTAAGATCTTTGTCCCAAGTTCCATCCACACACATCCTCATCGTTGCATTGACCTCCAGCCTCCGCTAGTCCATCTTTTCTTTACCTTTATCTACAGTATAAGGAAAAGGAAGTATCTGTAAGCTTTCGCTTAGTAAGAAACCATCTACCTCACAAAAATATGCATTCGATGCAATATGCCTTTAAAACATGCTATTTGAAATATATACTGTTTAGACTAAACATGACATACTGAAATCACTAAACATGAACACGAAAGCATGGCATACAAGCTAATCATAAACTATCATGTGTATCAATAAGAAAGAACTGAGCTGAAACATGAACTGAGTTAAACTAAAGCTGAACTAGAACTGATTTAGAATATAATCACATGACTGATTGTGAGTTTGGAAAACTATTATCATAATAGATTAAAATACATAATCATGCTGCTAATGGACCCGGTAACTGTACATGTTATGCGCGCATCTTTAACTAGACCCGGGGTTGCAAATCCCAAATTTTAGTAAGGTTTACTAGGTTATCTAAACCTAGGGACCGACTATGGGAGCCCAGCCCAAGGACATCTAGTCACGTACAGTGCCCCTACTGAAAGTAAAATACTGGATCATAGCTAACTAATTTATCTTGCTTTTACTAGGTTATCTGAACCTAGAGGCGACTGTGGGTGTCCACCCATTAGACCGCAGTCCCATATATGCTGTAGCAAGACTAACTAAGCTATTTTAAATGCTTCTATTGCATTTACTGAGCTATTAAAAATGCCTACTATAGCATTTTACTGAGCTAAGCATTTTATCGAACACTTAGTGTGCTCCAACCCTCCCCTCTATTAGGGAGACCACCTCTAGGCACCCGACGATGTCTAGAATCTCCAACTGAAAGGAGTAAACGTGTCTGGCCCATCTAGAGGTGCTCAACTAAATCCCTAAATCTGCGAGGAGGGTTAAATACACCCTATACGTCGAAAAATCTACATATAGCTAATTTAAAAGCATTCTATCTTACGAAAAGCTACTTATACTGCAAGTGAGGGGTTTCTTACCTCCTGTTCGGATTTTCTTACGATTCTAATCACTAGATTTCCAGTGGAGAAGATCCCTTCGACGATCTCCTTGCGTCTATGCGTTCCTCTCGCGGAGAGGAGCGTCCTCGTGCCTTTGACGTTGCCGGAAACCACTCCTATGGCCCTAGGGATGGAACCCTAGGTCTTCCTTGTGGTTGGCACCGAAGGAAGAAGAAAAGGAGGAGGGGGCGGCGTGACTAGGGTGAGGGAAAGGTTTTTTCTCCTTTTAGAAAAATAACAATTCCTCACTTAAATCTTTATTTATATTAAGTGGGTAATTCGGCCCAACTCAAATATAAATATAATTGATTCCCTTTCTTTTCAGCACTGCCCTGCTGGGTTCACTTGGTTACTATAGCTATCTATAAGTCGTAGGACCCAATAGGTCTCGGGTTCAATTCCCGCGTAGGCTATTTTCGTTTTCTATTTATTTTTGCTACTTCCGCTAATCTAAAAATTCCATAAAAATATCCTAAAATTCCAGAAAAATACTAGGATATTTCTAATAATTATTTTGAGAATTTTCGGGCGTTACAGTTAAACATAACTTTGAACAATCCTTTTTCCAGTTTTCTTTAGTTAAATTAGATATCTAGCTGTCCTATAAAACATTAATAAACCCTTTGTTCATGTAAACACATTAAATGTCACATATTGGCAAATATTTTGTTTAAGCTAGTTTATGAAGATTTGCATGCTAATTGAAGAAATGTAAAGGATGTTCAAGTTATTAAGTTGACTACTACAAAGAATGTTCGAGTTATTAAGTGTCACTATAGTTTGATGAATCATCAAACATCAGTAATAGCAATTGGATGTTGTTCCAAAAAGTCATGCCCGTTGCTTTTTGTAAGCTTTCAGCCGTCGCTTGCTCGCTGCCTGCGGTTGGCCTGCCGCGAGCAGCTGCCTACGGTTGGCCTGCCGCGAGCAGCTGCCTGCAGCTGGACTGCCGCGAGCAGCTGCCTACGGCTGGCCTGCTGCAAGCGGCGGTTGGGTTGCCGTGAGAATCCCCTAGCGACGGCCCGCCAGCAACGAGCAGGCGACGCCGTCCATGTGAAAACCAACAAATGACAGAGGAGAGCGAGGAGCATACCCGAGTCGCTGGTTGCGGAACACGGTGAACGGGAGAGGGCACGAGGCTGCTGGACACAAAGGAGATCGCCGAATCACCGGAAAAAATCGCCGACAGAGAGAAAGAAACAAAGGTCGCGCAAAGAGGGGAGGGCTCCGTGCCCTAATTCTAATCTGTTTTACCGATAGAATTACGGTTCTGTCGGTATTTATCGACGAAATTATAGTTCCGTCGGTGTTTACCGACGGAATAAAATATTTCATCGGTAAATACCTCCGGTTAACGGGTCCGCGTTAACCCTTTTTAAACCAAATGGGTACGGTTTAGAAATATTACCGACGGACATTACATTCCGTCGATATTTTCTGACAAAATTAACGTTCTGTCGGTAGGTTATACGCCCGCACTCGTTAAACTCCGTTAAATTGAAATTAAATTGAAAATCTGTGGCATTTACCGATGGAATTTATAATTCCGTCAGTAATTACCGACGAAATTTATAATTCCGTCGGAAATCACCGACGGGATAATATCCCGTCGGAAATCCCCGACTGAATTATATTCAGTCGGAAACTATCGACAAAATTATGGTTCCGTCAGTACTCCCGTCGTTAATTACAGTCATTTTTGTAGTGATAGAAATTGCATAAGATGTTTACTATGATTTACATGATTATGAGTCTTTGTTTTGTTGGGAACAAAACAGTTTATGTTGTGAGCAGCAAGATCTTGGCCAAACTGATGTGAACAGCAAGATCTAGGTCAAACTGTTGTGAACAATAGGGTCTCAGTTTTTGTGGATAACAGGGTCTCAAGTATGGCAGCAACTCATACAATGAGTATGCAAAATAATTTAGCATCGGGGGCATTGCCCCCTCACCCCTGTAAAATAATTTAGCAGGACCACTATGGTGTTGTAGCTCATAATTTTTTATTGAAATCATAGTAGATTTTATGTCAAAGATATTATAAATGTTATATGACATGGTGCATAGTTATAGCCCTTAACCCCGATGTGATTGAATGTGTGTATGTTATAATTCATAATACGACCTGCATGTCGTCCCTCTCTTCTTTTTCATTCTTGTTATAAATTTAGACTATCCTCGAATGCAACTTGAGATTTCTTTAGATTTTGTAATGTATAAATTAGAAAAAGAACTATTCTACTGGACGATGGTGAAAAAGGGAGAAGGATAACAACACACGACGACGAAAGAAGTACTTGGAGAAGATGCCTTTACCTAGGTTAATCTTTTGATCTTCTCATTGGCTTGAGAAGATCATAGTTGATGGGGTCATAACCATGTTATGTTTTATTTAGCATATATGTTGATGTGTACCATGATTGTATCTAATGCATGTGTAGTTTAATCGTAATTAGGTCTTTTTATGTCTACCAAAGTTTGGTACTCACTACTACCTTGATCAATTGTAATCAGGTTTTGTCAAAACAAAGTGACTTGATTTATCTTGGTAGAGTGAGATAGGACAATTGTGATGTCCTACTATTAAACTTTGGTTGTGACTTAACTAAGTTACCTCAATTGAATTAAAAACTTAGAGGCATATCTCATACGAGGTAATTCAAATTATACTAGTCTTGGGTGATTAGCCAAAGCTAACTCAAGATGAGTTATAATATGGATTTCATAAGATGGGCAAACAAACAAATAGTCTTGTTCACCCAATGATACAAAAGTTACATATGATGTAATTAGTAAACGTTGCCTACCTAAGTTATACTAAGTCTTAGGCGATTAGCCAAAGCTAACTTAAGATGAGGTATAATATGGATCTTGTCCCATTTGAATGTTATTGCTTGTGGGTATAGAACTTGTAGTATGGGTAAAACCACATCCATGACTTGCTCCTACCAAGTTTTATAATTCAGTGGGAGAATCATTTAATTAAAAATATAATGAAATAATTTGAATATGATACTTATTTCTGTATTTTATTATTGTAGATCACTATATCATCAAATACGTTGAATATACTCTCTCTGCGATCTGTCCTTGATAAGGACAAGTTCAATGGAGCTAATTTCCTAGACTCGTATAGAAACTTGAGAATTGTCCTCAAACAAGAAAGAAAATTGTACGTCCTAGAGCACCCATTCCTGAAACACCCCCACTACTACTCTAGAACTGATGTGTCATGCCTTATGCTTTCTACTATGAACTCTTAGCTTCAGAAATAATATGAGAACATGGATGCTTATGATATGGTTGAACATCTCAGACAACTATATCAAGAACAGGCAAGGCATGAGATATTTTAAATCTCTAAGGCTCTATTCCTATGCAAGATATAAGAAGGAAGTCTCGTAGAACCTTATGTACTCAAAATGATCGAGTATGTGAAGAACCTACAAAGGTTGGAATTTTCACTAGACCAAGAATTGACCACTGACCTAATTCTGCAGTTGTTGCTTGAGAGCTACAGTTAATTTGTCATAAACTATAATATGAATGAAATTGGCAAACTGTTGTCTAAGATGTTGGGCATGTTGACAAATGATGAACTCAACTTTAAGAAGGCAAAACCTAGTACCATTTTGATGGTACTAAAGGGCATAGGCAAATGGAAGCCCAAAGGTAAGGATAAGACCCAAGCCAAAGGTAAGGGCAAGACTCATGCATTGAAATCCAAAGGTGGGGTTGCTAAGGAATGAACCTATTTCTACTGTGTTGAGACCGGACACTAGAAGAGAAACTGCAAGTTGTACCTAGAGGAAGTGAAAAGGAAGAGAAGTGTGACTTCTACCTCAGGTATATATGTTATAGAAGTCAATCTATCTATTCCTTCTTCATGGGTATTAGATGTTGGTGCGGTTAGCACTAACGATTTAACCCAGGTTTTGATGAATGACAAATAGGTTAAGTTAGTTTTGTTGTTGTCTGACACTTTGATCGAGTGTGCAGGAGAAGTCCAGTTAGGTCGAGGGGCTGACCGGATAGCTGGCGAGAAGTCCAAATGGGTCGACGGGCTGACCGGACGCTTGGCGAGAAGTCCAGCTAGGTCGACGGGCTGACCGGATAGCTGGCGAGAAGTCCAAGCGGGTCGACGGGCTGACGGGCGACGGGTCGACGGGCTGACCGGACGTCTTGCAGGTAAGTAAGGTAAGTCACTGGAAGGGAGTGACTGTGAGGACGCGTTCCCAGGAAGGGAACATTAGGCGTCGATCCGGCTTAGATCCATTTCGGATATCTAAGTCGAGATCGTGACTAGATTCCGGTCTCGGAAAGACGGAATCTAAGTTATACTCTTTTTATTTATCCGTTGAACTTTAACTGTGCTGACAATCTGTTTTACAGGATATATATTTGCCTCGGACTAACTTTGTTTTGCAGGAAAAGGGAGTTTTCTGGAACAAGGTGGTCCGGGCACCCGGAGGGGATCCGAGCGCCCGGAAGGGATCCGGGCGCCAGGAAGGGATCCGGGCGCCCGGAAGGCGAATTCTATCCAGCCGAGTCGTCGCCACGTGGAGCATCATGGTTCGTGCAGCTACGTCACATTCCAGGCGCCCGGAGGGGATCCGGGCGCCTGGAACAGCATATAAAAGAAGCCCCAGACAGGAGCTTCAGATCAATCAATTAAGCTGAGAATTCTTCTACTGCTGGTCTTGCTGCTCGACGTTAAGTGCGACGCCAACAAAGCTCCGACATTACGCTCCATTCTTTTCCCTTCTTGTCGGTATTTGTTTTCAGTTTTCATTAGCATTCACTGTACGGTTCTTTTGTAATCATCATTTCGAATTGCTAGTGATTGCCCAACGAAAGTGGTCAAGGACCACGGGCCTTCGAGTAGGAGTCGTCACAGGCTCCGAACGAAGTAAAACATTTGTGTCTATTTTAATTTTCCGCTGCGTTTACACTCTAAGTTTTCGAATCGATATTCACCCCCCCCTCTATCGAATCTAACGGTCCTACAAGTGGTATCAGAGCAGGTACCGCTCTGATTTGGTGCAACCACCAATCAGACAGGGGGTGAATTTTTTTTTGGTTCGATAATTAATTTTAAAACTGGTGTTTCGTTAACTTAATATTTTTCTAATCAATTTAAATTAGTGCAACACGAATCTATTTTTTTTCTATTTTTCTCTTCCCGCACTACTAATCCAAGACCAAGTCTTGGGATATTTTTTGGTTATTTACCTGTGCACAGAATGTCCCAACAAGAAGGATTTAGCACAGTACAACCTCCACTCTTCAACGGGGACGACTTTCCATACTGGAAGAAGCGCATGGAGGTCTACCTCAAAACAGACTTCGACCAGTGGATGAGCATTACGAGACCCTACAAAATTCCAGTGGACAACTCCGGGAATCTAGTGGATCCTGAAGACTGGACAGCAGATCTGAAGAAAAAAGCATCAACAAAAAATAAAGCGATCAACACTCTACAGTGCAGATTGACAAGAGAAGAACTGAACAGAGTCGGTCCACACAAAAACGCTAAAGAGCTATGGGACAAGTTGATCGAACTGAACGAGGGAATGTGCGACGCTAAGGTAACAAAACGAGACCTACTTTTAAATAAAATTTTTAATATAAAAATGCAGGAAGGAGAAACAGCGAATCAACTCCACGCGAGGATTAAGGACATCCTCAATGGGCTTCATGCGATAGGCCACCAGATGGAGAACAGAGACTTAATAAGGTACGCATTAAACGCCTTTCCACGTAATAGTTTGTGGGCATCAATAGTGGATGCCTACAAAATTTCTAAGAATCTTTCTGAATTAAAATTAGACGAGCTTTTCTGTGAATTAGAATTACACGAACAAACTAATGTTGGAGCCGAGAAAGGTATAGCTCTATTTGCAGGTTCCTCCAAAGAAAAGAAAAGCAAGCCTGAATTTGAAGAAGAATCTGACCAAGACTCCGAAGACGAAGA
Source organism: Zingiber officinale (assembly GCF_018446385.1). Taxonomy (NCBI): domain Eukaryota; kingdom Viridiplantae; phylum Streptophyta; class Magnoliopsida; order Zingiberales; family Zingiberaceae; genus Zingiber; species Zingiber officinale. Next base: position 120,094,177 of record NC_055989.1, read on the forward strand.
ACACCTGGTGAACTTGGTAAGAAAAATGTTCACCAGGAGAAAGAGGAGCTTCAGCAAAAAGGATCTTCAAAAGATCAACTCTCCCTCAGAACAAAAGAACGTGACTTGCTACGGCTGCAACAAAAAGGGACACTACAAGAACGAATGCCCAAAATTGAAGTTCGGCAAACCAAAGCCAACCAAAAAGAAGGCACTCAAAGCAACGTGGGACGACTCCTCGGACGAATCGGAGGAAGAAGAGCAGAAACATCAGAGCCACCTCGCACTGATGGCCCGCGAAGCCGAAACAGAAAACGAGTCGGAAGATGAAGACGGGTTTGAACCCGAAACAAGCCACGAGTCCGTACTCGTTTCCGAAGGCCCGAATGAGGTATACTTTAATTTAAACAAAAATTTTTTTAGAATTATTTCCTGTTTAAATAGTAAATTAACTAAATTAGAAAATGAAAACAAATCACTTCTTGAGGAAAATCAAAACCTCAAGGAACAAATCATAAATTCAAATCCAACTCAAGATCTAACACTTGAGGAAGAAAATTTATCACTAAAAAATGAGATTAACAAGTTAAAAGAAATGCTAGAAAAATTTACAACAAGATCAAAAAATTTAGACTTAATCCTAAATAATCAAAAAGCATGTTATAATAAAACCGGACTAGGATATAAGTCGAATTCAAATAAAACCTTCAAATCATTAATAACCCAATACAAATCAACCAATCTAGCTTGGGTTCCGAAAGCGTGTCTGACCACGCAAGTAGGACTTAATCAATATTATATACCTAAAGAAAAAATACATTATATAAAATCGAATAAACCAAACCAAAATCCAAAATACAAACCTAAATCAAATTCAAAATCTAAACAGTTTAAAGATCAACAAAATTACCACCAAGTTAACCATAACTATAAAAAGAATCGACACAAGCCTAAAATCAAAATCTATTAAATGCCAATAATTCAGGGGAAGGCTCCAGAATAGCTGGCACCTCCAAAACTAACTTACCCGATAGGGTAACCCAAAATTTACCAACCCGGCAGGGTAATTAAGATTAGTTAAAAAGAGACCAAGTTTAACTTGAATCATGGTACTGGTGAAATTTTTGGATGATAGTACGTTAGGGAAGCTTGGGCATCGCATGTCTAGAAAGATATGGCTTCGATCTGGTGCATTTGGCCAAGTGGAACTGACCGAAGCTAATCCTAACCAGTTAGACCAAGATTTAGTACTAAGTTCCGTGGATAGGACTATTCGGAAAACCTCGAAAGGTTGGTTACTTCTAATGATGTCCATGTGACTCACCAAGCTTAGAAGTTTATCCGAAGAATGTCTATTTGTGGAAACCAAAACTAAATCTGAATCTAACACACGTTAAACCAAAACTCCATAATTAAAAATCCAATTTCATCTCACGAAATCATAGGATTCCCTAATTGAAAATATAGATCGGGTGAGATGAATAAGGCTTCAAAATTTTAATTTTAAACTTAAAAATTAATCTCAAATTTTTTTAAAAAAAAATTTAATTTCAAAAATTCTAATTTTAAACTTAAAAATTATTTTCAAAATTTTAATTTTAAAACATAAAAAAATTAATTTCAAAAATTCTAATTTTAAACTTAAAAATTATTTTCAAAATTTTAATTTTAAAACATAAAAAAATTAATTTCAAAATTTTAATTTTAAACTTAAAAAATTATTTTCAAAATTTTAATTTTTAAACTTAAAAAATTATTTTCAAAATTTTAATTTTAAACATAAAAAATTATTTTCAAAATTTTAATTTTTAAACTTAAAAAATTATTTTCAAAATTTTAATTTTAAACTTAAAAAATTGTTTTCAAAATTTTAATTTTAAACTTAAAAAATTATTTTCAAAATTTTAATTTTTAAACTTAAAAAATTATTTTCAAAATTTTAATTTTTAAACTTAAAAAATTATTTTCAAAATTTTAATTTTAAATTAAAAAATTATTTTCAAAATTTTAATTTTTAAACTTAAAAAATTATTTTCAAAATTTTAATTTTAAACTTAAAAAAAATAATTTTAATTTTAAACTTTAAAAAATTATTTTCAAAATTTTAATTTTAAAACTTAAATTTTCAAAATTTTAATTTTAAACTTAAAAAATTATTTTCAAAATTTTAATTTTAAAACCTAAAAAAAAAAAAAAAAATTATTTTCAAAATTTTAATTTTAAACTTAAAAAATTATTTTCAAAATTTTAATTTTAAAACTTAAAAAATTATTTTCAAAATTTTAATTTTAAAACTTAAAAAATTATTTTCAAAATTTTAATTTTAAACTTAAAAAAGTATTTTCAAAATTTTAATTTTTAAACTTAAAAAATTAAAAATTTTAATTTTAAACTTAAAAAATTAAAAAATTTAATTTTAAACTTAAAAAAAATTAATTTCAAAATTTTAATTTTAAACTTAAAAAATTAATCTCAAAATCTTAATTTTAAACTTAAATTAATGCATGCTCAAAAGACTATCTTTAAATCCTACTTACTGTAGGAAACCAAGTGGATTTTGGACAGTGGTTGCTCCAAACATATGACTGGAGATCACACCAAGTTCACTCAACTCACTTACAAAAGCCTAGGAATAGTTGCCTTTGGAAACAACGGCAAACTCAAGGTAATTGGTATAGGTAATATTGAATTAAAATTAGACTTTATAATTACAAATGTCTTACTTGTTGAAAACTTTAAATATAATCTTCTAAGTATAAGTCAATTGTGTGATACTAGGTATAAGGTCAAATTTCTATCTACAGAATGCTCAATCAAACATCTAGATAATCCTACCATAAGCCTAAAAGGTTTTAGAAAAGACAACATCTATGTCATCAACTTAACCATTTCTTCCATTAAGTGTTATTTAACACAAAAAGAAGAAACTTGGTTATGGCATAGGAGGATGTCTCACACCAACTTTAGAAATATAAGTAAACTAAATGGACTTGTAAAAGGCTTACCAAAGTTACCTAACTTAGATTCAACCATATGTAATGCTTGTCAACAAGGCAAACAAACTAAATCAACCCACAAACAAACAAATCAACCACAAACTAACTCAATCTTAGAACTTCTACATTTAGACATTTTTGACTCCCATGGAGTCAAATCCATAAATGGAAACTTATATTGTTTAGTAATTATAGACGATTATTCTAGGTTTACTTGGGTAAAATTCTTAAAACATAAAGATGAAACTTTTGAAATTTTTACAAATTTTTGCAAACAGATTGAAAACGAAAAAGATATTAAAATTAAAAGAATTAGGAGTGACAATGGGGGAGAATTTAAAAATCACAACTTTAACAGTTTTTGTCTAGAAAATGGTTACCATCATGAGTTCTCATGCCCTAAAACCCCCCAACAAAATGGAATTGTAGAAAGAAAAAATAGAACCTTACTTGAAGCTTCTAGAACAATGTTAAATGAGTATAACCTACCTAAATACTTTTGGGCAGAAGCCGTTAGTACAGCCTGCTATGTACAGAACAGAACAACAATAAATAAAACTTTCTTGAAATGTTTTATAATAAACAACCAAACATAAAATATTTTAAGGTATTTGGGTGCCCAGTTTTTATCTTAAATACAAGAGAACACTTAGGAAAATTCACCTCTAAAATTGAAAATGGAATTTTTGTAGGATATTCCCTAAATAGTAGAGGCTACAGAATTTATAATAAGGTTACCTTAAAAATTGAAGAAACTACTAATGTAAAATTTAAAGAAACTAAACAAGACATAGAACCTACACAACCACCTGAGTTTGTTCAAGAAACCAACCAAACTCTAAGTCATGAAGAAGAGGAACAACATCAAGAGAATCAACCTCCTAAAACAATAAGGGTAAACCCAAATCATCCAACTGATCAAATAATTGGTGACCCAGACTTAAGAGTTCAAACCAGATCATCTTTTAGAAACATAAGTCAAATTTCATTAATTTCAAAAATTGAACCCAAAACTGTGGATGAATCCCTACTAGACCCAGATTGGATTATAGCTATGCAAGAAGAACTAGCCCAATTTGAGCGTAATGAGGTCTGGGACCTAGTCCCACCACCTAATAATAAGAAAATAATAGAAACAAAATGGGTATTCAGAAACAAACTAAGTGAAACTGGGGAAATTACTAGAAATAAGGCTAGGCTGGTTGCCAAAGGATTTAGTCAAGTTGAAGGACTTGACTATGATGAAACATATGCCCCAGTAGCCAGATTAGAATCCATTAGAATGTTACTAAGTTATGCAGCCCATAAGGGATTCAAACTATACCAAATGGATGTTAAGTCTGTCTTTCTTAATGGACTAATCAAAGAAGAAGTTTATGTAGGTCAGCCTCCTGGTTTTGAAAGTCTAGAACACCCTGATTATGTTTTTAAATTAAAGAAAGCACTATATGGACTTAAACAAGCACTCAGGGCGTGGTATGAGAGGCTAACATCTTACCTAACATCTAAAGGATTCAAACAAAGTCAAATTGACCCAACCTTGTTTGTTAAATCATTAAATACAGACATATTTATTGCACAAATATACGTAGATGATATAATATTTGGCTCAACAAATTCAGAATTTTTAGAAGAATTTATTAATCTAATGGAAAAAGAATTTGAAATGAGCTTAGTGGGAAAATTAACCTATTTCTTAGGATTACAAATCAAACAGACAAATGAAGGAAATTATATTTATCAACATAAATACACCAAAGAATTACTTAAAAAATTCGGAATGGAAAATACAAAAGAAATAAAAACACCGATGGCAGTAAACACAATCTTAGACAGTGACCCAAATGGAAAACCAATTGATTTAAAACATTATAGAAGTGCAATAGGTAACCTACTGTACTTAACTGCAAGACGACCTGATATTTTATTTGCAGTTAGTATGTGTGCTAGATACCAAACTTAGATATGCTGCAAAATCTGATTACTTTTTACAGTAACTCTACACTATGATTGTTTACCCTTGCTTATTTTTGATGAATGCCAAAGGGGGAGGGTTAGGTGGTTAAGTTAGCTAAACCAATTTTAAAATACAAACTAACTTTAAAACCACATAAATGCATGTTGTTTCTTGCATATGTTTTCACTAACTTAACCAGGTTGTCATTCCATCAAAAAGGGGGAGATTGTTGGTGCGGTTAGCACTAACGATTTAACCCAGGTTTTGATGAATGACAAATAGGTTAAGTTAGTTTTGTTGTTGTCTGACACTTTGATCGAGTGTGCAGGAGAAGTCCAGCTAGGTCGATGGGCTGACCGGATAGCTGGCGAGAAGTCCAAGCGGGTTGACGGGCTGACCGGACGCTTGGCGAGAAGTCCAGCTAGGTCGACGGGCTGACCGGATAGCTAGCGAGAAGTCCAAGCGGGTCGACGGGCTGACCGGACGCTTGGCGAGAAGTCCAGACGGGTCGACGGGCTGACCGGACGTCTGGCAGGTAAGTGAGGTAAGTCACTGGAGGGGAGTGACTGTGAGGACGCGTTCCCGGGAAAGGAACATTAGGCGTCGATCCGGCTTAGATCCATTTCGGATATCTAAGTCGAGATCGTGACTAGATTCCGGTCTCGGAAGACGGAATCTAAGTCATACTCTGTTTAATTATCTGTTGAACCTTAACTGTGCTGACAATCTGTTTTACAGGATATACATTTGCCTCGGACTAACTTTGTTTTGCAGGAAAAGGGAGTTTTCTGGAACAAGGTGGTCCGGGCGCCCGGAAGGCGAATTCTATCCAGCCGAGTCGTCGCCACGTGGAGCATCATGGTTCGTGCAGCTACGTCACATTCCAGGCGCCCGGAGGGGATCCAGGCGCCTGGAACATCATATAAAAGAAGCCCCAGACAGGAGCTTCAGATCAATCAATTAAGCTGAGAATTCTTCTATTGCTGGTCTTGCTGCTCGACGTTTAGTGTGACGCCAACAAAGCTCCGACATTACGCTCCATTCTTTTCCCTTCTTGTCGGTATTTGTTTTCAGTTTTCATTAGCATTCACTGTACGGTTCTTTTGTAATCATCATTTCGAATTGCTAGTGATTGCCTAACGAAAGTGGTCAAGGACCACGGGCCTTCGAGTAGGAGTCGTCACAGGCTCCGAACGAAGTAAAACATTTGTGTCTATTTTAATTTTCCGCTGCGTTTACACTCTAAGTTTTCAAATCGATATTCATCCCCCCTCTATCGAATCTAACGGTCCTACATTAGATACCAGTGTACATCTCATATTTGTACTAATGTACAGGGGTTAAGAAATAGTAGATCATTGACAAAGGACGAAGTGGACCTACGAGTAAGCAATGGCGCAAGAGTTGCTGCTATAGCTATAAGAACATATTCCTTATCTTTGCTCACTAAGCTTATTTTAGAACTAGAAGAGTATTGTTTTGTGCCTGCCTTAACTAAGAACATTATCTTTATTTCTCGTTTAGACAAGAAAGGATTCTCATTTATAATAAAGGATAAATATTGCTCTGTTTATTTTAATAAAATGTTATATTGTAGTGCACATCTTCTAAATAACTCTATGTTCTAGACTTTAAAAGCCCAATCTATAACATAAATATAAAATGGTTCAAATCTAATGATTTAAACTAAATATATCTTTGGCATTATCGCTTGAGTTACATAAATGAGAGTCTCATATCCTAACTCAATAAGGATGGACTTTTGGACTCATTTGATTTTGAATCATATGAGACATACAAATCTTGTCTTCAAGGCAAGATGACTAAGACTCCTTTTAGTGGGCACAGCGAAAGAGCTAATGATTTATTAGGACTCATATATACTGATGTTTTTGGGCATTTTAAAATAGCAGCTAGAGGAGGTTGTCAATACTTCATTAGTTTTACTGATGATTTCAATAAATATAGCTATGTGTATCTCATGAAACATAAGTCTGAATCCTTTGGAAAGATCAAAGAATTCAAGAATGAAGTACAAAACCAACTTAGAAAGTGCATTAAGATACTTCGATCAGATCGAGATGGAGAATACCTTACCTAAGAGTCTCATGATCATCTCGTTGAGTGTGAGATTGTATCTCAACTTACCCCACCTAAAACACCACAGTGGAATGGTGTATTAGAAGGAGAAATCATACTTTATTAGATATGGTACAATAGATAATGAGTCAAACAGATCTTTCTACTTCCTTCTGTGGGCATGCTCTAGAGACAGCTGCTTTCACACTTAATCGCGTTCCATCTAAGGTCGTCATAAGACATCATATATGATATGGACTGGGAAGAGTCTCATGATGTCTTTCATGAAGATTTAGAATGTGAGGCTTACGTTCGATGATAAGTCACAGATAAACTAGGACTCAAATTAGATAGTGTTATTTATAGGATATCCCAAGGAAATAAAGGGATATTACTTTTATAATCTCGCACAAAGTAAAGTATTTGTTGTAAAAAATGGTGTCTTTCTAGAAAGGAAATTTATTTCTAAAAAAAAACTAGCAGGAGTAAAGTCGATCTTGAAGAAATTCAAGATACACAAACTAGTACCGAAGCCTTGATGGAAATTGAACAGGTACCACAAGATGTTGTGGATTATGATTTTATTATATCACAAGAAGTTGTGGAGAAATAACCTATTCAAGTAGAACAAGCTCTACACATATCTGATAGGACTCATCGTCAACCTGAGAGATATTTTTTCTCTTGTCTGACCATGATGATGTCATGCTTGTTGGTCTCAATGAGCCTACATTTTATCAGGAAATTGTATAGGGCCCAGATTTTGAGAAATGCCTAGAGGTCATGAGATCCGAAATGGAATTCATATACATTAACCAAGTATAGACTTTGGTTGATCCACCTGAAGGGATTAAATCCATTGGGTGTAAGTGGGTCTTCAAAGTGAAGACTGACATGGATGGTCATATGCATACCTATAAAGGTAGATTGGTAGCTAAAGGTTTCGATGCTCAAGTCTATTGTGATCATGCTTGCTATTGCAGCTTACTATGATTATGAGATCTAGTAGATGGATGTCAAAACTACATTTCTTAATGAAAATCTACTTGAGGATGTGTACATGACACAACATGAGGATTTTATAGATCTAAAGCATGCTAGAAAGGTATGTAAGTTGCAAAGATCCATTATAGATTAAAGCAAACTTCTAAAAACTGAAATCTTTGATTCAATGATGCAACCAAAGCATTTGGTTTTATCAAGAATAAAGATGAATCTTGTGTCTACAAGAAGGTTAGTGGAGCACAGTCATCTTTCTCATTTTGCATGTAAATGACATACTTCTCATTAAAAATGATATCCCTACTCTTCAGTCAGTGAAGACATGGCTTGGGAATTGTTTCTCAATAAAGGACTTAGGTGAAGCAACGTACATTTTAGGCATCGAGATCTATAGAGATAGATCTAAGAGATTACTTAGTCTGAGCCAGAGTACATATATTGACAAGGTAGTTAATCATTTCGTCATGAAGAATTCCAAGAAGGGGTTCTTACCGATGTCATATGGTGTGAGTCTTTGGAAGACTCAATGCCCCTCTTCTAAGGAAGAAAGAGACCACATAGATCAGATTCTTTATGCATCTGCTATAGGGTCTATCATGTACGTCATGCTTTGTACTCACCTAGATGTCTCATATGTGTTAAGCATGACGAGCAAATAACAGTCAAATCCAGGTGAAGGTCATTGGACAACAGTCAAGAATATTCTTAAGTACTTGAGAAAAATAAGATTATTTCTTGATCTTTAGAGGCAATGAAGAGCTTGTTGTAAAGGGTTATACCAAAACTAGCTTCCAAACTAACAAGGATGATTCCAGATTGTAGTCAGGATATGTATTTTGCTTAAATGGTGATGTTGTGAGCTAGAAGAGTTCAAAGCAAGACACAATCGCTAATTCTATAACAGAAGATGAGTACATTATTGCTTCAGCTACATCAAAAGAGGATGTTTAGATCAGAAAGTTTGTTACAAAGCTTGGTGTTGTTCCTAGTATAGCGAAACAATATAACTCTATTGTGATAACAATGGGGCTATTGCACAGGCTAAAGAATCTCGCTCTCATCAACGATCCAAACACATACTAAGGCGATTTCATCTCATTCAAGAGATCATCGATAGAGGAGATGTGAGAATGTGTAAAGTATCGACTGATGCTAACATTGCGGATCCTTTGACCAAGGCTTTGGCACAGAGGAAGCATGATGGTCACACTAGGTCACTGGGTATTAAATATTTCAGTGATTGGCAGTAGTGCTAGTGGGAGATTGTTAGCATTAGCCCTAATACAATTATTAGATGATTGACAAGGGCACTTTTTGTATCATATTCATTAATTAATAAAAGACAAAGTTGGTTATTATATTTACATCAGTGCAATGTTGAATGAATAAGTATAATAATATCTTAGGGTAGTAGGTTCTAGTCTACAACATATTAATTGGTAGAATTAATAGTGAAATATTATATATATATATATAATACTACTCTTAACTATTCCTAGCTAGTCAAGCATTAATATATAAGAATAATATTAATGCGTTAAGACTAACATGAAGGTCAACGGATGACTTAATCTCATAAGTCATGGATATGAGATATCAGGTTGGCACATAGGTATATATATTAGAGAATATGTACTGAATGACCCACCATGAGAATATTACATGGATCGTTATATAAGTGTCATAATCATTCTTATAGTGACTATTAGTATAAATAATCCTTAGACCTGAAGTCATTACGGTTCCCTACATAAGGAGTTGTGTACTTTAGTGTCGGCAAACGTCATCCGTAACAAGGTGAACTATAAAGTCAATCATTGGGTATGCAATAAGTTATACGGAGAGAAGTGAGTGATGTTGATGGAATCTATCCCTTCCATATGACGAAAGCAATATCTGTGGTCCCCTTAATTAGTAGGACACAAGAATGCATAACCATGCTCAAATGAGTCAATATGAGATATTGAACTTATTTATTTGAATGTGTCTACTCAGAGATCAAGAAACATAAAAATTGATAAGAGAATGACACGGTCTATGCCTCATTGATCAATCTAGATATCAAGAATAGAAGGATTGAGTCATACAAGATAATAGTCACGTACAAGTTAGGTCGAATCTCGACATTCTCATCACTTGGATAGCAATAATGTATTGTTAGATGTCACTCATTGTTTATGTATCTAAAATGATTTTAGAGACATTACCAATATTAAGAGAACCTATTGGGTCACGCACAAAGGACAAGTTGATTTAGAGATAGGTTCATATGATGAATCATTGAATTAAGTCTAATCCAAATTATGCTCATTGAGTTAGACTCAATTGCATCCAACTATTAGATTGAATCCAATTCGAATTAGACTCATGGAGTCAAATCGAATTGATGAGGATCAATGAGTTGGACTCATTGGGTGAACTCGAATTCACCAAGGAAGAGGAAAAATCAAGACTTAATTATATTAATGGAGGACTTAATTGGATTAATGGAGAATTAAGATCAATTAATGCAATTAATGTCAGTTAAGACTCGTTGGATAAATGAATACAAAAGGGGGGTTTGATTCATTTGGTAAAAAAACTTGTGTTCTTCCTCCTCTTCTTCTCTCTTCCTTCTCTTTGGGCTGAAACATTCCTTGTGATTTCTAGCACAACCTTGGTTGGTTTTTTTCTCCACTTTGTAAGTTCGTGAGACGGATGGAAGGCTTGTTCATGTGGATACCGAAAGAGGAACAGACACATGATTGTGCTGAAATACTTGTTGTTGAGAGTTCGTGTTTATGCAACAAAGGTATAACTCTCTTTAACAAACTTAGTATATGTAAGTATCCCGTGGAAGTTTTGATGTAATCAAACCAAGTCAAGTTAAGTCATGTTATGTTTTGATGTCCTACGTCTAAGTATGCAGGAACTTAGGAGCACAGGAAGTCAAGCGAAAAACGGAGCTAGCGAGAAGAATGACACGGGAGAGAGATGACGGGCTCAGTGCATCTGAGAGACGAGGCATTGTAGAAGAGTACGCTGGTGGACGAGAATGAGGAGCACGACGTTTCCGAGGGACGAGAAGCCGGAGCAGAAGATTGCTTGAGAAGGTCGGAAGATGGGTCGGGTGACCCCTATTTCTGATGGATGAAATCACCCAAACAAGTGAAACTGGAGCGGAAGACACGGACCAATGCGGCTGGAACTGGAGGAGAAGACCGAGACTGAAAGTCAACAAAATGTTGACTTTTTGGTCCGAGCGCCCGGACTTGAAATCTCAGCTAAACGTAATGTACTGCATTCTATTGCAATGGGGATAAAGTTTTATTCCCCTCCAAGCGCCTAGAACCCTTCCAGACGCTTCGATCAGGGCTATAAATACAGCCATAATCCTAGTAGCTTAGAACAACACTTGTAAATGCTTCTCTTTTTGTTCTACTACTTATTTGTGAGCCATCAACATTGTAAGAGGCTACTTCACCCCAAGGAGTCTTTTGAGTGAGATTTAACTGTCTTAGATTAGTAATCCCCTGATTGTAAACCAAGTAAAATATCTATGCCTCTTTTTCTTTAATTAGTTTCTTAATTTATTCTATGTAAGTGTTTGTTTTATTAAAATTATAAAAGTTCCAGAAAGGTTTGTTTAATTTCTTGCAGGGTTATTCACCCCTCTCTAGTCAGCCGTCAAGGGTTCTATAATTAGTATCAGAGCGAGGACGTTTCAGGAGGATTAACTGTCGATCGAAGCAAAAGAGATGGTCATGCCAAGCATCTACCCGCCATCATTTGAGGGGGAGTTCTTATTCTGGAAACGAAAAATGGAGGTATTTTTTTAAAATAATTTTGATATAATGTTTTCTATGAAATTTGATTTTGATGTCCCCAAAAGTAAAGATGGAAAAGAACTCGAGGAGCATCTTTGGACTTAGAAGCAGCGCGACAAATTCATAGCAAATGGTAAGGTCAAGTTCCACCTACTGAGTGTTCTTCCTACTCAAGAACTCGACAAAATCGGCAACTATCAAAGCGCAAAAAAAGTTTGGGAAAATTTCTTGGAGCTCTACGAAAAATCAACAAAAGAAGAATCTGATTATGCTATGGATACCGACTCGTCTTCAAAAGTATTCGGATCTGAGGAGATCACCGGAACAACATTAATTACCGAGTACATACCCAAAGATGATGAAAGCACCTCTGAAATGAGCATCGAGAGCATCAATAAAGGGGGAGACACTGCAAAAGAAAGCAGTAATGAAAGGGAAGCGTCTACAGATGAATATATGGTAAGTCAGGTAAGTAAGTTTCCTGCAGAGCAATTATTTAAAATTGTGCAAATACTAAGTAAATCATTATATAAAAAGAGAACAAAGTATATAAAGTCAAAGAAAGAGCATGCATGCCTAAAAGAAGAATTTGAAAAACTAATAAATGAAAATATAAAATTAAAAGATAAAATTGAAAGGTTAGAAAAAGATGATTCATGATCAAATTTTCTACATGCTAATGATAGAAATTTTAAATATGATCGTGGACTTAATTAGCATTTTAAATTTCATAAAGGTCAAGTTAGAAGAATATCTCAAAAACATATTCCGAATAAATTTTTGATTAATCCAATTGGAAGGAACTTATATTGGATTCCAAAATCATGCTTAAACTGATTAATCGTTATGCAAGCGTTACTTTTATTTTGATTTCACATTCTTGCTTAGAATTATCAAATAAATAGTTCTGCATAATTTCTATTAAAAATTAATTAAAATTATTTTTTTATAAGAAAGAGAATTTCAGTATTCATCTACAGAAAAATTTTCAAATGTTTTTAACCATTGTGCTATTTTTCTATATTTTTTACAAAATTCATATTATTCAATTTACAAAATATTTTGTAGTGCTAATTTTTGTAAAAATTTATTTTTCTATGAAACTTTATCTTTTTCTCTATCTACAAAAATTTTCCTAAAATTTTTTGATCGTTGATAAAATTTTTATGAATTATTTATCCAAATGCAGATTTTTAGCATGAAATTTTTTTAAAAAAAATCAATTCTCTAAATTTTTTTTTTTTTTGAAAAATTACTTACTATTATACATTCTTAGAAAATATTTCACGATTTTTTGAGGTTAATAACTATTGTTAATTATTTTTTTAGAAAATATGAATTTATGCTGAAATAAATTTATTTATACTTAAAATAATTTTTAATCTTTGGTGAAAAAATTTAAATTCTTTTTAAATATGTTTGTTCAACTGTTATAAAATTTATTAAAAAAATTTAAGTCTAAAAATACTTTTTTAATTAAAACAAAAACGTCTTTATCTCAAATTTAAAAGTTCATTCTTTTGGATATCAGTCAGTTTTTTTTAACCCTTAGATTCTATTTCAAATTATTTTCTTGGACTATCCCATTTTAGTATGATCAAAGGGGGAGAATTAGTGAAGTCTAGGGGGAGGTAAATTTTTTTTTTTATTATTTTGGACTTGCAAAATTCATTATTATTTTTGTTTGGTTTACCCTAACTTAACTTGGGGTTGCTCACATCAAAAAGAAGAAAATTATAAGTACCCCGTGGAAGTTTAGATGTGATCAAACCAAGTTGAGTTAGGTCCTATTATATTTTGATGTCCTATGTCTAAGTGTATAGGAACTTAGGAGCACAGGAAGTCGAGCGAAAGATGTAACTAGCGAGAAGGATGACACGAGAGAAAGTCGACGGGCTCGGTGCGTCCGAGAGACGAAGCGCTGCCGAAGAGTACGCTGGCGGATGAGAAGGAGGCGTTCGGCGTTTCCGAGGGACGAGAAGACGGAGCGGAAGATTGCTCGAGAAGACCGAAGATAAGTTCGGGTAAGCTCTATTCTGGGTAACGAAATCACCCAAGCAAGTGGAACCGGAGCGAAAGACCCGAACCAATGCGAGTGGTATCAGAGCGGAAGACTAAGACTGAAAGTCAACAAAATGTTGACTTTTTTATCCAAGCACCCGGACCTGGTCCAGGCGCCCGGACTTGAAATCTCAGCCAAAGGCAACGTGGCGCATTCTGTTGTGACGGGAATAAAGTTTTATCCTTCTCTAGGCGGCTGGAACTCTTCTAGGTGCCCCGACCAGAACTATAAATCCTAGTAGCTTGAACAACACTTGTAAATGCTTCTCTTTTTGTTCTACTACTTGTTTGTAAGTCATTAACGTTGTAAGAGGCTACTTTTCCTCAAGGAGTCTTTTTAGTGATCTTTAACTGTCTTGGATTAGTAATCCCCTGATTGTAAACCAAGTAAAATATCTATGCTCTTTTTCTTTAATTAGTTTCTTAATTTTTTCTATGCAAGTGTTTGTTTTATTAAAACTATAAAAGTTCGAGAAAAGTTTGTTTAATTTCGTGCAAGGATATTCACCCTCCTCTAGTTAGCCGCCAAGGGTCCTATAGTATATGATTTTCTCCTTTTCATGGATCTTTTAGAAGGATCTAGTTAGTTTTTCTGCTGCCCTTTCTGCGTATTTAGCGCTCTAGATTCTAACAGGCATAATTGTGTCTTTTGTAGCTAACACAAGGGCAATTCTAGAGTCGGACGTGATCTAGTCGTGCCTTCCAACATGATCGTGTCCAGCACCATTTTTACGACTTGAGAGTCACACGGCCAAGTTAAGTTTTTTAACAAATTGTGGTTTGTGGGCGACGCCCTAGTATTTTTGGAAAGCCATGACAAAATTGGTCGGTTTTGAGGGCTATAAAAGGCCCCAAGGGTCTCATGTTTGTGTGAGGAAATGTTTTCCTTGATAAGAAATCCTAGGAGAGTCGTTCCCAAGGAGCTGTCAAATATTCAATCCACCATCGAGCTTGGAGTTCATCTGAGTATTCTCTTCTCTTTTTCTCCTTGATTTTGAGTTGTAAAATATCTTCTTTCATGTCTTTGCATTGTCACTCTATCTATGTAAAATAGTTCTCTAAATCCTACAATAAGGGAGTAGCCCAATTAATTTACATTCATTTAATATCCATTCATCTTTTTTTTTATCATAAAACATGTCGATCCATTATCTAGTCTTATTGTATATACATGACTATGACACTAATATGCATTTTTTATCCAACGGGATATAGAAAATGACCGAAGGTAAATCCAACTTTCCAACCCATAAAAACAGACTCGAGGAGTTGTTCACGAATGTAATTGAAAACCTCACGAAGACAACATCCGATCCACTAGAAGTATTTGACCAGGACGAACTCAAAAGTCAGCCCAGCCCATCCCATCCCTTCATCTCAATCGGATCAAGAATAATGACAAATAACAAAAGCTGGATTGGATATCCTTGTAAATTGCAAAATAATAAAACACAAATATGGAAGAACCCGTTGCTAGGAGGGTTGAAGTAAATCAAATGAGAGATTAAGAACAATCTTTTCTTTCAATAGGCAACCCCTCACAATAAATCTACCACACCCTTTAATCCAACAAGAAGAATGAAAGCCAACTAAAACAAGTCCAGATATTACAGGGAAACACAGGTAGCAAAATAGCAAGTCTTCTTCTCAACGCTGCGTATAGAGAGACAGAAATTAAGCAAAAGCCAGGCATGCACTAAGGCTATTCGACATTGCAAGGGCGTCAAGAGACAGAGTCAATGCCCGAACCACCACCATTGCTCCGTACCAAGGAACAGGGACTCCCTCGCCACCGAGCAAAGGCTTCATTATTCGGCTCGCGGTTCGTTCTTGACTCAACCCATGGCCGTGCCTATGTGCACTGTCGACTAGGCCTCGCAGTTGAGAGCCGCCTTGATCTTCTGGACGGTGCAGGAAATGAGGTTGTTGACCGTTTCCACTGACTCCACCGTCAGCTTGGCCGTCGGCTGGCTGTTCACCAGGATCTGGAACGCCACCGTCAGCAGGGAGCCGTCCTGTGGCTTCAAGCCACCGCTGCCGCCGTCAGGGAGGATGGCGAAGCCGGAAGGGAGGAGGGCGACGTAGGCTGAGTCGCCTCCGTTCATGACTAGGTGCATCGCCGGAATGTCCACCGGCGCATACACCACCAGCGAGCTGGACGCGTCAGTGCAGGTCTCCTGCAGGATCAGCATGCTGCTCTGGTTTGCGTTTGCCGCCTGCATAGTAAATCAGAGAGTCCTAATTAGAAACATGGATTACTGACAGAATTTAGAATGGTTACCCAGATCAAACGCATCTCCAAGATAATTTCTTTAATGATCAAGATTCGAAATGAAGATCTGATTCATGCCAGCAGATTATATTTTTCAACTATAATAATATATTATAAAATAAATCAACATGTCTAAGATGCTTCGAACAGTAAGAATCAAGTGTGGTGCTTGCTGCAGATCACAACAGCACACGTCTCTTATCTTTGTCAATGATCTTTTTTTTTTTATTCTAAGAAATTGAAATTCTTGGTTATGCCACCGACCTTGATGCACAAAACAAAGCGAAAATAATGGAAGTGGAGAGCTAAGATACTGACGCTGGCACGGAGAAGTGAGACAGCGTTGCCGGCGTTCTGCCCCTTGGCTATGTGAGCCATCTCCTGCATGGGCCCGCCGTTGGAGAGGATGTCCCACTGGCTCCGCTGCTGCTCGTCGCGGAGGAAGTCAAATAGCCGCTGCGGCGAGACCGGCAGCCACACTGCGGTGGCGGCGCTCAGCACCACCCCCGGAGGCTCCCCGGGGTCCGCCACGCTCTGCCTCGTCATCACCCGCACATCCTCGCCGATATTCACCCCGCCGCCCAGCTTGCTCCACTCGCGCGCAGACGACGCGCACACCCCCGCGCAGAAGTTCTCCGTCATCCTCTGCGCCAGCTTCAGCATGCTCCGCCTCCCCGCCGGCATGATCGCTGTATGGATGGAGGGACAGAACAGGAAAAAAAAAACTCCAGCATTTCTTCAAACACTCATTGTGCATGCGTTTGAAACATGTCGGTAATCAATCAAACTGACCTGCTGTGCTGTCATCGGCGGGAATGGAGGAGGACATGAGAATGGCGAGGGACTGGCACTGGCGTTGGAGGGTGGCGAGCCAGCGGCGGGCGCCGAGGGCGAGGCCGGAACGCAGCAGCGGGCGGTACAGCGGATGGATCATGACCTCGTCGTACTCGGCATGCTCCACCCACGTGACCTGCATGCCACACCGTCGTCGTTAGCACATTAATACCCCCCCTGTCTACTTGCCTGCGCGTCACAGCGAACCCTACCAATGCACGTTATCACCGCAGGACGCTTGTTATCTCTATTTCTCCGAAAGCCAAAAAGCCAAAAGCTTTGACTATCGGCAACGGTGCAAGAAGCATCGATATCCGGAACGAAGGAAAAAACGTGTGAATGCGAAACAAATACCCTACTGAACTCTATCGGGACTGCTGGGCCTTCCGGCTAATGCGCGACTGCGAGATGACCTAGCGATAATAAACTAAGGAGAAGAAGCCAAAACATGTCATGGAAGCTGGGAATAGAAACAACGGCGCTAATCGAGACGGAGACTGATTAATGCATTGAATAAGAGGGAGAGGGACGCGACTGACGAGCGATTCCATTTCTTTAATGGTGATTAATCATTAATGAATCCTGGGCAAAAGACTTGGGGTGCATGGTTGGATTAAACAATGCCGGAAAGCATGAGCTTGGGAATTGAATGCGAACGGACAGGGAGAGGCCTGGTCGCCGCGATCTCGAGACGGGGAAAGAAGCATCTAAATCTCCAATTACGATGCAGGAGAAATAATAGTGTATTGGGCTTGACTTCCATGGACCATGGAGGAGTGAGGAAGAAGAGGGAGAGATTGAATACGTGCCTTGGAGTAGCCATTGGGCGTGTCTTGCACCACGCAGCCAGAGGGGAGCCTGCGGCACTTCAGTTGGTCGCCTTTGGTCGCGTCGACCGAGACATCGACGATGGCCCAGGCGCCATCGGTGAGCTGCTTGCAGAAGCGAAGGAACTGGACCTCGCGAACAGGGACCAAGGGAGACAGCACTTGCAGCTCTGCGTGCATCTGGAAAAACACCAAAGCATCAGACTCCATCGATGTTGCTTAAGCAAATGATACTGCAGATGAGATGATCCTTTGTACTCACAAGCTGGAGGACGCCATTTTTAGTCCCGCCCACTCCGACGGAGATCACGTCGGCAGTGGTCGTTCTTGCGATCACCGAAGGGAACATATCTGCCCATCGACTCTGCTCATGAAATCCAACAACAATTTAACACGCAAAAATCAGTTTAGACATTGATGATCTCTAATAGAGCAGCATATTGAATGATTAGCTTACGGCGTCCATGAGAGTCTCAACGAGGGCGGAGCTGTTGATGACGACGACGCCCGTCTCCCTCGAGGCCTCGGAGACGAAACCGGGAGGCCTCGGCCCGAGGCACCGCGCGAAGCACTGATCGTACATGTCGTAGTTTAGCGTCTCCCTCCCGGTGTTCGAGCATAGCACCCACAGCGGCTCCTCCATCTCTGCCATCTTTACCAGTTCTTCGACGGCGGCAAGTGCAAGCTCCAGGAACACATACCTCTCCTGCGATTTCTCCACTCCGCTGAAAGCCGCTCCACCACCGGCGATAGCTCTTGTTGGAGACATAACGGTGCTCAGGGGCGGCACGGAGGCAAGACCGTTTGCGAGCTCTAAAGACGAGTTTGGAATGAAGGGGAGAGACGGCGGCGGCAAGGTAGAGAGGTTCGAGATAGGCTTGCCGAGGAACTTCCCGACGAGAGCACAGACCCGGTCGAGCTCGTCCTTGAGGCGAACGTTCTCCACCCGTAGATGTTGCTCCTCGAGGGAGATCTCGCCGAGCACTGCCGGACCACCGCAGTTGCAGCACATCGGGTTCCTCATCGCCTCCCTGATCGACAAGTTCTCCGCTCGAAGCTTGTCGTTCTCCTGCCGGAGGATTGCATTCTCGTGTCGTTCGATTTGGGTCTGCTTTCCGATCAGGATTCCGATTATAGATAAAGATCCGAAAGAAGAATAAAAAAGATGGTAAGGTAATTTTTATGTTAAGGTAATTGAAGAACACGCACCTTCATCTGCGTTCGCCGGTTCTGGAACCAGAACTTGACCTGACGGGGTTCCAAGCACAACCGCTTGCTGAGCTCCATCCTTTGCTTCTCATCCGGGTGAGGGCATTCCTTGAAGAGGCTGCAAATGGGATGAGATAAAAAAAAAAATTACATTTGCCAAAAAGGAACAGAAGCAAATGCAAGTAGATCGATTTCTTACGCTTCCAGTTCTTGGATCTGCTTAGGGGTGTGTCGGTGGTACCGTTTCTTCTTCCGAGGGTTCTCTAGCTCCAAATCGTCTCCAGATCCGCCGTCCAAGTTATCGCTGCCCGACTTGCTGTCGTTCTCATCTTCCTTGTTCCTGCGAGCCGAATCCAACTCGCCGGAGCCTATACCTCCGGCAACAGGTTCCGAGTTCTGATCTCCACGAGCAGTGAGATTGGTCTGCTGCGAAAAGGAAGAAAACTACTTCAAAATCACTCCAAAAAGGGGAGGGAAAAAAATAAGAGGAAAAGAAGCGGAGATTTACCAGCGCAAGGGAGAGGCCAGGGGAGCTGAACATGGAGGACAGATGGAGCGGAGGCGAGAGAACGGACGGATGGGTGATGGCCCTGGCGGAGGTTCCATACGCCATGTCGGCAACGAGATGAGCGCCACCTCCGTTGCCGCCGTCGAACAAACCTCCGAAACTCATCAAAGATCTCTCCTTTCTTCCTCAAATCCAAGCGCCCCTTCTCGATTCACAAATCGAATGAAAGGGAAAAACACACTAGGCGGACAAATTTAGGAACTGAGGACGAGAGACGTGAAGAAACGCAGCCGCCCTCTCCAAAATTTGATCTTAGGGTAGAAAGAAAGAGAAGGAAGCCAAGCAAGAGCGCTAGCACCTCGTTCTCTCTCCTTCACCCTCCCCTTCAGCTACTCCTCAAAACCCTAACCCCCAACCTTCCCAAACGCCATCGAAGACCCGAGAAGAAGACAGGCTCCCACCTTGGACTCTACCAGAGCGAGCACGGACGCTATGGCTCCCAGATCGAAGCTTTACGCAGCCAGTAATGGCGGACGGAGAACAGCAAGGTGAGAGGAGGTTCCTCGTCTTTATATATGCGTGGATTGTGCAAAATCAAACAAAAAGGATGGGGAGAGAGAGAGAGGGTAAAAAAAGTCCACTCTTTTTGTGAAGTCTTCACATTGGAACAGTCCAACATGTGAAAAATTTTTGTGACATCTCTGGTCTCTACTTCCAAATCACAAGTGCATTTAATTAGTTTTAAATGATTTTCCATGAATCATTTCCTAGAGTCGAGTCACAGTCATCTCTCTCCACGGATATAGTCAAATTCATATTTAGATTGAATTTATCGTAAAAAAAAATACGAGTCATCCGTGAAAGATACAAATACTAATTCAGATCTCTATTCGAATAAACCGCTATGATTTACCCAGAGTGTGTGGACCGTCATAGAGAGGTCGTTAAGACGACGAGTTCATCTTTACCATCAGAGTCGGTCAACTTAAAAATTAATCAGATTATAAAAATAATATACATAAATTATATAAAAAAAATTTGTTCCTGGACTCCCGGACTATAATGGAATGGTAAGCACAACTAAAAACTCTTAGGAATTGCTTTCTTATATGAGCTATTGCTTATACTTTTAGATCTACTAATGAACGATAAAAAATTAGTATAGGATCAAGTTAATCATGTTTAAGATTGGTCTGATGGTAAGATTTGAATATCTAAATTATATAAAAAAATTTATGTTTTTGAACGAAATGTAATAGTTGATAACAATTTATATTATGTTAGTTTGTTGAGTAATAATTTTGGATAGGTGAGAATAAGTAAGTCTAGTGATTAATTTAGTGGTTAAGAAATACAACAATCATGAAAATGATTTTTTTTTTCCCTCGGAGTGGTACGGTAGTTAAGACATATGATGTTATCACATGAGATCTTGAGGTCAAAACTCGACGTATCTGAGCATGCCTCCCCCCTGTCCTGCCATCTGTACTAATGACTGGTAGTCATTCGTGATTTACTTCCTCTGTGTTGACCTAGGAACGAGTTGACGGGAGCGCTGGGACGAGTAAATCGCCTTTTGCCATATGAAAATGATTTTTTTCCCCATGGCCTATAATTGTAGCAATAAAAAAAACAGACTGTGAAGAGGTAAATCGGAAAGTCGTAGTTAGCTAGTGTGGGGAGGTTTTTTTTCTCGACTTTTATCGAGATTCGAACTCTTGCTCTATTATAATAATTTTATCCGACACTAGTCAACTCAACCTTGTCTCGAGGGCCCCCATAGGCTATAATTAGTTTATACAAAGATGTTATTAAGAAATTTGAAGTCGATTCCTAATAGATGCGGAATGTCCTGTCACTTGTCTGAATTCCTCTTTACCTGTGTTATTGTTGTTGGGCAAACCTTTCCAATGATTTATTTTCCTTCTAAACGAGATGACGATTTTATTTTTTACTACTATTGAAAATAATCTTTGATTTTGTTTTTATTCATTTGCTTTTCCTCCAAAAATGTGGGCAAAAAAACAATCTAGATTCCAGTTTGTGGAACAAAGCTTCGTACAAATATGAAAGAATCTATCAAAACACACTTTTGTTTTGTAACTCTCTTTGGGATTTAGCAAAAGTAAATCTCTATTTTTAATGTAATTTTTATATCAAACAGCACCTTTTGATTTTGTTTCCTATTATATACTTTCATCAAATTTAGCAAAAGCTCATTTTTTTTATCCATCACCAAAATAACACTTCATCATTTATTTCATACGTGAAATACCCCTTTTTCGATGGATCTAATCATTTATACAAATTACAAGCATAGTGAGATATTTTGAATAATAAATTATGAATGAGATATTATTTTAATAATTTCTAAAGGAGAAGTATTCTTTTCGATGATATGGCTAAAAAGGACCTTTTTATTTTTTATTTTTTTGTCAATTCAATTTGAAATAAAAATGATTGAATTCATGTGAATTGTATGCATATTTTAAAGGGAAAGGAGCTCACAAAATAAATGTTCTAGTTAAAATATCATCATGGAATCACCTAACATCATTCTCTTATAGGCATAGCTTTAAGAAATTAAATTGCCCCTGATAATGGTATATGATTAGGTTTGTTAATAGATAATTAAAGAATTTAATATTTGAATCTTAGATACAATATATTATTAGGAGATTTTTACTTCAGTGAGAAACAGGTCTAAAAATGTTGGTCATTTAGATGAGTCTCCATGAGTACTTCTCGATTTACCCTAATGGTCAGTGAAAAAATTTCATGGGACTAGACTGCTTATCTCCAAGATTAGTTGGATCGAAAAGATGGATATTGTAAGTACCCCGTGGTAGTTTTGATGTGGTCAATCAAGTTAAGTTAGGTTTTGTTTATATTTAATGTCTTGTATCTAAGTGTGCAGGAACTTAGCAGCACAAGAAATCGAGTGGAAGACGTAGTAAATGAGAAGGATGACGCTAGAAAGGAGCTGACGGGTTTGGTGCATCCGAGGGACGAGGAGCTGCAAAAGAGTACACCAATGGATGAGAAGGATGTGCATGATGTTTGAGGGATGAGAAGTCGGAGAGAAAGCCTGCTCGAAGAGAAGATCGAAGTTAGGTTCGGGTGAGCTCAACTCTGGTTAACCGGAGCATCACCCACACGAAGAATATCAGCTAAGGAGAGTTGATATGTCTCAGGGAAGAAGCCTTCCATGAATAGTGTCGAAGACGTCTTCTAGCCTGTTGGAGGTGCTTTCAATAGTCATTAGCCGAAGATAAGGTTTTATCTTCGGCGCATAAAACCTATCCTATTAAAGGCTCCTTGGACCACCTTGAAGGCGCCTTTAAGCTACGGATAACATTTTTCAGAAGCTATAAAAAGACCTCTGGACCTAAAAATTCAACAACTATAGTATTTAATTTCTAATTTACTTCTGAGCTTTCAAAGAGTGTAAGAGGCTTCTCCGCCTTCAACGAAGGAGATTTTTCTAATTCTTTCATCTGCCTTAGATTAACAAGCACTTAAGTTGTAACTAAGTAAACTCTGACCTTCTTACTTATTTCTTTTTAAGTTATTATTATTTTCATTAATGTTAATTGTCAATAGTTGTTTAATTTAATTGTGCAAGCTAAGCAAAAGCAAGAGATTGTTTTATCACATCCCCCCCCTTCTAGCCGGCCGGATCGGGATCAACAAGTAGTATCAGAGTTCAACCGCTTCAGAAGGACTAACTGTCAATCGAATTAAATAAGATGATGGTCGGACTGAGTATCTATCCTCCAAAATTCAAGGGGGAGTTCACAATATGGAAGAAACGCATGGAGATATTTTTTAAAACAGATTTTGAAATACTTTTAATAATTAAATATGGTTTTATAGTCCCCAAGAACCAACAAGGAATTGATAAAGAAGAATACCAATGGACCAAAAAAGAACAAGCCGACTTCGTAGCAAACAGATGAGTCGAGTTCCACTTATTTAGCATACTTCCGGTACCCTAAGGAGTCAGTCAAATCAGAGCTTACAAATCAGCAAAGGAACTTTAGAAGTACCTGGAACTACACGAAGGAACGTCCGAGGCAAAACTCACGAGACAGGACCTGCTTCGAAAGCAAATCAGCAACCTTCGGATGGAAGAAGGGGAAATAGTCACACATCTACACTTGATGATCAAAAAACTAATCACCACACTCATGGATCTTGAAGAAAAGATAACAAATCGAAACTTATTAAGGTACGCATTGAATGTATTTCTGAGAACTGCTGAATGGACATTGATCACAGATGCCTTCTACATATCCAAGGACCTAGAGGTAAGTAGTTTAGAAAATTTATTTTCTACCTGTGAATTACACGAATCTAGATGTGCAAGGATCAGAAAGAATAAGGATCCAAATAACAACATCACCCTGAACACGAGAAGGGTGGAGTCAGACACCGACACATCTTTTGACAAAGACAAAAAGGCTTATGTAGTAAGAAAATTCTCAAAAAAATTTAAAACTAATAAATTCAATAAGTCTTAGGCTAAGAAGTCTACACGGAACAAATGATGATTTCGATGCTACAACTGTAATGAAGAAGGACACATCAAGGATGATTGCCCAAATCTGAAGATGAAGGAGAAGAAGAAAGAGCCAACCAAATAAAGGCACAAAAACTTAAAGGCAACACGGGACGAGTCATCATCGTAGTCCGGAGTTGAAGAGTATGCCAGACTAGCACTGATGGCAAATCACCAAGATGAGAGCATCAATGAAGGGGGAGTCACTTCAGTGGAAAGCAGTAGTGAAGGGGAGAGCCAAACTTTGAAGCTAACATGGTAAGTGAGGTATGCCTACTTCCTCCAAATCAACTTTACGAAGGTATTAAAATAATAATAATTTGAAAAAGAAATTTTAGACTTGAAAGCATTTTTAGCACATTCATGTCCACTAGAAATATATGAAAAAATAAAAATTTAAAAGAAAAGAAATAAATATTAAAATAGAAAATAAATGTTCAAATATTCCACAAATAATTTTAGATCTTCTGGATCATTAATATTTACGATTTCACAAGCGTCAAATTAGAAAAATCCTTAGAAATCATATATCACAAAAAAAATTTATTAATCAAATAATTTATTTTAGATACCAAAATCATACTTAGCTCAATAAATTAATTTTTATGCATACTAGAAAATTTTGTTTAATTTATTTTTTAAAAATTTAATTATTTTATCAACTTTCTGGTCATATTTCTTGCTCAAAATTTTATTTGTACAAAATAGAAATATTATCTACAAACAGATTTTTTTTTTTTTATTTTTTCACTACTGATTTATTTTCTATGAAATTAATAACAAAAATCATATTTTAAAATTTAAAATTATTCTACAGACTTATTTTTTGAAAAATTTATTTTTTTTGTAATAAAATATTATGCCTCTATCAAAAGGAACTTTTTGAAATTCTTTTATCGTTAATTTATTTTCTATAAACTTTTTTTTGTTAAAATGCTAATTTTTAAAATTAAATATTTTCAAAAAGTCAATTTCTAAAATTTTTTTAGATAGACTCTCTATTTTACACACTGAGAAAAAGTCATAAGAATTTTTTTTCACTAAAAATTTATTTATTAAATATTTATTTTTGCAAATACATCTCTCTATATAAAATAATTTCTTACTATTTGTATTAATTTTGTTTATTTGTAAAAAATTTATCACTATTTTGGATAAATGTGTTTAATTGTGATAAAAAATTTTAAAATTTTTAAATAATTAAAAATACTTTAAATTTTTTTTTTTTCAAAAAACTAGTTTTTAAGTCAAAAAAATTTAAATTTTTGAAAAATAATTTCCAAAATTTTTTAAAGTGTTAGTCACTACTTAGGTATCCTTTAGAATTTTTATCAAATCTATTTTAAATATTTAACTCCTATTTCAATGTGATCAAAGGAGAGAAATAAGTATAAGTTAAGGGGGGAGTTAGGATATTTTTAGAATTTAAAATTTTTATCCTTGTACTTATTTTGTAAAATTCTTAATTCATTGTATTACAATTTTTTTTATAATTGCAATCTACTTAATTATGTTATTGCATTTTGGTTTTAACCCTAACTTTAACTTAGCTTGATACATATCAAAAAGAGAGAAATTATAAGTACTCCGTGGTAGTTTTGATATATTAACTAAGTTAAGTTAGTTCATGTTTATGTTTGATGCCTTGTGTCTAAGTATGCAGAAACTTAGGAGCACAAAAAGTCAAGCTAAAGATGCAACAGATGAGAATGATGACATGGGAAAGGAGTCGACGGGCTCAGTGTATCTGAGGGACGAGGAGCTGCGGAAAAGTACACCGGTGGACGAAAAAGATATGCGTGATGTTCGAGAGACAAGAAGCCGGGGAAGAAACCTGCTTGAGGAGAAGGTCGAAGTTGGGTTCGGATGAACTCAACTCCGATTAACCAGAGCATCACCGACTCGAAGAAGATCAGCTAAATAGCTGATCTACCTTAGGGAAGACACCTTCAATGGCTTGGAAGATGTCTTCATGAACAATGTCGAAGTCGCCTTTCAACATGTTGAAGGTGCCTTCAATAGCTGTTAGCCAAAGATAAAGTTTTCTCTTCGGTGGATAAAACTTATCCTATTGAAGGCACCTTGAACCACCTTAAAAGCACATTCAAGCTATGGATAACATTTTCTAGGAGCTATAAAAAGGCCCCTGAACCTAAGAATTCAATAATAACTTTATTATTCAATTATAGTTTACTTTTAAACTTTTAAAAAGTGTAAGAGGCTTCTCTGCCTTCAATAAAGGAGATTTTTCTAATGCTTTCATTTACATTGGGTTAACAAGCACCTAAGTTATAACCAAGTAAATTTTGGCCTTCTTACTTATTTCTTTTTAAGTTATTATTTTCATTAATATTAATTGTCAATGGCTGCTTAATTTAATTGTGCATCCTTACTAAGCAAAAGCAAGATATTGTTTTATTCTGATTTTGATAGTACTATTTACCCTCCTATAGCCGGTGGCATCGAGACCAACAAATACTTGAAATACTAAAAATAAATAAATTAAATTTATTTGCCCTCCTCCCCTGGCATGGTGCAATGATAAAGTGTTCAGTAAACTTCCAAGTACCCATGGTTCGAATTATAGTTACAACACATTGCAAGACATTTCCCTCCAGTATGATGAAAAGTTTAGAAGTTTACTGGCATGGACCTGCTTGTGTTTCTGGATTTATTGATGGCTGAATTAATAAGAAGGTCGCCCATCTCCAAAATTGATTGAGCCGAACGCCTAAATACTTGGATTACAAAAAAAAAAATTATTCGAGGTTTGAAAAATGTGGTCTCTTGGATATGAATATTCTAAAGGTAATGACGGGGAACTAAAGCAACTTAGGTGAAGATTCAAGGGGTTGGAATCCAATATACTAAGTTTTTCATCTTATATTTCATATTGTCTCTTTAGTTGGTTGGTAGAAAATGAAGTGTTGATTTTATTAGGACCTTTAGAAAATTGGAAGTAAAACACAATGCTAATACTTTCAATTTTATTTAGTATTCATCTTCTTAACATGACTAATCTAAGGGTTACTATGAGCTATCTACTTTCACTATCACTTATCCTTCTCGGACCAAAATTGAATGTGGAGAAACCTTTTTATAGCGATATTATTAACCTCCCCAAATGAAATAGTAATAGTAGAGAAGAAAAGAAAGATTACAAGTTTTTAGCTTAGCTCTTCTTTTCTTGGTTGCTTGAAGATCTTGCAGATGGAAATTTGGCAATGAGATAGGCAGAAGATAGCAATGGAATAGCTATCTCTTCTCGTGCTCTAAGTCCCTTTTTAAACACTTCAGAATATGATCATTTCTCTACCTTTTGGTTGCTAATCGATTGGCAAAAACCCTCCAATAGATTACTAATTGTTTGACTATCCATTGAACAGTCACTGACTCTAAATCAACGGTTGAGATTATCCCATTTTGAATTCTAATTGATTGGCAGTTCCAACCAATCGATTAGACATCTTAATCGATTGACCAATCGATTTTTGCATCTTTGTGTTTCCTCATGAAATCTCTATCAATCGATTAATCCAATCGATTAACAAGCCAATCGATTTGGGAGTTTTCTGTGCTCTAAAGAACATCTTCCAATCGATTATACCAATTGACTGATAGTGCCTCAATTGATCAGTGAATCGACTTGAAATGCTTCTAAGTTTGCGAAAAAGCCCTTAATCGATTGCACCAATTGATTAAGACTTGCTTAATTGATTAGTTAATTAATTCGGAATGCTTCTATGTTCGCAAAGAAAGCTCCTAATTGATTGTACTAATCGATTAAGCAATTTTTAATTGATTGATTAATCGATTTGGAATGTTTATGTGTTCATGAAGAAAACTCCTAATCGATTGCACCAATCAAATAGGCAAATCCTAATTAATTAATTGATCGATTTGAAATGCTTCTATGTGCTTGAATTTGATTACCAATCGATTGACAATTCATGTCAATTGATTAGTATATCTAAAATAGGATTTTTTTAATCCTAAACTCTAAAGCACATTACCAATCAAAATCAATTACCTCATGTCAGATGAATCTCCTATTCCCTAGACTTTATGCTTGAAGCTTCCTCATCTTTAGGTCTTCATCTATTCTAGCATCCAATCTTGTGATCTACTTAGGTTCCCAACTTTTACCAAAAATCCAATTCTCAACTTTTTTAGATTTCTCTTGTCTTGCATCTATATTTTTTCGATATGCAAAGACTTCTTTTTTCTAAGAATACGACTCTTGACCTTTTTGGATTTCTTTTGTCTTGTATACAATCTTCCGAGACTTATTTTTACTAAGAATCCGACCTTCGACCTTCTTAGATTTCTCTTATGCTGCAACTAAACATGTCTATAATAAACATTTCTAACTTGTCTTGGTTCGTTAATCAAGTAAGAGCCATCTAGCTCTAGTGGAGGTTGGGTCATTCTCAATATATCTAGGTTAAGCCATATGGTCTAATCCATTTTACACTTCAAGTTTTAATTGAGCTCACACATGCAAAAATAAAAAATAAAAACTAATCAAGCGAAAAGATTGTTATGACTTTAAAAAAGCATTGTCAAAGTAAATTGCTTATGCACCATCAAAATTCACCTAGAATGTACATTTTAAAGTAAAGCATAAAATGGGTTAGGTTGTGGGTGGCTAGAACTGTGATGACAGAGTTTGGCGATGGTAAGTATATCCTAAGCCAAACTAGGTCAAGCGGTTCCGAGCCCGACTCCAAGTCCAATAATGGGCTCAGGCCAAGCAACACCTATGCAATCCACGAGCTAGGCATAGCTTGGCAAGGGATCAAGCCAACTTGCGAGATCATTCCATGTTACGATGTAACGAGTCATATAGATGAGCTAGGCATAGCTTGGTATGGGATCAAGCCAACTTATGATGGAATCCGAATCATTTAGATGATTGTTTTTTTCATTAATTTTTTATATTTGTCTACAACTATATTCATGAACCCTAGAGTGTAATTAGCTAATCAAAGAAACACTTCACAAATAAAATTTAAATCAAATCTTCTATTTTTTTCAACACATCTATTCAATACTTATAAAATGTATAACGGTTCACTTATAAGCATGTTAATATATATTAACATGAAAGTTAACTATTATTATCTCCTCTCAAGCTAACATTGTATTGTATTGTATTAATTGGAGAAGTAGTTATGATGTAGGTGGATCTGATTTTAAGAGGTCATAATTTTTAATTTAGATTATCAAAAGTTATTCAGAGAACTATAATTAATTACAGATACATTAATCTGTAACAATTTAATTTTGGATCTTTTTGATAGCTTCGAAGGTTTTACCTTTTTTCTTAGGAAACGTCTTAGGATCTTGAATCAATTGATTTCGGTTAAATCTAGAGATAGACTTCTAATGATTTCTTATTTCTCAAAAAAAAAAAATCATAAAACTAAATTTTTAAAATAATTATTATTCTTTCGGGCGTGAAGTTGTTATTACTTTAAAAAAATCTAATAATTACACATTATTTTTGATAAAACACGACATTCCTCATTGGTTTTTACAATCAAATTTCCAATTTGTTTGCGTGCCTCAATGGCAAACAATTAACGTGTGGTCTCCATCTCGCCCAAGCACTTCTTGAATGCAATTCAATTAATTGGAATGGGACAAGTATCTAAAAGTCCTTGGACTCGACCGGCGAGTCAATGAAGAACATTTTCAGGGACTTGAGTGCATATATGGTGCAGTACGGTCGTTAAAATACATACAGTGTTATTATATGAGATTTTAGGTTAAAATTTGACGTGTTTGAATATATTTTCCTCATATTTTATGTTAATTTAGGGATGAATTGATGGAAATATTGAAACGAATGTGTCGTCTTTTACCATTTGGACTTGACCGGCAAGTCACTGAAGAAAATTTTAAGGGACTGGAGTGCATATGTGTCATTTTTAAATATCATTTAAATTTAAACAAAATGGTAGAATTACAGCTATTATTCCATCGTTTTTTTCTTCAATAATTCGAGTAAACGAGGAGGAAGATCGAGAAAGGTGTTGTGTTGTTAGGTTGGCCGGCTAATTAATCGGTCCCGGCATGGGCTCAATCAACATGTCAATGATTGAGATAGGTGAATTTTGTTTTTATTTCAAGTCGGCAATTTCGAGTAAAAGGAATAATTTTGAACCGAGCAATAAATTTATAGTTTTTGTTAGTCATTCAACCTTCAAATCAAGGTTTGGCATGGGGTGTGAGTCTCAAGCTTCCATCATGCTAAATTTGAAAAATTATAATATACAATTAAATAAATCAAAATATTTAATAAATTCTTATTATATTTTAAATAATTATAAGAAAAGTATAATAGCATGAAATTCATTATTAATTTTTAAATGTGTCAATTTAGTTTTTAAATAAATTTATTTAATTTTCTTAGAAAATTTTATTAGAACATGATACCAAAGTTAACTTGTGTTTTTTCCTAAACCTTAAATCCCGGCCGCCATAACCTATCTCCAAGCACCATACCTCTTATATCACGACTTCGAATGCCTTTACAAAAATTATGTCTACTAGGCACTGAGCAAACTATTGTCTCCTACAAATCCTATCTTCTAATAATAGAGATGACATTTGTCTCTCTTCTTTTATTCTAGTCAATTATTTCTTCTACTCTATTCTATCTCCTTATGTAACAAATTATGAAGTGTATTCTGTTTTTAATTCTTGATCATTCCATCTTTTAACAGGTAATTTATAGGCATAGTATTTGTTATCTTCTTTTTGTGTGTGGGTAAGGGGGTCGCCATGTCATGCCTCCCATTAGCCCCCATATTTTGAATCAAGAAATTTAGAACATAAACTAGAACCATGCAACTAGAAATTAAAAAAAAAAAAAAAATCAAGAACTGGAATCCCAAAACCAAATTAAACCAAAACAGAAACTAAGACTTGAGTAAATTGACCAAGTTTGGATTGACTCAAATTTGAGTTTTGATATTTGATAATATATGAAAAAAAGTTAAATAGGTTAAAGAGGACCAAATACTTGACGTGAAAAGTTCAACAGGAAATTAACAAAAGGAAAATTCAAGTACGTTAAAAATGATCGGATACTTGATGTGAGAAATCCAACATGAGGTTGGCAAGAGGAAAATATAAGTAGATCAAAAGTTGATCAAATACTTGGTGATCGAAAGTTCAACGTCAAGTTGATAGACGAAAGTCCAACAAAGGAAAGTCCAAGTGAGCCAAAGGTTGACCGGACACTTTATGACCGAAAGTCCAATGGCAAGGTTGGTAAGAGGAAAGTCTAAATGCGTCAAATATTGACCAGACACTTGGTGACCGAAAGTCGAAATGGGTCAAAGGTTGATCGAACTATTAGTGATTGGAAATCCAACGGAAAAGTTGGCAAGAATAAATCCAAGTGAGTCAAGGAGCACTGGACACTTGGTGAAAGAAGTACTGACATGTTAAGGTTGACCGGATGCTAGGAAACAGCAAGTCTCAACAGGTCACAGATGATTGGATGTTGGGCAGAAAAAGTCCGGTAGATTAAGGTCAACAAGATACCAGGCAAGATGTGAATTCAGCCTTGAATATGTTAAATTTAGGGTTACCAATCAATTGACGAGATGTAGCAATAAACTCTCAACTCAGATTCCATGATTAGGGTTGAGCAATCAATTAGAGTAATCGATTAGTCCAGAGAAATCGATTGAGCCAATCGATTGAGAGCTTTTTTTGAGAGCACAATAAGGTCTGGAATCAATCTAAGGAATCGATTGAGGGCAAAAGTTTCATAAGGAAACAAAAGTTTGCCGATTCGATTGATCGAATCGATTCAGCCTTGTCAATCGATTAGTAGTGCTTTCTTGAGAGAATAGAAGACTTCAGAATTGATTGAGTTAATCGATTGGAAGCCAACAATCGATTGATATGGCTCACCAATCAATTGGTTAGGCAAAAAGAGT
Organism: Zingiber officinale; assembly: GCF_018446385.1. Classification (NCBI taxonomy): domain Eukaryota; kingdom Viridiplantae; phylum Streptophyta; class Magnoliopsida; order Zingiberales; family Zingiberaceae; genus Zingiber; species Zingiber officinale. Next base: position 120,126,226 of record NC_055989.1, read on the forward strand.
CGTTCTGTAGGTTTGAACAGTCGGATCTGATGTATAATTGATTGGGGGTAAAACCAATCGATTGAAAGACATTTTCTAACCCGAAAGTGATCCTAGAAATGGGGGTTTCATGGAGATTTGAAATTGCCAGTTCTTGGAGACTCTAAAGTGAAGTGTCAGTGTATTTCCAAGTTAACAAGAGATATTTCGAGCAATAAAAGATCAAGCAAGCAAAGTTTTGATTGTAAAGTCGTTTTCAATTGTATTTATGTATGTTTTCTTATTTCTTGTTGTGTTCTTGTAAGAACAAGTTTGTAGAGGCTTCTTCGCCTCGGAAAGTTTCTGAGAAAGAGAGAGTTCATAGTGGAAGAAAATCGTCGGTGTGGACCCTTAGATTAGTCATCTTAAGAAAGTGAATGTCAAGTAAACCAATGTGTTATACATCTAGAGTCGAATTTGAAGCAAGGTTTCCGTTGCACATTCAACGTCAAGCACAAAGTAACGACCAAAAGCAATCGAAGTTATTTACCTCCTCCCCCAGCTAGCATGTGTCCTAAGAGATACATAACTAGAAGTCAAAATAAAACCAAAAGTAAAACCTAAAACAGAATTAAAAATCAGAATAAAACTAGAAACAGAACTCATATCAAAACTAAAATCTAAAACAAAACTCAAACTATAACTAAAACTTAGAACGGAATCAAAACTCAAAAATGAATTAGAATTTATAACACAAAATCTAGAATCCAAAATAGAATCAAAACCCATAAGAAAATCAGAACTTGAAATAGAACCAAAACCTAGAATTCAGAACCAAAATCCAAAACCTAAAACATAGAAACTAAAACCAAGAAATCAGAACAGAAACTAGAACCCTGAAACCATAAATGAAAAAAATCAGAACTAAAATTCCATAATCCAAAAATCAGAATGCAAAACCCAAAAATCAAAACTCGAATCACAAAAAAAATAGAAACCACGACTAGAGCATAAAAAACTAGAAATCAAATCCAGAATACAAAACAAATCAAAACTAAGTAGACAAACAAACTAAATAGACCGACTAGATAAATAAAAGGTATCTAATCAGGTACTTTGAAAATATCGTATTCAAGAGGGATGAAAATATGATTTTATTCCGAGAGTTAAATTTAAAATAGATCATCATAATTTTTTATATAAAAAACTTTTATTCATTAAAAAAATTAGTATATCATATTATATAACAAGAAAAATATAAAAATAAATAATTCAAAAAATAAAATAGATTATAAGAGTATAAAGAGAATAACATATAAAATACTAAAAATATAATCAATTAAGTTTATTGATATTATATTTTATTTTACGAGGCTTCTCATCAAATTAAACTTGGGTTAAATTTGAAGTTTTGAATATGGAGAAGATGACATATTGGGTTAGAAGATTTATAATGAATTTTGGATATTTGAAAGAACTAGATAGCATACCCCTATAAGGAGGGGACTAGTCTCCTCCTACGTATTAAGTTGAGGAGAAAAACATTTTGATTCATCAACTTAAGGAGGGTTGAAATATTTAATAATTTTTTATTATATTAGGAATAATATAATAACATAGAGTTCTTTATTAATTTTTGAATGAGTCTATTTATTTTTTATATAAATCTATTTTTAAAAAAAGATTTATTAGGGAAAAACTATTTTTTTTCTGAACCAAACCGAATCAAAGAAAAAAATAATAAAAAGTTAATTATTTCATCAAACATTTTCATTTAAAAATCATATATATAAACAATGTAAGTCTTTTAGTTTCATAGCCTTAAAGAATTTAGTTGTATTCTAAATTTACGTCATTGTACTCTTAGTGGTCTCTTGAATCCATGCACGTTTTAAATTTCAAATTTAGAGGCTTTAAGGTTTATCAATGACTTTTGCCGGAGAGTGCATGATTGATGACACTTAAAATATTAATGGGGTTGGACAAAAGTTATTGACATACTTAAACACATCAAATTCACTCCAAAGTTGCATCATTTTGTTCCTAACATTCTCTTGAGTTTGATCATGCTCAATGTCTCTGATTTAATCCCTTTTCAACCCTCGATGAGCTTTAGCCAAAAACTGCAAACACTTAACAAAACCTAGTGTTAGATCTATAGCATGAAATAGAAGAACAAAAGCTGCAAACACTTACAAAACTTTGTGGATTCTGTTCCCGCTGTGGATGGAAGCTTGTCGTCGGAAGGACGATTACAAAATTGAAAAGCTCTTCATAAATCCATAAACCAAATTCAACAGCCTCAGATGCTTTGCTTCTACGTGAAAACGAATCTCACATTCTCAAGTTCTCAACCCCATGAATCATCTTTGGATGTACCCTTTATAATGAGAATTATCCCAGGGGTAAATGGAACATTTCATCCCAAAGAAAGTGGGCAACGTGGGCATGCCCATGTTCCCATTTCCTACGTCTTTCACTCGTCAAAGGTAAGTCACTAAGACTAGTTAGTCAGAAAGACTAAATATGCCACATAAATTATATAAGAATTTAGTCACAAAGACCATATCAGAACACCCAATCCATATTAGAGAAATTAATTCGTGTGATAGCAAACACACTGAGCGATAGTTGCTAAGAAGATTGTTACACCTTATATAACAACTCATTGAGCGATCAATGCAAACAAAGTTGTTACACTTTACTTAGTCGCTCTTGCAAATGAATTATAGACATACTCACAATGGCACATAACTTTTCTCTTGATGATACGTATCCGTTATCTAGGAAACATCCAATCTCCCAGTGACACACAACTATTATCTTGGAGATATACATGTCTTACTATTTACCCAAATTAAATAATCTTCATTTACATCAATACAAACATCTCTAATCTCTTATAATGACTATTATATCAAGTGCATGTTCCATATTTAATATTCACAATCATTTTTATACATAACATATATGGGTCGACTAGTGAATAACATCAAAAGATGTAAATATATTTAATCTTCTTTTTTGGATAGAATCTATTCACTCTAATTAGTTACTTTCCTAGTTATGCTCCATCGACCGAATCATGCGTAGCCATAGGATACATGCTAAAGTAGCAAACATTAATTAAAATTTCAAGTAAATAGCTAAATAATCATTAAGGGCAAAAACTAAGATTAACTTATAATCTCAAAGATATCACATAATAGAGAAACATGGATCCATTCTCCTACTACTCTTAAAATCGTAATAACACATGTGGTATGAATAACATACTACGATATTATTCTCTTTTCTAAAAAGAGTACATATTTTCCTCAAATTTAACATCGTACAAATTTTGATCTTGACATATCTAATGTCTAATCTTGAATTCAACATATGAATTCCAATCTGACCTTTAACAGGTTAAGTAAATGGTAGGTTTATTTACTTCGATCATTATTAACACATAAATAATCTCATTTTGACACAATTATCAAGGCAACTTTAACTTATGAATATATCTCTGTTCACAACTACATAAGTTGTCCCATAAGTAATGGTCTTACCTTTATTTGTACCTAACAAACAGAGATGATTGTCCCTGTAAGTGGACTAACCTCAACTTGCCAACATGCTCCCCGAGATCTTATATGAATGTAACAAAAATAACATATACACTGAATAAATTTTGGCAAATCACATAATCAAATCATAATATCTTATTGTTATTACAATATTGTTACATTTTACGAAGTCTCAAAGACTCTACATGTTCTTTAAATGACTCTCTAGTCATTGGCTTAGTAAAAGGATCTACAAGCATAACGCGTGTAGGGACATACTTAAGAATTACCTTTCTTTTAGCCACATTATCTCTTATAAAATTATATTTTATAGCTATATGCTTGCCTTTACTGTGATGTTTAGGATCTACTTATTTCCAATAGCCTTTCGGCCTGGAGGAATATTGACTAAGTCCCAAACATGATTCTGATTTATAGACTCCATTTCTTCAACCATTGTAGCTTTCCATTTTTCTCTAACTCTACATCCCAATGCTACCTCAATAGATTGAGGTTCATCATCGTCAACTGAAAGTGTTATCAATGCCTCATTCTCAACATCAACCTCTTCTTAAGTTTGATTTTACAAGCATTTCTTCGTGAGTTGGCCTATTGAGAAGTCAACTCATGACTTGACATATCACTCTCACTCGGTTGACTAAACTCAGGCATCCCTTTTGACACCTCTCTTGTTGATAATATCTCATCCTCCTCAAATAGAGCAACACTTTTATCAACATCACCTCTGGCCAGGAACTCTCTTTCGAGAAAAGTCACACTCTCAAATCTAACTCGGAGATAGTTACATTTAATTGCTCACCTATGAAAACATAACTTTTGGAGGTCTCATGATATCTAATAAAGACACATTTCTTACCCCCATGCCCCAGTTTTTCATACTTGTGAGAATTATCATGAACATAAGCAGATGACCCCCAAGGTCTCAGATTACTCAAATCCGATTTTCTACATATTCAACGTTCATATGGGGTAGATGAAACTAACTTTGAAGGTACTTTGTTAAGTATATAAGCCATAATTAATAATGCATCTCCCCAATAGGAGATCAGCAAATTAGCCTGTGTCATCATGGACCTAACCATTTCAAGAAGATTCTTATTTCTTCTTTCAACTACCTAATTTTGCTGCGGAGTTTCAGAGATTGTTAGTTGTTTAATAATCCCTCTATCATTACATATTATTTTAAACATATCAAACAAATATTCTCCTCCATAGTTAGTGTGTAAAGTCTTAACTTCACATTCCGTTTGATTCTCAACTTCATTCCTATAATGAATGAAGCAATCAAATGTTTCAGATTTATGAGAAATCAAATACACATGACCGAAATGAGAGAAATCATTAATAAATATAATGAAATAGGAAGCTCCAAGTCTAGCCTTCACATTCAGTGGACTATAAATATCTGAATGAATTAATTGTAATGGTGATTCAGCTCAATAGCCTTACCAAATTATTTTCTAGTTGTTTTTCTAGCAAGACAATACTCACATATAGACAAGTGAATCTTAGCCCGAGTGTCCAATAGATCCTCTCTAGCCAGCCAATTCATATGCTCTTGTTCTATATGTCCTAATCTAGTATACCAAACCTCATCAATTATATCTGCATCACTAGTTAGAGCAATGTTTGAAAAATAACCTTCAATAACACAATTGATATTTGGTTATATATTAAGAACCATAAAATCATTTGATAAAAAACCATATCTGATTGACACTGAGTCAATCTTAAGTTCAACACATCGGCTATAAAAATTAATACAGTACCCTAAATCAAGAAAACATGTAATAGAAATAAGATTCTATCAAATTTTAGGAGCATATAGGACATCATGTAGAAACAAAACACTACCACCATGAAGGTTGAGTTTACAAGTGCCGACTCCTTTGACGTCAACTCTTGCATTATTTCCCACATAGATTCATTTATTGTCAGGTGGTACCTAACGGTACTCTACAAATGTAACTCGCTCCAAGCTACATGGTTGGTTGTTCCCGAATCTATAATACATAAAAGATAAGAATCAGCTAACAACACTGAACTAGCAATAAAATGCTCAGGAAAACAATACACTTGGATTTACCTTTTTTGACTCAGTGCACTCCTGAGTGATGTGAGTCTTCTTGCCGCAGTTAAAGCAAGTCAACTTGCTTTTAAGTTTCACTCTAGTCTTCTTTCCTTTCTTTTAGATTGGGCACTGTCCTATAGTAGCAACTCCTTTTTTATTTCCCTTATCTTTCTTGAACCATTTCTTTTTCATTGATCCAGATGATCCAACAGAACCAACAGCCACATAGGCTAGTCTTAAAATCCTTGCGAATTCAACTCTCTTCGCCTCCAATTCTACATGGCGTGAGACGTCAGTGAAAATCTTGATAGTCTCATTATGAGTTAGTGTCTGCTTCATGGTCTCCTAAGAATCTGGAAGGGAATGAATAATTACTTGAACATGTTGTTTATTGGTCAACTCATGACCAACAGTTTTAAGCTCCCGAATCATGTTCGACATCTCCCTGAGGTGTTGAACCATTGAAACATTGGGACACTTCTTGTAGTTGTCAAACTTGATCATCAGTTGTCGAACCTTGCTAAAACTTACTCCGCTATATTTCTCCTTAAAGGCTACCAGACTGCGTGAGAAAAAGGATATGACTCATACTCAAAAGCTAAGTCTTCTACCATTGAACTAATCAATATGCCCCTTTCAGTGGAGTCCTTTTTCATCCATGCCTTCTAGGTGTAAGAGATCAGTGGGTGGCTAGAAGGGGGGGTTGGATAGCTAGGTCCCCCCTAATTGATTTCTTCTCTACAAGGTTAGTGCGCAAGCAGAATATACTAAAACTAAAACAATGAAAGCAAAGCAAGAATACAAACGCAAACATAATTCCTTTACGTGGTTCGAAGATTGTTTGCTCCTATTCCACGGCATGTCCTTGAGGTGGACGAACCCTTGATTCTTCGGTGGATCAATCCCAGGCAATCTTCGGCTAGAGCTTACTCCTTCTCGGTGGAGTACAACCTCTCACAAATTACTCTTCTTCTTATACAAGATGGAGATTAACAATAGGAAGAAGAGGATGACTTGGAAGCTTTGGGTAATGACTTAGGAGTTATTCAACAAGGATGAGTAACCTCCCTCATGCCCTAAAGCTTCCCTTAAATAAGACGAGAGAGAGTTGATCAACATATCAACTCATCTCGGCACCAGTCGACTGGCAAACCCATCAGTCGACTGGTGCTACTGTTGAAGGTAGCCAACGGCTACTTCGCAGCACCAACGGTTTGTCAACGGTCATTTACCAGTCGACTAGTAAAACTACCAGTCGACTGGTAGCTGCTGGCTGAGTGACCAGAATGCTTCTGTTCGCTCCCAGTCAACTACACCAGTCGACTGCACTAGTCGATTGGTCCATACACACTCACACTCATCTTCTCCGGAGTCGCCCTTGAAGCCCTCTTCCTTTGGCCTTCGTCCCTCAGATGCACCCGAGACCGTGGCTCCTCTCCGTGCCATCCTTCACGTTGCCTTGAAGTCCGCTTCCCTTGGCTCCACTCCATTGCTCCTCATCCGGCGGTCCCTCGGATGTCTTCCACATCATCCTTCACCAACTCATGGATCTGAGCCCTAGGATGAACTTCCCAAGCTTAGCTGCACCAAGCTCCTTATGTGTATTTCACCAAGTTCTGCAAGACTCAAACACATATATCAAACATATATGAAAGCCTAACTTAAACTCTTTGTCACACACATCAAAACCATGATTGTACCGATCAAACTTGGGTCAATTGCACCAACAACATGTATTAAGATTTCGTCTATTCTATGCAGTGGGGCAATCTACAGGTTCTACCATAACCTCATTTACAGCTTCCAGAACTTTTTGTTCCTCAAGTACATACTATATCTTGAGGTGCCAGATCTTATAGTTCTCCTCATTAAGTTTCTCTCCTTTATTGAGTTTAGCTATGATGTTTTTAGTTATCATGATCTAACATAAATAAACACATTATTTAGTATTCAGTGTAATTCATATGCATGCAATTTATGATTGACTCAATATTAATTTGAGTTGGTTTACAAAATCAAGTGATAACTACATTTCCACTCATCATTTGTATGACCAACCAAATCAACATTGATCAATACTATTACACACATCCTAACTAATGAACTAATCATTAATTATTATACTCATAATGAACTAATCAAAGAGTATATTGCATTGACCATATTCTCATGCATCAAGTGAAGTAATCAATATTAAACAAACATATAAATGAAAATATTATTAACATAAATATACTGTATATTGTTAACGAAGGATCGAAAAAAATTTAGATATCTCCACAATGATATGATACTATCCATTTTGGGTCTATGCTATCATGGTTTTGTTCTTGGGCTTTACCCAAAAGGCATACTAATGGAGATATCTTTTTCTTATAAACTTATGATCTTTCCCATATGTTTTCAATATGGAACTACATTTACAATCTTACAACCCCAACAACACCCCCTTAAACAAAGGACCACAGGGTTCCTTTCAAGCATTAGGTTACTCTTGACCTGCTCAGGGTCTCCCCTTGAGCATTGGGTCTCCTTGACCTGCTTAGGGCCTCCCCTACTTTGTTTAAGGTTTCACCCACATGGTTCAATCTTAGATCATTTCTCTGGCTCATGCTTCTTCCGAAGGTTAGTCCGGTGAAGATCAACCTCTCTCTGATACCAATTGAAGGATCGAAAAAAATTTAGATATCTCCATAATTATATGCTATTGTCTAGTTTGGGTCTAAGCCCTCATGGTTTTGCTTTTGGGCTCTACCCAAAATGCCTCATGCCAATGGAGATATATTTTTCATATAAACTCATGATCTTTCCCATATGTTTTCAATATGGGACTATGTTTGCAATATTACAACTCCAACAGTTAACATATAACAAACTGGCATGAACTAAATGGACTAATACTGTCCATACATAATGACAGTAACAATAACAAAACTCTAACAAACTAGATAGGCTAACACCACCCCCACTATGATAGACACTAGTGCAGTAGCCAACATTATCCCTTTCAATCTGGACTCATTTGGGGCAATCTCAGGTGGGACAGCTTCAGGATTCTCCATTGGATCCACAATCGGATCCTCTTCTGGATCTTCCTTAAACTCTTCAGGATCCTCTTCGGGCTCTTGAGGATCCTCTTCATCCATATAGTGAAACAGTTTCTCACATAACTCTGAATATATGACACGTCATTCATGGTGCCCCCATACATAGTCTACTACCACCCTTAGATTCTCCTGCAATGAACTCATTAAAGCCTAGATCTTGTAATTGTCCAGGATTGGAAACTTTTCTCGCTCAAATTTCCAAAATAACCTATCGAGCCGTCCAATATGTCTGCTAACTCCATAAACAGAGTAATACTCGATCTCTTGAATTTGCTCCCAAAGCACATTCCGTCGCACTTCGCGATGAGTCAAGGTGGTAATCGTCCGTGCCGTCTATAAATTGAAATTAAATAAGTTAGTATAAAACCAACTTAATTCAATTTATACAAGCATAGAACCAATATTATAAATCAAGAAAAATAAATCTTCTCGATTTTCAGGAGTTGAAGTTGATTGACCCATTGGACCGATCGATTGAGAATAAAGATCTTAAGTTTGGTTCATTGTCCTCATTAAAACTAATCTAATCGGGCTGGGATGTCTTACCTGTCACGCCCCAAGAGTAAGGTTGTCTGACAAAAAAATCGGACAGCACCTCCCCTGTAGCAGTGACAAATGAATCATGTATACACAGTCATAAGCTCATATAAGAAATAATCAACAACCCACACGATTGGAACATACACAACCACGCAGTTATATACTCAACCCACACGGTTGGAACAAAAGGAACATAACCACGTAGTTATATAGGCAGCCCACATGGCTGAAACATAAAGAATACAGCTAAAGCAAATAAAACTACACATCCTACATGGCTGGTGCAAACACAAACTACGTAGGATAAAACATTGATTGCATGTCGGCATGACTTACACCACAATAGAAACCGAAAATGAATAAATGTGACCACAAAGTTCAAAATCATAAACAAACCAACATAATATAATACCAAGACCAAATACAGAGTACCGATAGCATGATACCAAATAGCATAAAAAGTCGATCTCAGATGTGACGTGGGACTGGCAGCTAGGATCCTCCAAGCAACTCCTCATACCTTTACCCTTTACCTAGCGAAAGAAAATCAGTACAAGGGGTGGTGAGTGTGAATCACTCAGCGGATAATAAGAACATGGTAGTGCATGGACAAAAGTGTAAGGCGATCAAAGATATACAGTCTTAGTAGGAAAATAAGAGCATGATCATATAGGACATGATAAATATATATACCAGTACCGGTCTAACACACACCAATAGTACACACCAAATATAATCCCTCAACATAGGTACAATATAATCAACCTAATCCTCCAATAGTACACACCAAATATGTGTACACACACACCACACAAGTATAATCAACATGATACCTCCAATAGAACACCAGACACGTGTGAACACACCATACATGTATAATCAATATGATACCTCCAATAGTATACACCTGACGCATGTGAACTCTCAATATAGGTTTAATCGACAAAAACCTTCAATAATATTCACCAGACATGTATGTGTAGGGGATCAGTGGCCGGCTAGAAGGGGGTTGGATAGACAGAACCCCCAAATCGATTGCTTCCTACGATGTTAGCACAACGGAATACAAACAAGCACAAATAGAAAGCTAATCTAAAGACAATAAGGAAATGCAAACTAATACACGCCGATTTATGTGGTTCAGAGATAAGCTCCTACTCCACGGCTGTCCGTAAGATGAACGATCCCTATCCATTGGTGGATTACTCCCCGAAAACTCCAGCTAGCTCAAATATCCTTGTGGGTAGAGAAACCTCGCCACAAACTCACCAAGACCTCTTGGACACAAGGAAAACCTTGAGCACTGGTAGACTACTAATTAGATTTTAACCAAATCCAATTTCGTTAATCTTAACCAAGCTCCCAAGACTTGGTTATATAGGCCGCGGGTTGGAAAACCCCGCCTACCAGTCGACTGCCAAAATCATCAGTCGACTGCCCTCTGTGGAGATTCAACTGTTACATCCCAACAGCTTGATACCAGTCGACTGATAAAAGTACCAGTCGACTGCTCGACACTGGTCGAACGAACAGAAGCATTCTGTTAGCTCCCAGTCGACTACAAAGTCGACTAGTGAAAACACCAGTCGACTGTTACAATAACTGCTACAGTCATTACTACAATGCTGCTATAGCAACTGCTACAGTAAAACCCTAAACCTAGGATTTTACCCTGAGTATAATCTCTCATGCACTCGTACCCTCACAACTCACTTGACCCTTGCAGCCTTGACCTCTAGCCTTCAAGCCTATTTCCTTTAGCTCTCGTCCCTCGGATGCATCCAAGCCCGCGGCTCGTACCAATGCCATCCTTCGCGTATGCCTCGAAGTCGCTTCCCTCGACCCTTATCCTTTCTGCCTTGTCCACGGTCCCTCGGATGCTCCATCCTTCACCGGACCCGAAGCCATCAACCTGAGTCATATGTGTATCCTGCAAACCTGCATACTCAGATACACATATCAAATACAAGGGTGAACCTAACTTAAACCCTTTGCCCAAATACCAAAACACATGGTCGCATGGACCATTGGGATTGCTCCAACAATCTCCCTCCTTTTTGATGTTTGGTAATACGTTTAATTTAGGAAAAATAAATAGCAAATAAACATGCTAAAAATAATGGACTTACGTTGCCAAGGATACATACTTGGACTTACACCGCCGAATGAACTTACGTTGCCAAGATTACACACTTGGACTTATACCGCCGAATAAAAAATAATATCCCAACATGCATTTGAACATATCCCAAGGATCCCCCTACATCTAAGCACCCCAATGAGCTAGAATTTTATCACAGGGCTATTTAAGAACCTATCACAAGGCTCCCCCCACGCAAAGACACTTAAGATTTTCCCAAACTAAACCTTACTTTTCCCCCTTTGTCTAACATTAAAAAGCTCCAACAATATCCCAATTGTTGAAAATTTGATCATCAAACTAACCCTAAACTCATATATTTATCCCCCATGGATCTCATACATATATATGAGCTAGCCTAGTCACTAACCAACGGTGAAAAATAGTTTCAGGTTGGTATCAGTCGACTAACCTAAGTCCCAGTCGACTGCCCTCATCAAAACGAGCTTATAGAGACATTCTGTGCTCAAAAACATTGTTACCAGTCGATTGATAACTATACCAGTCTATTAGTACACTATTTCGACAAAAATTAGTCTTTTTGACCTAACTTCATAAATGCACTAGAAATTCCACAGACCTCCAAAATTTTATGGATAGGTCTATTTTATCAATGTCTATTTGGAAAATATATATATATAAATATATTTATCACAAAATCCCAGATTAACACAAAACCCAAAACTAGCTAAATGGTTCAATTGAACCTTGACGTAAAGTCCTAGTTTTGACTTTCTCTTGATGTATTTGCTCATATTAACCCACAATACATCTCTAGCATTGGTTTATATGACATTTATACATCCAAAACCAATTATCATGCAATATGACCCAAATGTCATATTTCCTTACATGAAACACAACCCAATTGTGCAAATTCCCTAAGATTGAGACTCAAATCCGTCTCCAAACCTTTTGACAAATTTCATGACCCAATCTAGACTCCCAAGTAAAACCCACTTGAGATTCATTGGCCATGGGTCCCAATTTGACTCTTTGAGATCCCCCTAGAGCTCTTAACCTTAGTCACTTTCCTAGGTAACTCATCCACAATTGCTAGGCCACATCGGTGCACCTCCGGTGATACTTGGCCTAGAAACCTAACCTTCTTAACCTTGGACACCTTATCCTTGGTTAATTTCTCCTTAATTTTAAATGATTTTCCTTTGCTATTTCTTGACTTCTCCTTGCTATAGTCATATGCAACTCTAGCATAAGACTTTCTCTTAGCATTGGAGACACTAGATCGGTATCCTAGACCTGATCTATCATTGTTGGGTCTTTAACTACCCAACACTATACCTAAACCCTTAGATCCAACATTGAATCTTTCTAGGATTTTCTCCAACTTATCAAGCTTTGCCTTCAAAACTTGATTTTCCCTTTCTAGGTTCCTAACCCTAGAATTTACTTGTCCAAATTGGACATTCCTAGACCTACCCATTCTAGGCATGTGTCTCCCCTTCTTGGGATTAATGCCTTGGTTTTCCTTAGGTCTACCGTTTCTAGATTCATCATGCATAGTTCTCCTAGGGTTATGATCTACAATTACCCTATTCCTATCATGATATCTAAATCCAAAATTTTTCATTTCTACATAATGATAATAATTATTTTTCCTAGCATGCATGGAGGAATTTAAATTTGACTTCAAATTTAAATTAGGGTTTACCTTACTCTTTACCTTTGAAGCTCCCCCTTGACATGAGCCTCCATTCTTCCTCCACTTCTTTTTCCACATCTTCAAATGTGCTAGCTTCTTGAGCTCTCCCTTCTTGGGGCATTTGGTGTGGTAGTGACCCTTCTCCCCACACGTGAAACATCTAATGTACATTCTCCTCCTTTGGGCTTCTTCATTCCTACAACCCATATTAGTGTTTAAATTAACTTGAATGAGTTTAGAATTTACCTCTTTCTTACCCATTATACACCTACTCTTGTAGTGTCCCTTCTCATTACACCCAAAGCATTTTATGTGGTTCTTTGACTTCGTTTTAGTGGAGATGCTCACTAGGTTGACTACTTCGAAGACCTCTTCTTCATCTGTCTTGGCTTCTTCTTCAACATTTGAGGATGCCTCCTCATCCACACTTGTAGATGGCATTTTCTTATCCTCCTTCTCGAAAGTTGAGCATCAGTCAACTTCCAGTTGCTTCATCTCCTCTTCTTGAGTACTTAAACCCATCTCCTTAGGCTCTACCTCTTCATGTTCTTCTCCTAGGACTTTCTTCACTTTGATCAACAATTCATGGGCGTTCTCATATTTACCTACACGACTCACAACATCATTAGACAACATATCAATTAAAATTGATATTATCTTTGAATTTGCTTCCGATCGTGTGGTTTGCTCCTCCGTCCAATGTCGTGGTCGGAGCTTCTTCCCTTTCTTGTCTTTCAGGACTTCAAATGGCTCTTCCACCACCATCATTGTGTCCCAATCCGTCTCAAAGAAGTTCTTCATCTTCACCATCCAAAAGGTGATGTGCCATAAGGTTCCTCCTTCATACTTCGGCGGATTTATCAAGCCGGTCATCTTCTCAGCTTCCTCGGCGGTTAGTCTGAAGGAAAGCGGCCTCGCTCTGATACCATTTGTAGGGGATCGGTGGCCGGCTAGAGGGGGGGTTGGATAGACGACGCCCCCAAATTGATTGCTTCCTACGATATTAGCACAACGGAATACAAATAAACACAAATAGAAAGCTAATCTAAAAACAATAAGGAAATGTAAATCAATCCACGTCGATTTACGTGGTTCAGAGATAAAGCTCATATTCCACGGCTGCCCGTAAGGTGGATGATCCCTATCCGTCGGTGGATTACTCCCCGGAAACTCAAGCTAGCTCAAACCTCCTTGTAGGTGGAGAAACATCGCCACAAACTCACCAAGACCTCTTGGATACAAGGGAAACCTTGAGCACTGGTAGACTACTAAGTAGATTTTAACCAAGTCCAAATTCATCAATCTTAACCAAGCTCCCAAGGCTTGGTTATATAGGCCACAGGTTGGAAAACCTCGCCTACCAGTCGACTGCCCTCTATGAAGATTCGATCGTTACATCCCAACGGCTCGGTACCAGTCGACTGGTAAAAGTACCAGTCGACTGCTCCACACTGGTCGAGCGAAAAAAAGTATTCTGTTAGCTCCCAGTCGACTACACCAGTCGACTGGTGAAAATACCAGTCGACTGCTACAACAACTGTAGTAATTACTACAGTTCTGCTATAGCAACTGCTACAGTAAAACCCTAAACTTAAGATTTTACCCTGAGTACAATCTCTCATACACTCGTACCATCACGACTCACTTGACCCTTGCAGCCTTAACCTCTAGCCTTCAAGCCTATTTCATTTGGCTCTCGTCCCTCGGATGCATCCAAGCCCGCGACTCGTCCTAATTCCATCCTTCGCGTATGCCTCGAAGTCGCTTCCCTCGACCCTTATCCTTGCTGCCTTGTCCACGGTCCCTCGGATGCTCCATCCTTCACCAGACCCGAAGCCATCAACCTGAGTCATATGTATATCCTGTAAACCTGCATACTCATATATACATATCAAATACAAGGGTGAACCTAACTTAAACGTTTTGCCCAAATACCAAAACACATGGTCATACGGACCATTGAGATTGCTCCAATAGTATGTACATACAACATGAGTATAATCAACAAGATACTTCGAACTACTCATGATGGACACGTGTGTACATAACAACATAGATATAATCAACAATGACATCTTTAATAGTACTCACCCAACATGTATACACATATATCCTGAGTATAATCAACATAATCCTCCAATAAAACATAATAGACACGTGTGCACACCCAAAATAGATATAATCGACAAGATACTCCCAATGGATCTCACCTAACATGTATGCACACACTACACATAAATATCTAGAAATATGATCCATCAATCATATATATATACCTATATGTATGAAAAGATCCAACATGTGTCTACCAACAACATCTACAATACGTAGCAACACCTATATAAGTGTGTACACTAATATATGCATAATCAGCATGATATCACCTACAGTACACATCAACCTCATATGTGCACTACTATAAATAAACAATCTAAATGCAAATTCCTATCATACACACCATATACGTGTGCACCCTACAGAATAGGAATATTAAACAGTGAGACTGTATAGACAATACAAGAACATCTCAAAGATCAAGCATATAAGTATCAAACTTAGGAAAAATATGAGTGAAGTCAAGATAAAGTAACCTAATATATAAGATAATCCATGCACTGAGTTCAAAGAACTATATTGGCCAAGAAAGAAGTACCCGCCTTTAACTGAAGATCGCGCTAAACCTTCTTCAAGTCCATGAATCTACTTCACATCGAATCAAAACTCTACAACATAGAATACAAATCATACCAATCTACCACAATATGATTAAGCAAACCTAATCCCAATTAAGGTTAGGAAACCCCAATTGGATTAAGATAATCATTACACATACTCACTAAATCCGTGGTGGATAATGGTGGCTCACGACTGGAGGGATTCAGGGTTGGAAGATGGTGATCAGAGCTAGGTAGAGCTACGGTCCAGCAAATCAGATGCCCCTAAATCAACACCTAGCATGAATACAATATACAATTCACAATCACCGCCTTCTCAATTGAGAATTAAATTCAAATCATTCATCCACAACCATTACCTACACCCTCCCTGGTACAGTGAAGTCCTAGCAGTGCAATAGGAGGATCCACACCTCCTGCTCTGACACAATGGAGTCGCTGCAGTGGTCGTAGAGGAAAGAGCAGTGCACAAGAGTCTGGTCACCTTCTACTTGTAGAAGGAAGAACTCCAGCAAAGTAGTGACACTAGGGGACTACCACAGTTGGTCTTCTCGGTCGACCAGGGGATGAGCAGCCTAAAGTCACGACAGCTACTAATATTGTTGTCCACCTCCGGAATCAGCAGGCCAACTATAGTGGTCGGGATTCAGCAAAAGTGTGCTCGCTACAGCTTTGGATCTACAACCAATCGTGCAGTAACCATTGTCTGGGGCAATCGAACAAAAGGAAGAATAGAGATACAGAGAGTACTTCTTACCTCCAATTTGTAGGGAGAATGGGAATCGACAGCTATACCACAACTAGTGTTAGGTGACCAGCGGCGTCCCGAGCTATGACAAACGATGACCAACGAATAGCGGCACTGAAGTCTCAAGCCACAGTACCGACGCTTGATCTACCCTGGCCTTCGACAATGTGGATGAAAAAGAAGAGAGGGGTGACGCGACGAGGGGAGGCTAGGGCACGGTCGAATAGGAAGCTCGGGTGCTCAGTGCTCGCTGTGATTGGCAGATGAGAAGGCCCAGCCGATGGTGGTTGCATGGAGTTGATGTGATGGAAATTCTGTGGCGTCAAGGTAAGATTTGGCACGATCGGAGAACAAATGAGGTGCCAACGATAGATCCACAACTTCGCCGAGTGGTCTTCGTATAGAGAAGACAATGACGTTGCTCCGAGAGGCGGTATTTGGAGGGCTCTCGAGCACCAGCGTCAAGGAGGCGACGATTGACATCGGGAGATGCTGATGAAGTCGACGAAGGTGGCTTAGGGGAGGAGATCGGGAGGAGAAAGGGGACCGGCGAAGATAAGGAGAAAATAAAGAGAATACTTAGGTTTTAATAATATATACCTAGGTTAAATAATCCAATCAACTCTCAACTTAATTGGGATATCCCAAATAGGCTTTCTCCTAGCCCCACCGATTCATCCTCCTAAATACATCATACGAACTCCATTTAAATCTTAAAGAATTTCTAAAAATTTTCAAAAAATTCTATAAGATTATTTCTCTAATAACACTTATTATAAAATTTCCATATCTTACATTACTTATGTTCTATTATTATTTAATCTAAGTTCATTTAAGTCCATCTAAGACTTATTGATCAAACTTAGGTCTGCTTGATCAAACCAATGCCTATTGATTTAAGTCTAACCCGTTAGGATAAATTTAATCCATTTGATCAAATTTGATCCAATAGAATAAATTTGATCATTTGATCATATCTGCTCTAAGTCCAATTAAATCAATCCAAATTAATTCTGATTTAAATCAAATTGGTTCAATTAAACTAACTAATTATGATTTAAACAAAATTAGATTTAATGATCTAATTAGACTCACATTTTTTTTTATTTTGCATTCCTGAAATAAAAAAAAAGCTTATCCAAGTAAAAGGGAAAAAAACGTTATTTGTTTATATATATATATATATATATATATATATATATATATATATATATATATATATATATATATGATATGCTAAGCGATACTTTGTGTGCGACTGTGAGCGAAATCCAACGTGGGTTATCTGACGCGGTCAAAATCTAATTTTTTTAACTCTCTCATCTGCATGCAACTATAAAATTTTTTAATCTCTCTCTCATCTGATTGCATGCAATAATTACTGTGCTGCTAATTTTTAAAGGTGATATAACTGCTACAACCTTATAGCCGCGACTACACAATAGCTGCTACACGTTCTAGCAGCTTCTGTATAATAGCTGCTATAACGTGTAGCAGTGTTATTGTGTAACTACTATGTTGTAGCAGCTACTCTACCATTGTAGCAGCTTCTGCACCATTGTAGCAGCTACTGCACCGTTGTAGTAATTACTGCACCGTTGTAGCAGCTTCTGTACCGTTGTAACAGCTTCTGCATCGTTGTAACAGTTATTGCACCGTTGTAGCAGCTTATGGACCGTTGTAGCAACTTCTGACCGTTGTAACAGCTACTATACCGTTGTAGTAGCTTCTGCACCATTGTAACAGCTACTGCAACGTTGTAGCAGCTTCTGCATCGTTGCAGCTGCTTCTGCACTATTGTAGCAGTTTTTGCACCTTTGTAGCAGCTTCTGCACCTTTGTAGCAGCTACTGCATCGTTGTAGCAAGTATTGCATAGTAACTGTTACAAGTTGTAGTAGCTACTGCATAATAACTGCAACAAGTTGTATCAACTACTGCATAGTAGCTGCTACAATGTTGCATCATCACTGTTGTAGCAGCTACTGCATAATAACTGCTACAAGTTGTAGCAGCTACTGCATAATAACTGCTACAAGTTGTAGCAGCTACTGCATAGTAACTGCTACAAGTTATATCATCACTACCACGATAATTTTTTGCATGTAATAATAGGAGAGAGAAGATAAAATATCATTTTAATTTAAAAAGAAAGAGAGAAAAGTTGTTGCATGTAGATGAGAGAGACAGATTAAAAAATTTTATAGTTGTTGCATGCAGATGAGAGAGAAAAGTTGTTACATGCAGATGAGAGAGAGATTAATAAAATTAGATTTTGGCCGCGTCAGATAGCCCATATCGAATTTCGCTCACGATCGCGCACAAAGTGTCGCTTAACATATCAAATATATATATATATACATACATTATTTGATTTATAAAAATTAAACTTTTTATCAAGAAATACTATGTGTCATCATCACGTTTTTTTTCTTTTTCTTGCCGCTTTCTTTATCGCACACCACCCACGCCACCTTAACAACACAATCATGATAGACGCGATCATCGGCCTACTGGATGGTCACCAGTCTTTTCAGTCACTGGATATCGATCGTCCTTAACCCGACGACATCACCGTTGGTTGTTCAGCGCATCCCGACCATTGGCATATTGCCGGCTAGACGAGAAGCCTTCGCTAGATCTGGAATGTCGTCGTCGGCATACCTTCACGATGCGGGCCTTGCTTCAGTCATGATTCCTAGCACGACACAGCACGAGTGATCTTTGTTCAAGGCCCGACAAAGGTTGCAGATCACAAAGAGGCCACAGTTTCGCCTAATTTTAACGGTGCATAGAAGAATTTTCAAATGCAGAGGAGTTATACATTTCAATCTAATGTTCTAATACCAATGATCAAAAGTTGCAAACACTTACAAAACCTTGTTGATTTGATTTCTGCCGCGGATGGATGCTTGTCATCGGACAGGCGATTACAAAATAAAAAAGCTCTTCACAAATCCACGAATCAAATCCTGCAGTCTCGGATGCTCTTCTTCTACGTGAAAACGAATCTCTTGTTTTCAAATTCTGAACTCTATAAACCACCCTTGGACGTATCCTTTATAATAAGAATTATCCTAGGGATAAAAGAAATATTTTATTCTTTACAAAGTGGGCAACATGGGCATACCCATTCCCAACCCTTAGAGATTCTAGAATCGATCCGAATCTAGACTAGTATCTTTCAAAAACTCTCTTGAGTCTAAAATTGCTAAAGAAAACTATATTATTTCTAAATGCTTTAAGTTATCTATGAGATTTGAAAAATCTTTTAACATTCAATGAGTTGACATTGTGACTCATGACACTTTAGTCATCAAATTCATTTTAAAAAAATCATCTACTCATCCCGGAACTTTCTTAATGTTGGACAATCTATTGTCAGAGATATTGGGAAATTAACTAAATTGAAATTACACAAAATCAATTCTAACTTATCTGTCAAGATGACCTAAGCTGATAATCTTAAGCTGCCAGCGGGGGTTGGTTTCTGCTAATTGCTGAGTGTAGACAGAGCACCGAGTTCGAGCAGTAAAGTTTGAGTGGGCGCAGTGGCCGACGGGCGAAGAGGACAAATGAGCAAAGGGACTGAGGCCTGCGATGGTCGCAGTTTCCTTGAAACAGATTCGCTCCACCTCCGGCAGTGCTTTGAGGTTTCCTTGGGTCGTCTGTTTCCCAGGATACAACGATAAAACCACGAACGTAACGAAACACTGGTTGTCCGTGGTGAACTAAGAATGCACTTGAGTGCTATCACGAGTAGTTCAACTGAGAGGATGCACGATTGAGAGAAGAATCAGGGAATGAAGGTGGAGGAATTCGCTTGCCTTCTCTTTCGCTTTTGCTTTCGCTTCTCTTACGCTCTACTCTTTGCTCAAGATCCAACCTCCTTATATAGGAGCTCTCACCTTACCTGCAATAAATAATCAAATTATGATTATTTAATGCTGGATTTAATGTCATCATTAATGGGTTTAATGTCGCCATTAATACTGAGGTATTATGAAATCACCATTAATGTGTTTAATGCCATCATTAATTTCGAGATGTTATGGAATCACCGTTAATTTCACATTAATGCTTCCATTATACTCTTGAGCATGTAGAAAAAAGAGATTCAAATGGTAATATGTTGGTTTATTCTTTTGGGCAAATTTTGCGTCGATCGATCCGACATTTGACATGTGCAAGTCATGCTCGCACACGAGTCAACCTTGGATCAGAACAATCTGAGCCCTGGATTTGCACCCACCCCTACGCACTCACGCGTGAGAGAGTCTCTCCCCATGCATATGTTTACAACATCAATGCATGTGTCATAATTTAAACTAACAATAAAGTCAAGAGACTTCGAATATGGGACTAAACCCATGCACAATAGAGTCTCTTTGTCTCTACCTCTTTATTCCATTCACATTTCTAACAATTCCCCACATGAATGGAAAATAAGGTATATGATAGCATTCAACAGTTGAGTCAAATATAGGATAGGTAGGTTTTACTCTTTGAACCTTCTCATGTGAAGATCTGTTTGCTTACTAGCTGATAGTAGACGTGATATCCTTGAACTGTACTGTTGTTTGTGTAAGCATTAACAAATCTCACCCATGACTCTCCCTAATACAACTCAATTCTCATGAGTGTGTTTGTTCTTGGCCATGAACACGCCTGATTTTGTGAGAAGCTCTAAGAATTATGCCTCTAATTCTCTTCAAAACGGCTCCACTTTTTTCTCACATAGGTGATCCCTCAAGAGTAGTGTTCGCTCTCCGCAAGTGTACAGAAATGTCGCAAGTAATATAAAAGATTATCGTATCCACAGGGACTGTTGATTAAACACTAGTTAACTTCACACGGCGAATTATCTAGACAATCAAAAAGTGGTCTACAAATGTTAGGATAAGAAATAGAAGAGAAGAGAAAGAGAGTAAAGAGGGAGAGAATGAGCATGGTGAATGGAGGGGAATAGATACTAGGATTTCGGTTTCTTTGTGATGTTATTCAATGTAAATGATCTACCAAATCTTATTTCTCAATTGTCTACCATTTGTAGAAGGTTGCCGGTTCTCTCTTGTAATAGACAACCGACTTAGGACTGAAATATATACCTAAATGCAATCAATTAGATATGAGCCTATGTTGTCCTTACACGGGCATGTTCCTGTCACGAAGATCCCTCGGAAAATCAACATAGAAATCATTACCTCTCAACCCATAAGTGTTGGTTGCTACTCGGAAAACCTATAGGTTCCACTGTACAAAAATTTTGTACAAAGGTCTGAACCTTTTCCTAGCTACCATGTGTTCTTTTAAATTAAATTTTGGATCGCCTGCGGAACTTAACACGTTTGATCCAAAACTTAATCTATTTATTCTTTTAGGTTTTGACTTGGATCTCCTGCGGAACTTAACACGTTCGACCCAAGTCTCCTTAAGTTATTAATTCCATTAAATATTAATTTCCATAATTGGTTCCCAGTACTGACGTGGCGAGGCACATGGCCTTCTTGGATATGGGAGCAACCACCACCGACTAGACAAAACCTTTTATAGAAATCTAATATTTAATTTCCTAAAATAACTTTAGGTTAACCAAAGAGAACAATCAAATCACAAGGAAAAGAAAAAACAAAAGAACACAACATCGAAAAACATATTCGAAATTCTAGAACGTAAGTCTCTTGTATTTGGTATTATTTCCATAAATAACTAGCATGATGCGGAAAGAAAAATTACTAGTTATACCTTGTAGAAAAACCTCTTGATCTTCTAACGTATTCCTCTTCTGACCTCGGACGTTGTGTGGGCAACGATCTTCCGAGACGAGAAACCACCAATCACCTTCTTCTCCTCCTAGCTAGGTTCGGCCAACAAAGAGGAAGCTTCACCAAGGAAGAAAATCAAAACACTAACCAAGCTCCAAGAGATGCTAGCTTTCTCTCCTTCTTCTTCTTCTTCTCCGAGTAGTATCCGGCCACCACAAGAGCTCCAATGGAAGAGAAGGGTTCGGCCACCACAAGAGGAAGAGAGGGAGAGGATGGCCGGTCACACCAAGGAACAAAAGAGGGAGAGAAATAATAGATGTTGTGTCTCATGAAGGCACTCTCACCCCTTCTTTTATATTCCTTGGCCTAGGCAAATTAAGAAATTTAATTACAATAAAATTTCCTCAATTTCCTTGACATGATTTAATTGAGAAAAATAAAATAAAATTTCCCCAATTGAAATCTTATGGCCGGCCACATCAATGAAGGAAAAAATTAGACAAGTTTTAATCAACAATTAAAACTTCCTAATTTGTTTCCTGAAATTTTAAAAAATAAAATTTCTCTTTAAAAATCTCTTCATGGTTGATAAAAGGAAATTTCTATAATTTTAATTTTATCAACATGTGGATAATTTTAAAGAGAAAATAAAATATCTCACCAATCTACAAATAAGGAAAGAGATCTAATCTCTTTCTTTAATCTTTTGTAGATCTTTTACAAGAGAGATATTTTAATTTTAATTCTCTTTAATAAATTATTTCTTCCACATAATAAAAATTAAAATTAAAATCCCTTTTAAATCTAATTTGGCCTGCCCCCACTAGCTTGGGTTCAAGCTAGGGCCGGCCAACCAATATTATACCTAGGCCGGCCCTAGCTTGTTCCCAAGCTAGCTTGGCCGGCCCCTATTGGGTGGGTATAGAAGGTGGGTATAGGTGGGTATAGAACTCTACAAATAAGAAGCTACGATAGGGACCGAGAGGAGGAATTGGTTTTGGTCTCCCGATAAAATTAAGCATCCCGTGTTCGCCCCGAACACACAACTTAATTTTATCAATGATAATTCATTCAACTAGAGAACTATCATTGAACTACCGCACCAATCCCAAATTACATTTTTGGGCTCCTTCTTATTATGAGTGTGTTAGTCTCCCTGTGTTTAAGATATCGAATGTCCACTAATTAAGTGAGTTACTGACAACTCATTTAATTAATATCTAAGTCCAAGAGTAGTACCACTCAACCTTATTATCATGTCGGACTAAGTCCACCTGCAGGGTTTAACATGACAATCTTTATGAGCTCCTCTTGAGGACATTATCAACCTAGTATCTCTAGGACACAGTTTCCTTCTATAATCAACAACACACACTATAAGTGATATCATTTCCCAACTTATCGGGTTTATTGATTCATCGAACTAAATCTCACCCATTGATAAATTAAAGAAATAAATATCAAACATATGTGCTTGTTATTATATTAGGATTAAGAGCACACACTTCCATAATAACTGAGGTCTTTGTTCCTTTATAAAGTCAGTATAAAAGAAACGACATCTAATGGTCCTACTCAATACACTCTGAGTGTACTAGTGTAATTATATAGTCAAGATAAACTAATACCTAATTACACTACGACCTTCTAATGGTTTGTTCCTTTCCATTTTAGTCGTGAGCTACTGTTTATAATTTATAAGGTACTGATAACATCATCTTCTGCATGTGACACCACATACTATGTTATCTACAATATAAATTATATGAACAACTACAAACAAATGTAGACAATTTGACCAAATGTGATTCTTTATTCATAATGAATGTTTACAAAGCTTAGGCTTTCAGTATACACTCCAACAATAAGATATAAAGATTAATGCATAAATCTATCCTGCCCTCTTGAATTGATTTAGAAGGTACTAAGTTCAGAACGTATACTGCTGTTTCCAGAGCATATCCCCAAAACGAATTTGGTAATTCTGAATAACTCATCATCGATCTAACCATCTCCATAAGAGTCCTATTCCTTCGTTCTGCTACACCATTCTGTTGGGGTGTTCCAGGTGCAGACAATTGGGATTGAATCCCAGCCTCTGATAAGTAATTCCTAAACTCTCCTAAGAGGTATTCGCCACCACGATCAGATCGTAGTGTCTTGATACTTTTACCTAATCGTTTCTCCACATCAGCCTTGTATTCTTTGAACTTATCAAAGCACTCGGACTTGCGGCGCATTAGGTAAATGTATCCGTATCTTGAATAATCGTCTATGAAAGAGACAAAATATTCAAAACCTCCTCTTGCTTGGACAGACATAGGACCACACAAATCAGAGTGAACCAATTCTAACACTTCTTTGGCTCTATACCCCTTGGCCTTGAACGACCTCTTGGTCATTTTTCCTTCTAAGCAGGATTCACAAGTTGGAAAATTTTCCAACTCTAATGAACTCAAAAGTCCATCGGCTATAAGCCTCTGAATCCTATTTAAGTTAATATGACCAAGCCTTAGATGCCAAAGATATGCTTGGTTCATTTCCGAAGGTTCTTTTCTCTTATTAGAATTAGAAGATGAGTTATAAATTTCCATGTTTTGCTTTATGGAAGAAAATGGATTTAAAGTATACAAATTGCCAACTAATGCACCAGAACAGATAATCACTTTATTTCTTTTAATAACTACATCGTTACTGAAAGAATATCCATCTAAAAAGCAGTTTAGAAACTGAAATTAAATTCTTTCTAAAGCGGGTACATAAAGACAATTTTTAAAACCAAATTTCTATTTCTACTAAAAGATAAGTAGACGCCTCCCATAGCTGCCACTTTAGTAGCATTGCCCATGTAGACGGTAATCTCCCCTTCAGATAGTCGGTTTCCTGGAACCCTGCAAGGAATTGCAGACATGATCGATGGCTCCCGTATCTACACCAGGTGCTGGAGGATAACACCGCTAAACATGCTTCAACAACTAGAGCATGAGATATACCTTTGTTTTGGTTCCTACGAGGACAGCCTTCCATGCCTGCTTGTAGATGAAGCACTTGCCCTTGACTTCTTCACTCCAACTTTAAAACATTTATTTATTCACTTTCTTTTGAGCCGACTTGTTTCTTCTTCTTCTTTCCTTTCGGTTTAGAAGTAGAACCATTTTCAAAATAGATCTGAGAATTGTGACGAATAATCCTTCTGCTGCTAGTTTCCCTAATGAATAAATCCTTTTATTCATATTATAGTTCAAAGTGAATTGCTCAAAACTTCTAGGTAGCGTTTGGAGGATCATATCGATCTGGGTTTCCCATCAATTTCTCCTCCAAGGATCAGATCTCGTTCAGATAAGCCATCATCTTTAGGATATGATCCCTTACAGGAGTACCCTCTTGCATGGTGGCTGTCATTATCTTTCTCATAGCTTCTTGTCTAGAAGCCCTATCCTAATGACCAAAGAGCTCATTGAGATTGTTCATAATATCATAAGCTGTTGGTAAATCTTGATGCTGATGTTGCAATACATTTGACATTGAAGCCAAAATGTAACACCGCGCCATCTCATCTGCCTTTACCCATCTCTTATGATATTCAATCTCCTCTTGGGTAGATTCACCAGTGGGTGCATCAGGACAAGGTTCAGTCAGTACAAATTTATAGCTTTCAGCAGTCAGAACAATGTCCAGGTTCCTTTTCCAATCTATGTAATTAGGTCCAGTAAGTCTATTTTGTTGAAGTATGATGGACAGTGGGTTGAAAGTCATCCTAAGAATCACAAATAACTTTTGGTCAGAACTCTAAATTTAGAATAATATTGATTCCTCAAACAATACTATTTTAAATTAACCAACACCTCATAACACCGTGAATTTTGTATGCCACGTTAGTGTGGACGTATACAAATTCAGCATTTGTAAAAGAAGGGTTTTAACCCATTAATTTTATTATCTTGTCAACCTAACTTTTTGACAAATAAAATTAATAGTTGGTATTATTTGGTCACACAAATAATAGTAGTGACTCCGTTGGGGAGGATACTATTAGATGTGTCTAAGTGTATACCATTACTTGACACTAAGTCCATTAATAAGATTATGCCCCTTCCGTTGGGGAAGATCACACGCTCTTAATTAATTTCCTATAGTCATCCAAAAATGGAAGTCTGTTCTAGTGATCCACAAACAAGCTCATCCGTTATGGAGGAAGGCACTCAGAGCCAACGCGCAAGCTTGTTTGTATCACTTACAAACCAGTAATGGAGACCATGGGATTTATTTAAAATCCCTCTCCCACTTAGTTATTTATAAATGAGGAATTTTAACTATGCTAGCCTACTAAACTTGTAAACTAACATGCACACACAGCACAATATAAAAGCAATAAATAGAAAATTTAATTTTCAACTATTATGGCTTTTATCTCTAGTTGTTGTCCGTGTGTTGTCATCCCAAGCTGCTGCCATATTTGGCTACCGCCACCGGGTCTAGCTGTCGCATCCATCTTGCTCTTAGTTCCGCTGCGCCTCTGGTTCCTAGAAGGTTCCACGCTTTGCAAGAATCGATCCGTGACATAAATAGAATTTTACATTTTTGATCCTATATTCCATAAAAGGAATGTACATGTATCTAGATCAAAAATAAAATCCTAATAAAACTAAATACAGCTCCTGCTGTATTTTAATACAATCATGCACACACATATAAATGTCCTTGACATGTCCAAGGGTCCAATCACACACATAATAACTAAAAGTCATAATAGTTGGATCATGCATCCACAAAGTTAGCACATCCTACTATTAACCTGCCTAAATTATGTATGACATGTGCATAATTAAACTAAATACCAAATACACAGAGGCAAAACCCTAGCTCTGATACCAATTGTTGGTTGCTACTCGGAAAACCTATAGGTTTCACTGTACAAAAATTTTGTACAAAGGTCTGAACCTTTTCCTAGCTACCATGTGTTCTTTTAAATTAAATTTTGGATCGCCTGCGGAACTTAACACGTTTGATCCAAAACTTAATCTATTTGTTCTTTTAGGTTTTGACTTGGATCTCCTGCGGAACTTAACACGTTCGACCCAAGTCTCCTTAAGTTATTAATTCCATTAAATATTAATTTCCATAATTGGTTCCCAAGATCTTGACGTGGCGAGGCACATGGCCTTCTTGGATATGGGAGCAACCACCACCGACTAGACAAAACCTTTTATAGAAATCTAATATTTAATTTCCTAAAATAACTTTAGGTTAACCAAAGAGAACAATCAAATCACAAGGAAAAGAAAAAATAAAAGAACACAACATCGAAAAACATATTCAAAATTCTAGAACGTAAGCCTCTTGTATTTGGTATTATTTCCATAAATAACTAGCATGATGCGGAAAGAAAAATTACTAGTTATACCTTGTAGAAAAACCTCTTGATCTTCTAACGTATTCCTCTTCTAACCTCGGACGTTGTGTGGGCAACGATCTTCCGAGACGAGAAACCACCAATCACCTTCTTCTCCTCCTAGCTAGGTTCGGCCAACAAAGAGGAAGCTTCACCAAGGAAGAAAATCAAAACACTAACCAAGCTCCAAGAGATGCTAGCTTTCTCTCCTTCTTCTTCTTCTTCTCCGAGTAGTATCCGGCCACCACAAGAGCTCCAATGGAAGAGAAGGGTTCGGCCACCACAAGAGGAAGAGAGGGAGAGGATGGCCGGTCACACCAAGGAACAAAAGAGGGAGAGAAATAATAGATGTTGTGTCTCATGAAGGCACCCTCACCCCTTCTTTTATATTCCTTGGCCTAGGCAAATTAGGAAATTTAATTACAATAAAATTTCCTCAATTTCCTTGACATGATTTAATTGAGAAAAATAAAATAAAATTTCCCAAATTAAAACCAATGGCCGGCCACATCAATGAAGGAAAAAATTAGACAAGTTTTAATCAACAATTAAAACTTCCTAATTTATTTCCGGAAATTTTAAAAATAAAATTTCTCTTTAAAAATCTCTTCATGGTTGATAAAAGGAAATTTATATAATTTTAATTTTATCAACATGTGAATAATTTTAAAGAGAAAATAAAATATCTCACCAATCTACAAATAAGGAAAGAGATCTAATCTCTTTCTTTAATCTTTTGTAGATCTTTTACAAGAGAGATATTTTAATTTTAATTCTCTTTAATAAATTATTTCTTCCACATAATAAAAATTAAAATTAAAATCCCTTTTAAATCTAATTTGGTCGGCCCCCACTAGCTTGGGTTCAAGCTAGGGCCGGCCACCCAATATTATACCTAGGTCGGCCCTAGCTTGTTCCCAAGCTAGCTTGGCCAGCCCCTATTGGGTGGGTATAGAAGGTGGGTATAGGTGGGTATAGAACTCTACAAATAAGAGGCTACGATAGGGACCGAGAGGAGGAATTGGTTTTGGTCTCCCGATAAAATTAAGCATCCCGTGTTCGCCCCGAACACACAACTTAATTTTATCAATGATAATTCATTCAACTAGAGAACTATCATTGAACTACCGCACCAATCCCAAATTACATTTTTGGGCTCCTTCTTATTATGAGTGTGTTAGTCTCCCTGTGTTTAAGATATCGAATGTCCACTAATTAAGTGAGTTACTGACAACTCATTTAATTAATATCTAAGTCCAAGAGTAGTACCACTCAACTTTATTATCATGTCGGACTAAGTCCACCTGCAGGGTTTAACATGACAATCTTTATGAGCTCCTCTTGAGGACATTATCAACCTAGTATCTCTAGGACACAGTTTCCTTCTATAATCAACAACACACACTATAAGTGATATCATTTCCCAACTTATCGGGTTTATTGATTCATCGAACTAAATCTCACCCATTGATAAATTAAAGAAATAAATATCAAACATATGTGCTTGTTATTATATTAGGATTAAGAGCACACACTTCCATAATAACTGAGGTCTTTGTTCCTTTATAAAGTCAGTATAAAAGAAACGACATCTAATGGTCCTACTCAATACACTCTGAGTGTACTAGTGTAATTATATAGTCAAGATAAACTAATACCTAATTACACTACGACCTTCTAATGGTTTGTTCCTTTCCATTTTAGTCGTGAGCTACTGTTTATAATTTATAAGGTACTGATAACATCATCTTCTGCATGTGACACCACATACTATGTTATCTACAATATAAATTATATGAACAACTACAAACAAATGTAGACAATTTGACCAAATGTGATTCTTTATTCATAATGAATGTTTACAAAGCTTAGGCTTTCAGTATACACTCCAACAATAAGATATAAAGATTAATGCATAAATCTATCCTGCCCTCTTGAATTGTCCTATTTCCCCCCTAAAGCTCATCCCTCAAACGTCCTTACACGGGCTTGTACCTTACGCGTGCTTCCCTCTGAAAATCGAGTGAGAGATAATCTCTACAAGGTCCATAAGACATTCAAACAATCAATCAAGAATGTGAATTAGGTCCAAATCACAACAACACATCCAAGATTTAATTGATACAAATAGGGCAAAATCATAGAAATAGGGAATTGGCAAATCTACAAGAGTTTGCATACAATCACATTACATCAAACAAGAACAATGCATCAACAAGTCATTGAATAGAATCATGACAAAAATCTACATGGTTTTACATCATTCATCACATCACAAATACTCCCTACATCCTAGATCTAGAGATCTACTCCATTGCTAAGGAAGAATATCCCCAAAACATATAGAAAATCATACTTACAACCCTAGATTTGAGAAGAAGGGGAAGAAGAGATGTTTGCCGATGATTCCGATGTCATGGGGATGCCTCCTCGCTCCGGAGATGGATAGATCGCCAAGGGATGGAGGAGAATGGAGCTCTAGGGTTTCCCCCTAAAGGGAGAACTCTTCCCTCAAGGAGAGGGACGAAGTCCTAGATCCAAAATCTCCCAAGATGAGTCAAAGAATGGGGATCTTGACCCTTTTATACCTCCTCCAAGCTGCCCAGGAAAACCAGGAAAATAGGGGTCCGGTAAACTGGGTTTTTCACCCACTAAACCAGGTTTTCTCATGATTCACCCTGAACCAAAGTTGTAGCCCTTGATATTATCTTCAAACTGATACTTGGATCGAGCCCTGACTCCAACCGATCCGAAAGTTATGGTGGTTCAAAGTTTGGTCTGCAGTCTGGGCGGAGGTCCAGTTGAACCAGGCACGGCCGTGCCATTTTGCACGGGTAGAAAAGTCTCCCTCTCTGTTGGACCTGAAGAAAAGTTGTAGATCTTGAAGTCTTCTACGTTTCAGTATAAAGATCATCCAAAAACTCCAACCGAGGGCAAAGTTATGGCCGTTTTACGAATGGTCTGCAGTTTGCCCAGAATTCAGCACAGCTCTGTTTTGGCGTGACACGGCTCGTGTTCTTCGTCACACGGCCGTGTGAGATCCACATGGCCTCACACGGCTTCTTCATGGCCATGGCATTTTTCTTCTCTGCCGAGGCCACACGGTCGTGTGGATTCACACAGCCGTGGCCCTTCTCTCCTCTGGAAACATGGCACGACCGCGTGTTGCTTGGCCACGGGAAGCTTAGCATGGCCGTGTGGGACACACGGCCGTGACCTTCTTTACATCTAGTGCTGGAGCACGACCGTGCCATTTGGCACGGCCAAGGCATGATATGGCCACACGGCTGTGTGGCATACACGGCCCAAGCATGAATTCTTCCGGAGTTGCTCCCGTGTGCGTTTTAGCTCCATTTTCGCTCCAAATAGCGTCTTGTCAATAAAAACAAGCAAAGAGCAGATCTCCGAACAAAATATAATGGAAGTATGACATTACAATGAAATAGGGTGTAATAAACATAAATTATGCCAATGAAATACAAGTAGATGCGCGTCAAAGTATACATAAAAGTGTATATAATCTACGCACATCAAGTAGCCATTTACTCTTCTTAATTATTAAAAGTCGTGTGCTTGACCTCCATCCTTCACTGATTCATTGGGTCGTCCCCTCATAGTGTGTCTAGTCAGTCTAGATTAGTTGTCCCTTTGAACCTAGTTCTTGGGATCTCCAGTCAGCATAGATTGGGTGTCCTCTGCACTGATCGCTGACAATGACTTCAAGCTCATTCCTTGTGATGAGCTTACAACTAAGAGGGCGTTTGGTTCTTTCCTAAGAATAGGAATCGGAATGAGAATCATTGTATTGTGGAATGGGAATGAGTATGAGCATGGATATCACTCTTAAAAGTAATGTTTGGTTAGTTGCATATTTTCTATCAGAATAAATCAAAATTTCCTTTTTTACTCTTAAAAGAAAATAAAAGAAAAATAAAGATGTGAGAGAAAGATGAATGTGAGAGAAAAATATGATGAAAGAGAATGATGAGAGAGAAAGTGTGATGAGAAAGAATGAAGAGAGAGAAAGTGTGATGAGAGAAAATGAGAAAAGAGAGTGTGATAGGAGAGAGCATGATGAGAGAAGATGAGAGAGAAAATATGATGTGAGAGAAAGTATGATGGGAGAGGATGAAGAGAGAGAAAATGTAATGAGAAAAAAATAAAGAGAGAGAGTGTAATGAGAGAGATTGATGAGAGAGAAAGTATGGTGAGAGAGAAAGTATGATGAAAGAGAAAGTATGATGAGAAAAAAAGAGAACAGTGAGTGTGATGGGAGAAATTGAGAAGAGAGAAACTATGATGAGGGAGAAAATATGATGAGAGAGAAAGTGTGTTGAGGAAAAAAAAGGAGGGAGTGTAACAAGAGAGATTGAGGAGAGAGAAAGTGTGATGAGAAAAAAAGAGAAAAGCGAGTGTGATGGGAGAGATTGAGGAGAGAAAAAGTATGATGAGAAAAAAAAGAATGAAGAGAGTGCGATGTAAGATATTGAGGAGAGAGAAAGTATGATGAGAGAGAAAGTGTAATGAGAAAAAAGAGGAAAGAGAGTGTGATGGGAGAGATTGAGGAGAGAGAAAGTGTGTGATAAAATGTTGAGAGAGAAAATATGATGAGAGAGAACAAGGAGAGAGAAGTGATATGAAAGAAAAAATAAATAAATAAATTTTGATATTTGATATTAAGGGAGAAAATTTTAGTTTTAGGTCAAGGTATTTTTGGAATAAGGGAATATTTTGATTGATGAAAATAGGGTAATGACTCATTGAAGGGGAGGTACATGAGAATGAGTTATTACCCAATTTCAAGGATTCATTCCCTTATTTGTATTCCTATTCCTATAATCTAAACATTAATAATGGCAATCAATGATTCTCATTCTCAATCCCTACTCCTATTCCCCTAAACCAAACACCCCCTAACTCTTGATTTAACCATTTGGTTAGCGGATCCACTAGGTTATCCTTTGACCTGACATAATCAACAGTGATAACTCCAGTTGAGAGTAGTTGTCTAATGGTATTATGTCTACAACGTATATGTCTAGACTTATCATTATACAGATGGCTCGGTGCCCGACCAATTGCTGATTGACTGTCGCAATGTATGAAAATTATCGGCATAGGTTTCGGCCATCATGGAATATCTTCTAAGAATTACCGTAGTCATTCAACCTCTTCACCACATTTGTCAAGAGCTACAAACTCAGATTCTATCGTAGATCTGATTATTACAGTTTGCTTAGAAGATTTTCAGGAAATGATTGCACCTCCCAAAGTAAAAACATATCCACTCGTAGACTTAGAATCTTTTATGTCAGATATCCAACTTGCATCGCTATATCCTTCGATCACAGCAGGATATCTTGTATAGTGCAAACCATATTTACGAGTAAACCTTAAGTACCTCAGTACTCTTTGTAGGGGATCGGTGGCCGGCTAGAAGGGGGGTTGGATAGACGGCGCCCCCAAATACTCACTTTCTACGTATGTTAGTATGCGCAGTGGAAATCTAATACTAATTACAAATATGAAAACTAAAGACAAGAATAAGAAAGGAAATGCAAACCGCTAACATTTTCATTTAACGTGGTACGAAGATAAAGCTCCTACTCCACGGCTGTCCGTAAGGTGGACGATCCCGATCCATCGGTGGATGACTCCCCGGTAAACTCCGGCTAGCTCAAACCTCCTTGTGGGTGGAGAAACCTCGCCACAACTCTCACAAGAACTCTTTTGATGCTAGGGCACAAGTAGACTACTAATAGGGGTTAACCACCTCTATTTCGTCAACCTTAACCAAGCTCCCAAGGCTTGGTTATATAGGCCGCGAGTTGGAAAACCCCGCCTATCAGTTGGCTGCTAAAACCATCAGTCGACTTCCCTCTATGGAAATTCAACTGTTACATCCCAACGGCTCGATACTAGTCGACTGGTAAAAGTACCAGTCGACTGCTCCACACTGGTCGAGCGAACAGAAGCATTCTGTTCGCTCCCAGTCGACTGCCAACCGATTACACTAGTTGACTGGTGTTTTTACCAGTCGACTGCTACAATAACTGCTATAGTAATTGCTACAGTGAAACTCTAAACCTAGGATTTTATCTTGAGTACAATCTTTCATGCACTCGTACCCTTACGACTCACTTGACCCTTCATTGCAGCCTTAACTTCTAGCCTTCAAGCCTACTTCCTTTGGCTCTCGTCCCTTAGATACATCCAAGACCGCGGCTCACCCCCAATGCCATCCTTCACGTATGCCTCGAAGTCGCTTCCCTCGGCCCTTGTCCTTGCTGCCTTGTCCACGGTCCCTCGGATGCTCCATCCTTCACCGGACCCAAAGCCATCAACCTGAGTCATATGTGTATCCTGCACACATGCACACTCACATACACATATCAAATAACAAGGGTGAACCTAACTTAAACCCTTTGCCCAAACACCAAAACACATGGTCGCACGGACCATCGGGATTGCTCCAACAATCTCCCCCTTTGTGATGTTTGGCAATATGTTTAAGTTAGGGAAAACAAATAGCAAATAAACATGCTAAAAACAATGGACTTTCGATGTCAAGGCTACACACTTAGAGTTACACCACCGAATAGACTTACGTTGCCAAGGCTACACACTTGGACTTACACCGCCGAATGGACTTACGTTGCAAAGGTTACACACTTGGACTTACACTGCCGAATGAAAATGCACCATGCATTGGAACCTATCCCAAGGATCCCCCTACACCTATGCTCCCCATTGAGCTAGGAATTTCCCATAAGGCTATTTAAGAACTTATCACAAGGCTTCCCCTACACCTAAGCTCCCAAGCTAGGATTTTCACCATCGCAAAGGTATATTCAGGTTTTTCCAACTAAACCTTACTTCTCCTCCTTTGCCTAACATTAAAAAGCTCCAACAATATCCCAATTATTGAAAATGTGATCATCAAATTGACCCTAAACTCGTGTATTTATTCCCCATGGATCTCATACACATATACGAGCTGACCCGGTCAAAATCCAGTACTAAAAATAATTTCATATTGGTATCAGTCGACTACAAGAAGTACCAGTCGACTGCCCTTATCGAAATGAGCTTACAGAGACATTTTGCGCTAAAAAATATTGTTACCAGTCGACTAGTAACTGCACCAGTCGACTAGTACCATATTTCTGTAAAAATCAGTCTTTTCTGACCAACTTCAGAAATGCACCAGAAATTCCACAGACCTCCAAAAATTCTTAAATTTTATGGAGAGGTCTATTTTATCAATGTATACTTGGAAAAAATATATATATAAATATATTTATTACAAACCACAAGATTGACATAAAACACAAACTAGCTAAAAAGTTTAATTAAACCTTAACCTAAAGTCCTAATTTTGGCTTCCTCATGATGTATTTGCCCAAACTAACCCACAATGCATCCCTAGCATTGGTTTATATGTCATCTATACATCCAAAACCAATTATCATGCTATATGACCCCAATGTCATATTTTCTTACATGAAGCACAATTCAATTGTGCCAAATCCCTAGGTTTGAGACTCAAGTCCATCTCCAAATCACTTGGCACATTCCATGACCCAACCTAGACTCCCAAGTAGTACCCACTTGAGATCCATTTTCCATGGGTCCCAACTTGACTCTTGGAGCTCCCCCTAGATCTCTTAACCTTAGTCACCTCCCTAGGTGACTCATCTACAATAGCTTGGCCACATCAGTGCACCTCCGGTGACACTTGGCTTACAGACCTAACTTTCTTAACCTTGGACACCTTGTCCTTAGTTAATTTAACCTTACCTTTAAATGACTTTCTCTTGCCATTTCTTGGATTCTCCTTGCTATAGTCATATGCAATCCTAGCATAAGACTTTTCCTTAGCATTGGAGACACTAGATCGGTATACTAGACCCAATCTATTATTGTTGGGTCTTTAACTACCCAACATCATATCTAAACCCTTAGATCCAACATTGAATCTTTCTAGGGTTTTCTCCAACTTATCAAGTTTTACCTTCAAAGCTTGATTTTCCCTTTCTAGATTCCTAAACCTAGAGTCAACATGTCCACCATGGGCATTCCTAGACCTACCCTTTCTAGGCATGTGCCTCCCCTTCTTGGGATTAATGCCTAGGTTCTCTATTAACTTCTTCTCCTTAGGTAATGAGAATTTAAATTGTCTAGGTCTATCATTCATAACTACCTTAGGGTTTTGATCTACATTAACCCTACTTATATCATGATATCTAAATCCAAAATTTTCATTGATACATAATGATTATCATTATTTTTCCTAGCATGCATGGGAACATAAGAGTTTGAATTACGATTCAAGTTAGGGTATACCTCCCTTACCCTTGAAGCTCCCCCTTAACTTGAGCTCCTCTTCTTCTCTTTCTCCCATTTCTTCAATTGTGCCAACTTCTTGAGCTCTCCCTTCCTTGGGCATTTTGTGTGGTAGTGTCCCATTTCTCCACACGTGAAGCACCTAATGTGCTTCTTCTCATTCTTCTTCCTACAACTCAAATTAGATTCTAAAGAAATTGAATTAAGTTTAGGAGATACCTCTTTCTTACCTATAGGATATCTACTCTTGTAGTGTCCTTTCTCATTGCACCCGAAGCACACAATGTGGTCCTTTGACTTGACTTCGGTGGAGACACTCACTAAGTTGACCTCCAAGACTTCTTCTTGACTTGTCTTAGACTCTTCTTCAACCCTTGAGAATGTTGATGATATCTCATCTTCCTTTTCCTCCTCGGATGTTGAGCGTGACTCAACTTCCATTTGCTCCTCCTCAACTTGAGCAATTAAACTCATCTCCTTGGGTTCTTCTTCTTTTTGTGTAGGTGATGTGCGTAGATTATATACTCTTTTATGCATGTTTTTACGCACATTTACATACTTTGAGCATGCTTGATCTATGTATTTTTATACTTCCAGCTTTCCTTTTAGCATATTTACTCTTTTGGTTCGGAGATCTACTTTTTGTGCATTTTCTGTACACAGGAGTCGAAATTGGTGAAGATTATGCGTCCTCGGACAAGCTTGGAAGGAATTGAAGGGAGAGAGCATCAGGCCGTGTACCACACACGGCCGTGTAGTTTTAACAGGAAGGGAAGAGGACATGGCCGTGTGAATCTCACACGGCCGTGTCTTGATTTGAAGAAATTAGAGCAGATGCCTTACAAGGCCGTGTAGATCTACATGGCCGTGTGAGGTTTCCAGAGGCCAAGAAGGTGGTGGCCGTATGCACCACACGGCCGTGTAGCATTTCCAGAGAACAGAAGGGTCCTGGCCGTGTGAGTCACACGGCCGTGCAGCTTTGGCAGAGAAGGAACTGGACATGGCCGCCGTGTCATGGGGCTGTGTGGCGCCCGATTTCCTCCTCTATTTAAACCCTCCTTCATGAATTGAAAAGGGATCTCTCCCCCTTTGGGAGAAGGCAAGATTTGGTGGTTTCCTCCCATTCTTGGGAGGATTTCTGGGCGATTCGAGGGGAGTTCTTGACGATTTCGACTCCGGAGCGAGGATTGGATCCGAAGACGAGGCTTCTTCGTAGATAAGTTTTCTCTTTCCCCCTTTTCTTGGTTTCTTGGATTGGGGATTTAAGAAATGCTTGTAATCTTTATTTCTTCGGGTATTCTTCCTCGATTCATGGAGTAGATCTTGTATTCTAGGATTAAGGGAGTATTTGTATGATGGATTGATGTAATCTCTTGTGGATTTGCCAATTTCTTGTTTCAATGACATTGTCTTGCTTGTATCAATTAGATCTTGAATGATTAATGGTGATTTGTGCTTAATTCTCATTCTTGATTGATTGTTTGGATTTCTTGTGGACTTTGTAAAGATAAACTCTCACTCGATCATCCGAGGGATCCACGTGACAGGTGCAAGCCCGTGTAAGGACGTTTGAGAGATAATCTTGAAGAGGAAATAGGAATATTCAAGAGAGTAGGATGGATCTTGTGATTAGTTTCTTGTATCTTGATAGATTAATAAGTTGTGGGCTTCTATGTTGATATCCGAGGAAGGCATAGTAATAGGTGCGCTTCTGTGTAAGGACAACGTAGGTTCACGTCTAATTGATCATATTTAGATACATTTCTCAGTCCTTAGCCGGTTATCTATTGCAAGAGAGAACCGGCAACTTTCTACTAGTGTTTGGCAATTAAGGGATAAGAATTGGTGAACCATTTACATTCAAGAAATCTTACAAAGAAACCAAAACTCCTAGAATCTCCCTTTATCATAACCCAAAATGATAAACTCTTGTTTGTTGATCTTTAATATTAGATTTATTTACCTTCACTTTGCATTTTAAACAATTGGATAGTTGTTTAGCTAATTCGCATTGAGACATTTCTAGTGCTTATTCCAGTCCCTGTGGATACGATAATCTTTTATATTACTTGCGACATTTCCGTACACTTGCGGAGCGTAACAAGTTTTTGGCGCCGTTGCCGGGGACTGCGCTATAACATTAGGAATTATCAATTGAGTTAGACTAAACATAACATTTGTTTTCCTTTCATATTGCATAGTTGTAACTAATCATTAGATTTCTGTTTTTACTTTCTTGTATAACTTTTACTTCTTGTTAATTCTTTTTGTACAAATTTAATTCTGTATTTTTTATTCTTTTATTTTTCCTTTTCTGTTGAATTGTCATTTGCTATCTTGTTCTTGTGTATGCGAAGATCTAACTTTGCAGGGGAATTCTTTCCTTTTGACCCTGAGATTGACAGAACTTTCCATAAAAGAAGAATTCTGCAAAGGCAAATTGAAGAACAGGAACATTTGAACATGGCGAATAGACCACTCAAGGATTATGCAGCACCTTATGCAAGAGGTTTTCGATCTAGTATTTCAAGACCTTCAGTGGAAGCTAATAACTTTGAGATCAAACCCGCAATTATATCTATGGTGCAGCAGAACCAATTTGGTGGAGGACCTCATGAAGACCCCAATCAACACTTAGAGGTCTTTTATGAAATATGTGGTACCATGAAAATGAATGGAGTTCCTTCAGAAGCAGTTAGATTATTATTATTTGGGTTTTCTTTAAGAGATAGGGCAAAGCAATGGCTGAATTCTTTGGCCCCTAATAGCATCACCACTTGGGAGCAGTGTGAGCAACAGTTTCTTGATAAATTCTATCCACCAAGCAAAACAGCTCATATGAGGAATTTAATTGCAAGCTTCAAGCAAACTGACTCAGAATCTCTTTTTGAAGCATGGGATAGATATAATAGTATGCTCAGACAATGCCCACATCATGGGTTGGAAAGATGGTTAGTGTTGCACACTTTTTATAATGGTATCAACTATCATACCAAAGTGTCCCTTGATTCAGCTGCTGGAGGGGCACTTATGAATAAAAGTTTAGATGAAGCTGAAGAAATTATTGACAGTGTAGCACAAAATCATCATCAATGGGCAAATGAAAGAAGTTGTGGCTATTCTTCTGTAAACCTAGCAATTAAAGCATCAGGGAAGTTTGATGTAGATGCAGTCACTCTTTTGTCTGCAAAATTAGACGCTCTTACAAAGAAATTTGAGAATATGGGGACTAGTGCTAATATGGTCAATGCTATTAGTACATCTTGTGAAGTATGTGGGAGTTCAGAGCACTCAAATGACTCATGTCCATTGGGAGCTATCACTGCACAAATCAATCAACTGGAACAATGTGATGCAATCATGAGTTACAATCAAAGGCAGAACAACCCATACTCAAATACTTATTACCCTGGATGGAAGAGCCATCCCAATTTTTCTTACAGAAATAATCAAGATCAAGGACCATCTATGGGGGCAAGACCAAATTTTCAAGCTGGGCAACAAAATTTTCAACATCTATCTTCTCAAGGCTTACCAAAGTCAAATATTGAAAAGATGTTTGAAGAAATTATCTCAAGTCAGAATGAAATGAAGCAAGATTTAGCAAAGCTCATTCAGAGAATGGATAATTCTGAAAACCATCAAAAGATCCAGGATAGTCAAATTGCCCAACTAGCTTCCTCATCATCCAGAGCACCAGGACAACTTCCAGGAAAACCTGATGTGAATCCTATGGAGCATTGCAATAGAATTGAGCTTAGGAGCGGACGGACCTTGGGAGACTCCCAAGTGACTGCTCCAAAAGGGATACAAAAAGAAGAAGAGCTCTCTCCTCTTATACCAAATCAGATTCAAGCTAATGAGGAGAGTACCATTGAGGTTGAAGAGACTCTTCCACTGAACCATCAGAGCAAAGCTGTCCCTTTTCCTCAGAGACTTACAATGCTCAAGAAAGATGAAGAATTTGGCAAGTTTTTAGAAAAAGTTAAGGAAATTTGTGTAGAGGTACCTCTTATTGATGTTATTCTTCAAATGCCTAGATTTGCCAAATTCCTGAAGGATCTCATGTCAAACAAGAGAAGAAGAGGAGAGGTTGAGACCATTGCGCTTAGTGAGGAATGTAGTGCTATTTTGGAGAAGAACACTTCCCCAAAACTAAAGGACCCAGGGAGCTTTTATATTCCTTGCAACATAGGAAAAGAATTTTTTGAAAAAGCTTTTTGTGATTTGGGGGCAAGTGTCAGCCTCATTCCCTATTCAATTTGTAATAAATTATGTCTCAAAAACATTAAACTTACTACTATGGCACTTCAACTTGCCGATCATTCCTGCAGGTACCCTTTGGGTATTATAGAAGATGTGCCAGTAGAGGTGGATGGGAATGTTATTCCAACAGATTTTGTCGTGTTGGACATGGAAGAGGACCCCAGGATTCCTATCATATTAGGAAGACCTTTTCTTGCTACAGCTGGAGCTATAATTGATGTCAAAAATCATAAGCTTTCTTTGGTAATTGGTAAGGAAAGGTTGGAATATGATTTATCTAATATCTCTAACCATGTCTCGTCTCTTTTAAATGCTTGTAGCAGGATAAGCATTTATAAACTTGAGGAATGGAATTTCCATCCTCATGGAAGGCCACCAAAGGAGACAATGTGGTGGAAGATGTTGGGAGAAGATCTCCCAACAAAAATGAAAAGTATATCTGTCCTCCAAGGGCGAGGAAAAGAAGTGAATGATCAAGTTTGGTCGAGCTAAAGACCTTAAACAAGCGCTTCTTGGGAGGCAACCCAAGGGTTCTTTTAGTTAGTTTTGATTTGTATTTTAATTTCTTTTAGTTTGATGCATTCTTTTGATTTTGTTTTCAGGTTAGGTGCAAAACAGAGCCCGGCCGTGTGCTATACACGGCCAGGCAAAGGTTGCAGAGAAGGGAAGTGCTTGGGCCGTGTCATCCAGACACGGCCGTGTAGGATCTCCCGAGGAGAAAAAGGTCTAGGCCGTGTCTCAAACACGGCCGTGTAAAGAATCCCGAGAAGAAAGATGGAGAGGCCGTGTCTCAGACACGGCCGTGCGAAGAATCCAGAGAAGGAAGAGGGGGAGGCCATGTGGATCTGCACGTCCCGTGTAGGAGAGTTATTAAAGTCTTCTTTCTACCTTACACGGCCAGATCTTGGCCGTGTTCCGCACACCCCCAACTCTCCAAAATATATCTTTCTCTCCCAATCTCTTAAAAATTCCTCTCTAATCTCTCAAGATCTCTTAGATCCGGATTCTCCTCCTCTCTAAGACTTGGAATTTTTGTTCTCCTAACCTAAGATCTTTGCTCTTTGAAGTTTTGTTCTTTGAGTTCCATTTTTCCAACCCTAGATAATTCTTCCCCTATCTAAACTCATTAAGATGTCCAATATTTTGAAGAAACTTCGCAAAGGAGGTGGTGGATCCAGTGGAGACAAAGAGAAGGAGCCATCAAGGGACAAAGGAAAACAACCAGTGAAGGGCAAAGGCAAAAGGACTTCACGCAACGAAGGTAATGACAATGAATTCAATATTGTGTTTAGAAATGATGATCAAGTAACTAGATTTGCAATTCTTGTCAATAGAAAGATAGTGTGTACTAGATATATGGACCCAACTGTTCTTGATATACTTGGAATTAGGGAAGATGTAGATTTGATGATTGGGTTTTTGGATTGGAGTGATATTATGTACACACATTTACCTACATATCCTCGTCTTGTTTTGGAATTTTTAAGTTCATTGGATGTCCATTTTACTAATGAAGATGATTATTTTGAAAAAATCTCATTTAGACTAATGAATCAAGAATTTCTATGGGCATTTAGTGACTTTAATTCTTATTTTGGATTAACCACCGGTAGCCCTCGTAGGTTTGATCCAAGGTTTAATTGGAATCATTTTTGGAATGCAATAACTGGGTTAGATCAACCTTATGAGCCTTCAAGAGCTAAGGCCTCCCATATGCAAAACCCCATCTTTAGGTATCTACATAGAGTCATGGGTAAAACTATTTTTGGTAGGGGAGAGAGTGATGGGGTGGTTAAAAAGATAGAGCTTTATGCTTTATGGGCTATGCTTTATAAGGTTGAATTTGATTCTGGTTTCATTTTGTTCAAACCTTATTAAGATCTGCTAGGGCATCATCGGGATCAATTGTTTTTGGTGGTTTGATTACCCTAATAGCTTATAATTTAAATCTTGATGTTGATGGGTTGGAAATAATTCATGGTAATGACATGATTGACATTGATGCATGTCTTGCTATGAAAATGATCGTTCGGGATGAGAATGGTTTCGCGTTTCCTAGGAGGAGTGGTTCTCCTTTACCCCTTCCTTTTCCTGAACGAACTACTATTCGTAACCCGGCTAATTGGGTAATTTCTGAGTTAGATTTTGAGGATAACCCTTCTATACCTGGAGACACTGAGCCACATCATGAGCCCTCGTCATATGGACACCCGCAACCTTCTAGTTTTATGGAGCCCGCTAGGCATTCTTTTGCATATGGCACGGGATCTTCTAGGTTTGATTTTTCAGATTTTCGTACGTCTCTAGAATCACTTCATGAGAAGCAAGATTCCCAACGAAAAATGTTGGAGGGGCGCTTCTCTTTATCTGATGATCAGTTTAGGGAGGTACAAAATCATTTTCAGTTTACGAGAAATTTTCAAGGTCAAGTGGCTGAGTTTGTGCAGGATTATGATACTGATCAGGCTAGGATGAGAGATTTTATGCAGAGCATGATGCTTACTAGCCAACAAGTAGATGCTTTATATGAGTATCATAGATCCTTGGGTGAGATTCCAGGTTTTCCTAGTTTTCCTATTGGCCAACCACGTCGTAGACCTCCTTTCCCTCGTCCACCTCCTCCACCATATTGATTTCATCGGGACGATGAAAAGTTTAAGTCTGGGGGGGTGTCATGTACTGTTTAGTTTGGTTTCCAGTTTTTAGTTTTTGTTAGTTTTTCATGTTGGTTCATATTTTCATTGCTTGTTGCTTTATTTTGCTTGTTTTTGAAATAATCATGGCAAAAAAAAAAAATCTTTGAGAACATCAAATCTTCACTTATATGCTTTCTTGGATTTAAGTGAAATGTTAGCACGATTATTGTCTTGATTCATGATGTTCGAATGATGCTAGTAGTAAACTTTGTGTAGTTCTTTTTTCTATCTTGGGAAGCATTAATAAGCTAAGAATCTTATGGCGATGAGTTTTAGTTTTGGTTCAACCTTAAGGAGTTTATCTTCACTACACTTGTACTTGATGCTTGAATAGTTGATGTCATTGAAATAGTCATGATTCATCTTGTTTGCTTAGTACTTGATTTCCATGGTGATTTCTCAACTTTCATTTTGGTTACTGGATGAGGCTCAAATCATTAAAGCTCATTTGGAAAAATCAAAATATCCCAACATGTGTGCTAAAAGTACATTTGTGAATAAGTTTTGCACAATGCGAACACTTATAAAAAAAAATAAAGGATATAAAAAACAGTTGCCATGAGTGGAATCTAGCAAGTCACCCCTTTGAGACCGAGTTAGGTTACTGGGGAAATGACTGCTTAGCTTCCCTTGAGATTGAGCACACCTTTGAGACCTCG
Organism: Zingiber officinale; assembly: GCF_018446385.1. NCBI lineage: Eukaryota > Viridiplantae > Streptophyta > Magnoliopsida > Zingiberales > Zingiberaceae > Zingiber > Zingiber officinale. The sequence continues at coordinate 120,169,819 of NC_055989.1, forward strand.
GGTTAGTTGAGAAATATGAACCAAGTGAATGGTGAGTAAGTGCCTATCACTGGTTACTTGTCTTTCACTGGAAACACTAGGAATTCAAATTTGATGACGACTTGACTAGGACATGGATTGAAACTTGAAGGGTGTTGAGTTACTTTTACACTGTGCACAAGATTCTTATGCTTGAACCATACTTTACTTGTTTCCATGATCACGCTTGTTAATGAAACTTTTTGATAGAGTTAGGAAAGTGCACTAGGTTTTATGAATGTATTGTAGAACATATGAATTTAGACTGTAGCATTTTGCTTGAGGACAAGCAAAGGTTTAAGTCTGGGGGTGTGATGTGCGTAGATTATATACTCTTTTATGCATATTTTTATGCACATTTACATACTTTGAGCATGCTTGATCTATGCATTTTTATACTTCCAGCTTTCCTTTTAGCATATTTACTCTTTTGGTTCGGAGATCTACTTTTTGTGCATTTTCTGTACACAGGAGTCGAAATTGGTGAAGATTATGCGTCCTCAGACAAGCTTGGAAGGAATTGAAGGGAGAGAGCATCAGGCCGTGTACCACACACGCCCGTGTAGTTTTAACAGGAAGGGAAGAGGACATGGCCGTGTGAATCTCACACGGCCGTGTCTTGATTTGAAGAAATTATAGCAGATGCCTTACATGGCCGTGTAGATCTACATGGTCGTGTGAGGTTTCCAGAGGCCAAGAAGGTGGTGGCTGTGTGCACCACACGGCCGTGTAGCATTTCCAGAGAACAGAAGGGTCCTGGCCGTGTGAGTCACACGGCCGTGTAGCTTCTGGACATGGCCGTGTGAATCTCACACGGCCGTGTCATGGGGCCGTGTGGCACCCGATTTCCTCCTCTATTTAAACCCTCCTTCATGAATTGAAAAGGGATCTCTCCCCCTTTGGGAGAAGGCAAGATTTGGTGGTTTCCTCCCATTCTTGGGAGGATTTCTGGGCGATTCGAGGGGAGTTCTTGACGATTTCGACTCCGGAGCGAGGATTGGATCCGAAGACGAGGCTTCTTCGTAGATAAGTTTTCTCTTTTCCCCTTTTCTTGGTTTCTTGGATTGGGGATTTAAGAAATGCTTGTAATCTTTATTTCTTCGGGTATTCTTCCTCGATTCATGGAGTAGATCTTGTATTCTAGGATTAAGGGAGTATTTGTATGATGGATTGATGTAATCTCTTGTGGATTTGCCAATTTCTTGTTTCAATGACATTGTCTTGCTTGTATCAATTAGATCTTGAATGATTAATGGTGATTTGTGCTTAATTCTCATTCTTGATTGATTGTTTGGATTTCTTGTGGACTTTGTAAAGATAAACTCTCACTCGATCATCTGAGGGATCCACGTGACAGGTGCAAGCCCATGTAAGGACGTTTGAGAGATAATCTTGAAGAGGAAATAGGAATATTCAAGAGAGTAGGATGGATCTTGTGATTAGTTTCTTGTATCTTGATAGATTAATAAGTTGTGGGCTTCTATGTTGATATCCGAGGAAGGCATAGTAATAGGTGCGCTTCTGTGTAAGGACAACGTATGTTCATGTCTAATTGATCATATTTAGATACATTTCTCAGTCCTTAGCCGGTTATCTATTGCAAAAGAGAACCGACAACTTTCTACTAGTGTTTGGCAATTGAGGGATAAGAATTGGTGAACCATTTACATTCAAGAAATCTTACAAAGAAATCGAAACTCCTAGAATCTCCCTTTATCATAACCCAAAACACTAAACTCTTGTTTGTTGATCTTTAATATTAGATTTGTTTACCTTCACTTTGCATTTTAAACAATTGGATAGTTGTTTAGCTAATTCGCATTGAGACATTTCTAGTGCTTATTCCAGTCCCTGTGGATACGATAATCTTTTATATTACTTGCGACATTTCCGTACACTTGCGGAGCGTAACAGTAGGTTTAGGTTCTTCCCGTAGAACCATCTTCACCTTGCTCTACAAATTATGGGAGTTCTTATATTCACCTACACCACTTATCACATTAGAGGACAATATATCTATTAAGATTGATATTACCTTTGAATTTACCTCCGAACGTGAGGTTTGCTCTTCCGTCCAATGTCGTGATCGGAGTCTTTTTCCCTTCTTGTCTCTTGGGACTTCGAACGGGTCCTTAATCACCATCATGGTGTCCCAATCCATGTCGAAGAAGACTTCCATCTTCATCATCCAAAATGTGATGTCCCCAAGGCTTCCTCCTTCAAACTTTGGAGGTGCTATCAAGTCAGCTATCTTCTTGCTTCCTCGGTGATTAGTCCAAAGGAGAGCGTCCTTGCTCTGATACCACTTGTAGGGGATTAGTGGTCGGCTAGAAGGGGGGTTGGATAGACGGTGCCCCCAAATACTCGCTTCTTACGTATGTTAGTATGCGCAACGAAAACCTAATACTAACTACAACTATAAAAACTAAAGACAAGAATAAGAAAGGAAATGCAAACCGCTAACACGTTCGTTTAACATGGTTCAGAGATAAAGCTCCTACTCCATGACTGTCTGTAAGGTGGACGATCCCGATCCATCGGTGGATGACTCCCTAGCAAACTCCGGCTAGCTCAAACCTCCTTGTGGGTGGAGAAACCTCGCCATAACTCTCACAAGAACTCTTTTGACGCTAGGGCACAAGTAGACTACTAATAGGGGTTAACCACCTCTATTTCGTCAACCTTAACTAAGCTCCCAAGGCTTGGTTATATAGGCCGCGGGTTGGAAAACTCTGCCTATCAGTTGACTGCTAAAACCATCAGTCGAGTGCCCTCTATGGAAATTCGATCGTTACATCCCAACGGGTCGATACCAATCGACTGGTAAAAGTACCAGTCGACTGCTCCACACTAGTCGAGCGAACAGAAGCATTCTGTTCACTCCCAGTCGACTGCCCGTCGACTGGTGTTTTTACCAGTCGACTGGTACAGTAACTGCTATAGTAATTGCTACAGTAATACTACGGTAACTACTACAGTGAACCCTAAACCTAGAATTTTACCCTGAGTACAATCTCTTATGCACTCATGCCCTCATGACTCACTTGACCCTTCATTTCAGCCTTGACCTCTAGCCTTCAAGCCTACTTCTTTTGGCTCTCGTCCCTCGGATGCATCCAAGCCTGCGGCTCGTCCCCAATGCCATCCTTCGCGTATGCTTCGAAGTCGCTTCCCTCGGCCCTTGTCCTTGCTGCCTTGTCCACGGTCCCTCAGATGCTCCATCCTTCACCAGACCCGAAGCCATCAACCTGAGTCATATGTGTATCCTGCAAACCTGCACACTCACATACACATATCAAATAACAAGGGTGAACCTAACTTAAATCCTTTGCCAAAACACCAAAACATATGATCACACGGACCATCAGGATTGCTCCAACACTCTTGTTATCCCTTTCTATTGCTCAGCACTGGGATTACTTGTGTATCTACTCAATTTACTTACTACATAGGCCAAGTCTGGTCGTGTACAACTCATCAGGTACATCGGACTTCCAATCACTCAAGAGTGCTCTAGTTAAGAGATACTTTCACCTCAATTTTTTGATTGATGTTGACTCGTATCTATCGGCGTTCGTGCCAACGCAGTATCACCCTTGGTGAATTTCTCAAGAATTTTATTCACGTAATGGGACTGACTAAGAACAAGTCCTTCTATCGTTCTAAGAGTTTTAATTCCTAGAATCACATCATCTAGGTCCATGTCTTTCATGTCAAATCTTGAGTTCAACATATTTTTAATGGATTTGATTATCTTATCATTACTCCCAATGATAAGTATGTCATCTACATATAAGCACAAGATGACGTAGTCATTCTCTATGGCTTTCATGTAAACACATTTATTACATTCATTAATCTTGAATCTATATTCCTTTATGACATTGTTAAATTTCTCATGTCACTGCTTTGGTGCTTGTTTTAAGCCATATAATGACTTCACCAATCTACAAACCTTGTTTTTCTGTCCTGGCACAAAAAACCCCTCAGATTATTCCATGTAGATTTCCTCTTCTTAATCTCCATTTAGAAAGGCTGTCTTTACTTTCATCTGATGTATCTCCAACTTCCATAGAGCTGCAATAGCCAATAACACTCGAATGGAAGTTATTCTTGACACTGGAGAATATGTATCAAAGTAATCAAGGCCTTCTTGTTGACGGTATCTTTTGATTACCAATCTAACCTTGTACTTATCAATTGTGTCATCTGACTTCATTTTCTTCTTGAAAATCCACTTGCAACCTAGTAGTTTACTTTCCGGAGGAAGATCCATAAGTTCTCAAGTGTGATTTTGCAAGATAGATTCTATCTCAGATGCAATTGCCCCTCTCCAGTGAGGTCTATCAGACGAGCTTACTGCCTCTGAGTAACTCTGGGGCTCACTTTCCAACATGAAAGTGATAAAATACGATCCGTAGAATTTTTCTACCCTAGCTCTTTTACTCCATCTTAGCTCAACCTCGATTGGTTCATCATCTTCTTTTTCGCCTTGTGTTTCATTTGCCTATTTTGAGGAGCTATCATCCTCTCGGGTCTTATAGGGAAACACATACTCGAAGAATGAGGCATTTCTCGATTTGATTATTGAGTTCTTGTGTATCTCCGATATTTGTGATTCATACACAACAAACCGATACACACTGCTATTCTGTGCATATCCAATAAATATGCAATCAACAGTCTTTGGTCCTATCTTAATCCTTTTCGGATCAGGCACCAATACTTTGGCAAGACACCCCCACATTCATAAGTATTTGTAGGACGGTTGTCTTCCATTCCACAACTCATAAAGACTCTTATCTATTTTCTTTCAAGGTACCTTATTTAAAAGGAATTATCTATTAACATAGCTCCCCCCCCCACATAAACTCTGGCAATCCAGAGCTCAATAAAAGAACATTCATCATCTCCTTTAGAGTTCAATTCTTTTGCTTAGCAACTCTATTTTGCTGATGAGTATAAGGAGCTGTTGTTTCATGTCTGATCCCATGTTCAACACACAACTCAACAAACGGTGATACATATTCACCATCTCGGTCACTTCGAACCACCTTAATCTTTCTATTAAACCAGTTTTCAACCTCATTTTTATAGAGAGTAAATTTCTCTATAGCTTCATCCTTATTTTTGAGAAGATACACATAACAATATTTTATGTTATCATCTATAAAAGTGATGAAGTACTTATTTCCACCACGTGTTGGTGTACATTTGAGGTCACGCATGTCGGTGTGGATTAGCCCGAGAACATACAACACATTGTTCAGAGTAAGGTTTTTACTTGAGGTCATCTTCAACACCACCTTTCCTTGGCCCATGATGTCCAAGGTTGCTGAGTTTCCAATGAATAATTTGTCTCCAATGACTTCTTCGAAGTTGTGGAGCAACTCCTTATTGTAGCACATATGTCTAGTGGCTCTAGTATTGATCCACCATTGTCGCGGGTATGAACTGACCAGGTTCAGTTCTGAGACCACTATGCAAAGGTCGTCTATTTCTAGTCCATCATTCAGGTTGACCTCCTGCTTCTTCTTCGGCTTCCTACACTCCGAAGATTTGTGACCTACTTTGTCATAGTTGAAGTACTTCCCAGAGAACTTCTTGTTAATGCCTCCTCTGAGTCTCATCTTGGAAGGCTTGGGGTTCTTCCATTTCAAACTTTGACTGTGCTCGACCACGTTGGCTTTCACAGTAGCCTGAGAGAACAGTTTCCTTTCTGAACTCTTGTTGTCTTCTTCGATGCGAAGTCTAACAATGAGTTCCTCCACATTCCTCTCCTTCCTCTTGTGCTTCAGGTAGTTCTTGAAGTCCTTCTAGCTGGGAGGCAACTTCTCAATGATAGTAGCCACCTAGAAGGTTTCTCAGAACCATCCCTTCTGAGTGGATCTTGTGCAAGATCACCTAAAGCTCCTGGACTTGGCTGATCACTGTCTTAGAGTCAACCAGCCTATAATCCAGGAATCGACCCACGATAAACTTCTTGGCCCCTGTATCCTCCGTCTTGTACTTCTTGTCCAGGGACTCCTATAGCTCCTTAGCCGTTCTCTTCATGCTATACATAGCGTACAACAAGTCAGCAAGGCAGTTGAGGATGTAGTTTCGACAAAGGAACTTAAATGAGTCCATGCCTCCACTGCACTGATGGTTTGCGCATCAACATCCTCAGCACGCTTGGGAGGGTCCTCAGTCAAGAACCGAGCTAGATTGAGCGTGGTCAGGTAGAAGAGCATCTTATGCTGCCACTTCTTGAAGTTCAGTCCACTGAACTTCTTTGGTTTTCCCCCATGACTGATTGACACAGTTCCAATCAAGACGGAGGGGGTCTGCACATGTTGAGTCTTTTGCACCTCAACATTCTGTTCTGTGGCCATCTCAACAGAATCAAGTCTGTTTCAAGATTGTTGGATAATCTGTTGTCGGAGATATTGGGGAATTAACTGAATTGAAATTATACAAAATCAATTCTAACTTATTTGTCGAGATGACCCGAGCTGATAATCTCAGACTGTCAGCGAGGGTTGGTTTCTGCTAATTGCTAAGTGCAGACAGAACACCAAGTTCGAGCAGTAAAGTTTGAGCGGACGAAGTGGCCGATGGGCAAAGCAGCCGAACGGGCGAAGGGACTGAGGCCTGCGATTGTCGCAGTTTCGTTAAAACAGATTCGCCCCACCTCCGACTATGCTTAGAGGTTTCCTCGGGTCATCTGTTTCGCAGGATACAACGGTAAAACCACGAACGCAACTAAGCACTGGTTGTTCATGGCGAACTGAGAATACACTTGAGTGCTATCATGAGGAATTCTCTTGCACTGAGCGGATGCATCTCTTGCTTTCTCTTTTGCTTTCACTTCTCTTACGCTCTACTCTTTGCTCAAGATCCAACCTCCTTATATAGGAGTTCTCACCTTACCTGCAATAAATGATCAAATTATGATCATTTAATGCTGGGTTTAATGTATTCATTAATGTCGAGATGTTACGAAATTATTATTAATGGGTTTAATGTCGCCATTAATACTGAAGCGTTACGAAATCACCATTAATGAGTTTAATGCCGCTATTAATGTCAAGACGTTACAAAATTACCATTAATTTCACATTAATACTTTCGTTACACTCTTGAGTAACAAAAAGATATTCAAATGTTGGTTTATTCTTTTGGGCAAATTTCAGTACAATTCGGACCCTGGATTTGCACCCACCCCTACGCACTCACGCGTGAGAGAGTCTCTCCCCATGCATATGTTTACAATATCAATACATGTATCATAATTTAAACTAACAATAAAGTCAATTGACTTCTAATTTGGAACTAAACCCATGTACAATAAAATCTCTTCATCTCTACCTTTTTATTCCATTCAAATTTCCAGCACTTAATTTTAAATATGTAAAAGAATTTAGATTTCAAACCTTCTAAACTCATCAAAGAGTTCTAGTCAAAATTGACCAAGAGATCATAGAATCAATCTAAACCTAGACCATTATCTTCTAAAAATTCTTTGAAATGTAAAAACATCGAAAAACTATATTTCTAAAAGTTTAAAGTTATTTGTGATATTTAATTAATTTGATAACTGTAGTGTCACAAGTGACAATGTTTAGAAACATAATTTCTTAGTAAATTTAGAACAAATATAAATTTTCAAGGTGATCAATATCTGTTGGTCAAAGCTTATTAATGCATCTAAAAGACTCAGGGGATGTTTGATTAAATGATGAAAATAATTATAGGTATGAGTTTGATAGTAGGATGAAATGAGAATAGGAATGAAAATAAAACCCAGTAAGTTATATGGGTTTGGTTGATTCTCATAAATCTAGTAATCATTCCCAAAATGTCATTTCCAAACCTACAATCTAAATACTATCTTTTATTATCATTTCATTTCCTCATTCTCAAACTCATCAAACAAACACCCCCTCAGTATTTTTTTTTTAAAAAAATATGAATATACTCAAGGGATCATTAAGAGTATAATAATGTTAACTTGACATAAATATGAAAATTTTAAGATCATTAATGAACTAATTATTTTTTTTATTTTGTTTATCTTTATTTTAGTTTAATCTTAAGTAAGAAAAATTAACCTTTTTTCTTTGATTCGGAGTTACAGTAAGTGAAAAAAGAATATTGAAAAAGATATCCTTTTTGGTAAAATATAAAGTATGGTGTATGACTTAAACATTTATGTAATTAAATGTGTTTGCATGGTAAATTTTCTGTCTTTATGATGGCCGAAAAAGGGAAAAAGTAATTTTCAAATTTAAAATTTAGTTACGTTCAATTATTCTTCCTAATGCAGGGAGCTTTGGTGCAGAAGAACTATAATCGAGTGGTATCTATTCATTAACTATTGTTTAACATAAATAATAATAATAATACTGAGAAAAAAACACTGATCACATGTACTTATTATGGATGTGGTAAGAGACATACTTAACTTTCAGAATTTTTAAGGATATATTTACTTTTTTTATTTTACTTCACCCCGTCAATTGCTGCGATGCTGTATTCAAATAATAACACCATTGTAATATTGGATTTCAAAGAATGGCACATCACTGTGATGTTTGATTTAAGAGTTTATATAGTATCAAAGTGGTGTTGATTTCAAATACAACATCATTATATAAGGCGTTGATATTTGAAAATCAGTATCATAGTAGTGTTCTTTGAACCACTAAAAAAAATCTGTCATTAGCAACAGAATTAGAGATAAAATTATATTTTCATCTCTATTAGCAATGAAATTATAGTTCCGTAGTTAATTAGTGATGACATTACTAATATAGTGATAGAATTATAATTCCATCGCTAATTAAAGATGATAATATAATTCTATCGTTAAAATAATCATTAATAATAAAAAAATATAGTATTGGTGAATTTTGTAGCGATGAAAACATAATATTCATCGCTAAATAGTGATAAACTTAAAATTCAGTATCTAAAATAACAACGAAAATATATTTTGGGATCAAAATTAGGGCTAAACCTCGATCTCGCATTTCTTCAATCTAGTGTTCCCAATCTCGCAGGCGTTCTCTCCAATCTTCGATGTCCTCCCGTCTATGATCTTTAGCATCCTCTTCGTTCTCTGACATCCACTCTTCCTCGATCTTGGTACGCTCCTCTCCCCTTCCCTTTCCATCCCATTTTTCATGTCGTGAGAGCTCATAGCCGTGAGCTTGGCTGGTCGTGAGCTCACGGCCATAAGCTTGGCTAGCTAGCCGGAAGTTGGTTGACAGCGAATTTGGTTGACCGTGAGCTCGCAGCCTCGAGCTTGGCCGGCCGCGAGCTTGGCCGGCCAGATATTCCCTAGTCGTGAGGCCTTAGCCAATGGCGGCCTCAGGCCTGTCCAAGAGGCCTCAACGAGACCTCAGCCTTGGCCACAAGGCCTCTCTTAGTCGCGATGCTTACCGTGGCCTCAGCCCTGGCTCGGCCAGTCGTGAGTTGCAAGGTTTAGGAAAAAATCCTAAATACTATAATTTAGATTTTAACCTATTTTTTGATGAGTTGTAGGGTTTAGAGTTAAAATTCTAACTCGACGAAGGCCCTTTAGAAAATTTTGATTCTTTTGATTGAGTAACTTCTTATATACTTTTTTTTTTTTTGGTGTTCATGACATGTTTAGTTAATATATAGATTCATATTTTTAGTGCATTTCTTGTATTGATGGATACATGCTTAAAAATATGTCTTTATTGGTTATTCATCTTTTGAGATTATTCTTATTAGTTGTTTGATATGCCGATGCGATATTTTTGTCCTTAACTTCAAAAATTATTACATAATTGTTATAGATGTTCCATTAGATAAGCTAAGTCATGATCAGTTATGATAATTGTTACATAAATTATTGCATAATTGCTAAGTTTTGTACTTGTATTGGTAATGTTGAAAATTACTCATTAGGATACAATATACATGAATAAAGCTTGGATATATAATAGATTAGAAAATGGATATATCCGAGATGAATATTTTATTGTAGTTGAAGAATTTGTGAATTTTACTAAGAGTCATCTAGAATGTATGAATGGTGTCGAGTTACGTTGTCCGTGTAATTATTACAAATGTAGAAATAAAACTTTCCGTAATGAGGCTACTGTGAAAGTATATATATATATATATATAGAAATAGGTTTATTCCAAATTACTACAACTGGTATTGTCATGGAGCTATATTTGTATAATCCAATTGAACTTCGATTGCTTCTTTATCTGGCACAACTGTCCTAGAGGAATTATCATCTAACGAGAATGCAATGCAATCAATGGTTCATGAAGCGATGAATGCAGTTGATCATTCCAATATAGATGAAATACCAACACCTAAAGTTCAACAACTATATGACATGCTGAAGGCTAGTGAAAGAGAAATGTGAGAAGATATTTCATCTGATTATTCTCAACTATTAGCTACTGCAAGGTTATTGAATATCAAGACAGAACATCATTTCTTAGAACGATATTACAATGACATTTGTTTATTGATGTCATAGTTGTTCCTTGCTGATTACTTAATAACTGATAGCTTTTATAGTAAAAAAATTAGTGAGAGGCTTAGGTATGCTTGTAGATAAGATTGATTGTTGTATAAACAACTATATAATATTTTGGAATAAAGACAATGGACCGATTAAATACAGATTATATACTCATCGTTGTTATAAACATGGTAGTCATATATCCGGGAAGAAGAAGAAAAATATTGCATGAAAATTATGTATTATTTTCCATTAACTGCTGATCATGTCCGAACGCTGAGTTGATGGACGCTGGGGGCGTGGCGGTCTCCGCTGTCTTCGACTGGCTGAACGAATCTCCGGCGGACCTGCAAGGAAGTCGGGCTGGGAAAGGGTTCCCAGCGACGACCCTCCGACGCTCAAGTCAGGCAAGAGGAAAACGATGAAGTGGCTTCAAAGATGAGAGATCGCATACCTCCGGTGAAGTTTGTGGGCTCTTATATAGAGCTCTAGGGAGGCTTGTGCACACCTATCGAGGTGTACACGTGTCCTTTACCATACCTCAGTATGGGCTTACCAGAGGAGCATACCTGACACCATACTGCTACAGTCCGAGTACCTCTCTGATGGGACAGCAGAACCTTCCGTCGTATGATTCTGCGTATGGCTTGGTCGTCGAACATGTCTGTTGTCAGAAGATGTTCCCCTATGTGCCCTTGTCCTTGTCTGTTTTTTCCCCGAGCCGAGCGTTCATCTGCTTAGCAGGCATCGGTCCGACCGGGCATAGGTATCGGTCCGACCGGGAAGATTTCACTGCATCGCGTACTCGGCTAAGACTGTTCATTCGCAGCATTGCTGCTTTATGCCTCGGCCGAGCGGGCTACCCGCTCGGCTCGGAGACCCTGTTCACCATGAGCGTCGGAAACCCGACTCCCCATCGGGTTGTCTTTGACTCCGCCCGGACCCGTTCGGCCGATCGACCCAACCCTTCTCCGCTCGGATGGACCTCATGTTGACCCTTTTGACTTCTGACACGTAGGCTCCCCACAAAGGGGGTACCCCGTCCTTACTGCCGGATCACTTGCCTCCCCTTCAAGTCTAGTCGAAGGAGGCGATTAGTCCGACTGACTGGACCACCAGTCATGCCGAGCGGCGTCTCTATGAAACTATCCTCCGCTCGACCCCCACGGGGGTAGCTATGACCTTAGTCAATGACAACATTCCTCGGATCTCTTCGAAATTTGTGCCAATCTCCGTCATTAAGGCCGAGCACACGCTCATTAAATGCGCTCCAGTAGTCGAATGCCACATGGCGCTGCTGCCGTCATTGTACTACGACGGCGTGGTGTCCGACGGGACATCGGCGGTTTAAAATGAACGGCTCGATGAGGGCCTCGGTTCCTGTGACCTGCATCGGACGGTTGAGGCCGATCGGGCCCGACCTTATAAAGCCCTTGCCTTCTCCCCCCGCCGCATCTGCGTCTTCGCGTGTCCCGTAACCTCCTTTGGTGCTTCAGTGCTCCGGCAGCTTCGGTTCTCCTTTTTCCGGCGATTCCGTGTTCCTCGTCGATCTTCATTCTTCTCTGTAAGGTTCTTCTTCTTTTCTATTTTTGGTTCTTGTGTTTTCTTTGCGTTTCTTGCCCGAGTTTGGTCCTCTGGGCACTGTTTCGTTTGTCATCTTATTCCTTCTATCATCTGCCTTTCTTCGCCTTTTGTGGTTTCGCCCGTTCGGACAATGGCCAGTTCTTCTCAACCTCAAGACCCAGCCCTCGGCCCGTGGTATACCACCATGGAGTCGCGCTTCGATCGGCGTGACACCAATATTCTGATGGACAATTTTAACATCCCCTCTGACTTTGAAATTATCTTACCCTCACCCTCCGCTCGGCCGCACAAACCGCCGCGCGGAGCTATCTATTTTTTCCGTGACCAGTTCATAGCCGGTCTGCGATTTCCAATCCATCCCTTTATCGTAGAAGTCTGTAATTTTTTCGGCATTCCACTCGGAAGCTTAGTCCCTAACACCTTCCGCCTTCTATGCGGCGTTGTTGTCTTGTTCAAAATCCACAACATTCCCCTCCGACCGGAGGTCTTCTACTATTTTTATTATCCTAAACAGTCCAAGCTGGGTACTTGCATGTTCTAGGCTCGGCCCGGTTTAGTCTTCTTTAATAAACTGCCCTCTTCCAATAAACATTGGAAAGAGTACTACTTCTATCTTCGTCTTCCCGAACGGGCCCTTTTCCGAACCCAGTGGCAGGTCGGACCGCCAACCTCCCCTGAGCTAAAGAGGTTCAAGACCCGACCGGACTATCTTCACGCTGCCAATATGCTAGCTGGTCTGAAGTTCGACATCAACAAGTTCTTACCTGAAGGGGTGATGTATATATTTGGCCTGAGTCCGATCCGGACTCCCCTCCCGAGCGGCTTCGGTAAGAATTTTACTTGTGCATTCGCCTTGATTGCTAACTGATTTTCTCCTTTTTCCTTTGCAGCGGGCATTGCCATGGAGTCCGTGATGGCCGGGATTTTGAAGAGGAAAGCGGCGGCGCTCGAGGCCGCAGCTGCCAAGGAGATAGAGCAACTAGGCATCACCCTGTTCGGCTCTAACGAAGGGGAGAGCGAGACCCACGAGGAGTCGGCCGCTCAGGCTTCTCTCCCGGAGCCGGTGGTTGGCATAACTTCTAGTCGAGGGCCTTCCATCTGGGAGGAAGGCTCCGCTCAGGAGGAAGAGCACCCTCTCCGACAAAAGAGGCGCTGAACGGAGACACCACTCAGATCGGCCACTTCCGCGGTCCAGCCGTCTGAACGGACCACCGCCGATTCTCGCGGCAAAGCCCCAGAGGTGGAGGCGATCTCGTCCGATCGGACCCCATCCCAACTGGACGCGTCCGCGGGCCCCCTCGAGGCCATACCTGTCAGCGCCCTTCCGCCCTCTCCCCGTCGAGTCCAGCGCTCGGCCATTTTGTCCCAGCTTTCTGCACCGGCCTCTGATCCTTCCCCAGCTTCCGCTCAGATGACTCCCGGTCGGCGCCGTACCATCAGGGTCTCCCTGCATCTCCCCACCGAAGAGTTGATGCCCGAGTCCGATCGGCCAACCGCACCTGAGCACATGATCACCATGAAGGGGCCCCAAGCCGAGATGTGGGCCGACGCTCGGGCACATGTCGTGATGATTCCACTCGGTAATCTGGCCAACAACCATATGCAGCAGGCCACTGGGGTAAGTGTGTTTTCTTCCGAAGTTTTTTATGCCATAATTCTGATCAGCTATTAACATTCCTATTCATGCCAGAGATGGGTAGAGGAGATCGTTGTCTCCAATCGTCTGGCAATGGTGGACGAAGAGTTAAAGAGGCTGAAGGCTTCGGGCGGCCCGTCCGGCTCCCAAGGCCCCTTATACGCCGAGCTGCAGAAAGAGCTCAAGAAGACCCAAGATTTGTTGGCGGCTGAGCAAAAGAAGACGGCCGACCAGGCCCATACTCTGGCCGAACTCCAACGACAGGTCAAATCACTGGACCGAAAAATAAGCCTGGCAACCGATCGGAAGAAAACGGCTATCGCCGATCTGGAGAAGAAAAATGTCGAGGCCCGGGGCCTGGAGCAACGAGTCAAAGAGCTGATGGAGCAGCTGGACGGCGAGAAGGTGAGCCGCTCGGCCGAGGCGATTAAACATAAGGATGAACTGAAGACTTTGCAGGAGTCTCTCGAAGCTTCCCAAACTGCCTTCAAGGAATATCAAGAGGCGGAACCCGGCCGAGTCGCAGCCCTGAGGCTGAAGCACATCCGCTCGACCGAATTTTCAGAAAAAGTATACGAGCGGATGTATACTGCTTTTGAGCTTGCCATCACCGCCACAACGGACTATCTGAAGTCCAAGGGTCAGCTCCCTGACTCCGCCAGCATCCCGGCCCAAGACTATGCGGTGCTCCTTAGCAACATCCCTAAGGACCTTTATGATTTTCTGGAATAGAAGTCTTTATATAATTCGATCGTTCGGCAAAAACTTCCTTTTTTGTAATTCGGCTGCTCGGCCTTGATTTATCTAATTTCAATGAAAATTTTTATCTTTGTGCAACTTCGTTTTTACTTTGCATGCTTGTGGGTGATTGGTCGGAGCCTATGACACACAACTCGGCCAACTAGGCCTCCCGAGCGGGCGTAGGTGGCATACGATTTGTCACTACTTTCTCTTGCCGCTTATCTTCAAGCGTCTTTCGTTCCAGCCGGAGGGTTTATAGTTGCCGGTCCCACTCTCGATATTTAACGTCGGAGCTCGACTGTCTTCCGGCCGGAGGTTTTATAGTCGCCGGTCCGACTCTCGATATTTAACGTCGGAGCTCGACGGTCTTCCAGCCGGGGGGTTTATAGTCGCCGGTCCGACTCTCGATATTTAACGTCGGAGCTCGACGGTCTTCCGACCAGAGGGTTTATAGTCACCGGTCCGACTCTTGATATTTAACGTCGGAGCTCGGCGGTCTTCCGGCCGGAGGTTTTATAGTCGCCGGTCCGACTCTCGATATTTAACGTCGGAGCTCGACGGTCTTCCGGCCGGAGGGTTTATAGTCGCCAGTCTGACTCTCGATATTTAACGTCGGAGCTCAACGGTCTTCCGGCTGGGGGGGTTTATAGTCGCCGGTCCGACTCTCGATATTTAACGTCGGAGCTCGACAGTTTTCCAGCCGGAGGGTTTATAGTCACCGGTCCGACTCTCGATATTTAACGTCGGAGCTCGACGGTCTTCGAGCCGGAGGGTTTATAGTCGCCGGTCTGACTCTCGATATTTAACGTCGAAGCTCGACGGTCTTCCGGCCGGAGGGTTTATAGTCACCGGTCCGACTCTCGATATTTAACGTCGGAGCTCGACGGTCTTCCGGCCGGAGGGTTTATAGTCACCGGTCCGACTCTCGATATTTAACGTCGGAGCTCGACGGTCATCCGATTCGGCTGACGATGCCCTATACTTGTGCTAATTTTTCGATTTTTTACTTCTGCATTTCAAGTATACAGCCGAACGGAAAGAATACAACATACATTACATTAGCGCACCTTTCACCCCGCCCGGTAAGGCTGGAGGTGGTTCACGCTCCATGGTCGATCCAGTTGTCGTCCGTCTTCATCCTCCAGATAATAGGCACCCGAGCGGAGCTTTTCGATGACTTTAAAGGGGCCCGCCCAAGGAGCCTCCAGCTTGCCAACGTCCCCGACTGGCTTTACTTTCTTCTACACTAGGTCGCCGACCTGGAATGCTCTAGGGATCACGCGCCGATTGTAGTTCTGCTTCATTCTCTGCCGGTATGCCATCAGCCGGACGGACGCCTTGGCTCGCTCTTCGTCGATCAAGTCCAACTCCATCTTCCTCCGCTCGGCATTGTCATCATCATAGTTCTGGACCCGGACGGACTCTACGCCGACTTCAACTGGAATAACTGCTTCGCCGCCGTACACTAATGGAATGGTGTGACGCCCGTTCCCTCCTTTGGGGTCGTGCAGATAGCCCATAGGACGCCCGGCAGCTCGTCCACCTAGCTTCATCCCATATGGTCAAGCCGAACCCGAAGAATGCGAAGAATCTCCCGGTTGGTTACTTCAGCTTGACCATTGCTCTGGGGATACGCCATGGAAGTAAAGTGTTGTTCGATGCCATAACTTTTGCACCATTCTTTGAGCTGCTTCCCGACGAACTGTCGCCCGTTATCAGATATGAGCCGGCGAGAAATGCCGAACCGACAGATTATATGCTGCCAGATAAACCTTTTGACCATATGCTCGGTGATCTTGGCCAGTGGCTCGACCTCCACCCATTTGGAAAAGTAGTCGACCGCCACTAGAAGAAACTTCCGCTGACCGGTCGCCATAGGGAACGGACCTACGATATCCATTCCCCACTGATCGAACGGACAGGACACTGTAGATGCTTTCATCTCCTCCGCCGATCAGTGGGAGACGTTGTGGTACTTCTGGCAGGTGAGTCACGTCATGACGGTCCGAGCGGCGTCTGCTTGTAGGGTTGGCCAAAAGTACACAGCTAGCAGGATCTTCCTAGCCAGCGATCGCCCACCCGGATGTCCTCCGCACGATACTTGGTGCACTTCTTGGAGGACGTACTCCGCGTCCTCCGAGCTCACACACTTCAAAAGTGGGCGGGAGAAAGCTTTCTTGTAGAGTTAGTCTCCAACGAGTGTGAACCGACCGGCTCTCCTCCTCAATAGCTGGGCTTCCTCCCGATCGGACGGTGTCGCACCCGAGCGCAGAAACTCCATGATGGTTGTCCTCCAATCGTTCAGGAATGCGAGGCCCTCCATCTGGTCAATGTGCGCCACCAATGATACTTGCTCAATTGGCTGCTGGATGACGACCGGTGATATTGAACTTGCAAGCTTGGCTAACTCATCTGCTGCCTGGTTCTCTGCTCGAGGTATCTTCTGGATAATGACTTCTCTGAAGTGGGTCTTGAGCTTTTTGAAGGCCTTAGCGTAGAGCTTGAGCCGAGGGTTGTTAATCTCAAAAGTGCTCGAGAGTTGCTAGGCGGCCAGCTGAGAGTCTGAATGGAGTGTCACCCGACCAGCTCCTACATGCCTGGCTGCCTGTAAGCCGACTATGAGGGCCTCATACTCCGCTTTATTATTTGTGGCTTTGTAGTCCAGCCGGACGGATAGGTGCATCCGTTCTTCTTGCGGAGAGAGTAATAGCACACCAATCCCGCTCCCGAGCCGAGTGGACGATCCATCCACAAATATTTTCCACATAGCTTCGGGTTCGGGATTTTGCACTTCGGTAACAAAATCTGCTAAGGACTGCGCCTTTATTGCCGAACGGGGTTGATACTGAATGTCAAATTCACTCAACTCCGTTGTCCATTTGATGAGCCGTCCGGACGCTTCTGGGTTCAGCAACACTCTTCCCAATGGGCTATTTGTCCGGACGATGATTGTATGTGCTAGGAAATAAGGACGAAGTCTCCGAGCGGCGAGGACCAAAGCAAAAGCCAGCTTCTCGAGCCCAGTGTAGCGAGATTCAGCATCTTTTAGAATATGGCTTAAGAAGTACATGGGTTGTTCTTCACCGCTCGTCCTCACTAATGCCGAGCCTACTGCCTGCTCGGTTGAAGATAAATAAATATAGAGCGGCTCACCTACAGCTGGCTTGGCTAACACGGGCAAGGAGTTCAGGTATGTCTTCAGCTCCTCAAACGCCCGATCGCATTCCTCGTCCCAATGAAACTTAGTAGCTTTGCGTAGGATCTTGAAAAAAAGGAGACTCCGGTCGGCAGTCTTAGAGATGAATCTTGACAATGCATTTATCCGCCCGGTCAGGCGTTGTACTTCCCTCAGATTTCTTGGGGGCAGCATATCTTGCAACGCTTTTACCTTGCTGGGATTTGCCTCTATGCCCCGCTCGGTCACTATATAGCCCAAGAAACACCTGCCTTTTGTTCCGAACAAACATTTCTGAGGGTTCAGCTTGACTCCATACTTCCTCAGTATTTGGAAGGTCTCCTCCATGTCCGTAAAAAGATCAGTCGCTCGGACGGACTTGATGAGAATATCATCCGCGTACACTTCTAAATTGCGTCCGATCTGCTCCTTGAATACTTTGTTCATCAAGCGCTGGTAGGTCGCTCCCGCGTTCTTCAGACGAACGACATTACGTTGTAACAGTAAGTGTCATCGGCTGTGACGAAGCTGACCTTCTCTTGATCTTCTCGGGCGAGCGGCACCTGATGGTAGCCCTGATAGGCGTCTAGCATGCATATCAGCTCGCACCCGGCTGTGGAGTCCACCAGTTGATCAATCCGGGGCAGAGGGTAGAAATCCTTTGGGCATGCTTTGTTGAGATCCCGGAAATTGATGCAAACCCTCCACTTGTTGCCCGGCTTGGAGACTAGCACTACATTCGCGAGCCAGCTCGGGAACTGGACCTCTCTTATATGGCCGGCCTCCAGGAGCTTCTCGACCTCCGCTCGGATGATGGCGTTTTGTTCGGCGCTAAAGTCCCTCTTCCTTTGCTTCACCGGCTGAGCGTCCGGTCGGACGTGAAGCTCATGCTGTGCTATACCTGGCGAAATTCCCGGCAGCTCATGCGTCGACCAAACGAAGACGTCGCAGTTTCTCTGGAGACATTTGATCACCTCCTTTTTCTGGTTTGCCTCCAGATCGGCCGCAATGTATGTGGTGGCCTCCGGTCTGGTCGGGTGGACCTGCACCTCCTCTTTCTCTTCATAAACCAAAGAGGGTGGTTTTTCGGTTATGGCGTTCACCTCTATCCGGGGCATCTTCCGCGCGGAATCAGCTTCGGCTCGGACCATTTCGACGTAGCATCGCCGAGCCACCAGCTGGTCTCCTCGCACTTCTCCAACTTTATCTTCAACCGGGAACTTAATTTTCTGGTAGAAAGTAGAGACAGCCGCTCGGAACTCACTGAGCGCCGGTCGCCCCAGGATAACATTGTATGCCGAGGGAGAGTTGACCACGACGAATTTGGAAATCCGCGTCCTTCTGAGCGGCTCTTCTCCCAGCGAAATAGCCAGTCGGACTTGTCCGACCGGTAGAACTTCATTGCCCGTAAACCCGTAGAGGGGAGTTGCCATGGGCAGCAACTCGGCTCGATCAATTTGCAGTTGGTCGAAAGTCTTTTTAAATATAATGTTGACCGAGCTGCCTGTATCAATGAAAATGCGGTGAATAGTATAGTTAGCTATTACCGCTTTGATGATGAGGGCGTCGTCATGTGGCACTTCGACTCCCTCAAGGTCCCTGGGCCCGAAGCTGATTTCGGGCCCGTTCACCCGTTCTTGACTACAGCCGACCACATGGATCTCGAGCTGCCTGACACTCTCCTTCCTTGCTCTGTTGGAGTCACCTCCGGTCGGTCCGCTAGCGATGTTGATTTCGCCCCAGGACGTGTTGCTTCAATTTTCTTCCTCCCTTGCGGACGGCCTAGGCCGCTCCTTAGATACCCGGGGATCGTCCTCGTTCCCCTGAGGATGATACCGCTCGGGAGACTTTCTGGATATCCGCCGACCGGCTTCATGGTGTCGCTGTCGCCTGTCGGATGATGGCGATCGACGGCGACCACTCCGGGGAGCGGGGTGGGCGATCAGGGGAAGGCTTCGGCAATCTCGTGTGTTATGCGTGTCGGTCCGGTGGAACGAGCAAAACATGGGGGTCCATACCTTCTTTTTTGGTTTGGACCGCTCAGCGGCTACCTCTTGGATGCCGTGGGACCTTGTGTGATGAGGGCGGGCTGCTTCGGTTCGCGGTCCTCTGGGCGGCTGGTGGCCAGTGAGCGGCTTCCGCTCGGCAGGGGCTAGCCGCTCAGTTGGAGCTTCTTTTCTTCAAGCCGCCTGGGTTTCCTCCACATTAATGTACTCATTGGCCCAGTGTAGCATATGATCATAGTCTCGGGGCGGCTTTCGAATAAGTGAACGGAAGAAGTCACCGTCCACAAGGCCTTGCGTGAACGCATTCATCATTGTTTCTGAGGTGGCCGTTGGAATATCCATGGCCACCCGGTTGAATCGTTGGATGTAAGCTCGGAGCGGCTCCCTGGGTTCTTGCTTGATGGAAAATAGACTGACACTGGTCTTCTGGTAACGCCGACTGCTCGCAAAATGATGGAGAAAAGTGACGCGGAACTCTTTAAAGCTGGTGATGGATCCATCCGGCAGCCTCCGGAACCATCGTTGCACCGACCCCGAGAGGGTGGTAAGGAACACCCGGCATTTCACTCCATCTGTGTATTGATGTAGTGTAGCTGTGTTGTCGAACTTACCTAGATGGTCGTCCGGGTCGGTGGTTCCGTTGTATTCCCCGATCGCCGGGGGCACATAATGCTTTGGCAGAGGATCCCGCAGGATGGCCTCTGAAAACTGCCGGTTGATCTGCTCAGGGGAGGCGTCCGTTCGAGGAGCCTTGCCTTTTCTGTAGTCTCGCCTGGGCACCTCGTCGGATGAAGATTCTCGATCAAGGTTAGCTGGTGCGACTTCGGGAGGCGTACGGAATAGGGCCTGATGAAATGGAACCGGGGCAGGCGGTGCTTCTCCTTGGATGCCGATCGGATCCTTATCTCGGCCCCATGCTGAGATGTTCTCCGGTCGGAACTCTGCTGCCGCTCGGCCTCCTGACGCTGACGTCACTTGTTGCTCCAGTCGCTCGGCTTGCGCCTTATGTTTCTGTTGCTCCACAAGCTTAGCTGCTCTTGCCTCGATTAGAGCGTCGAGCTCCTCCTGGGAGAGCATCACGGTGTGAGGTCGTCCAGCTTCATCCATCTCTTCCGCTCGGATGCAGGTGCTTTCCCACAGATGACGCCAATTTGATCCTGTTCGAACGCTGAGTTGATGGACACTGGGGACGTGGCGCTCTCCGTTGTCTTCGACTGGCTGAACGAATCTCTGGCGGACCTGCAAGGAAGTCAGGCCGGGAAGGGGTTCCCGGCGACGACCCTCCGACTCTCAAGTCAGGCAAGAGGAAAACGATGAAGTGACTTCAAAGATGAGAGATCGCATACCTCCGTTGAAGTTTGTGGGCTATTATATAGAGCTCTAGGGAGGCTTGTGCGCACCTGTCGAGGCGTACACGTGTCCTTTACCATACCTCAGTATGGGCTTACCAGAGGAGCATGTCTGACACCATACTGCTACAGTCCGAGTACCTCTCTGATGGGACAGCAGAACCTTCCGTCGTATGATTCTGCATATGGCTTGGTTGTCGAACATGCCTGTTGTCAGAAGATGTTCCCCTATGTCCCCTTGTCCTTGTCTCTTTTTTCCCCGAGCCGAGCGTCCATCCGCTCGGCAGGCATCGGTCTGACCGGGCGTAGGTATCGGTCCGGCCGGGAAGATTTCACTCCATCGCGTACTCGGCTAAGACTGTTCATTCGCAGCATTGCTGCTTTACGCCTCGGCCGAGCGGGCTACCCGCTCGGCCCGGCGATCCTATTCACCATGAGCGTCGGAAACTCGACTCCCCGTCGGGTTGTCTTTGATTCCGCCCGGACCCATTCGGTCGATCGACCCAACCCTTCTCCGCTCAGATGGACCTCATGTTGACCCTTTTGACTTCTGACACGTAGGCTCCCCACAAAGGGGGTCCCCCGTCCTTACTGCCGGATCAACTGCTATACTTTAACGCTTGTATATATCTACCACAATAGCTTGCCACGTGACACGTTGGTGAGGTGGCATCATGGAAACCATTGGTGAGGAGCATGTGAATGAAGGATGTATAATGTA
The DNA here is from genome assembly GCF_018446385.1 of Zingiber officinale. Taxonomy (NCBI): domain Eukaryota; kingdom Viridiplantae; phylum Streptophyta; class Magnoliopsida; order Zingiberales; family Zingiberaceae; genus Zingiber; species Zingiber officinale. The sequence goes on from NC_055989.1 coordinate 120,191,545, forward strand.
TCACCCTTATGATTCCCTTGCGTGGAAACTGTTGGTGCAGTTGGTACAAATGATCAAACTTAAGTTTTGATTAATTACAAATGAATTAAAGTTAAATGTTTATAGATCTAACCTTGTTATTGAGTGTGCAGAGTTGACTAACTTGACGGGTCAAATGGACCAGACATTAGGTACGAAGTCCAGATGTGGGATTCTGGCAGGAGATCATGATGTTTAATTCTCGATGGGTTAAATTTTGGATGTGCAATTATGACAGGAAATCGGGATACATGATTCCTAATTAGCAAAGTCCGTATGTGCGATTCTGGTAGGAAAACTTGGTGGGTTAGATTGACATTAAGGAGGTAACTTGACACTCGGTAAGTAAGGATGCGTTTGGTTCAAGTTATTATGTATAACCTTGGTTATGTCAAAGTTATGAGAAATAAAATATAATTTAATGTTATTTAGTTCAACTTAGATAATGTAATGAAAATTTATTTATTTGAAAATTTTAATATATAACCTGATTTAATGTTTTAGTGTATTACCCTCCGTTATAAAATCAACTATGTATATTAATTTTCTTTTTTACTTTATTATTATTTTTTTAACTTTACGATTTTCTCTTGTTTTTTAATGTTTTTTTTTGTTTTTGTTATTTTTTGTTATTATTATTTTTTTGAAGTTTACGTTTTTCTTTTTTTTTCCCTTTTTTTTTTTATTTTTGATATTAGTTTTTTTTTTTGTAAGTTTGCGTTTTTCTTTTTTCTTTTTTTCTTCTTTTTGTTGTGTTAAGTTCGTTTTTCTCTTTTTTTTTTTTTTAATTTTTTTACGTTTTTTTAGTTTATGTTTTTTTTTTTTTTTTTTTTTTTAATTTACGGTTTTCTCTTTTAGTATTGTTATTTTTAAGTTTACATTTATTTTTTACTTTAAAATAAAATTTTCGGTATAAAAAGTTTTAGGGGTATTTTTGGTTAAAAAATTTCGTTAACCCCGGAATCAAGAAAAACTTTACTTTTCCGAGGTTTTTCGATTCCGGATTGCATGCCCCTTTTGCTAACGTGTTGGACATAGATCATTACTCAGGAATCACCGATTACCCAAACCAAATAGGGTTTTCGTTGATAACCTTAGATGGATAACGAAGGTTATAAAAAATAACCCCCAACCAAACGCACCCTAAAGGTAAATCATTGGAGGAAAGTGACTCAGTGAGGACGCGCCCCAATTGAGAGGACGATAGGCATCAGTCTAATTTAGGTCCATTTTAGAAAACTAAATTGAAACTTTGACTAGTTCCTTGTCTTGAAAGAATATGAACTAATTATTACTGCTTATTTTTATTGTGTTAATTTTATTTTGCAGAGTATATTTTTTTTGTGTTGGACTAACACATTTGTAGGACAAAGAGCACAAAATACCTCGGGTGAACAGTACCCGAGGTGCCTTCCAGGCGATGAAATGCGCCTTGAGTACTGTTTATAGAAGACGCCTTTGGGAGCTTGAAAGACGCCTTCGGTTGGATAATGTAGAAGGCTTCATCGACAATGAGCGGATTTGTTGGGATAAAAGTTTGCCTATGGAAGGCGCCTTTAGTGCTATGCAAGACACCTTCCATCCCTTATAAAAGAGGCATTCGACCAAAACTTTCATATCATCTCTTTTACAAGCTTCTACGTGTCTTTTTGGCGTTCCGACTACTCTAGCTTCCTGCTGTTGCTCTGCTACGACGCTATTGCACCCGATCACTGCTAAGGAGCCGTTCAACACCAAGCCTGATCCGATCATCTACGAAGGTGTCGGGTAACGAACTTTAATATTGTGCTTAAATTGTTGCAAAAAGGAAAATGTAGCGTGTTACACTTTTCCTATTCTGCATTTGTACTTAATCCCCTCTTTCGACAGTTCCAGAAGAGGCTATTAGTGGATTACCCATCGATAGATTCGCGGAACCTGGGTCTTGGAGTAGGAGTCGCCGAAAGTTTCGAACCAAGTAAAACTACTTGCGTTCTTGCACTTTCCTATTTTCATTTTTTCCGCCATGCGTACTTACTTTGTTTTAAAAGTAAAGAAATTTTTTGAAAACCATATGATTCACCCTCTCTCACGTGTGTCTCGATCCAAAATAAACATCTTGATACAACATCTTCCTCCTTTGTAATGGAACCACGCAATGTGAGACTGAGATAAAAAGAAAGATTTCAGTCATTTGGTCAGTCAAGACAGTAATATTCATGTTGGCCAGGTATATTAATATCGTACAACTTACCGCCATGGATATGCATGAAAGATAAATTCATGCTCCTTGTTGTTCTTATTCTGGGTCTAACGAATCCAAAAGAGAAAATAGATATTTTCTTGCAACCTCTGATTTTTCGAGTTGAATGAATTGTGGAATTTAGCCTCGGAGACTTATGTTGTTGCAAGTAAAACTAATTTTATATTGCATGCTGCCTTATTATGGATGATCAGTGATTTTTCAGCATACTCAATGTTGTCGGGATGGAACACGACTGATAAATTAGCATGCCTACATTACATGACAGAGCCTAATGCATTTTCATTATCTTATAGTAGGAAAGTTTTTTTGTTTGATAATCATCATAAATTTTATCAATTAAACACCCTTTCAGGTAAAATAAGAAAATTTTTATAAAGAATATTATAGTCAGAAAACCTCCACCAATAATCAAGTTAGGTGAAGAAATCATTAACCAAATAGACAGCTATAGATTCCTACCAGTATCTCAGCCTGATTTCAATGAGATAAATAAATACATTGTTAGGTTGTGCAAATGTGGTTGGAATAAAAGAAGCATTTTCTAGGAGCTGCTATCTTAGAAGTATATACTCATTCGACATAATTTAGATGTGATGCATATTAAATTTTTTTCCAATAATATCTTTAATACTGTGATGAATGTTTCTAGAAGAACTAAAGATACCACAAGATCACATAAGGAATTAAAAGAATTAGTTAGCAAACCTGAGTTGTATCAAAATGAAACAACAAATCAATTTCCAAAGGTTTGTTATACATTGGACAAAGAACGTAAGTAAGTTTTATATAGTTGGTTGAAAGAAATCAAATTTCTTAATAGACATGCCTCAAATATGGCTCAATGCATGGATATGAACAAGTTAAAAATATTTGGAATGAAGAGTATAACTGTCATGTGTTCATGCAAATACTTATTTCAATAGCTTTCTATGACCTACTACCTAATAATATTTGGTAAGTACTTACAGAATTAAGTCTATGTTTTAGAAATTTGACAATGAGGTGTATTATAACAGTCGATATACTTCGGCTTGAAACAGACATTCCTCTCATATTATGTAAGCTTGAGCGCATATTCCCACCTAGTTTTTTTATTCAATAGAACATCTACCAATTCACCTACCTTACAAGGCACAACCAGCTCGTCCTGTGTAGTATAGATAGATGTATCAATTTGAATGATTTTTTAGAAAATTAAAAAATAATGTTCGACTAATGAAGCAAGAGTTGAGGGGTCAATATGTAATGCTTATTTGGTTGTAGAGCATATATACTCCTGAATTGTAATGAGGTCAAACCTTACATAAGGTGAGTTGATTAATATAATCAAACACTTATCCCCTTATATTTGTTTGGTATCCCAATTATCTTAAAATTACCCTTCATTGATAGTTTTTATGAACAACAACTACAAATATAAAATCTATCAATCAGTGCAAGTGAGGTAGCAGAAAAGTTATAGATGGAATTTGCATTATGATTTCAAATCTATGTAAGTTAGAGAATAAATTATTTTTCATACATCTATATCAAATTTCTACCTAATTTATACTATAACTATTTTTACAAGTGAACGATTGTAGAATATCAAATATGCAAGATAAAGGATAATCGATCTTGTATCTGGACCCCTCAGTAAAATAAGAGTGTACTCTGATTACTATGTTAATGACTTCAAATTCCACATGACACAATAGGATTCACGCTTCACGCAGACTAACCTTTAATTTTGGTATTTTTATAAAATGATCTATCGATAACAATAATTCTGAGTTTGATTACAACAAAAGACTTAAAGAAATCATAAAGATTAAATATCTTGTCTTATCCTTAAAAAGGTGTGTGTTTTCAAATATTCTTATTATGATCCAACTCCAAGAATAGGTAACAAAATACATTCAAACTATAATTTAGTTGAAGTTAATGCAAACAAAAGCTTAAACAAGTATGAACCTTTCATTTTTGTGGTATAAGCGGATTAGGTTTTATATATTGAATATCTGACGAAGAGAAGAAGAGATAGTGAATGGTTAGCAGTTTATCGAATGAAGCCTTGTTTAACCATAGAGATACTGAACTCAATTACGATCCAACATCATGATGCATTTCAAAAATGAAGTAGTGGACATATATTCAGTAAATTCTCATATTCAATCAATATCTCAATTACTTGTAGATGCTAATGTACCTTATGAGGAGATAGATGATAGATGATGGAGAGACATCCAATAGTGAAGAACTTATTGAAATAATAGAGTCTAATAAGGAGGACTAAGAATAATGTTTATATTAATGATTTAGATTGTAATGATGATTAAATATTAGCACTAATGTTCATCAATTCAGTACTTGTAATTATGTGTTTTTTACATGTAGATCTCACTAGTTATACCATATTAAGCATTATTATTCTAATTTAATTATTATTTTGAATGTGTATGTGTTATAATGTTATTGTGCAGATCTGGACATGTCAAATTAGGCAGCAACACTCGGTGGCCACACTACGTTGCGGATTATTAGGGTTGATAAGTATTGATGTTATTAGTAATTTCCAATTCAGTTATTTTTTTGTAATATATTTCTAATATTTTTAATTTTTTTGATGCAGTTTTACTCCAGATGATTATCCGGTAGCGACGTATATATTGTCGAAATTTAAAGAACGATTGTGTGCTTCCAGTACTACATGGAAGTATGTAGACCAGAGGATGAAAGATTTTTATTATGATGAATTTTTGGTAAGTAATTTTTATTATCAAGATTTTTATTATTTTTTATACTAATTTATGAAATTATTATTGTAGAAAAAATATACCTGGGAGCCGGGGCACGAGATGAAATTTTATGCAACCTGGAACATTGTTTATGCCAAACCCTACAAAGATATGCTATACAAATAAAAGGGTACAAGGTCATCCTTTGTACCAGATGACATTTGGGATGCATGGTGAACCATTTAGGCTACATCTAGATGATAAACAAATTCAATGATAGCTCGAGACAACAAAAATACTTAGCTGGCTGACCCTAATACTTGATCCAGAAAGCATACAGTTACATCTCAACCGATCATAACACATGACATAGACTTAGTGAGTTTACAATTAATAAATTTATGTAAGAATTTTTTAATTATCAATGAATTTATTTTGATTTAATTGTATTATTTAATATTCAAGAAGGTGAACTATAGTGACCTACTTGTTGGGAGGTATTTACCAAGATACATAAGATAAAAGATGACACATTTATCGTCAACATTAGACGTAAGAATATAAACTTAAATATCTTTAATTGTTAACAATGATTAGTTGTTCTAATTATTTATTTGATATGAATATTTTTTTATTTAAATAGAAAGAAATGACTACTAGAGTTGCACAAGTATCTTAGCCTGCTACAAAGAGAGGTGAGGTGGACTCTATCTGCCGACTAGTTAAATGAGATTTATTATGATATGGTTGGTGGAAGGAAAAAGACCTCCACCCTCTATGGTCTTGGGTCCTAGACGAGAATTGTATATGATCGTGTGATGGCTCCTCAAACTAAGGGTTATCCCAGCGGATCATCTACTTGAGTAGAAGCCTTAGAGCAAGAAAATCAATATTTGAAGAATCGACTCTCGACATTAGGGCAATAATTTTAAGAGTCTCGGCAAACCTAAATCAGATCTGAGAAAATTGCACAAAAAATGCAAGAATTCATTGCTCAAATGAGTCAAACGCCATATCATTTTGAATATCAAGAGACTCAAGATCCTCACGATACTAATCAATAGCTGATTGAGATGCGTATGGATCTCTAACTTTTCTTTTTTATTTATCACTCATGAAACATGTAAAATAGATTTATTATTTTCATATTACATGTATCTCTAATTGTATTAGATCTTTTCAGGAACATTGTAGATCTATTCTATATATAATTATCAGTAGATATCCAAACTAGTATTTAGATGTGTAAAACAATTATAGTATTCACCTTGTTTAATTTAAATTCAATTTGTTAATCATAATTTTAATGATATATGATAACATATCATACTATACCTTCTATAGGATTGGATACTCGCTAGTTTTTGAGTGAGATTGGATGCTAGGAGGTTTTTATTATCATTGGTATTGTATTTAATGATGTTATTAGATTCGGATGTTTATTAGTTAAATTGGATATATTCATCTTTGTTTATTAGATTTGGATATGTTGTGATTGAATTTGAAAACTTATTGAACTTGATTTTGATATTTATTGTTTGTATCGTATGTTACCTTGTTTGTGAATATGTGAATGAGTTGTGGTGTATGTATCATTTGTGTTGTGAATGTTTTGGATTGGATGTTGTGTTGTATATGTCAGTGAATGTGATGTGAAAATCATTGTATGTGATGGTGTGATGTTGTTTCTATATAAGGAGGCTCAATTAGCCAAAATTTTAATGAATTTAACGATGAAATTTAAAATATTTATCGTTAATTAGCGATGAAGATTTAATATTTCGTTACTAATTAGCGATGAATATTTAAATTTTCGTCGTTAATTAGAAATAGATATTTAATGTTTCACTTATAATTAACGACATAATATTAAATATTCATCGCTAATTAACGATAACATTATAATTTCTACCGCTAATATTAATAATAGAATTAAAATTTTCATCACTAAAGCTATGATGGAATAGTAACTTCATCTATAAATTTAACGACCAAATTAAATTAGTAATGAGAAATTTAATTCTGTCACTATTTAGTGATATCAACGATTTATTTTATAATAATAGAAATAATTGGTTACTAATCGATTGTTATTTTTTTCAAATAACGACTGATTATTTCATTGCTAATTAAGCTTTTTGAGGACCATAGTAATCGACGGGAATGGTAAAATAAAAAAACAAAACGTGTCATTTGAAAATTTTAAAAAGTTAATTATGTCTTTCAAAAATTTTAAATACGTTTTTTAGTCGACGGAGAAGAAAATATACATAGATGATAGACCCACACCAAACGTGTGACGGAGGTAATGGAAGCGTGAAGAAATTAAATGGACGAGAAACAGGTTCAGCGTGGAACACATGGACTTGTCGGCAGGCAAATAAGCAGTGGGTCCCTGGATGACGTCACCATCCCATTGTCTTGCCTTCTCCCTACAAAGGCAATGCCAACCGCATCCATCGACGTGGACGTCAAGCCGCCCATGCAATAAATTGTCATCCATGCACAGGGCCCCACGCTGCGTTGTCATAAGCAGCGCCCGAAAGGGACGTCCATATATCGCTTAAATGTCCACATATCCACCACACCAATTTAAATTTTCTTTTATATATATATATATATATATATATATAATTTTCATAATAATAATACTAATAATAATTAAAAAGAAAAAGAAAATATTAGTGAGAATTTGAACTGGTCCTCCACGCCACTGCCTGCTACTGCAGCTTGCAAGTGCCTGTTCATATCTGCCATGCTATTCAGATTCAGAGTCGCTCATTATTAATTGTTGCATTTTGTCTGCTGCCTACTTTTCCAGCTCAAACCATTCCATTCTACAATTAATTTTAGGTAATTGATTTTTTTTAAAAAAATTTTTTTGTACAATTCAAAATTAAATCATCAAAGCAAAAAATAAAAATAAAAATAATAATAAAAAGAATTATATATCCTGATGCAAATGAGAAGCTAGACATGTACATATATGACTTATTGCTCACGGGTAAACAACACAAATCAATATATTTTTCACAATCTTTATTTGTTTAGAGGTATAATATATATCATCACTTTCACCTTAAATAGGAAATACTTTCTTATATTTCAAATCTAGCTAGTTCCAAACTTCCAATCATGTTTTCTCCTTTTTTATAAAAAGAAATACAGAAAGGAAAAGCCATATCTGAAAATTGACTTTGAAATCAACCATCAGAGTTCAGAAACAAAAAGAAAATGGAAGCCAAAGAATGGGAGAGAGTATGGATGAGTAGGAAGGGAGACAAGAGAAAGACTAATCGACGCCTCCCTTGGACCCACAAAAGAATGGGAGAGAGTGAGCAAGTCCAAACAAAAAACACAGAAAGTCAAAAAGGACGACTACTACAAAGCTTTTTCTTTTTTGTCCTTAATATTACAGATGGATAGAAAAAAAATAGCCGTTTTGACCATTTCGACAAACAAGGCAGGCACAGTTTCCTTGTCATTTGCTGCTGCTGTTTCTTTGGCTTGGACTTTTAAGTTGTTCTATACCTGAACAGGTTGCTATTGGCTGTTGAATTCCACCATTTGCATATTAATAGCTTTGCCCACGTTGGAGGATTTTGTTACTGGTATCGTAGTAGTCATTATAATGATTCTTTTGTTAACACTTTCAGTTCATGGTAGTCAGATAAGTTCTATATATGGTTTGCCTTCTGGTTTTAATAGTTAGTTTCTGCATGGTTGCCAGTGGAGAGACATACCCTGAAACACACGCATTAGTTTATGATTCTGTAAGCAGCAGAAACACTGAAACTTTCAGCTTTAACCCACCTCCACAGGCAACAATCTGGCTCAGCAGTATTTCTGCAACAGGTTTGGATGACTGAATGCAAGAGTTCCGAGTCTTTGAGTGGAATGCCAGCGGCAAATTGATGTAGCGAAAGCCAATAACAACGAAGATTAACCTATTGATTCACATAACATAGTCAGGAAAATCTCAAGAAAAATAGAATTGACATGTTGATTCAATAGCGCCAAAAAAAATCTTAAATATTCATAATAAGTCTATGACTTGAATCATCCTTAACCAAAAACCATGCCCATATTTATAAAACGAGCGACAATAATTATTTCTGAAAAATATTCCTCAAATAAAAAGTGCATAATTAAGAAAAAAAATATAATATCAAGCATAAAGAATAAGAAAATCGTATTGGAATTGAATTTTGATTTCCTAGGTTAATTTATTGCAAAAAAAAAATTCTACTAGAAATAAAAAAAACAAACTCATAAATTTAAAAGTATGAACGAAGGAATTTGCTTGAAATCCATCCATTTAGATATATATATATTTTTTTATCTTATTTGTCCTTCGGGTGATCCTGACCTGTCAAAAAGACATCTTGCGCCACTTGATCCCCACCAAATATCCAACTACATCTAGTGACCGTCTTCCCATGAATACGAGTTTTGTTGGGTAGTGGAACTACATCAATCTGATGTTGAATGTTCTGCAACGGTGGTAACTCCTTCAGCAAGTTGGCAAAAAATCCTCATACAAATGACTCGACAACATCTGGAATAGTTATTTCTGAACTCACCTCTTTACTAAACATAATGAAGGTCGTGCCATCTCATCTTCGAACTTTGGTAAAGATAATAAATTAGCCTTTGGTTTACAATTAATAGCTATTTTGTGGATTGATTCTAATCTAATGTAACCTGCTAGCATTTCACAATACAAATGAATAGAAGCATCACTAATATTTAAACGGAAACTAAACAATATAGGAATTAAACAAACTAAATTGCTTTAACTAAAGCAGCAAAAAATAATGTAAAAGAAATTAAGACAAACACATTGCAAGCACAAGAAACTAAAGGAAGCTAAGTGATGTGTATGTTTTATATATAGTTTTTGGTATTATTCTACATGTATTTTATTTCATCACATTAATATATTGTGCATACATTTATCTCTTTTGCATTGTTTTTACTTTTTAAGTTTGGATAGGCATGTTCTTCTAACCAAAATTAGACGCGAAACAGAGCAACCACGGAGTTTATAGAGTCTAACACGGGTTGGTCATGCCCATCGTTAGGCACTATCATGGCCCTTCCTATCGAAATTCAGTCTTGGTTTGCCTCTAACACGCCTCGATCATGTCCACAGGCACAACCATGTTCATCAACCTAGAGCCGGACACGGTCTGGCCATGCTATCCAGCACGGTTGTGTCTGACCCCGCTTTTTTGTTGACTTGGAGCAACATTGCTAGGTCATGCGTTCTAGCACATTTGTGGCTAATGGCAACGCCCCGGTATCTTTGGAAGAATCTACAGATTTAGTCGCGTTTGCAAGGCTATAAAAGACCCAAAGAGGCTATTGTTTAGGAGAGGAGGTGTTTCATCATGACAATGAATCTCAGAAGAGTCGTTTCGAAGGAGACGTTTGAGTTTCCGTCCACCATTAGGCTCTTGTTATTTTTTTCTCTTCTTGCATTTTTCTCTTCTTTACTATCTTTTCTGACGTTTCTTTTTTTTCTCAGCTGATCAGGTTCCCTTTTTATGCCAAGATTTGACATATCAGGAAATCTTCTTCTTGTGGATTCTGAAATTGACCAGACCTTCCATAAAAGGTAAAACCTACAAAAGCAACTAGAGGCGGAGCAAACACAAGCAACATCAACCATGGCTGACAACTAGAACAAGTCATTGAAGGACTACGTTGCCCCTAGCGCTAGTCGACTGAGGTCTAACATCACGAGACTTGTAATCAATGCCAACAACTTTGAGCTAAAGTCTGTATTGATACACATGGTCCAACAAAATCAATTTGGAGCATCCATGGAAGACCCTAATATGCATTGGAGGTATTTTTAGAAATTTATGGAAGTTTAAAATATAATGGTGCCATGATGTGCGTAGATTGTATACACTTGTTTAGCATGTTTTGACGCACATTCATATGTTTTACGCATGCTTTATCTATGCATTTTCATACTCCTTGCTTTACTTTTAGCATATTTACTCTTCTTTGTTCGGAGATCTACTCGTGTGCATTTTCTGTTTACAGGAGTCGAATTTGGAGAAGAATTGATGTTCGTGGCCAACTCTACAAGCAAGTGAAGGAAGACAACATTAGCCATGTAAGCCACACGGCCATGCCAAGGGAAAATGACCTTGGTCGTGTGGAGCAGACAGTCCGTGTAGCATCAGTAGAGGAGAAGCATGATATGGCCGTGTGGATTCACATGACCGTGTCATCCCTGAAGCAACTCCAGAACATGGTCGTGTAGATCTATACGGTCGTGTAACCTTTCCAGAGGCCAAAGCACTGCCAGGCCGTGTGTGCCACACGACCGTGTGACACTTCCAGAAACAAGGATTGGCTAAGCCATGTGGATCTGCACGACCATGCAAGCTAGCCAGAGACAAAGCATGGCACGACCATGTGAGAGTCACACGCCCGTGTGACTCTGGCCGAGAGGGGAGTAGGCAAGGCCGTGTGAGATTCACACGGCCGTGCCACGGGCCGTGTGGCGCCCAAAACCCCCTACTCTATATAAGGGTTTCTCCTCTTTTGAAAGGGGGAGGCTCTCCCTTTGGGGAGATGGAATCTTGAGGCTTTCCTTCACCTTTTGATCCGGTGATTTGAAGGAGTTTTCCATCCAAGATTTGACTTTGGTAGCACGGATTGGTTCCGAAGATCACTCGTCGTCTTTAGATAAGCATTTCTTCTTTATCTTCTTGATTGAGATCGAAATGTTTACGATAATCTTGTCTTCGGTTCTTTTCTCTTGTTTCATGGAGTATATCTCCTTGTTCTAGGATGGAGGGAGTATTTATGATGTGAATTGATGTATGAATTCATGGATTTGCCAACTTCTTGTTTCAATGATGTTATTATGTTTTGTATCAATTCAATTTTGTGTGGAATGTTGTGTTTGGATCTAATTACCATTCTTGATGGGATGTTTGTAATTCTTGTAGATCTTATAGAGGAATTCTCTAGATTGTATGACTGAGGGGCATCGTGACAAGGCTACCTCGTTAACGGACATTTAGGGGATCACCTTGAAGGGTGATGTAAGAATCTACAAAGAAGAGGGATAGATGAATGTGTTGTACCCTATATCTTGATGTGAATTGATTAGTGATAAGTTTCTATGTTGTATGACCGAGGGGCATCGTGACAGGGTTGCCCCATTAATGGACTTCATATGGATCATTTATATTTAGTTTCTTGAGGTGTAGATTAATGTCCCTAGCCGGTGTTTTCTGTAGAAGATAACCGACAACTTCTTGCAAACGCATGATAATTGAGGAAAAGATTGGTAGACCATATTACATTGATAAATATCACAAAGAAACCAAATCTCCTAGAACTTCCATAAGACCTAGTTTCCTGCATTACCTTTCTATTTCTATTTTATAGTTTTCTTTTAGTTCATGTAATTCTTGTTCGGTTGTTTAGCTAATTCATTTTGATACATCTTTTGTGATTATAACCAGTCCCTGTGGATACAATATCTTTTTATATTACTGACGACGTATCCGTACACTTGCGGAGACGTAACAAGTTTTTGGCGCCGTTGCCGGGGACTGCGTCTATAACATTAGAGATTATCATTTGAGTTAGACTAAACTTTTCTTTATTTTTCTTACATCTAACTTGTAACTAGTTTTCTAATTCTGTTCTTTAATTTCTCTTTGCATTCTTTTATTCTTTTTGTTTGTGAATCATATTCTTTTTGTTCTTTATTATTTTCTTTGTAAATCAAATTTTACAATCTTGTTCTTGTGTATGCGAAGATCTAACTTTGCAGGAGATTTTTTCCCTCTTGGTCCTGGAATTGATAGAACCTTTCATAGAAGGAAAACCTTACAAAGACAATAAGAAGAACAAGAACACTTAAACATGGCGAAGAAACCACTTAAAGACTATGCATCACCATATGCTAGAGGGTTTCATTCAAGTATTATTTGACTATCTATTGAAGCCAATAATTTTGAGATAAAGCCTGCAATAATCACTATGGTGCAACAAAATCAATTTGGTGGAGGACCGCATGAAGATCCTGTTGGTTGCTACTCGGAAAACCTAGAGGCTCCACTGTACAAAAATTTTGTACAAAGGTCTGAATATTTTCCTAGCTACCATGTGTTCTTTTAAATTAAATTTTGGATCGCCTGCGGAACTTAACACGTTTGATCCAAAACTTAATTTATTTGTTCTTTTAGGTTTTGACTTGGATCTCCTGCGGAACTTAACACGTTCAACCCAAGTCACCTTAAGTTATTAATTCCATTAAATATTAATTTCCATAATTGGTTCCCAGTACTGACGTGGCGAGGCACATGACCTTCTTTGTAACGACCCACCTTCTGGGTACTGGCTGGAAGGTCGGTCGCTACAGTTATGCTAAACTATGCTGTGCGGAAAGCTGGGCTAATTAAAATTTTAGTCTACTAATGATGGATACAACTGCTAAGAAAGGTCTAAAGACCTTCTTTGCTGGTGTACATATGCTAAGGAGGGGAAACTGAACATCCCAACCAACTACAGTCCTGCCGATCGATCCGCAGATCGATCGAAGCCATGGGGCATTCGGTTCCCAACTGGATCGGTCGGGCAGACCGATCCATGTGTGGCTGGATCGGTCGGGCAGACCGATCCAGGCACCCGAAACCCCTGGAACGCTACTGTATCGTGCTGGATCGGTCAGGATACAGTAGCATACTGTATTTGTCTGGATCGGTCGGCTGACCGATCCAGAAGCCTGGCACACCACTGGTTCGGTCGGCAGACCGATCCAGCGTCTGATTTCCTGATACGAAATCAGAAATGCTGATTTCGACACCTTGTCGTGCCAAAATCACCTGCAACCACTCTAACATATACTAATAACTATTCTACCATACTTTGGCAACATTCAAGACATAATATAATGCATGTTCACTAGTTCATACCATTAACCATACTAGAATGCGAAGCATAAGGAAAAGAGAACAAGACTTTAATAACTAGGCTTGCTACAGGTTCTAATGCGTAGTAAAATAAAACTAGATCCCTAGGATCTTTATTCCAGTTCCTGCCACACACATCCTCATCTGCACTGACCTCCAGCCTCCACTGCTAGTCCATTTTCCTTTTACCTGTATCTGCAGTATAAGGAAAATAGTATCTGTAAGCTAAAAAGCTTAGTAAGAAACCATCTACCTCACTAAATCATGCATACGATGCAAATATGCTTTTAAATCATGCTGTTTGAAAAACATACTGAATATGCAAGCATGGCATGACATGGTATCATACAAAGCATGGCATAACATAAGCTGAGCATAAAATAAAACTGATCATAACATGTCTATAACTGTATATGAAGCTATCGTATTTAACAACTGAAATAAGCTGAGTTGATACAAAAGTGAGCTAAGCTGAGACTGAGATAATACTGAATTCCATTATGTTTTAAAACTGATTTGGAAAAACTATTATAAATAATAGATGAAAATACTAAACATGCTGCTGTAGGGCCCTGACAACTGTACTTGTTGTGCGCGCATCCCTATCTAAACCCGGGATTGCAAGTTCCGAATCTAGTAGGGTTTACTAGGTTAGCTAAACCTAGGGACGACTAGGGGAGTCCAGCCCAGTGGATATCTAATCCAGTACAGTGCCGTTGCTGAAAGTAAAATACTGAAATGCTAATTAGCTGAATCCAGGTTATCTGAACCCAAAACTAGGTTGTCTGAACCTAGAGGCGACTGTGGGAGCCCACCCATTGGACATCTAGTCCCATAAAGCTGGAATAAAACTGATATGCTGTTTTAAATGTTTCTATACATTTAACTTTGCTGTTAAAACTGTCTAATGTTGCGCTAAACATTTTTATCGAACACCTAGGATACTCTAACTCTTCTCCCTATTAGGGAGACCACCTCTAGGCACCCGACAACGTCTAACCTCCTATCTGAAGAGGGAAAACGTGTCCGGCCCATCTAGAGGTGCTCAACTAAATCCCTAATCTGCGAAGAGAGTTAAACACACCCTAGATATCAATAAAAATCTGCATACATCCTAACTAAAGCATAAAAACTCAAACGGAAGCTATTATACTGCAGGTGAGGGGTTTCTTACCTTGTGTGCTAGATTTCTTACAAATCTAATCGCTAGAAATTCCGGTGGAGACGACTTCTCGACGATCCGCTCGCGTACACGTGCTCTACTTGCGGAGGGGAACGTCCTCGTGCTGAAATCGTCGCCGGAAAGTGACCTTGGGGCCCTAGGGAGAGAACCCTAGGTTGTTTGGGTGTTGGCGCCAAGAGAAGGAGAGGAAGGAGGGGTTGGCGCCGGTGAGGGTTTGGAGAAAAGAGTTGGCGTGAGGTTTTGTGAGGAGAGGGCTGCCGAACCAAATTAAACCAAACCCACACTTAAGTTTTTCCTATTTATATTAAGCGGATAACTAAGCCCCACTTAAATATAAATATATTTGATTCTCTTTTCCTTTCAGCATGGCCCTGCTGGGTTCACTGGTTACTAAGGCTAACTAAAGGTTTAGCGGACCCGAGAGGTCCCGGGTTCGATTCCCGCTTAAGCCTTTTTATTCTTCTAATTATTTTTGCTACTTCCGCTACTCGGAAAATTCCGGAAAAATATCTAAAAATTCCAGAAAAATCATAGAATAATTCTAATGCAAGTTTGAGAATTTTCGGGCGTTACATTCTTAGATATGGGAGCAACCACCACCGACTAGACAAAACCTTTTATGGAAAGCTAATATTTAATTTCCTAAAATAACTTTAGGTTAACCGAAAAGAACAATCAAATCACAAGGAAAAGAAAAACAAAAGAACACTATATCGAAAACAAATTCGAAACTCTAGAATCATATGCCTCTTGTATTTGATATTATTTCCATAAATAACTAGCATGATGCGGAAAGGAAAAATTACTAGTTATACCTTCTAGAAAGACCTCTTGATCTTCTACCGTATTCTTCTTCTAACCTCGGACGTTGTGTGGGCAACGATCTTCCGAGATGAGAAACCACCAATCACCTTCTTCTTCCTTGTAAGTTTCGGCCATCAAAACTTCTTCTAGGATGAAGAGGTTCGGCCACCACCACCATGCTCCAAGGGATGCTAGAAACGAGGCTTGCTTTCTCTCCTTCTTCTCCTTCCTTGATCCGGCCACTAACAAAAGCTCCACCAAGAGATAAGTTTCTGCCAACAAGAGGAGAGGAGAGAAATAGGGCCGGCCACACCACCAAGGAAAAGAGGGAGAAAAATAGAATAGAGTCGTTAGCCTTGAAGCCTCCTCTACCCCCTCTTTTATAATCCTTGATCCTGGCAAATAAGGAAAATTTAATAAAAATTTCCTTAATTCTTTTTCCATTGAAAAGGAAAAATTATTTAATTAAAATAATTATCTTTCTCAATTTTATTTGGCCACATAAAAGCTACAAACAAGGAGAGTTTTAATTAATTAAAACTTCCTAATTTGTCTCCAGAAATTTATAAAATTTCTCCAATAATTTAATCCCTTCATGATTGGTTTATAAAAAGGAAATTTAATAAATTAAAATCTTTCTTTTAAACATGTGGATAAAAAGAAAGTTATCTCTAAAATTAAAATCTCTTTTAATCTACAAATAAGGAAAGATATCAAATCTTTTCTCAATCTTTTGTAGAAACTAATAAAAGAGAATTATTAATTTTTAAACTTTTCTTTTAAATCATGAACATGGTTAAAAAGGAAAGTTTTCTTAAAATTTAAAATCCTCCTTTAATCAACAAATAAGGAAAGATTTCAAATTTTAAACTCTCTTTTAAACATGTAGATGATTTACAAATAAGGAAAGTTTTTACCAAAAATTAAAACCATCCTTTTAAACTACAAATAAGGAAAGAAATTAATCTCTTCTCTTAATCTTTTGTAGAAAACTATAAAAGGAAATTTTTAATTTTTAAACTCTCTTTTAAAATCATGATATCCACATAAGAAATAATTTTAATAAAAATCCTTTTTAATATTCTAGTGGCCGGCCACCTAAGCTTGGGACCCAAGCTTTGGCCGGCCACCTACATGGCTCATCCACTTGGTCTTGGCCGGCCCTAGCTTGGGTTCCAAGCTAGCTTGGCCGGCCCCATTGGATGGGTAAGAAGGTGGGTATGCGGTGGGTATAAATCTCTATATACTAGAGGCTACGATAGGGACCGAGAGGAGGAATTGGTTTTGGTCTCCCGATGAAATTAAGCATCCCGTGTTCGCTCCGAACACACAACTTAATTTCATCAATAATAATTCATTCCACTAAAGAACTATTATTGAACTACCGCACCAATCCCAAATTACATTTTGGGCTCCTTCTTATTATGAGTGTGTTAGTCTCCCTGTGTTTAAGATAACAAATGTCCACTAATTAAGTAAGTTACTGACAACTCGCTTAATTAATATCTAGCTACAAGAGTAGTACCACTCAACTTCATCGTCATGTCGGACTAAGTAAGTCCACCTGCAGGGTTTAACATGACAATCCTTATGAGCTCCTCTTGGGGACATTCTCAACCTAGATCACTAGGACACAGTTTCCTTCTATAATCAACAACACACACTATAAGTGATATCATTTCCCAACTTATCGGGCTTATTGATTTATCGAACTAAATCTCACCCATTGATAAATTAAAGAAATAAATATCAAATATATGTGCTTGTTATTATATTAGGATTAAGAGCACACACTTCCATAATAACTGAGGTCTTTATTCCTTCATAAAGTCAGTATAAAAGGAACGACCTCAAATGGTCCTACTCAATACACTCTAAGTGTACTAGTGTAATTATATAGTTAAGATAAACTAATACCTAATTACACTACGACCTTCCAATGGTTTGTTCATTTCCATCTTGGTCGTGAGCTACTGTTTATAATTTATAAGGAACCGATAACATGATCTTCTGTGTGTGACACCACACACCATGTTATCTACAATATAAATTAATTGAGCAACTACATCTATCATAAATGTAGACATTTGACCAATGTGATTCTTATTTTTAGATAAATGTTTATACCAAAAGCTAGGCTTTTATTATACACTCTAACAATCTCCCACTTATACTAAAAGACTAAGCTGCCATATCTGCTGCCATACATCTGATTCCCATGCCTTTCAAAAAGCTCTTGTTTTAAGGACCTTAGGTTATCATCTGATGCAATCTAAGCGGCAACAACTTCTCCTCGTTATACAATTTCTCGTATTGGGTAGTACTTGCGCTCTATTGTGTTTACTTGCCTTATAGACTCATGGTTTCTTCGAGTTTGTTACTGCACCATTATTATTACAATAAATTGTAATAATCTTTGGACAAACTAGAAATCATATCTAAGTCTATCTTGAGGTAATTAAGTCATTCATCTTTTATGGCTACCTCAGAGGCTTGCCATATACTCAGCTTCTATGGTGGAGTCCAGAAAAACACCTATGCTTATCACTCTTCCATAGTTATGACTTTTCCTCCTAAAGTAAACACAAAACCCCGAGGTCAACTTATTATTGTCCCTATCCGATTGGAAGTCAAAATCCGTGTAACCCACAGGGAACAAATTAACTGCCTTGTAAGCTAGCATATAATCTCTAGCGCCTCTAAGGTACTTTAATATATGCTTTACTGCAGTCCAATGTCCTTGTCTAGGGTTACTTTGATATCTGCTAACTATGCCCTTGGCAAAACAGATTTCTGATCTCGTGCATAGCATACATTAGGTTGTCTAACTGCCGAAGCACAAAGAACTGCCTACATGTCCTCAATTTCCTTTGATGTCATCGGAGACATCTCTTTAGATAAAGACACTCCATGCTTAAAAAGTAAGAAACCTTTCGAGGAGTTTTGCATGCTTAAAACGAGCAAGGATTTTCCGATGTATCAAGCTTGGGATAAGTAAAATATATTTTTTCTTTTGATCCCTTATTACTTTGATCTCAAAAATATATACATTCTCCCAAGTCCTTTATATCGAATTATTTGGACAACCATACCCTTACTTCTGACAACATTTTGATATTGTTTCCAACTACCAAAAATGTTATCTACGTATAGTACAAGAAATACCACCACGTTTCCATCACACCTTTTGTGTACACAAGACTTATCCGTTTACTCAATAAATCCATAGGTCTGGATTACTTTGATAAACCGGATGTTCCAAGACCTTGAAGCTTTGCCTCCATAGATCGATTGAGCTTGCACACAAGATGCTCTTAGCCCTTTGCAATGAACCCTTCTGGTTGCTTTATATGGATGCTTTCATCAAGACTTCCATTAAGGAATGTTGTCTTGACATCCACTTTCCAAATAGATAAAAGAATCCGGATAGACTTAAGCATGGCTACCAGTGAAAAAGTTTCCTTCTTCATCAAGCCTTGCTTTGAAAGTTACTACCTTCCTTTCTATCCCTCTTTTCCTATTATAGACCTTTTTACACCCAAAAGCTTTTACACCATTTGGTGGTTCTACAAGCTTCCAGATTTTATTAGAATACATATATTCTAATTCTGTTATTCATTACTCTTTGCCAAGATGTTGCATCTTTATCTTGGAGTGTTTCGTCATATGTCCGGAGATCAGGTTCATGTCCTCCAGGGATCGAGTCCAAAAACTCTCCCAAAACATGAATCTTTTTAGGTTGCCTAACAACCCTCCCACTACGACAAGGCACTTTCTACAATTGTGTATCATTTGTGATACGTGTTGCAGTTTCCTTGTGGTATCTCATCTTGTACAGTTGGTACTAGATTAGACATGCCTTTTATTATTTCCTTAAGAACAAATTTTCTTATGGGCACATGGTTTATTACATAATCATTTTCTAAAAATCGGTCATTGATGCTAACAATGACCTTCTGATTTTTAAGACTATAAAACTACTTTCATTTTACTAGGATAACCCACAAACAAGTGAATTCCTGTCCAACTTATCATTGTCTCTCTTCTGCATATGTGTTGGACTACCCGAATCCGAATATGCTTCGAAATAGGCTTACGCCTATTCAGCAATTCTATATGAGTAGAGAGTTCTGACTTTAGAAGGTACTATATTCACTCCCGTTTCCAGAGTATATCCTTAAAATGATTTTGATAATATTCTTAATAACTCATCAATCTACTTATTTCCATAAGAGTCCTATACCTTCCTTTTCCTACACCATTCTGTTGGAGTGTACCAGGTGCAGTTAGTTTGGATTGAATCCCTACTTCTGATAAGTGACTCCTAAATTCTCTCAAGAGGTACTTGCCACTATGATCTCACCATAGTGTCTTTTTACTTTGTCGTTTCTCCACATCAGTCTAGTACTCTTTGAACTAATCAAAGTACTTAGTCTTGCGGTACATTAAGTAAATTTATTTGTATCTTGAATAGTTGTCTATAAAATAGACGAAATATACAATACTACCTCTTGTCTGGATAGTCATAGGATCACACAAATCAGAATGAACCAATTTCAACATATCTTTGACTCCATACCCCTTAGACTTGAAAGCTTCTTGGTTATTTTTCCTTCCAAGTAAGACTCACAGGTTGGAAAGATTTCCACTACTAATGAACCCAAAAGTTCATCAGCTACCAATGAATCATACTCAAGTTAATATAACATAGCCTTAGATGCCAAAGATATAATTGGTTCATTTCCGAAGGTTACTTTCTCTTAAAGTTAGAAGATGTGTTACTAATTTCCATTTGTTGCATCGTGAGAGTTATTGGATTTATAAATTGCCAACCAACGTACCAGAACAGATAACTTCCCCTTTTTCTTAATAACAACTTTGTTATTAAAAGAGGTAGAATATCAAGTTCTTTGAATATTTTAGAAACTGAAAACTAGTTCTTTCTAAACTTGATGCGTAAAGATAATTACTCAAAAATCCATGTTTTATTCTTATCAAAAGATAAACATCTCCCACTGCAACAACTACCATTTTTACAGTAGTGCCCATGTGGACGGTGTTTTAATTTTCATTTAGTTGCCGGATTTCCTGGAACCCTGCAATGAATTGCGGACATGATTAATGGCATCTGTATCTACACTCCAGGTTCTGGTAGATAACACCACTAAATATGTTTCAACTAATGAATTAAATACACCTATGTTGTTCTTAGTTCTAAGAAGACAGTCTACCTTAATGTCCAAGTCCTATTTTCAATCATTACAATTGGGATTACTAAGTCTTTCTTATAGTATGACTACTAGGGGATTGACAAACATTTTAAATCCTAAGAATCACAAAAATACTTGGTCAAGATCAACTCCTTAAAAATCCCCATGAATTTTGTATGCCACGATAGTGTGGACGTATACAAAATCGAAGAGGAGATTTTATTCATTAATTTTATTATCTCGTCAACTTTACTTTATGATTTAATAAAATTAATAGTTGATCTGTCTTTGATCAAATATTTGGTAAAAAACTTTTGAATTTAAAAAATATTGATTCCTCAAACAATATTATTTAAATTCACCAACACCTCAAACACCGTGAATTTTGCATGCCACGTTAGTGTGGACGTATACAAATTCAACATTTGTAAAAGGAGGGTTTTAACCCATTAATTTTATTATCTTATCAACCTAACTTTTTGACAAATAAAATTAATAGTTGGTATCATTTGGTCACACAAATAATAGCAGTGACTCCGATGGGGAGGATACTATTAGATGTGTCTAAGTGTATACCATTACTTGACACTAAGTCCATTAATAAGATTATGCCCCTTCCGTTGGGGAAGATTACACACTCTTAATTAACTTCCTATAGTCATCCAAAAATGGAAGTCTGTTCTAGTGATCCACAAACAAGCTCATCCGTTATGGAGGAAGGCACTCAGAGCCAACGCGCAAGCTTGTTTGCATCACTTACAAACCAGTAATGGAGACCACGTGATTTACTTAAAAATCCCTCTCTCACTTAGTTATTTATAAATGAGGAATTTTAACTATGCTAGCCTATTAAATATGTAAACTAACATGCACACACAGCACAATATAAAAGCAATAAATAGAAAATCTAATTTTCAACTATTATGGCTTTTATCTCTTGTTGTCCTCCGTGTGTTGTCATCCCAAGCTGCTGCCATATTTGGCCACTGCCACCGGGTCTAGCTGTCGCATCTATCTTGCTCCTAGTTCCGCTGCGCCTCTGGTCCTTAGAAGGTTCCACGCTTTGCAAGATTCGATCCGCGACATAAATAGAATTTTACATTTTGATCCTATATTCCTCGAAGGAATGTACATGTAAACTAAATCGAACATAAAATAAAATTTACATCCATCGATCCTATATTCCATAAAAGGAATGTACATGTAACTAGATCAAAAATAAAATCCTAATAAAACTAAATACCGCCGTATTTTATAATACAATCATGCACACTAATAAAATGCCCTTGACACGTCCAAGGGTCCAATCACACATAATAACTATAAGTCATAATAGTTGGATCCGTTCACAAAGTTAGCACATCCTACTATTAACCCGCTTAAATTATGTATGACATGTGCATAATTAAACTAATACCAAATACACAGGCAAAACCCTAGCTCGATACCAATTGTTGGTTGCTACTGGAAAATCTAGAGGCTCCACTGCATAAAAATTTTGTACAAAGGTCTGAACCTTTTCCTAGCTACCATGTGTTCTTTTAAATTAAATTTTGGATCGCCTGCGGAACTTAACACGTTTGATCCAAAACTTAATTTATTTGTTCTTTTAGGTTTTGACTTGGATCTCCTGCGGAACTTAACACGTTCGACCCAATTCACCTTAAGTTATTAATTCCATTAAATATTAATTTCCATAATTGGTTCCCAGTACTGACGTGGCGAGGCACATGGCCTTCTTGGATATGGGAGCAACCACCACCGACTAAACAAAACCTTTTATGGAAAGATAATATTTAATTTCCTAAAATAACTTTAGGTTAACCGAAAAGAACAATCAAATCACAAGGAAAAGAAAAACAAAAGAACACTATATCGAAAACAAATTCGAAACTCTAGAATCATATGCCTCTTGTATTTGATATTATTTCCATAAATAACTAGCATGATGCGGAAAGGAAGAATTACTAGTTATACCTTCTAGAAAGACCTCTTGATCTTCTACCGTATTCCTCTTCTAACCTCGGACGTTGTGTGGGCAACGATCTTCCGAGATGAGAAACCACCAATCACCTTCTTCTTCCTTGCAAGTTTCGGCCATCAAAATTTCTTCTAGGATGAAGAGGTTCGGCCACCACCACCATGCTCCAAGGGATGCTAGAAACGAGGCTTGCTTTCTCTCCTTCTTCTCCTTCCTTGATCCGGCCACTAACAAAAGCTCCACCAAGAGATAAGTTTCTGCCAACAAGAGGAGAGGAGAGAAATAGGGCCGGCCACACCACCAAGGAAAAGAGGGAGAAAAATAGAATAGAGTCGTTAGCCTTGAAGCCTCCTCTATCCCCTCTTTTATAATCCTTGATCCTGGCAAATAAGGAAAATTTAATAAAAATTTCCTTAATTCTTTTTCCATTGAAAAGGAAAAATTATTTAATTAAAATAATTTTCTTTCTCAATTTTATTTGACCGGCCACATAAAAGCTACAAACAAGGAGAGTTTTAATTAATTAAAACTTCCTAATTTATCTCCAGAAATTTATAAAATTTCTCCAATAATTTAATCCCTTCATGATTGGTTTATAAAAAGGAAATTTAATAAATTAAAATCTTTCTTTTAAACATGTGGATAAAAAGAAAGTTATCTCTAAAAATTAAAATCTCTTTTAATCTACAAATAAGGAAAGATATCAAATCTTTTCTCAATCTTTTGTAGAAACTAATAAAAGAGAACTATTAATTTTTAAACTTTTCTTTTAAATCATGAACATGGTTAAAAAGGAAGGTTTTCTTAAAATTTAAAATCCTCCTTTAATTAACAAATAAGGAAAGATTTCAAATTTTAAACTCTCTTTTAAACATGTAAATGATTTACAAATAAGGAAATTTTTTACCAAAAATTAAAACCATCCTTTTAAACTACAAATAAGGAAAGAAATTAATCTCTTCTCTTAATCTTTTGTAGAAAACTATAAAAGAAAATTTTTAATTTTTAAACTCTCTTTTAAAATCATGATATCTACATAAGAAATAATTTTAATAAAAATCCTTTTTAATATTCTAGTGGTCGGCCACCTACATGGCTCATCCACTTGGTCTTGGCCGGCCCTAGCTTGGGTTCCAAGCTAGCTTGGCCGGCCCCATTGGATGGGTAAGAAGGTGGGTATAAATCTCTATATACTAGAGGCTACGATAGGGACCGAGAGGAGGAATTGGTTTTGGTCTCCCGTGTTCGCCCCGAACACACAACTTAATTTCATCAATAATAATTCATTCCACTAAAGAACTATTATTGAACTACCGCACCAATCCCAAATTACATTTTGGGCTCCTTCTTATTATGAGTGTGTTAGTCTCCCTGTGTTTAAGATAACAAATGTCCACTAATTAAGTAAGTTACTGACAACTCGCTTAATTAATATCTAGCTCCAAGAGTAGTACCACTCAACTTCATCGTCATGTCGGACTAAGTCCACCTGCAGGGTTTAACATGACAATCCTTATGAGCTCCTCTTGGGGACATTCTCAACCTAGATTACTAGGACACAGTTTCCTTCTATAATCAACAACACACACTATAAGTGATATCATTTCCCAACTTATCGGGCTTATTGATTTATCGAACTAAATCTCACCCATTGATAAATTAAAGAAATAAATATCAAATATATGTGCTTGTTATTATATTAGGATTAAGAGCACACACTTCCATAATAACTGAGGTCTTTGTTCCTTCATAAAGTCAGTATAAAAGGAACGACCTCAAATGGTCCTACTCAATACACTCTAAGTGTACTAGTGTAATTATATAGTTAAGATAAACTAATACCTAATTACACTACGACCTTCCAATGGTTTGTTCCTTTCCATCTTGGTCGTGAGCTACTGTTTATAATTTATAAGGAACCGATAACATGATCTTCTGTGTGTGACACCACACACCATGTTATCTACAATATAAATTAATTGAGCAACTACATCTATCATAAATGTAGACATTTGACCAATGTGATTCTTATTTCTAGATAAATGTTTATACCAAAAGCTAGGCTTTTAGTATACACTCTAACAGATCCAAATCAACACTTGGAAGTTTTCTATGAAATTTGCGATACCATGAAAATGAATGATGTACCTTCAGAAGCAGTGAGATTATTATTATTTGGGGTTTCTTTACGAGATAAAGCTAAACAATGGTTGAATTCTTTAGCTCCAAATAGCATTACCACTTGGGAGCAATGTGAGCAGTAATTTTTAGACAAGTTCTATCCTCCAAGAAAGACAGCTCATATGAGAAATCTTATTGCAAGCTTCAGATAGTCAGACTCAGAATCCTTATTTGAAGCATGGGATAGATACAATAATATGCTTAGGCAATGCCCACATCACAGATTAGAGAAGTGGTTAGTGTTACACACATTTTAAAACGACATCAACTACCATACTAAGGTGTCCCTAGATTCAGCTACTGGAGGGGCACTTATGAATAAGACTTAAGACAAACACATTGCAAGCACAAGAAACTAAAGGAAGCTAAGTGATGTGTGTGTTTTATATATAGTTTTTGGTATTATTCTGCATGCATTATATTTCATCACATTAGTATATTGTGTATACATTAATCTCTTTTGCATTGTTTTTACTTTTATAGTTTGGATAGGCATGTTCTTCTAACCGAAGTTAGACGCGAAACGGAGCAACCACGAAGTTTACAAAGGCTAACACGGGTTGGTCATGCCCATAGCTAGGCACTATCGTGGCCCTTCCTAGCGAAATTCAGTCTTGGTTTGCCTCTAACACGCCTCCATCATGCCCACAGGCACAACCATGTTCATCAACCTAGAGTTGGACACGGTTTGGCCATGCTATCCAGCACGGTCGTGTCTAACCCCGCTTTTTTGTCAACTTGGAGCAACATTGCTAGGTCATGCCTTCTAGCACATCTGTGGCTCATGGCGACGCCCTGGTATCTTTGGAAGAATCTACAGATTTAGTCGCGTTTGCAAGGCTATAAAAGACCTAAAGAGGCTATTGTTTAAGAGAGGAGGTGTTTCATCATGACAACGAATCTTAGAAGAGTCGTTTCGAAGGAGACGTTTGAGTTTATGTCCACCATTAGGCTCTTGTTATTTTTTTCTCTTCTTGCATTTTTCTCTCCTTTACTGCCTTTTTTGACATTTCGTTTTAGCTGATCAAGTTCCCTTTTTATGCCGAGATTTGACATATCAGGAAATCTTCTTCTTGTGGATTCTGAAATTGACTAGACCTTCTATTAAAGGTAAAACCTACAAAAGCAACTAGAGGCGGAGCAAACACAAGCAACATCAACCATGGCTGACAACTAAAACAAGTCATTGAAGGACTACGTTACCCCTAGCGCTAGTGGAATGAGGTCTAATTACATCACGAGACTTCTAATCAATGCCAACAACTTTAAGCTAAAGCTCGTGTTGATACACATGGTCCAACAAAATCAATTTGGAGCATCCATGGAAGATCCTAATATGCATTGGAGGTATTTTTAGAAATATATGAAAGTTTAAAATATAATGGCGCCACTGCCAATGTAATTAAGTTATTCTTAGCACTAATAATCTCCTCTTTTTTAATAGTATAAAAACTGAGTTTAAATTAATAAACAAGAATCAAAAGGATAAGATTTATATTCAATGCATGTATGATAAAAATATAATTAGTACAGTGCATGAATATATTAATATATGACATAACTCCCCATAAATATTTACTCTCCCTTCATCATATAAGGTTTGTTATTGGAAAGTTTTAAAAATTACAATTAAATTTTCTTGAATTTTCCATACATCAAAATCGGTTAATTTGTAAAGAGGAGATAATAAAAACCTAAATCAAGGCACATAGTCAACAAAAGGTTAAGTGAAAGTGAATCAAGCACATAATTTATAACAAGAAATCATCTCTAAAGAGAAGTCAAGTCCATACTAATAATAATAGAAGTCATACTTCAAGTCAAGATAAAGTCAAAATAAAAATGAGTCAACCATAAGTCAAAAAGAAGTAAAGTCAACTATAGGCAAGTGCAATCATAATCAAGTACAAGCCCAAATAAAGTTAACTAAAATCCAAAATAAGTCTAATGCTCATCCAGAGACCTAGGATCAATCTCATCAGAGGGAGGAGACTACTCACTCGTGAAGTGGACATATATCATTGTTGGGATGTATACTATAAGTCTAGCTTTTGTATGAATATCTATTTTGAAATATTTTGAAATGAGAATCACTTTGGTCAAATGTCTGCATTTTATATTTCTATATATGTCAATGCAGTTATCCATTTAATTTATATTGTAGATAACATATTGTGTGGTGTCACACAAAAGATCATGTTATCAGTTCCTTATAAATTATAAATAGTAACTCACAACCAAGATGGATTGGGACAAACCATTGGAATGATTGTAGTGTAATTTAGTATTAGTCTGTCTTGACTATAAAATTATACTAGTACACTATGTGTGTATTGAGCAGGACCA
Organism: Zingiber officinale; assembly: GCF_018446385.1. Lineage (NCBI taxonomy): Eukaryota > Viridiplantae > Streptophyta > Magnoliopsida > Zingiberales > Zingiberaceae > Zingiber > Zingiber officinale. The sequence continues at coordinate 120,219,181 of NC_055989.1, forward strand.
TTTGAGGTTGCTCGATTTATACTGACTACATAAAAGAATAGAACCTCTATTATTATGGATGTGCGTTCTCTTAATCCCTATATAATAATATGCACGTATACTTAGTATTTATTTCTTTGACTTATCAATGGGTGAGATTTATCCGTTAAATTAATAGGCCCGATGAGTTGGGATTGATGTGGTAGTTTAATAATAACCCTTTAGTGGTATGAATTATTATTGATGGACTTGAGTTGTGTGTTCGGGGCAAATACAGGAAGCTCAAGCCCATCAGGAGGCCTAAACCAATTCCTCCTCTAGGTCCCTGTTGTAGCCTCTATATATATAAAGTCTCCCATCCACCCATCCATAAGTGGGTTTGGTTTAACTTGGTTTGGTTTAACTTAACTTGTTTTGATTTAACTTAACTTAGTTTGGTTTAACTTAACTTAGTTTGGTTTAACTTAACTTAGTTTGGTTTAACTTAACTTGATTTGGTCTAACTTAACTTGGTTTGGTCTAACTTAACTTGGTTTGATTTAACTTAACTTGATTTAGTTTAATTTAACTTGGTTTGGTTTAACATAGTTTGTTTAGATTTTTTCTAAAAAATTTTTTGTTATTTTTTCTTTCCTTGTAATCGACGGCAAGTCTACAAAAAGGAGTAGGATGTGACCCCTAAAATCTAACTTTCTAATTCTCCACAACTCCCTTCTCTCCTTGTGGTTGCTGCCCCCTCTTCCCTTGCTAGGGCCAGCGGCACAACCAATTCTCTTCTCCCCTTGTGGCCGGCGCCACCTTCTTCCCCACCTAGGGTCGGCGCCAACCTCTCCCTTGTAAAGGGCCGGCGGTTTCCTCCTCCACCTTGGCTAGGGCCAGCGGTTCCCCTTCTCCCTTGGTGACCAGCACCTCTTCCCATCCATTGGTGGTCGGCGGCTTGAAGAAGAGGAGGAAGAGAAGAAGAAGAGGAAGAAGAAGAAGAGGAAGAGAAGGAAGAAGATTAAAAGGTGCCTCATCCTAGAGCCTCCTTTTATAGTCGGCGGTTTGGAAACCGAGAAGAAAAGGAGGGTGGTGTTGTCTTGGTAGATTATCGCTCACACGACGTCCAAGAAGAGGAGAGGAATACAACAAAAGATCAAGAGATCTTTAGCTACAAAGAAAAGGTACAACTAGTTCTTTAATTCCACTGCGTATCTAGTTTTGTTTTCTTTGTATTGATTTTGGAATACCAACACAAGAGGCAAATGATCTTGTACTTCGATCAAGGCGTGCTTTGATCATTCAAAAACTTGCTTGATTAATCAAACACATGTTTGATCAAACATGCGAGTTGCTAGGAAAAGTTCTGTTCTTGTATAATTTTTTTGTATAGGAAAATTGAAACAGAACGGAATTCCAGCGCCTTCAAGTGGTATCAGAGTAGGTTTCTGGTTCTGTGTGATTGATTTTCGGTTAAATTATGCACTGCTCATACATAAGTTTAGGCCAGATAATAGTAGGATGTGCAAGATAGATTAACTCTGTGGTTGCAAGCATCCTATATCCAACTATTATGGCTCTTTGTGTGTTTGTGTATGATTTGAACCCTCGGGCATGTTGAGGTTGTTGTGTGTGTATGATTGTAATAATTAAATATGGCCGGTTGTCGTATTATTATTATTATTATTTTTTACATTCTGTTCGATCTAGATTACATGTAAATTTTTTTATGGAATATAGGATCGATAAATGTACATTTTATTTCTTTATGTTGCGGCTTGTATCCTTGCTATGTGTGGTGCTATTTTGAGGACTAGAGGCGCGACGGAGAAGGAAGTGAGATAGACTCGACGGCTTGATCCATTGGCGGCATATTGGAGGGCAGCGATCCATTGGCGACATATTGGAGGACAGCGTTGGATGAGGCCATAATAGTTAAAAATTTTATTTTCATATTTATTGCCTTTATATGTTGTGATGTGTGCTATGATGTGTGCTGTGATGTGTGTGCATATTAAAATTCCTCAATTTAAATAACTAAGTAGGAGATGGATTATTTAAATAAATTACACGGTCTCCATTACTGGTTTGTAAGTGATGCATTCAAACTTGCGAGTTGGCTTTAAGTGCCTTCCTCCATATCGGATGAGTTTCTTTGCGGATCACTAGATCAAACTTCCTCTATGGATGATTATAGGAAATTATTTAGGTTTGTGTGATCTTCTCCATCTGAAGTAGGACAATCCTAATTAATGGACTAAGTATCAAGTAACGGTGTATACTTAGGTATATTTAATAGTATCTTCCCCATCGGAGTCACTACTATTATTTGTGTGACCGAAGATGAACCAACTATTAATTTTATTTGTCATAAAGTTAGGTTGACAAGATAATAAAATTAATGGGTAAAACCTCCTCTTATAAATATTTGAATTAGTATACACCCACACTATCATGGCATATGAAATTCACGGTGTTTTGAGGTGTTCGTGAATTTAAATTATATTGTTTGAGGAATCAATATTATTTTAAATTCTAAAGTTTTGACCAAATATTTTATTTTGTGATTCTAAGGATTTCAAAATGGCTTTTAATCCTCTTGTTGTTATTTTAAAAGAAAATAAACTTACTGGTCTAAATTATATTGATTGGAAACGAAACTTGGGCATTATCTTAACTGCTGAAGAATACAAGTTCATACTTCTTGAGGTCTATCCTAGCATGCCTGATAAGGATTCTAGTGAAGAGGAGATAGAGAGACATAGGAAATGGGTCAAGGCAGATGAGATGGCGCGGTGTTATATTTTAGTTTCTATATCAAATGTGCTGCAACATCAGCATCAAACCCTACCCACTGCCTATGACATGATGCTCAATCTCAAGGAACTCTTCGGACACCAGAATCGGGCTACCAGTCAGGAGAACAATAAAGGTGTATCTTATTCATTAGTTGTTGAAACACGTTTAATGGTGTTATCTACCGGTACATGGTGTGTAGATACAGGAGTCACTGATCATGTCTACAATTCATTGCAGGGGTTCCAGGAAACCCGACGACTACATGAAGGGTAAATCACCGTCTACATGGGTAATGCTATGAGAGTGGCGACTGTTGCAGTGGGAGATATTGATTTATCTTTTGATAGGAATAAAACTTTGATTTTGAGAAATTATTTTTACGTACCATGTTTTAGAAAGAACTTTATTTCAGTTTCTAAATTATTTATGGATGGATATTTTGTTTCTTTTGATGACAAAGTAGTTGTCAAGAAAAATAGGGTGGTTATCTGTTCTGGTGAGTTGGTTGACAATTTATATACTCTTAATCTAATAACTTCCATGATTCAACAAATGTAAATTAATAACACATCTTCTAATTCTAATAAGAGAAAACAACCTTTGAAAATGAACCAAACATATCTTTGGTATCTAAGGTTGGGTCATATTAACTTGAGTAGGATTCAAAGGTTAATAGCCGATGAACCTTTGGGTTCATTGGTAGTGAAAAACTTTCTGACCTGCGAGTCTTGCTTAGAAGGAAAAATGACCAAGAGGTCTTTTAAGGCAAAGGGGTATAGAGCCAAAGAAGTGTTGGAATTGGTTCATTCTGATTTGTGTGGGCCTATGACTATCCTGGCAAGAGGTAGTTTCAAATATTTTATCTCTTTTATAGACGACTATTCGAGATATGAGTACATTTACTTGATGCACCACAAGTCTGAGTGCTTTGATAAGTTCAAAGAGTACAAGGCTAATGTGGAGAAACGTCATGGTAAAAGTATCAAGACACTACCGTCTGATCGTGGTGGAGAGTACCTCTTAGGAGAGTTTAGGAGTTACTTATCAGAGGTCGGGATTCAATCCCAATTATCAGCACCTGGTACACTCCAACAGAATGGTGTGGTGGAACGAAGGAATAAGACTCTTATGAAAATGGTTAGATCAATGATGAGTTATTCAGAATTACCAAATTCATTTTGGGGATATGCTTTGGAAATGACAACGTACATTCTGAACTTGGTACCTTCTAAGTCAGTACCCTCTACTCCCACAGAATTGTGGAATGGGCATAAGTCTAGTTTGAAACACATTCGGATTTGGGGTTATCCAGCACATATGCTGAAGGGAGACGCTGATAAGTTGGAATCACGTACAAAAGTTCGCTTGTTCGTGGGATATCCTAGAGGAACGAAAGGTGGTTTGTTTTATAGTCCAAAAGATCAAAAGGTCATTGTTAGCACCAATGCCCAATTTTTAGAAGAGGACTATGTAATAAACCACAATCCCATAAGTAAAATTGTGTAGGACCGTTGAGGCCGGCTGGAAGGGAGTTGTTGGATAGTCCTGTAAAGTAAAAACAAACAACCCTTCCTCAAACTCTTTAAGCTAACACTTGCATAAATAATAAGCAGAAAGTAAATAAAACATTAAAAAGACGAAGCACCAATAATTACTTGGTTACAATCGATGTAGTTGTTAATCCAAGGAAGATAAAGCCCACTATCAATCTCCTTCAGGCGGAGAAGCCTCGTACAACAATGAAGCGCAGAAAATAGAAGCTTAACTCTAAACTAAAGCTCACAAGCGTTGGAATTACAAGTAATGAGTTCGTTGAAAAGCTTCTGGACCAAGGCTCTATTTATAGTCTTGGTCGAGGCGCTTGGAAGGGTTTCGGGCGCCTTGGGAGGATAAAACTTTATCCCCAACGTTTAGAACGCATTAGACACGTTCTGGTCAAAGATGCTGGTCCGGGCGCCCCGGACCAGTAAAGTCAACCCATGTTGACTTTTTCATCCGGGACTACTGCTCTGGCTTGGTTCAACTTGGTCTGGGTCTTCTACTCCGGATCCGCTCACTTGGGTGATCTCTGCCATCCGGAAAAGGGCTCACCCGAACCCAACTTCCAGTCTTCTTAAGCAGCCTTCCGCTCCGGCTTCTCGTCCCTCTGAATCACTACGTGTTTCCTTCTCGTCCACCAGCGTACTCATCTGCAGTCTTCGTCTCTCGGTCGCACCCCATGCTGACCTTCTCGCTAGCTGCGTCTCTTGCTCCCCGAACAATCTTCCGCTCCGGCTTTCGTCCCTCAGAACCACCGTACGCTTCCTTCTCGTCCACCGGGGTACTCTTCCGCAACACCTCGTCTCTCGAACGCACCATGTGTCGTCCTTCTCGCTAGCTGCGTCTTCCGCTCGAGTACCTATGCTCCTAAGCTCCTGCACACTTAGACACAAGGTTAGAAACAACACAGGACCTAACTTAACTTGTTGATCACACCAAAATAACCTTGGGGTTCCAACAAATTATTCTTGAGGAAATAAGAGAGGACGCTTCTACTTTAGTACCAATGGTACAAGATGAGATACCACAAGTAACTGCAACACTTGTCACAAATGATGCACAATTACAGGTAGTGTCTCGTCGTAGTGGGAGGGTTGTTAGGCAACATGATAGATTCATATTTTTGGGAGAGTCTTCGGACTTGATCCTTGGTCAACATGAAGTTGATCCCTGGACATATGATGAAGCACTCCAAGATAAAGATGCAGCATCTTGGCAAAGTACAATGAACTCTGAAATAGAATCTATGTATTCTAATCAGGTCTGGGAGCTTGTAGAACTACTAAATGGTGTAAAAGTCATTGGATGTAAATGAGTCTACAAAAGGAAAAGAGGAATAGACGGGAAGGTGGAAACCTTTAAAGAGAGTCTTATTGCGAAGTGGTATACTGTAACACCCCAAATTTCACGATTTGGAGTCCTAAAAGTCCTTATTAAAATCTAGAAATATTTTAGAAAAATTTTAGAGATTTTTAGAAATTTATAGAGTATTTTTATGTAATTTTTGGAGTTCGTTTGGTATTTTTACCAATAGGAAGAAGTTTAAAAAAAAATAAGAAATAAAAGTGTTAAAGCTGGGTTTTGAACCCAAGACCTCGGACCCGAACCAGATGTTAACCGGACTCAGCCAACCAGCTGGTCTGCGAAAGTTTTGTTAATTATATGTGGAATAAAATATATATAAGGTAGAAGTTAGTAATAGAGAATAATAGGAAGGAAATAAGTTGCAGCTGAGGATTCGAAACCCAGACCTTTGATTTAGTCCAAACATGGCTGACCAACTGTTCCGCGGTTATTTCGTGAATAGATAAGAACATGTAATATTGTTAAGTTATAAAAGGACAAGTTAAGAGGGGGTTAAGTTATTTCTTTTCTCTCCCGTAACCTAATTCCTTCGCCCTTTCCTCTCTCGCGCGCGCGACAGCGCTGTTCGGGCGACGGCGTCGGCGATCTTCGTGAGCGAAAACGAAGCCGAGGAAGCTAGGGCTTCTCCGACGAGCACCCCTCTCCGTGGAGTCTTCGTACCATCGGGCTCCTCTCGTCAAGAAGGAAGTCGGGAGCACGAAGAAGAGCCGGGATTGGGAGCTCACCCGAACCCTAGAAGCACTAGGAGGTTTCTCCTTTGGCTGTGAGTCAAGGAAACGAAGGTAAGTTGCTCACTCACCTGCGGTAAGAGTAGTTTCGAGATTTTTATTTAAGCTGGTGTTTCCTTGCGATTTGAGTTTGCTGTGAAGTTTTTTTGGGTTTAGGGCTTGTTGCCGTGAGCCTCAAAAAGGGAACGGAGAAGGGAAAGGTTGTATAGGTTAGGGAATTAGTCTTCTTTTCCTTGCTTTTTGGTTTCCTGCCATGCTATAGTTCCAAGGGGAATTGCTTCCCTAGTTTTCGGATTCTTGAGTCTTTCTTTGGTTTTATTGAAGCATTCTGTGAAGAAGATTTTCTCTTGAAGCGTGCTGTTATTTTTGTAGAGCAAACATGTTTGTAGATCAAGCACATTCTGTAGATTCCACAGCCCTTGTTGTTAACATTTTATTTCACAGCACTTATGATTAGTATTCCATTTTACAGCCCTATGATCAGCATCTCGAATTTAGGTTTTTCCTTGCTACCCTAGTGGGCATGATCAGATTATATGTAACCCTGCGGAATTGGGTTTTTGTTGCTAGACAGTGGGCAGGAAATGGTTCAGAGTTTAAATTTCCCCTGCTAAGTAGTTATAGATCTTTTGTTGGGTTATTTAATGAGCATGTACAACTTCTATTTGTTATTAGTTAAGCATGCGTAGTTTCTTTATTACTAGAATAGCATGAGCAGTATTGATTTAATTCCTAGTTTTGTTTGCTATGTGTTGAGCATGATCAGTTTCCTTTGCCACGAGATATGCATGGGTATACTTTCTAGTTTTCCTATGCTATTAGATTAACCTGAGCAGTTATATATATGTTGTTTATTTCAAGTATTCAGAATTAAGTTTCTTGTCACCTCAATATGCATGAACGATTTCGTTTATAAGCATGCGGATTTTATTACGCATTAGTATGTAGATTTTGTTAAGCTTAGTATAGTGCAGATTTTTCTTGAGTATCATAGTACAGATTTTGGTTAAGAATTATAGTTTTAGAATTTGTTTAAGCATACATATTTAAGTTTAATTACTACTTCAATATGTATGATTATGTGTTACATAGTTAGTTTCATTCATAGACACATAAGAAAGATAAAGAAAAGTATAAGAAAGATAAAGAAGAGAAAGAAAAGGCCGAGGCCTTAAGGAGATCCCAAAGTCGAGACTTTAGGGATTTTTGGCACACAAGGTGCCTATTAAAATGCCAAAGCATTTAAAGAAGAAGTAATTAAGATTATAAATATTTTACTTTTAAGAAGAGGCTAGTACCCGACATCCAAGAGCTTGTCGTTAAACAAATCCAGGTGTCCAATTCCGAGGTCTTGGCCCTGGTAGACCGAGGTCTGCTCTTTTAGGATTGGTGGCTCGCTACCCCAACCTATTAGGGAACGCGCATAAGATGGTACTACGCCTGGGCCCAAGAAGAAGTTGATTATTATTATTTTGAAGTATTATAAGTATAAGTTTCTGAACAAGTAAAAGAAGTTTCACATAAGTATTAAATACTAAGTCTAAAAGCAAGTGAAATAAGATTCAGAAGATGTTTAGAATTCAGTAAGTTTAGCTTTCTTTATGCTAGCATGATTGTATAGCTTTGCTTTACATGTTTAGTCTTTTAGTATGTTTCTTTTGCTAGTAGATGAGCATGAGTAGATTTCCTTTTGAGCATTCAGTTTTAGATTTCAGTATATCCTCATGCATATCGAGATTTTATGAGTTAGATAGCGCTTACTAAGCAAATTTTGCTTATAGACTACACTTCCTCTTACTGCAGATACAGGAAAGGAAAAGATATAGAAAGGAAGGCGACAAGGTGGCGCGGATGGTGTGTGATGCCAGGACTATGGAAGCCTTGGGACTTAGTTTAAGAATTTATTAAGATTGTCATTTATTAAGAATGTATTAGATGAGTCATTTAGTCTTCCGCTGTTAGTTAATTGTATGTTTTTATTTTATTCATTACTTGCATGATTTGATTTCATTAAACTGCGTGGTGATGTTATTTCTTTGGGTGATTGATATGTGTTTCAGCCGCATGTGGCTGAGTATATATATTGCATGTATTGTTGAATAAGGTCACCGGTACAGGGGAGATTCTGTCGAAATTTTTCGGTAGGGTTTCCATGTGGTTTTTAATCACACCAGTTAAGTAGAGTTAGTAGTTAAGTAACGGTCATCCTTAGAAAATAGTAGTAGTAAGAAGGGTGGTCGTTACATATACTCAGAAAGAGGGAATCGATTTTGAGGAAACCTTTTCGTCGGTAGTCATGCTTAAGTCTATCTGGATCCTTTTATCTATTACTGCTCATATGGATTATGAGATTTGGCAAATGGATGTCTAGACAGCTTTCCTTAACGGAATTCTTAAATAAAACATCTATTTGAAGCAACCAGAGGGATTCATTGCGAAGGGTAAAAAGCATCTTGTATGTAAGCTCAATCGATACATTTATGGACTAAAGCAAGTTTTGAGATCTTGGAACATCCGGTTTGATGAAGTAATCCAATCTTATGGATTCATTCAGTGTTCGGATGAGTCTTGTGTATACAAGAAAAGTGACAGAAACGTGGTGGTATTTCTTGTACTATACATAGATGACATTTTGCTCATTGGCAACAATGTCAAAGTGTTGTCAGACGTAAGGGTATGGTTGTCCAAGTAGTTTGATATGAAAGACTTGAGAGAATGTGGACATATTCTTGGGATCAAAGAAATAAGAGATCGCAAGAAAAGGATGTTGTGTTTATCCCAAGTGTTGGATCGAAAGCGCTAGAGGGGGGGGTGGGGTGAATAGCGCTCGTGGCTTTCACTCGTTTCGGTTTCGTAAAGACGACAAGTAACGCAGTGAAAATAATAAAACAAACAACACGCGAACACAAGTGATTTACTTGGTTCGGAGCCTTGGGTGACTCCTACTCCAAGGCCCGTGATCGTTGATCGCTTTCTGTGGGCAACAACTATATCTCGCAAAATTATTATAATCTAAGTACAATCAAAAGCAGTAAAAATTATACCGACAACAAGAAATGCTAAATTTGAAGCTCCGAGTTGTCGGGATGTTGCTACAGCAGTTCTGGAACGTTTCTTGAGCAGCACACGGAAGAAGAATCGCTTGTTCGTTGATGCTTAAAGGAGCCGCTCGAACTCCTCTTTTATATAGGGCTGGAGACGCCTCCAACACCATCCAAGGCGCCTTCAAGCTTCTCGAGTCAGCCGCGTGGATCAGCATCGAACTGGTCGTACCTCATCCACTTGAAGGCGCCTTCAAGCCACTCCAAGGCGCCTCCAAGACGTGGTCCAAGGCGCCTTCAGTCCCCGTGAAGGCGCCTCCAGCTCCTCTGGACAGCTGGCTTCGGCTTGCACCCGAGGCACCTCCAAGCTCCATGGAGGCGCCTCGGACACTGTTCATCCGAGGCTTAACTTGTTCCTTTTGTATCTACAAGATATGTTATTCCCAAAACAACATCGTACCCTGCAAGACAAAGTTAGAACAGATTTAAACATGATAAATTAGATGTTTGACAATCATCGGACTATCCGGGTCTGACTTTGAATTTTCGACCGGAAACCCTAGGTCGACCCGACGCCTACTGTTCCCTCTACGGGGAACGCATCCTCACCTACTCCCCTCAGGAGAGATTACCTGGTGTCAGTTCGGTCCTCCAGACCGATTGGACTTTCTGCCTAGGGTTACCACCCCCTAGGACCTAGGGTTACTGCCCCCAAGGGTTTTTCTCCACCTAGGGTGACCACCCCTAGGACCTAAGGTTACCCCCCCTTAGGATTTCCCTCCACCTAGGGTTACCACCCCCTAGGACCTAAGGTTACCGCCCCTTAGGATTTTCCTTCACCTAGGGTTACCACCCCCTTGGACCTAGGGTTACCACCCCCCTAGGGTTTTCCTCCACCTAGGGTTACCAACCCCTAGGACCTAGGGTTACCACCCCCTAGGGTTATCACCTTGCCTAACCGCAGCTAGGACTTTTGCCTAAGAACACTTAGGACTTTCCTGCAAGCTCAATCAAGCACATTAGATAACAAATAATCTTAACTTTGAATCCCTTTGCCATTATCAAAACTTGGGTTCGATCATCAGATGCTTCCCGCACCAATACCAAGCTTCATATATCAATATTATCCTAGCTCGTTTTAGCATGCAAAACTCCAAGAAAGGTTTTCTACCTTTTAGGCATGGAGTACCTTTATCTAAAAAGATGTGTCCTAACACATCAAAGGAGATAGAGGAGATGAAGGCAGTTCCTTATGCTTCGGTTGTAAGAAGCCTAATGTATACGATGCTATGTACGAGATCGGATATCTGTTTTACCATGGGCATGGTTAGCAGATATCAAAGTAACTCAGGACCGGGACATTGGACTTCCGTAAAACATATATTAAAGTACCTGAAAAGGACTAGAGATTATATGCTGGTTTATCACGCAGATGATTAGCTCCCTGTGGGTTACATGGATTCAGATTTCCAATCAGATAGGGACAGTAGTAAGTCAACCTCGGGGTATGTGTTTACTTTAGGAGGTAGAGCCATAGCATGGAGGAGTATTAAGCAGAAATACGTTTCAGACTCCACTATGGAAGTTGAGTATCTGGCAGCCTCTGAGGTAACCAAAGAAGTTATATGACTCAGAAACTTCTTGATGAACTTAGAAGTGATTCATGGTTTTCCCAAAGTTATCACAATTTATTGTGACAACAATGGTGCAGTAACAAACTTGAAGGAACCACGAGCCCATAAGGCAAGTAAACACATTGAGCGTAAGTACCACCTGATACGAGACATCGTAAAATGAGGAGAGGTTGTTGTCGTCAAGATTACATCAGCAGATAACCTGGCAGATCGCCCTTCCGACGAGAGCTTTTGATAGGCATATTGATGGGATGGGAATCAGATGTATGGCAACATTTATGACATCATAGTCTTTTAGTATAAGTGGGAGATTGTTGGGATGTATACTATAAGCCTAGCTTTTGTATGAACATCTATTTTGATATATTTTGAAATGAAAATCACTTTGGTCAAATGTTTACATTTTATATTTCTATATATGTCAATGCAGTTGTCTATTTAATTTATATTGTAGATAACATGATGTGTGGTGTCATACAGAAGATCATGTTATCGGTTCCTTATAAATTATAAATAGTAGCTCACAACCAAGATGGATTGGGACAAACCATTAGAATGGTTGTAGTGTAATTTGGTATTAGTCTGTCTTGACTATAAAATTACACTAGTACACTGTGTGTATTGAGCAGGACCATTTGAGGTTGTTCGATTTATACTGACTATATAAAAGAACAGAACCTCTGTCATTATGGATGTGCGTCCTCTTAATCCCTATATAATAACAAGCATGTATACTTAATATTTATTTCTTTGACTTATCAATGGGTGAGATTTATCCGTTAAATCAATAGGCCCGATGAGTTGGGAGATAGTATTATTTATATGGTGTGTTGTTGATTATAGAAGGAATCTGTATCCTAATTATTTAGGCTGATGATGTCCTCTTGAGGATGTTATAAGGATTATCATGTAAACCCTGCAGGTGGACTTAGTCCAGTATGATAATAAAGTTGAGTGGTACTACTCTTGAAATCATATGTTAATTAATTGAGTTGTCAGTAACTCATTTAATTAACGGACATACGATATCTTAAACATGGGGAGATTAACGCACTCATATTGTAATATGGGATTGGTGCGGTAGTTCAATAATAACCCTTTAGTGGTATGAGTTATTATTGATGGACTTGAGTTGGATGTTCGGGGCGAACACGGGAAACCCAAGCCCATCAGGAGGCCTAAACCAATTCCTCCTCTAGGTCCCTATTATAGCCTCTATATATATAAAGTCTCGCATCCACCCATCTATAACCGGGTTTGGTTTAATTTGGTTTGGTTTAACTTAACTTTGTTTGATTTAACTTAACTTAGTTTGGTTTAACTTAACTTGGTTTAGTTTAACTTAACTTGGTTTGGTCTAACTTAACTTGGTTTAGTTTAACTTAACTTGATTTGGTTTAACATAGTTTGTTTAGATTTTTTCTAAACAAAATTTTGTTAATTTTTCTTTTCTTGTAACCGACGGCAAGTCTATAAAAAGGAGTAGGATGTGGCCCCTAAAACCTAACTTTCTAATTCTCCATAGCTCCCTTCTCTCCTTGTGGTTGCCGCCCCCCTCTTCCCTTGCTAGGGTCGGTGGCACAATCAATTCTCTTCTCCCCTTGTGGCCGACGCCACCTTCTTCCCCACCTAGGGTCGGCGCCAACCTCTCCCTTGCAAAGGGTCGGTGGTTTCCTCCTCCACCTTGGCTAGGGCTGGCGGTTCCCCTTCTCCCTTGGTGACCGGCGCCTCTTCCCATCCATTATTGGCCGACGACTTGAAGAAGAGGAGGAAGAGAAGAAGAAGAGGAAGAAGATTAGAAGGTGCTCAATCCTAGAGCCTCTTTTTATAGCCGACGGTTTGGAAACCGAGAAGAGAAGGAGGGTGGTGTTATCTTGGTAGATCGCCGTCCACACGACGTCCAAGAAGAGGAGAGGAATACGACAGAAGATCAAGAGGTCTTCAGCTACAAAGAAAATGTACAACTAGTTCTTTAATTCCGTTGTGTATCTAGTTTTGTTTTCTTTGTATCATTTTTGGAATACCAACACAAGAGACCAGTGATCTTGTACTTCGATCAAGGTGTGCTTTGATCATTCAAGAACTTTCTTGATTGATCAAACACATGTTTGATCAAACATGCGGGTTGCTAGGAAAAGTTCTGTTCTTGTACAATTTTTTTGTACCGGGAAATTGAAACAGAACGGAATTCTAGCGCCTTCAATCATGTCCATCATCTCCTGTAGCTATGTCCTCACATCTCAAAACTCACAAGTAATAATATCCTCGAGTTTAGCCGCTCGGTCCTCTAAGGTCAACTGAGGTGGAGATGGTATTAGCTGAGCTGGTATCTGGTCCAAATCAACATCAAACTCAGCTAAGATCTCATCAATCACTGGAGATCAAGGGGCATGCTTCCCATCCTTCCATACTAAACCGTTCTCTCTAAGGACCATCTTAGCTAGAGTAAAATTCCAAAATCCTACTTGGTCAAACCCTATCAATGGTTGATGCTACCTTGGTAGACATCAATCCCTAGTGATGCAAAAAAGATGAGTCAAAATATGACAGTATGACATGTGGACTCCACGACTAGTAGATATGCTACGGTGATAGATGATGGACCTAAAGATAAGTAGGCAAAAGTTGATGTCCAACATATGTTTGAGTGCATATGAGAGAAATGAGTGAAATGACTCCATGATAGCAAGGTCTCTACTATTAATAGGCAAGATGCCACTAGTAGAATTTTGGCTTTTTTACTTCGCCACTCTTTACTTCGGCGATTGTTAATTACAAAGTAATATATAACAATCAACTTTGTTAATAATACTATTAAAGTAAAATATTATTTTTTACTTCCAAATTTAAAAAACAAGGGCTTCATTATTAATTTTAATAATATTTTACTTCAGTACATTAATTTTGATAAAGTAAAAAAGTTTAAAATATATATATATTGTGTGAAGTAAAAAGATGAACCGGATGGAATTAATTAGACTTTTAATTTCCCATCTCACTTCTAATTTTTACAAGTATTAATTAATATTATAACCTTGCTAAAATAAATAACGTAACCACTCAAAAAAAATCCAAGCCCTAGCGTGCGTCTCCAGCCGTGCGTCTCCAGACTTGCGTCTCCATCCACCATTTTTGCATCTTCAGTCTTACATTATAGGGTCAGTTTTTTACCGCCCTCTGTAAAATCTAGTTTGATGTTTATAGAAATCTGCTATAAGTTCTTACTTTGACTGATACAACTGTTAAATGTATTGTTTCCTGGAATTAATCATCATAGGATCCACCATATTCTCTTCATACATACTAAGGGACATGCTGGGTATATTGAATACACTTTGCTAGACATGAGAAAATTTCCTTGTTTCTTATCCACCAATGTAATACAGGCAAAAAGGTGAAGAACAAAGCCAAATACAGATTCATAAAAAGAAAGGCTATTAGAAGAGATTCATGATCTCAATTAACCATTGAAAAAACATTTGTTAGTTTTAGTGACTCATCTACTCTACAACATATTTACGGATTTCTTTTCAAAGGAAATTAGTTAATAAACAAAGAGTCGAATCCAAAGAACTGAGGCTCACAATAAAACAGGTAAAGAAATAGTCCTGTAAATCAAAGTAAAAAATCCTTATGAATCATCTTCGATGAAGTTGTCAAAAGAAAGCATCCTTCTATAAAAAAATAAATAAAATAAAATAATAGGCCTTTAGGCACATCTTTTGCCAAGAATGTTGACAAAACAAAAGATCGAGATGCATATCCAAATTTTAAATCATTTTAACCTGCTAATATTTGCTTTGACATTGTCATCGCTTTCGCTTCTAATCTATCATTCTAACTATTTAGATGAGAAAAAATTTCCTATCTATCTTCTTAATCGAAATCAAGACCCTTTATAAGGTGTGGCTACTATGGTGGTCATGTAGATGTTTATAAGCCTTATGGTGAGAATTTAGTCTTCTATGACATAAATTCCCTCTATCCTTCTATTATGAAAAAGTTTCCTATGCCTTGTGGTGAACCTGTCTGGAGGAACAACTTGGAGGAGGTTGAATTGGATACCTTGTATGGATTTATTAAGGCTTATGTTTTCTGTCTTAAGAGTATAAACCGTCCTTTCTTGCCTTATAGGGATCCTGAAAATAATACATTACTCTTTCCCACAGGTCATTTCATAGCTATTTATTATTTAGGAATTTGATGTTCTTTTTTCAAACTTGTTGATCTTTGTTATTTCAAACCTGCAATCACTAATTTTATTTTTCATGTTGATCTTTGTTATTTTAAACTTGCAATCACTAATTTTATTTTTCCTATTCTGGTCCCAAATTTGTTCCTATTGTTTTATATTTTTCACATTACTCAAATGATGGAAGGATTGGTGGTATGTGCTAAAACTAGTTTCGCTTACACATCTATTCCAGTAAAATTAGATGATAATGCAGTTCATTAAAATACTATAATTTTTTGATTTCATCTTCTTTGAAAGAGTTAGTAATTTGTATAGTAAAGTAGCATCATATGTATTCTTGTGAATAATACTTTTGATTTGATTTGATTGGTAAAAGGGAATTAGATGATCTTTTACTTTTATTTTTTGCAAAAATAAATAATATTGTTCTACCATCATATAAATACATGATTTAAGCATATCATTGAATTGATAATGTTTTATGATCTCCTAAGTATTGGATTCTATAGCTTTATGCAGTCTTACTATAAAACTTTTGCTTTTTTACTATAATATTTTTTTAGGTTTTGATTAAATTCACATTGAAGAAGTCCTTGAAGTAGTTTGAAGAAGACCTTCATCTAGCGATAAATAATACAAAAATTTATCGTTACAATTTTTTCGGATTTTGCTTGTATTGAAATGGATAAATCTTGGATTCAATCGGATAGAAGGTCCAAACAATATGAAGAGGGTGTTGAATAGTTCATTAGCTATTGTTTACAGAATCCTCAAACTGATCACAATTTAATTCATTGTCCTTGTTGCAAATGTATAAATCTTAAAAAGGATCGGTTAAGTCCATTCAAGAGCATTTTTATTTTCATGGTTTTAGTCAAAATTATGTGAATTGGATTTGGCATGGTGAGTCTACTGAAAAAGATGGAGTAAATTTGAGTACCAACCAAGAGCCAATTGATAATTATCACAATGACTTTGAAATAACTAATATGTGTGAGGCAACATATGATAACCATACAGAAAATCCAGAAGCATTTATGAAATTTTTGGAGGAAGCAGAGAAATCGTTGTACAATGGATGTAAATATTACACAAAGTTGAGTGCACTTGTGAAACTATACAATACGAAAGCAAGGCATGGGATGAGTGATGCTCTGTTTTCAGATCTACTAATGGATTTCGGGGATATGCTGCCAGATAATCATAATCTTCCATCAAAAATGTATGATGTAAAAAAGACATTGAGTTGTTTGACGTTGAGTCTTGAAAAGATTCATGCTTGTTCTAATGATTGCATCCTTTATAGGAAGCTATATAAAGACTGCGTAAGCTGCCCGAAATGTGGCTTGTCATGGTGGAAGCTAACTAAGAATAATGTTGAGAAAAAAGGTGTTCCTGCCAAGGTGGTGTGGTATTTCCCTCCCATACCAATATTTAAGCGTATGCTTAAATCTTTAGAGACCTCAAAAAATTTAACATGACATGCAGACACTAGAGGAGTTGCTGGTTAGTTACGTCATCCAGCTGATTCACCATCTTGGAAGTTGGTGGATCATATGTGGCCCGACTTCGAAAGTGAGCCAAGAAATCTTCGCTTAGCACTTGCAGCTGATGGCATGAATCCTTATAGCAACCTTAGTAGTCGGTACAGTTGTTGGCCAATCATGTTGGTCACCTATAATCTGCCTCCCAACATGTGTATGAAGAGGAAATTCATTATGCCAACTATGCTCATTTCAGGGCATAAACAGCCAGGAAATGATATAGATGTCTATCTCAAGGTGTTAGTTAAAGATTTACAACGATTGTGGGAAGGAGTTGATAGTTTATATGATGCTTATCGAAGAGAGTTTTTCACTCTTAAAGAAGTCTTATTATAGACCATTAATGACTTTCCAGCCTATGGTAACCTTAGTGGATGTACTACACGTGGTTATTATGCATGTCCACTATGCAGAGAGATACTTATGCAAAGTATTTGGAAAATGGGAAGAAAATGTCATTTGTTGGTCATAAACGATTCCTACCGCGGTTTCATCCCTATCGAAGGCAAATGAAGGAATTCAATGGCATGGAAGAACATGGAGAATCTTCTACACCATTATCTGGGGTTACCTTGTTTAACAAGCTTTCGGACATAAGGTGTGAGTTTGGAAAGAACATTAGTGTAACAGGTAAAAAGAAAAAAAAAATGCAAAGGAGAATAATTTGAAAGACAGTAAAGAAGAAAAATATTTCGGAGTAACAGATTTCAGAAAATGTTGGAAGAAGAAGTCAATTTTTTTCAATCTTCCTTATTGGAGACTGATCTTGTCTGAGAAGCTGGACAAGACGGAGATCCGGAAGAAAGAAACCCACCGCGCTGATGAAGAATGATGTCCGCAGAATACCGATCCGAGAAACCCAAAGCGGATCGGGAAAGATAGAGTCACTTAGAGTCCTCCTCGCACGAAGACCCGATGACGAAGAAGAAATCCAAATCTGAAGAGAAAAAAAAACCCAAATCCGAAGCTTCCAAGACTTCCTGCGCACCAGAGACCAACCAACACTATCGTCAGTGACCTAAGACCGGGGTGAGAATCCCTGGCTAGGCCCTCCGACGCTCAGGTCAGTGATCTCTCTCGGTGTGGATGAAGGAAGAAGAAGAATGAACAGTAGCTGGAAATTAGGGTTATGAATGTGTGCAATGATGTGAACTTACCTTGCCAACGGAGAGGATTCCCCCTTTTATACCACTTCATATAACCTCCGTAGTCATGAAGTGGACCCCGGTTTATTGGAGTTTGTTATGAGATGACGTCAGCTGCGTACTTGTAATAAATGACTTTTAAGGAATCTTTCTTGTACCCCAGATGTACCTCCTTTGTCGTTTAACACCTGCAAAATAATCTAAAAGCACATTTCCCGTCGAAATATATAACACCTATCATGTGGTTACATATTGCAGATATCATCATTAATTAGCCTATTTGAAATATTTATCTCTACTCTTCCTCATGAGACTTCTGTCCGCGCCCTTCTATGTTATTTATCCTACCTAGCAATAGGCCATATTTTATCAGGTATTTTTCCAAGGTGTTGGTCGACCTGGTTGATATTTAACCTTCCTTCTTCAGGACATGTCGCGATCGATACTATTCTACATGCTTCAGAAGTATCTCCCGGCCGATATTAGCCTACTTCCTTTGAGGTATATAGATCTTTCTCTTGGGAAGCATATTTTGGTCGATATAAACTTATCTCTTATTGAGGTATGTCACGATCGATATTAGCCTACCTCCTTTGAGGTTTACGTCAAGTGATATGGATCTTTCCCCCTTAAAGGCATATCTCGGCCGATATTAGCCTACCTCCTTTGAGGTATATAGATCTTCCTCTTGGGAAGCATATTTTGGTCGATATAAACTTATCTCTTATTGAGGTATGTCCCGACTAATATTAGCCTACCTCCTTTGAGGTTTACGTCAAGTGATATGAATCTTTCTCCCTTGAAGGCATATCCCGGTCGATATTAGCCTACCTCCTTTGAGGTATATAGATCTTCCTCCTGGGAAGCATATTTCGGTCGATATAGACTTACTTCTTATTGAGGTATGTCCCGGCCGATATTAGCCTACTTCCTTTGAGGTATGTAGATCTTCCTTCTGGGAAGCATATTTCGGTCGATATAGACTTACTTCTTATTGAGGTATATCCCGGCCGATATTAGCCTACTTCCTTTGAGGTATATAGATATTCCTCCTGGGAAGCATATTTCGGTCGATATAGACTTAACTCTTATTGAGGTATGTCCCGGCCGATATTAGCTTACCTCCTTTGAGGTATATAGATCTTCCTCCTGGGAAGCATGTTTCGGTCGATATAGACTTACCTCTTATTGAGGTATGTCCCGGCCGATATTAGCCTACCTTCTTTGAGGCATATAGATCTTCCTCCTGGGAAGCATATTTCGGTCGATATAGACTTACCTCTTATTGAGGTATGTCCCAGCCGATATTAGCCTACCTCCTTTGATGTATATAGATCTTCCTCCTGGGAAGCATATTTCGGTCGATATAGACTTACCTCTTATTGAGGTATGTCCCGGCCGATATTAGCCTACCTCCTTTGAGGTATATAGATCTTCCTCCTGGGAAGCATATTTCGATCGATATTAGTATACCTCCTTCGAGGTATATCCCGGCCGATATCAGCCTATCTCCTTGGTTTTATTACCTCCTTTCCTTTCTTCATCGGGGACTCACAAAACCTAACCCATATCACTAGCCTTCCCTTCAAGTCTAGTCGAAGGAGGTGTAGACGACTGACTAGACATAAGTCTGATTTTATCTTTTTCTACCCGTGACTCTGCTCCAGATATTGAAATGACCTCACAGATTTTGTGTATATTTATCTGATGCAACCAATGTACAGTGATTCCTTGAGTCCCTTGATCCTTTAAATAGGGTTATAACCTTCTCTTTGTTCACCACCCACCTTAGTTCTTTTCCTTCCTTGTTGATTTTCATTGCTCTTTTTTCTGGTTAAGAGTATGGCTTCGGTTCCCCCTCTTCGGGGGCGACTTTTGTTGGACAAGGCGAGATCTATATGTGAGTTTATTGGGATTTTTGCTCCGGCTACCTTTAGGGTTCAAGGGATTGTCTTAAGAGATGAAGCTTCACAGTCTAGACTTTTCATCCAAAGATACCGATGCTCTGAAGGACTCAAGAAGCTTCAGAGAGATTTTCACTATTCATAAAGGGGCAACTAAATAACCCATGGATGTTGTGTGAAGGGCACATCACATGTTACCCTTGGGTTATACTTGGTTGCCCCACTTGCAGAGCTCTAGGGCTTGAGAGGGGAAGTGGTTCTTACATTTACTTTTCCATCATGGTCCGACTAGATTTTTCTCCTTCCCCTTGCCCTTGAGTCTTTCTACTTTGTTGCTTTCTTCGTCCCAGGCAGAATATTGCCACTTATGTGCCTTGACAAGCCTGGGCGAAGTAAGATATTTCCATCTCTGTCCATGGTAAGTTTGAATCCAGTGGGACTGAAATTTTCTAAGCGTTTCAAGAGCTTGTGTTTGTAAACTTTGTTATCTATCTGAGGCTTACTGTTCTGAGGGAAAATGTAATGTTATGTACGTGATCAGATTCTAAGTGTAAAAACAAACTCTTGTATTGAATTAAGTGATTCTATTGAGTCCTTCTGTAATTTACAAGAATAAAATGATGTTGTATTCATTACCCCTCTGTATATCCTATGTGTCATTTATCATGGCTGAGGCTATCTTAACTGTTGGAATACTTCTATATTATAGCTAATATTATGCCAGCCAATATTGTTTTGTTGATTGAAATCAATATTATACTTACCTAGCATAACCAAAGTTATATCGGCTAATATAAAATTATTTTGATCAATATTAGTTTGCATTTCATAAGGACGTTAATTCAAAATCTGTTATTCGCCTAACTCTCCATCCTTAAATGTTTTTGTCCTTAGCTTGGACTTAGTCAAGAAAATCAGTCCTTTTCACTTTATCATGTCCAGTTAATTACGTCTTCTTTCGAAGTTTCCTAGCTGGTGATTGGCTCTTCTTTAGGTGAGAGAATGTTAGAAGCGTACCCCAAGACGTTACTAACCCCAGCGTGATCCGATCCATCACATACAATATAAATGTTTTTATGATGGTATGACACATACTTTTTCTGACCGCCACGTCACGTGGGCCTCTCACCTTTCTCTTGTGATTCTCAGCGGCTGCTGAGATAAAAATATTTTGATCTAACGATGGTTGTGTGCTCTTCAAACCCTAAACCCTTCGTCTCCTTTTAAACTTTGTTCCTTCTTTTCTCTTCTCTAGAATTCTTTTCTTGTCGCAGTCTTCAACCAAACCCTGCGCTCACCGTTTCTCGGCGATCTCCTTTCTTGCCTTCAGTAAGTAATCTACTGTTTCACTAGCCTATACTTTTGTCCATGGCTGAGGAAGCAATTGCTCCTTGGTATGTCCATATGTCTTCTTCCTTTGATAAAAATGCGAGGCTAGCTATCCATCGTCAGTATGAAATTCCCCGGGAATACGGCATCGTAATCCCAAAATCAACTGATCATCCTCATCGTCCCCCTGATAATTGCATAACCTTTTTTAAGGATCAGTTGATAGGAGGTTTAAGGTTTCTTATTCCTCCTTTCTTGATTGAAATAAGCCAGTATTTTGATATTCCTTTGCAACAGTTTGCCCCCAACGCATTTCGTTACCTATGCGGTACTTACATGTTGTTTCGTTTGCGAGATATTCCTCCTACTCCTCAAAATTTCTTCATGTTTTCTTATCCCAAATGTTCAGAACCGGGTGTTTTCTTGTTTCATTCACGGACTAAAATGGTTCTTTTTGAGGATATGCCCTCGTCTCTCAAAGCCTGGAAATCTCGTTTCTTCTTCTTAAAGTTTCCAGGACCTATTCCTTGGTCTCATGCTTGGAAATCCTTCTTGCCTCCCTTGCCTGACGTCAAGGAGTTTCATCTTCGTCCTTCCTTCCCTATTTATTGTGAAAAATTGTTAAGTCATCGACTTTCTATCCTTAAGTGGCTACGGGTTGATCTCCTATACCTGTTTGGCTTAAGCCCCGTCAAATCTGATACTCGAGTTCCTTTAGGTAACACCTTATTTCTTTCTTCTTATTTTTAACTAACCAAACTATTTTTCTTTTCTATGTAGTGGATAGCTTCTATGATGCTCTGATTGATGAAGAACTACGCCTGGGAGAGGATGCAATTCGTGCAAAAGAAGTCGAACTTCTGGCTGCTATTATTCCTCCTCCTGTAATCGAGGAGCCGACTCCTTTAGCGGAGGCACCCAGTTCTTTAGGGGTTCTTGAAGCTCTTGAGGCTTCTGAAGGTCCTTCTACGGAGATCCTTGCTATTTCTCTACCCACCGTTACTTCCCCAATGGCTACTGCTACTTCTTCATCTGCTCCTCTTTCCCTCATCGAACTCACATCTTCCGGTAGCCCCAATAAATCAGTGGCCGAACTTGTTACCGGATGATGATGAGGCTTGTCCTTCCAAAAGGAGGCTTGTCCTTCCGGCTGATGAACAGATTTCAGAAGGTTTTGTTCATGTTGACCCTCCTTCTGATGAACCTACATTGGCCGAACTCTACCATTCTCTCAGTTCTCCTGCCTCACCCTTCTCTAATGTCAGTGCTTCTGGTGATGTCTCTTTCACTTTTCCCCTATCTATTCCAACTTCTGGATCTTTACCCTCTTCACCTTCTTCTTATTTAGCCTTTGCTCCTCCATCCATTCCTACTTCCTCCTTCTCTGTTGGTTCTTCTACTATTCATGTCCTCCCCATATTACTAGGCGGTTCCTTCGCCGGCGATTGGGATAAAGTTCGCCCTATATTTGAAGAACTCAATACTCCTAAGGAAATCAACCGTTTCTCCCATAAGGAGAATCAGGTATATCTATTAACGTCTACTCTTTATTTCTCATCAATTATCTTATGATCTTTTATCATATTTCCAGCGGTGGATAGAAAACATGGGTTTATCTCGACTGATGCATCATTTATATAACGAGAACAAGAGGTTGAGATCGGAAAATGATAAGCTAAGACAAGAGGTTGCTGAGTTATCTTCTGCTGCGTTTTCTGCTGCTGCCAAGAAACAACTCGAAGCACAAATTGAAAGTCTTCAAGCACAATTTAAATCGGTTACGGACCTTAACCAAGAATTGACTTCCAAACTTGGCGAACTAAAGGATAATTATGAGGCAGAACTGACTGAAAAACTCAAAGCCATGCAGCTGAAGGAAGATGAAATAACTTCCTTGAACACTACTCTTAACTCAGTTAAGGCCGAAGTTTCTGCCAAAGAAGTTGAATTGAAGACTTCCCAAATGGCTTTGGTGGTTTACAAGGATAACGAAGATACTCGTTACAGGGAGCGGGCCACTGCCATGATTGAATCTCCCGAATTCAACAGGCCGATCGTGAAGTCCATCTTGTCAGCCTTTACTGCGGGAGCGAAAGAGGCGGTTCACCAACTACAAGAGGAGAGCTACTTATCTCATGTCCCTCCTCCTAATTTCCTAAACCGTCGCAGACTTATTGAGAACAAACCTACTGATCTATACCCTAAGCTGACGTTGACTTAAATTCACATTCTTGTAAAGAGGAGGGCAGAAACTCTGTAATGACGATCTCACGTAACGCTGATTATTCCCTTTTTGTTGTTATTTTACTCTTTCTCATGATAGTTATCTGTTTTATATAAATGTGTCCAATGTTGTTTGGGTTGTCACCATACAACATTTCCCAACAGATTGTCACATCTTAGATCGTTTCCTCATGACCGGACGATATATATCAATATTGATAAATATCACCCGATATTTCATAGCGTAGTTGTGTCTCGCCCGATTTGACACAGTTTTATCATGATGTATATTATTTGACTCATTATGATAAGCTTTTGATCGACATAGTAGCGTGCTCTTTGTCTCGACCGATCCATCAGAACCACCCGCTTCGTATTTACAGACCGTATCCAGTAATCTCTAACTAAGTCATGCCTACTACCTCGTGCTTAACTTCTCCTTATTTTATTACACCTATAACCTGAACCTATAATTACTGGATTAATTTTTCTTTATATCCTTAAGCTTTCTCAAGAATTGTTTCTAAGGAAACTTTACACATTTCGAGGAAGATTACTTAACCTTACCTCTTTCTTTTGATTTTATCACTCATTTATGACGGTTGAATTTCTAAATATATTTTACTCTCCTTTTTCCTTCTGTTGTTTCTGTTTGGGGGTTTTAGCACAAGGCCAGAAGAAAAACAAGGGTTTACGAAGTTTTCTTCCTCTTTCCTCCATCTCTCGCCCTCTTCCTTGATTCCTCTTTCATTTTATCGTCGCTCTATGGCAGCTTCTCCTACCGCATGGTTTCTCTCGTGTGTTTTCAACCTTATAGATACAGAAGAAGTGGACTTGCAGGTGACCTATGGTTTTCCTTCTTATATAATCCGTCCCGCTCCTTATGAGGGTCCGCATCTTCCTCCTTTAGGGTGTATATCTATCTTCCGAGACCAAGTCCTACAAGGTTTTCGCTTTCCTCTTCACCCTTTTTTCTGTAATGTCAGCCGTTATTTTAATATCCCACTCAACCTTAATATCCCACTCAACCAGTTTGTCCCTCAATCCTTTTCCATTCTTATGGGTTTTATTGGGATATCTAAACTGTTAGATTTTCCCTTGTCTCCTCATCTTTTTCATCACTTCTTCATTCCTCGTCGAGTAGATGTTGGTGTTTTTAAATTCTAATCTCGTCCCAAGGCTATTTTGTTCAACCGAATTCCTCCTCAGGGGGAATGGCGTCACAAATTTTTCTATATGCGTCTCCCTTCTCCCCCTCCGTTTCCTATCCAATGGATACATGATTTACCTCCACTTCCTAGCACCCATGACCTTCTTAACGATCCCTCTATTGCTTCTGCCCTACCTAAACTGAGAGGAGCAAAATTCAGCTTGCCGCATCTAATTATGGAGGGTTTAATGTTTCCTCTCGGAATAAGCAAGATTGACACCCCTTTGGATGGATCCTTTGGTATGTAAAAACATATCGATCCATATTTACTGATAAATATATTTCTTTTATAACAGTGTTCAATTCCTGTGTTTTAGCTGATGTTCTTCTTCCAGCCTTTATGTACAAGAATCCTGCCATGACTAAGTCTTTTGTAAATAATCTTGGAGAAGAATGGTTACGCGACCGCCGATCGGATCCTACTTTTTCCACCTTGGGTTTACTATCTGAAGAAGAACGACGGGCAGAGGCTGTTGCAGCCTTGGAAGAGGAAGAAGAAGAGCCTTTTATTGCTTTGGTTAAAAAGCCAAATCTTACCGAGGCTTCTCCTTTTAGTGATTTCTTTGGTACCTTTGTGCAAGCTCCTTTTGTCCCGACACCCATTTCTCTTGAGAGAGGTAAGGCACCGATGACTCCCACCCATATTATTTTTAATCCTTCTCTTAGGATGATGAGACCCGGTCTACTTATCCCTTCTTCTTCTATTATTTCAGCTTCCTCTGCTTCTACTTCTAAGATGGTCGTTATCCCTTCTGTATCCTCTGCACCTCTTGCATTGGCCTTGCCTCCCTTGTCTTCTGGGCCTCGAGCAAAATGGACACCTTGCCGGAGATCTTCTCCCAGTGCCATTCCCTCGACTGTTAGTGTTCCCACAACTGCATCAGCTCCTCCTACACTGTCACCTTCTATTCCATCTAGTTCTTCCTCTGCTTCTCTTGTTTCTACTATTCATTTTCCTTCTATTGCATCTTCTTCTTCTTTGCCTCCTTCTTCCTCCCTTCCTCATCCTTTATTTAAACAGGCTGCGGGTTTACCTTCTCAATTGTAACAACCCTCTAATCCACCTAGCTATGGTTCTCTGCAACTACAAGGTCTATTAGCCGAATCTTGGCTGCAGGGTTACGAACAACTAAGAGGCCTTAGTCTTCCACATCGAGCTGATCGCCATAGTCGTCAGGCAGTGGCTGTAAGTATTTCTAGCTATATGTTATCAACTTTGTACCTTCATCTTTACCTTATATCATCCTTTTGTTTAGTTTCTTGCCTCAAGTCTGCATATCGACTAGCTACTTACGGCCAAGGACCATGAAAACAATAAATTAAAAGCTCAACTGGAGGCGTTGAAGGCTACTTCACCTTCTTCTAACAGCGATCTGGCTCAGTTGCAAGAGAAAGTGGCCTCACAAAATCAACAGTTGGGGACCTTGAAACAAGAATTGGAGGAGTGTCAGCAATTATTGAAAGATAAAGAGCTCACCAGAAGAACTTTAGAATTACAGGTGGATCGGCTACATTCTGGTCTTCGACTAGAGATTGCTTTAAAAGAGAAAGCTCTCTCAGATGCTTCTCATAAAAGTCTCATTTTAGAGAAAGTAGAGAAGTTTCATAATGCATGTCTTTATGACCAAGCTCAAGACCTAGACTCTCATGATTTCACCATCCTACAAGAACAAGAACAAAGGAAAGCTCAAGATGTTGAATTGTCACTGCTCCAGAAGGAATTGGAACAACTTAAATCAGAAAAAGATGCTTTAAAGGAACAAAACACAAAACTACAAGCTGATTTCCAGAGTTATAAGGAGCAAGAGAAGAGTCGATGGGAGGAGTGGCGGCTGGTTTACTTAAAGTCTCCATCGTTTGCCCAAGAATTCGTTCGTAGGATAGTAGGTGCTCTAAATCATTCTGTATCGGGAGTTCTTCAACAGTTACGAGAGGGTGGCTATTTACCCAAGGAACCCCCCCCCTTTCTTTCATAAATCGTCGTAGGCTTAACGAAGAACTACCCGCAGATATAAAAGGTCCTTTTCTAAATGTTTAAAGAGATTATTCAGAAAAGGCTTGTAAATGCAGAATTAGTAAAGAAGTATAACCAAAGTTTGGCAATTAAGTGATCGTGCTGTATAGGAAATTTTTAATACTTACCTGTTTTTCTACTGTACTGATTTGAGAATGCCTCTCTTGAAATGCTCGTGAACATTAAATATAAGCTTTATTCTAGAACTCCTTGCTCATCATTTGAAGTTAAGCCTTGTCTTGATGAATCCTTCCGCAGATAACATCTAGTGTGCTTCATATCCCCAAAAGAATAAATAATCCCAAGTGATCTTAGATAAGGAATCTGTATAAAACTCCTGAGTTCCGAGCTGGGTATACTACTCCAGGCGATTTTTAAGTAAAGACTTCCAGATGGATGGGCTTCCAAATGAATAATGTATCATATGCACAGAATCCCCTTTTGAATCCTGGCTTCATGTCCGTATAACCCCGGTCGATTAGGCTTTGAAATTATAAGATTTCTCGATCAATTGTTGTAACGACCCAATTTTCCTTATTTCAAGTTCTAAAAGTCCATAAAAATATTTGGAAATACTTTTAAAATATTCTAGAGATTTTTAGGAATTTTTAGAGTATTTTTACGTAATTTTTGGAGGTCGTTTAGTAGGGTTACAAAAAGAAAGAAGTTTAAAAAAAAAAAAACGTTGAAGGTGAGATTCGAACCCACGACCTCGGGTCGGACTGACCCAAGCAAAACCGACCTAACCAGCTGGGCTACACGGTTTTGTTAACCTTATATGGTGAGAATTAAGTTTGTAGCATAGTTAATGATTAGGGAATAAATGGAGAAAAAGTGCGCGGCTGAGGGATCGAAGCTGCGATCTGTGGCTTCGGTTAAAAGCCGGCTGACCAACTGGGTTGCGCGTGATTTGTTAACCAAGTATGTAGCGGAATATATTTAAGCTATAGTTGGAACGTTTAAAATAAATTGGAATTAAAAGTACGCGGCTGAGGGTTCGAAGCTGAGACCTTTGACCCGAGCAAAACCCGCCTGACCGGATGTGCTGGCGGCGATTGTTAATTAAGGAAGGAGTGAATAATACTTAAGCAGTAGTTAGAGAATAAGAACCTTAGTTATAAGAAGAGAACTTAGGTATTTTCCCGTAACCTAAACCCTCGTTTCTTCTTTCTCTTTTGCGCGGCGTCGCGACTTCTGCTCGGGCGAAAGAGGCGGCGGAGCTAGGCTTCCTTTCTCCGGCGGCCGACGAAGGCTTTCTTCCGGCAAACCTTGCCGATTTTGATCCCCTTCATCGAGGAGAAGGTGAAGACGTAGAGGAATCGCCGAGATCTTCACCTCACTTGAAACCCTAGAGCTTTTCTTCTTCCTTTCGGTTGTAAGTCCAAGAACAGCGATGTAAGTGCTTCTCACCTGCGGTAGGATAGCTCCGAGATTTATTCCTTGTTCTTTTTCCTTGTTCCTGAAAGCTTTTGGACAGCTTGAGGGTGCTTGGCGTTTTTGATCGGATTCTATGCTACTTAGTTTCATGCTTTGTGATAATAATGGAATAAATGTCTTCCTTGATGTTGGTAATGCTGGCTAGATTCTGTTGAATACCATCAGGATGCTTATAATGAAATTGATGGCTATGGAGAGTTTAGAAACGTGATGGCCACGGTGATAAGATCATTAGGAAGAAAAAAAAAGGAAATATCCTATAGCATTTTAAGGTTAAGTGTTTACTCAATTTTGTACTATCATGTATTCCTTCTTGTGAGAACCATTGGTACAATTCTCAAGTTAAGGATTGAACTACAGAGTTCGCAACTGAGCATATAAATTAACTCAAACCTCAAGGTGACAACCATGGCTAAAAGGGTTATAAGATGTTATAATGTCTCTGTTTGGATTCAATTAAAAGGTTTATAAGGAATATGGTATTACTGATTGAAATAGTAATTTTTATGATAGTATTTAAATATCTGATTTTGTTTGAGGCCAGCATTCTAGTTTTGGTTTATGAAGAGTGCTTTAATATTGAAAACTTGGAATCTTCTTTGATCCGTATCAACCTTAATGAGCAATGATCAGCTTGTTTTGTTTACTGAGGTGGATACTTCCTTGTTTAACATTTAAGTCATTAATTCCAAGCACGTTTGTGATTTGTATACGGAATAGGTCCAAGGGGTCATGCAAAGTCAATCAATATTTGCCTATATTATGAACAAGAGAAGAAGAACATGACTTTCAGTTTTGCTTGATTTTGAAACATGTTTTGTTTACTTCACCAGTAGCTTCCATTGCTATTAGACAAGCATATTTTCTTATTGCGGTTAGACAAGCAGATTTTCTTATTGCTTTGCTTAGTTTTCTGTATATATATATGCAATGAACTTGAATAGCATGTGTTCAATATATAGTTTTAGTTTTTATAGATATGCAATGAACATGGATAGCATGTATTTATAGTATTTTAGAATTTTGTTATTTGAAGCATGCAGTATCAGTTTTCATTTGCTTCCTTATGAGTTTATTTTAGCATGACTATATGTCTTATCATTTAGTTGATTTCTTGCTATTAGATTATTTAGCATGATTAGCTTTATTTGCTTTTCAGCATGCAGTTATAGTTTTATTCTTGTATAGCATGAGAAGCTTTACAGCATGTTAGCTTTTCAGTTAATATGATTTCTATGCTATTTATGAGCATGATTACATGTTTAGTATTTCAGTTAATCTGATTTATTTACTAGTAGATGAGCATGAGTAGCTTTCTTTTAAGCATTCAGATTTAGCATGTTTTTCGTTATATACATGCATATCGAGTTTTTGTGAGTAGGCAAGCACTTACTAAGCTTTTAGCTTATAGATACTATTTTCCTCCTACTGCATATAAAGGAAAAGCTAAAGTATGAAAGGAAGGCGACAAGGTGGTGATGATGAAGGTGTGTGATGGCTGGACTATGGAGAGATCATGAGTTTGCTAAGGAAACTGTCAAGACTCCTTCTTTGGAGTTTTCTTTCAGTTATTAAATTGATAGAGATTGTTTTAGTAGTTTTCCTTTGTCTATGTTAAGTTTATTCCGCATGGTAGTTGAGTTATTTCCTATTGTTGGAGTTCTTTTGTTTACTATTGCTAGGATAGTTTAATTTTAGTTATATATAAACTGCGTGGTGATGTTATTGCTTGTATATGTATGTACTTATGATTATCGTCACCGGTACAGCGGAGATTCTGTCGAAATTTTTCGGTAGGGTTTTCCTCGTGGTTTTTAATAAACCGGTTAAGTAGAGTAGTAGATAAGTAACGGTCACTCTTAGAGAGTAGTAGTAGTAGTAAGAAGGGTGGTCGTTACAGTTGGTATCAGAGCAGTTCCCATTCTCCAGCATCACACACACATCAGCATCATCCTTGCCGTCTTCAAGTAAGAAAGTATTTAAGTTCTTTCTTTATTGCTTTCCTTTATTATTATTTGCAGTATAGAGTAATTGCTTATGAGTACTTAAGTAAGATAGAACTTATTGTTTCTCCTTTCTTGATCCATATATATGTATGTTTAGGAAGGATAGAGAAGATAGCAAGTCTCTTTCTTTGCATAATTAGATGGCAAGAAGAGAACGTCCGCATACCGCTCGTACTGAGGACTAGACTTAGGAGAACGAAGAGCCCAAAACCCCTGGGCCTATTCTCTCTAAAGTTGTTACTCAACTTCAGAGACAAGTAGCGAGCAGCAGCAAGTGATTACCAATCTAATGGCCAATCAAAAGCCAGCTCCTCCCACTTCCCCAACCATTTCTGTGGAGACCCCAGTGGTGACTGAAGTCCCATCAGTTGCCTTGGAAGTCGCCACAACACCTAGAAGACAAAAAGCATACCTCATCCAGTGGCTGAAACTGAAACCAGAAAGCTTCTCAGGCACGACTGAGCCCTGGGATGCCAGGCTTGGTTCAAGACACTGGAGAGCACCATGAAGCTTCTTGACTGGCCAGAAGTCGAGAAGGTCAAGTGTGCCTCTTTCTGCCTATCTGGAGATGCTCGTATGTGGTGGGAGCGAGTTAAGAGTAAGAGAGCAGTCAACCAGATGAGCTGGGTTGATTTCGAGACAGAGTTTTACGAAGAAGTCTTCCGTCAACGGATCACCAATAAACAGTATGAGGAGCTTATGGAATTCAGACAAGGTGACCTGCCAGTAGAAGAAGCGGTTAAAAGATTTAACAGGCTAGCTCACCTTTGCCTAGAGTTAGTAAGTACAGTGAAAGAACGAGTCAGACTGATGCTCCTAATGCTGAGACCAGAAATAACACCTAATGTGAGTAGTGAAACTCACTGACCATAGATTGGTGAAGAGCTGGTCAGCAGGGCATTAGTGAGCACTATCTGAACAGCAACAAGGCTCAACAAACGCAACACAAGCCAGTCAAGATAGAAGACAAGACAGTGGGGAAACAGACACCCCAGTCAAGTAATCAGAACTAGAAGGACAAAGATAACAAGAAAGACCCAAGCAGGAAAACGTTCGGGTAGTCTGTGAATATCCAGAGGTATTTCTAGAAGAGCTACCTGGACTACCTCCCAACAGAGAAGTGGAGCCAATTTCAAAAGCTCTGTACCAAATTTCTCTAGCAGAGCTAAAAGAGTTACAAGAACAATTTCAGGAGCTACTTGACAAGGGTTTCATCCGCCCTAGTCACTCACCTTGGGGAGCTCCTGTGTTGTTCATTAAAGAGAAAGACGGATCTATGCGGATGTGCATAGATTTTAGAGCGCTGAGCAAAGTAACAGTTAAGGACTAGTACCCTCTTTCCAGAATAGATGATCTATTTGATCAGCTAAAGAGGGCAACAGTGTTCCCTAAAATATACCTGCGTTTTGGGAACCATCAGTTGAAAGCGAAAGGAAGTAATACACCCAGGTAAAGCTAACAAAGTGGCAGATACGCAAGCCCGATGCCCTTGTCATCATTAGCACTGCCACTGCAGAAAGAGTTGTTGGACTTTGGAGTCGAAATTATTTATGGGCAACTCTCTGCATTGACCTTAGAGTCAACCCTGCTTGAGGATATATAGAGAAAGCAAAGTGAAGATCCAGATATCCAAAAGATCAAGCAAGGGATACAAGAAGAAGGAAATTCGGAGTTTCGAGTATCAGACAGTGAAGTTCTTTATCAGGGGAGTCGTCTTTGTGTTCCCAATGACGAAGAGCTGAGAAAGAAAATTTTAGAAGAAGCTCATAGTACACTTTATTCCATGCATCCTGGTTCTACCAAGATGTATCAAGACGTGAAACAGAGATTCTGGTGGTCTGGACTCAAAAGAGATGTAGCTAAATATGCCAGTACTTGCCTGACATGTCAGAGGGTCAAAGCAGAACACCAGAGACCAGGAGAAGTTCTACAACCTCTTCCAATACCAGAGTGGAAGTGGGAAGACATATCCATGGACTTTATAGTAGGTCTCCCAAGAACCACAAATGGATATGATGCGATATGGGTGATAGTGGACAGATTGACCAAGTCTGCTCATTTTCTAGCAATCAGGGTGTCTCACTTTATAGAGCAGTTGGCACAGCTGTATGTTAAAGAGGTGATCAGACTTCACGGAGTTCCTAAATCTATCATTTCTGATAGAGATGGGCGCTTCACCTCTCACTTTTGGGAGTGCGTTCAGAATGCACTAGGCACCAAACTCAAGTTCAGCACAGCCTTCCATCCTCACACTGATGGACAGACAGAGCGAGTAAATCAGATTCTAGAAGATATGCTCAGAGCTTATGCACTAGATTTTAAAGGCAGTTGGTACAAGTATCTGTGCTTAGCTGAGTTTGCCTACAACAATAGCTATCAGGCCACCATCAAGATGGCTCCTTATGATGCATTGTATGGCAGGAAGTGCAGATCACCCATTTGCTGGCAAGAAGCAGGTGAGAGAAAAGAAATGGAAGTAGAACTGGGCATTCAGACAGAGCTGATAGATGAGACTACTTAGGCTATTCAGAAGATCAGACAGAGAATTGAGACTGCCCAGAGTAGACAAAAGAGTTATGCTGACACACGCCGTAGGCCACTTGAATACCAAGTAGGGGATTCAGTCTTTCTTAAGGTCGCTCCTATGAAGGGAGTGATGAGATTTGACAAGAAGGGCAAATTAAGTCCTCGTTATGTAGGACCTTACCTGATCACAGAAAGGATTGGGAAAGTAGCTTACAAGCTGGATTTACCACAAGACATGTCAGCAATACACAATGTGTTTCATGTCTCCATGTTAAAGAAGTGCCTCCACGACCCTAGCCAAGTGATTGAGCCTCAGTCAGTGCAGATCCAAGAGGATCTTAGTTATGAGAGTAGACCTACACAGATAGTGGACAGAGCAGTCAAGAGACTAAGAAATAAAGAAGTGCCACTAGTGAAGGTTATCTGGCAGAACCAGAAGCACGAGGAAGTCACTTGGGAGCGGGAGGACAGTATGAGACAGAAGTATTCAGAGATATTCTAAGTTCGAGGACGAACTTTTTATAAGGTATGGGGAATTGTAACGACCCAATTTTCCTTATTTCAAGTTCTAAAAGTCCATAAAAATATTTGGAAATACTTTTAAAATATTCTAGAGATTTTTAGGAATTTTTAGAGTATTTTTACGTAATTTTTGGAGGTCGTTTAGTAGGGTTACAAAAAGAAAGAAGTTTTAAAAAAAAACGTTGAAGGTGAGATTCGAACCCACGACCTCGGGTCGGATTGACCCAAGCAAAACCGACCTACCCAGCTGGGCTACACGGTTTTGTTAACCTTCTATGGTGAGAATTAAGTTTGTAGCATAGTTAATGATTAGGGAATAAATGGAGAAAAAGTGCGCGGCTGAGGGATCGAAGCTGCGATCTGTGGCTTCGGTTAAAAGCCGGCTGACCAACTGGGTTGCGCGTGATTTGTTAACCAAGTATGTAGCGGAATATATTTAAGCTATAGTTGGAACGTTTAAAATAAATTGGAATTAAAAGTGCGCGGTTGAGGGTTCGAAGCCGAGACCTTTGACCCGAGCAAAACCCGCCTGACCAGCTGTGCTGGCGGCGATTGTTAATTAAGGAAGGAGTGAATAATACTTAAGCAGTAGTTAGAGAATAAGAACCTTAGTTATAAGAAGAGAACTTAGGTATTTTCCCGTAACCTAAACCCTCGTTTCTTCTTTCTCTTTTGCGCGGCGTCGCGACTTCTGCTCGCGAAAGAGGCGGCGGAGCTAGGCTTCCTTTCTCCGGCGGCCGACGAAGGCTTTCTTCCGGCAAACCTTGCCGATTTTGATCCCCTTCATCGAGGAGAAGGTGAAGACGTAGAGGAATCGCCGAGATCTTCACCTCACTTGAAACCCTAGAGCTTTTCTTCTTCCTTTCGGTTGTAAGTCCAAGAACAACGATGTAAGTGCTTCTCACCTGCGGTAGGATAGCTCCGAGATTTATTCCTTGTTCTTTTTCCTTGTTCCTGAAAGCTTTTGGACAGCTTGAGGGTGCTTGGCGTTTTTGATCGGATTCTATGCTACTTAGTTTCATGCTTTGTGATAATAATGGAATAAATGTCTTCCTTGATGTTGGTAATGCTGGCTAGATTCTGTTGAATACCATCAGGATGCTTATAATGAAATTGATGGCTATGGAGAGTTTAGAAACGTGATGGCCACGGTGATAAGATCATTAGGAAGAAAAAAAAGGAAATATCCTATAGCATTTTAAGGTTAAGTGTTTACTCAATTTTGTACTATCATGTATTCCTTCTTGTGAGAACCATTGGTACAATTCTCAAGTTAAGGATTGAACTACAGAGTTCGCAACTGAGCATATAAATTAACTCAAACCTCAAGGTGACAACCATGGCTAAAAGGGTTATAAGATGTTATAATGTCTCTGTTTGGATTCAATTAAAAGGTTTATAAGGAATATGGTATTACTGATTGAAATAGTAATTTTTATGATAGTATTTAAATATCTGATTTTGTTTGAGGCCAGCATTCTAGTTTTGGTTTATGAAGAGTGCTTTAATATTGAAAACTTGGAATCTTCTTTGATCCGTATCAACCTTAATGAGCAATGATCAGCTTGTTTTGTTTACTGAGGTGGATACTTCCTTGTTTAACATTTAAGTCATTAATTCCAAGCACGTTTGTGATTTGTATACGGAATAGGTCCAAGGGGTCATGCAAAGTCAATCAATATTTGCCTATATTATGAACAAGAGAAGAAGAACATGACTTTCAGTTTTGCTTGATTTTGAAACATGTTTTGTTTACTTCACCAGTAGCTTCCATTGCTATTAGACAAGCATATTTTCTTATTGCGGTTAGACAAGCAGATTTTCTTATTGCTTTGCTTAGTTTTCTGTATATATATATGCAATGAACTTGAATAGCATGTGTTCAATATATAGTTTTAGTTTTTATAGATATGCAATGAACATGGATAGCATGTATTTATAGTATTTTAGAATTTTGTTATTTGAAGCATGCAGTATCAGTTTTCATTTGCTTCCTTATGAGTTTATTTTAGCATGACTATATGTCTTATCATTTAGTTGATTTCTTGCTATTAGATTATTTAGCATGATTAGCTTTATTTGCTTTTCAGCATGCAGTTATAGTTTTATTCTTGTATAGCATGAGAAGCTTTACAGCATGTTAGCTTTTCAGTTAATATGATTTCTATGCTATTTATGAGCATGATTACATGTTTAGTATTTCAGTTAATCTGATTTATTTACTAGTAGATGAGCATGAGTAGCTTTCTTTTAAGCATTCAGATTTAGCATGTTTTTCGTTATATACATGCATATCGAGTTTTTGTGAGTAGGCAAGCACTTACTAAGCTTTTAGCTTATAGATACTATTTTCCTCCTACTGCAGATAAAGGAAAAGCTAAAGTATGAAAGGAAGGCGACAAGGTGGTGATGATGAAGGTGTGTGATGGCTGGACTATGGAGAGATCATGAGTTTGCTAAGGAAACTGTCAAGACTCCTTCTTTGGAGTTTTCTTTCAGTTATTAAATTGATAGAGATTGTTTTAGTAGTTTTCCTTTGTCTATGTTAAGTTTATTCCGCATGGTAGTTGAGTTATTTCCTATTGTTGGAGTTCTTTTGTTTACTATTGCTAGGATAGTTTAATTTTAGTTATATATAAACTGCGTGGTGATGTTATTGCTTGTATATGTATGTACTTATGATTATCGTCACCGGTACAGCGGAGATTCTGTCGAAATTTTTCGGTAGGGTTTTCCTCGTGGTTTTTAATAAACCGGTTAAGTAGAGTAGTAGATAAGTAACGGTCACTCTTAGAGAGTAGTAGTAGTAGTAAGAAGGGTGGTCGTTACAATTGTGTCTTGTGATGATTTAGAGTATCCGGTTCCTCCCATGAAGACCCGTCCGAGTTACTTTATGGGATTTCCCGATCGACTTATGTTCTGTGATGGTTTAAAGTCTTCGGTTCCTCCCATGAAGACCCGTCCGAGTTACTTCATGAGATTTCCCAATCGACTATGTTCTGTGATGGTTTAGAGTCTTTGGTTCCTCCCATGAAGACCCGTCCGAGTTGCTTCATGAGATTTCCCGATCGACTAATGTTCTGTGAGGGTTTAAAGTCTCCGGTTCCTCCTATGAAGACCCCTCCGAGTTACTTCATGAGAATTCCCGATCGACTATGTTCTATGATGGTTTAAAGTCTCCGGTTCCTCCCATGAAGACCCGTCCGAGTTACTTCATGAGATTTCCCGATTGACTGATGTTCTGTGATGGTTTAAAGTCTCCAGTTTCTCCCATAAAGACCCGTCTGAGCTACTTCATGAGATTTCCCGATCGACTATGTTCTGTGATAGTTTAAAGTCTCCGGTTCCTCCCATGAAGACCCGTCCGAGCTACTTCATGAGATTTCCCGATCGACTATGTGTTAGGATGTATACTAAAAGTCTAGATTTTGGTATAAACATTTATCTAGAAATAAGAATCACATTGGTCAAATGTCTACATTTATGATAAATGTAGTTGTTCAATTAATTTATATTGTAGATAACATGGTGTGTGGTGTCACACATAGAAGATCATGTTATCAGTACCTTATAAATTATAAACAGTAGCTCACGATCAAAATGGAAAGGAACAAACCATTGGAAGGTCGTAGTGTAATTACGTATTAGTTTATCTTAACTATATAATTACACTAGTACACTTAGAGTGTATTGAGTAGGACCATTAGAGGTCGTTTCTTTTATACTGACTTTATAAAGGAACAAAGACCTCAGTTATTATGGAAGTGTGTGCTCTTAATCCTAATATAATAACAAGCACAAATATTTGATATTTATTTCTTTAATTTATCAATGAGTGAGATTTAGTTCGATAAATCAATAAGCCCGATAAGTTGGGAAATGATATCACTTATAGTGTGTGTTGTTGATTATAGAAGGAAATTGTGTCCTAGTAATCTAGGTTGAGAATGTCCCCAAGAGGAGCTCATAAGGATTGTCATGTTAAACCCTGCAGGTGGACTTAGTCTCATGACGATAAGGTTGAGTGGTACTACTCTTGGACTAAGATATTAATTAAATGAGTTGTCAGTAACTCACTTAATTAGTGGACATTCGACATCTTAAACACAGGGAGACTAACACACTCATAATAAGAAGGAGCCCAAAAATGTAATTTGGGATTGGTGCGGTAGATCAATAATAGTTCTCTAGTGGAATGAATTATTATTGATAAAATTAAGTTGTGTGTTCGGGGCGAACACGGGATGCTTAATTTTATCGGGAGACCAAAACCAATTCCTCCTTTCGGTCCCTATCGTAGCCTCTTGTATATAGATATTTATACCCACCACATACCCACCTTCTTACCCATCCAATGGGGCCGGCCAAGCTAGCTTGGAACCCAAGCTAGGGTCGGCCAAGACCAAGTGGATGAGCCAAGTTGGTGGCCGGCCAAATCTTGGGTCCCAAGCTTAGGTGGCCGGCCACTAGAATATTAAAAAGGATTTTTATTAAAATTATTTCTTATGTGGATATCATGGTTTTAAAAGAGAGTTTAAAAATTAAAAATTTCCTTTTATAGCTTTCTACAAAAGATTAAGAGAAAAGATTAATCTCTTTCCTTATTTGTAGATTAAAAGAATGTTTTTAATTTTTGGTAAAAACTTTCCTTATTTGTAAAATATCTACATGTTTAAAAGAGAGTTTAAAATTTGAAATCTTTCCTTATTTGTTGATTAAAAGGTGGATTTTAAATTTTAAGAAAACTTTCCTTTTAACCATGTTCATGATTTAAAAGAGAGTTTAAAAAATTAAATATTCTCTTTTATAAGTTTCTACAAAAGATTAAGAAAAGATTTGATATCTTTCCTTATTTGTAGATTAAAAGAGATTTTAATTTTTAGAGATAACTTTCTTTTTATCCACATGTTTAAAAGAAATATTTTAATTTATAAAAATTCCTTTTTATTAACCAATCATGAAGGGATAAAAATTATTGGAAATTTTTTTATAAATTTCCGGAAACAAATTAGGAAGTTTTAATTCTTGTTTTAATTAAAACTTTCCTTGATTTGGGGAGAAGAATGGCCGACCAAATAAATTAGAGAAGAGAAAATTATTTTTAATTAAATAAATTTCCCTTTTCATGGCAAAAGAATTAAGGAAGTTTTTATTTAAATTTCCTTATTTGCCAAGACCAAGGATTATAAAAGAGGGGGTAGAGGTGCCTTCATAGAAAAACGACTCTATTCTATTTTCTCCCTCTTTTCTTCCTTGGTGTGGCCGGCCCTTCTCCTTTTCTCTCTTCCTCTTGTGTGGCCGAAATCCTTTATCTCTTAGAGCTTTGAGGAGGTGGCCGGATCTAGCTTGAGGAAGGAGAGAAAGCTTGCATCCCTTAGAGCTTGGTTGGTGAAAAAAATTCTTCCTCCTTTAGAAGATATGCTTGGCCGAAACTTGAAGGAAGGAAGAAGAAGGTGCCTTGGTGGTTCTCGTCTCGGAAGATCGTTGCCCACACAACGTCTGGGATTAGAAGAGGAATACAGTAGAAAACCTAGAGGTTTTTGTTTGCAAAAGAAAAGGTATACTAGTATTTAATTTCCGCATCATACTAGTTTTATTTCTTTGTAAAAATACCAAATACAAGAGGCATGCGATTCTAGTATTTCGAATTAGTTTTCGATGTTGTGTTCTTTTGTTTTTCTTTTCCTTGTGATTTGATTGTTCCTTTTGGTTGACCTAAAGTTATTTAAGGAAATTAAATATTAGCTTCCTTAAAAGGCTTTGTCTAGGCGGTGGTGGTTGTTCCCATATCCAAGAAGGCCATGTGCCTTGCCATGCAGTCCTGGAAGTCAATTTGGAAATTAATATTTAATGGAATTAATAACCTAGGCGATTTGGATCGAACGTGTTAAGTTCCGCAGGAGATCCAAGTCTAAACCTAAAAGAACAAATAAATTAAACTTAGGATCAAACGTGTTAAGTTCCGCAGGCGATCCAAGTTTAATTTAAAAGAACACATGGTAGCTAGGAAAAGGTTTAGACCTTTGTACAAAATTTTTGTACAGTGGAACCGATAGGTTTTCCGAGTAGCAACCAACAATTGGTATCAGAGCTAGGGTTTTGCCTCTATGTATTTGGTATTAGTTTAATTATGCACATGTCATACATAATTTAGGCAGGATAATAGTAGGATGTGCTAACTTTGTGGATGCAGGATCCAACTATTATGGCTTATAGTTATTATGTGTGTGATTGGACCCTTGGACATGTCAAGGGCATTTTATTGTGTGTACATGATTGTATTATAAAATACAGCAGGAGCTGTATTTAGTTTTAATTAGGATTTTATTTTTTGATCTAGTTACATGTACATTCCTTTTATGGAATATAGGATCGATGGATGTAAATTTTATTTTATGTTCGATCTAGTTTACATGTACATTCCTTCGAGGAATATAGGATCGAAAAATGTAAAATTCTATTTATGTCGCGGATCGAATCTTGCAAGGCGTGGAACCTTTTGAGGACCAGAGGCGCAGCGGAACAAGGAGCAAGATGGATGCGACAACTAGACCCGGTGGCGGTGGCCAAAGATGGCAGCAACTAGGGTTGGCGACACACAGAGGACAGCAATAGATAAAAGTCATAATAGTTGAAAATTAGTTTTTCTATTTATTGATTTTTATGCTGTGTTGTGTGTGCTTGTTAGTATGCATGTTAACTAGGCTAGCATAGTCAAAATTCCTCATTTTAAATAACTAAGTGGGAGAGGGATTTATTTTTAATAAATTCTACTGTCTCCATTACTGGTTTGTAAGTGATGCAAACAAGCTTGCGCGTTGGCTCTGAGTGCCTTCCTCCATATCGGATGAGCTTGTTTGCGGATCACTAGCTTAAACTTCCATTTTGGATGACTATAGGAAGTTAATTAAGAGCGTGTGATCTTCCCCATCGGAAGGGGCACAATCTTATTAATGGACTTAGTGTCAAGTAATGGTATACACTTAGGCACGTCTAATAGTATCCTCCCCATCGGAGTCACTGCTATTATTTGTGTGACCGAAGAACATCAACTATTAATTTGTCAAATAAATAGGTTGACAAGATAATAAAATTAAAAACTCCTCTTACAAATGTTTGATTTTGTATACGTCCATACTATCGTGGCATACAAAATTCAACGGTGTTTGAGGTAATTTTATTTTGTCATAAAGATTTATTGACAAGATAATTAATGGGTAAAACTCTCCTCTTACAAATGTTTAAATTTTGTATACGTCCACACTATCGTGGCATGCAAAATTCACGGTGTTTGAGGTGTTGGTGAATTTAAATAATATTGTTTGAGGAATCAATGTTATTTTAAATTCAAAAAGTTTTGACCAAATATTTGATCAAAGACAGATCAACTATTAATTTTATTCGTCATAAAGTAAAGTTGACGAGATAATAAAATTAATGGATAAAATCTCCTCTTTGATTTTGTATACGTCCACACTATCGTGGCATACAAAATTCATGGGGATTTTAAAGAATTGATCTTGACCAAATATTTTTGTGATTCTTAGGATTTAAAATGTTGGTCAATTCTGTAGTTGTTATACTATAGAAAAGACTTAGTAGTCCCAATTGTAATGATTGAAAATAGGACTTGGACATTAAGGTAGACTGTCTTCTTAGAACTAAGAATAATATAGGTGTATTTAATCCATTAGTTGAAACATGTTTAGTGGTGTTATCTACCAGAACCTGGAGTGTAGATACAGATGTCATTAATCATGTCCGCAATTCATTGCAGGGTTCCAGGAAACCCGACAACTAAATGAAAATAAAAACACCTTCCACATGGACACTGCTGTAAAAGTGGCAGCTGTTGCAATGGGAGATGTTTATCCTTTGATAAGAATAAAACATGGATTTTGAGTAATTGTCTTTACGTACCAAGTTTAGAAAGAACTAGTTTTTAGTTTCTAAACTATTCTTGATATTCTGCCTCTTTTAAAAGGAGGGAAGTTATCTGTTCTGGTATATTGGTTGACAATTTATAAATCCAATAACTATCACGATGCAACAAATAGAATTTAGTAACACATCTTCTAACTTTAAGAGAAAGCAACCTTCGGAAATGAACCAATTATATCTTTGACATCTAAGGCTAGGTTATATTAATTTGAGTAGGATTCATTGGTAGCTGCTGAACTTTTGGGTTCATTGGTAGTGGAAATCTTTCCAACCTGCGAGTATTACTTAGAAGGAAAAATAACCGAGAAGCTTTTAAGTATAAGGGGAATGGAGCCAAAGATACATTGGAATTGGTTCATTCTGATTTGTGCAATCCTATGACTATCCAGACAAGAGGTAGTATCGTATCGAATATTTCGTCTATTTTATAGACAACTATTCAAGATATAAATACATTTACTTAATGTACCGCAAGACTAAGTGCTTTGATTAGTTCAAAGAGTACAAGGCTGATGTGGAGAAACGTTAAAGTAAAAGTATCAAGTCACTATGGTAAGATCGTAGTGGCAAGTACCTCTTGGGACAATTTAGGAGTCACTTATCAAAAAGTAGGGATTCAATCCCAACTAACTGCACCTGGTACACCCCAATAGAATGGTGTAGTAGAAAGAAGGTATAGCACTCTTATGGAAATAATTAGATAGATGATGAGTTATTCAGAAAATTACCAAATTCGTTTTAAGGATATACTCTGAAAAAGAAAGTGATCATAGTACCTTCCAAAGTCAGAACTCTCTACTCATATAGAATTGTTGAATAGGCGTAAGCCTATTTTGAAGCATATTCGGATTCGGGTAGTCCAACACATATGCTGAAGAGAGACAATGATAAGTTGGATAGGAATTCACTTGTTTGTGGGTTATCCTAGATAAATGAAAGTAGGTTTATAGTCTTAAAAATCAGAAGGTCATTGTTAGCATCAATGACTGATTTTTAGAAGAAAACTATATAATGAACCACAAGCCCATAAGTAAATTTGTTCTTAATAAAAGACACGTCTAATCTAGTACCAACTGTACAAGATGAAATATCACAAGAAACTGCAACACGTATCACAATTGATACATAATTATAGACAGTGCATCATCGTAGTGGGAGGGTTGTCAAACAACCTAAAAGATTCATGTTTTGGAAAAATCTTTGGACTTGATCCCAAATGAACATGAGCCTGATCCCGGACATATGATGAAGCACTCCAAGATAAAGA
Organism: Zingiber officinale; assembly: GCF_018446385.1. Classification (NCBI taxonomy): domain Eukaryota; kingdom Viridiplantae; phylum Streptophyta; class Magnoliopsida; order Zingiberales; family Zingiberaceae; genus Zingiber; species Zingiber officinale. The sequence goes on from NC_055989.1 coordinate 120,261,508, forward strand.
TGCAGCATCTTGGCAAAGAGCAATGAATACAGAATTAGAATATATGTATTCTAATAAAATCTGGAAGCTTGTAGAACCACCAGATGGTGTAAAAGTCATTGGGTGAAAATAGGTCTACAATAGGAAAAGATGGATAGACGGGAAGGTGGAAACTTTCAAAGCAAGGCTTGATGAAAAAGGAAACTTTTTCACTGGTAGCCATGCTTAAGTCTATCCAGATTCTTTTATCTATTTGGCAAGTGGATGTCAAGATAGCATTCCTTAATGGAAGTCTTGAAGAAAGCATCCATATAAAGTAACCAGAAGGGATCATTGCAAAGGGCAAAGAGCATCTTGTGTGAGCTCAATCAGTCTATGGATTGAGGCAAAGCTTCAAGGTCTTGGAACATCCGGTTTATCAAAGTAATCCGGACCTATGGATTTATTTAGTAACCGGATAAGTCTTGTGTATACAAAAAGTGTGATGGAAACGTGGTGATATTTCTTGTACTATACGTAGATAACATTTTTGGTAGTTGGAAACAATATCAAAGTGTTGTCAGAAGTAAGGGTATGGTTGTCCAAACAATTCGATATGAAGGACTTGGGAGAATGTATATATTCTTGGAATCAAAGTAATAAGGGATCGCAAGAAAAAAATATTTTACTTATCCCAAGCTTCATATATCAGAAAAATCCTTGCTCGTTTTAAGCATGTAAAATTCCAAGAAAGGTTTCTTACCTTTTTAGCATGGAGTAACTTTATCTAAAGAGATGTCTCCGTAGACATCAAAGTAGATAGAGTAAATGAAGGCAGTTCTTTATGCTTCGACTGTCGGAAGTCTAATGTATGCTATGCACGAGATCAGAAATCTGTTTTGCCAAGGGCATAGTTAGCAAACATCAAAGTAACCTTGGACAAGGACATTGGACTGCAGTAAAGCATATATTGAAGTACCTTAGAGGCACTAGAGATTATATGCTAGCTTACAAGGCAGTTAATTTGGTCCCTGTGGGTTGCACGAATTTTGACTTCCAATCGGATAGGGACAATAGTAAGTCAACCTCGGGGTTTTGTGTTTACTTTAGGAGGTAAAGTCATAACTATGGAAGAGTGATAAGCATAGGTGTTTTTCTGGACTCCACCATAGAAGCTTAGTATATGGCAAGCCTCTGAGGTAGTCATAAAAGCTAAATGACTCAATAACCTCAAGATAGACTTAGATATGATTTCTGGTTTGTCCAAAGATTATTACAATTCATTGTAATAATAGTGGTGCAGTAGCAAACTCGAAGAAACCATGAGTCTATAAGGCAAGTAAACACAATAGAGCGCAAGTACCACCCAATACGAGAAATTGTATAAACGAGGAGAAGTTGTCACTACCTAGATTGCATCAGATGATGACTTATAGATCTTTTCACTAAGGCCGTTAAGGCAAGAGCTTTTGATGGGCATGTTGAAGGGTTGGGATTCAGATGTATGGCAGCAGATGTGGCAGCTTAGTCTTTTAGTATAAGTGGGAGATTGTTAGGATGTATACTAAAAGCCTAGCTTTTGGTATAAACATTTATCTAAAAATAAGAATCACATTGGTCAAATGTCTACATTTATGATAAATGTAGTTGTTCAATTAATTTATATTGTAGATAACATGGTGTGTGGTGTCACACACAGAGGATCATGTTATCAGTACCTTATAAATTATAAACAGTAGCTCATGATCAAAATGGAAAGGAACAAACCATTGGAAGGTCGTAGTATAATTAGGTATTAGTTTATCTTAACTATATAATTACACTAGTACACTTAGAGTGTATTGAGTAGGACCATTAGAGGTCGTTTCTTTTATACTGACTTTATAAAGGAACAAAGACCTCAGTTATTATGGAAATGTGTGCTCTTAATCCTAATATAATAACAAGCACAAATATTTGATATTTATTTCTTTAATTTATCAATGGGTGAGATTTAGTTCGATAAATCAATAAGCCCGATAAGTTGGGAAATGATATCACTTATAGTGTGTGTTGTTGATTATAAAAGGAAACTGTGTCCTAGTAATCTACGTTGAGAATGTCCCCAAGAGGAGCTCATAAGGATTGTCATGTTAAACCCTGCAGGTGGACTTAGTCCGACATGACGATAAGGTTGAGTGGTACTACTCTTGGACTAAGATATTAATTAAATGAGTTGTCAGTAACTCACTTAATTAGTGGACATTCGACATCTTAAACACAGGGAGACTAACACACTCATAATAAGGAGCCCAAAAATGTAATTTGGGATTGGTGCGGTAGTTCAATAATAGTTCTCTAGTGGAATGAATTATTATTGATAAAATTAAGTTGTGTGTTCGAGGCGAACACGGGATGCTTAATTTTATCGGGAGACCAAAACCAATTCCTCCTCTCAGTCCCTATTGTAGCCTCTTGTATATAGAGATTTATACCCACCACATACACACCTTCTTACCCATCCAATGGGGTCGGCCAAGCTAGCTTGGAACCCAAGCTAGGGTCGGCCAAGACCAAGTGGATGAGCCAAGTTGGTGGCCGGCCAAAGCTTGGGTCCCAAGCTTAGGTGGTCGGCCACTAGAATATTAAAAAGGATTTTTATTAAAATTATTTCTTATGTGGATATCATGGTTTTAAAAGAGAGTTTAAAAATTAAAATTTTCATTTTCTAGCTTTCTACAAAAGATTAAGAGAAAAGATTAATCTCTTTCCTTATTTGTAGATTAAAAGGATGTTTTTAATTTTTTGTAAAAACTTTCCTTATGTAACGACCCGCCTCCTACTAACTAGGTTGTGAGGCCGATCGTCACAATATGCTAACTAATTCATGTGCGGAAAGCTGAACTAATTTAAACTTTGCTAACTAATACCATTTCCTTGTTCTACATGTGCTAAGGGATGCAATCTAAGGTATACGTGGCATATCCTACATCCCCTATGGTCAAGGAACTGAATTACAGGGTTTCCTGGTCAAAACCCAGCTTCCCAATCGATTCAGATTCAACTCAATCGATTGCAAGCTGTTGGATCGATCCATGGATCGATTCAGATTGCTACTGTGCTCGGGGTAATATTCTGGATCGATCGGCTGATCGATCCAGACTGGCTAATCGATCGGTTGATCGATCCGGAAGCTTCCTGTTCGTGACAGAAAGCGACTGGATCGATCGGCTGATCGATCCAGGAGCTTACTGTTCACGGAACAAGTTCACCAATCGATCACCTGATTGATTGAAGACCCCCAATCGATCGGCTGATCGATCGGGGTTTTTGATTTCGTATCAGAAGTATGATTTCAGCACTGTTTCGTGTCTAAATCATATATACAAGTTCTAAAATGGCTAGGAAACATTCTAACAACAAATATTTAGTATTCTAAGCATAGCCTAATGCATAGTTCACGAGTTCATGGCATTTAACACACTATGGTGCGGAACAAATAAAAATGCTACAGAGTTCTAATACTTGAAACAAAACTTGCTAGATCCCTAAGATCTTTATTCCAAACTCCTTTTTAGCACACACATCTTCGTTGCATTGTCCTCCAGCCTCCACTGGTCCATCTTTCCTTTACCTTTATCTGCAGTATAAAGAAAGAGTATCTGTAAGCTTTCGCTTAGTAAGAAACCATCTACCTCACAAAACATGCATACGATGCAATTTATGATTTGAAAACATGCTATTTGAAATATACGCTGAATAGGTGAGAGCATGGCATGGTATTATACAACATGGAAACCAAAAACTGATTATAGAACTATCACATGTATCAATAATGAAAACTAAACTGAAGCATGAACTGAGCTAAAACTAAAACTAAGCTAGAACTGGAATTAAACTGTATACACAACTAATTTATGAGTTTTGAAAACTATTTATCATAGATAGATGAAAATAAATAATCATGCTGCTGATGGGCCCGGCAACTGTACTTGTTATGCGCGCATCCCTAACTAGACCCGGGTTTGCAAGTTCCGAATTTAGTAGGGTTTACTAGGTTATCTAAACCTAGGGACGACTGTGGGAGCCCAACCCAATGGACATCTAGTCCAGTACAGTGCCACTACTGAAAATAAAATACTGGTTATAGCTGAATTGTCCTTATCTTGCTATTTCTAGGTGGAGAAAATCCCTTCGGCGATCTCCTTGCGTCTACTGTTGGTGCAGTAAGCATCCGACGATCAAACCTCAGTTTTGATAATGGCAAAGGGATTCAAAGTTAAGATTCCTTGTTATCTAACGTGGTTAAATAAGGTTTCAGGAAAGTCCTAACTGCGGTTAGGCAAGGGAAAATCGTAAGGGGGGGTAACCTTAGGTCCTAGGGGTGGTAACCCAAGGTGAAGGAAAATCCTAAGGGGGGGTAACCTTAGGTCCTAGGGGGCGATAACCCTAGGTGAAGGAAAATCCTAAGGGGGGGCAACCTTAGGTCCTAGGGGGCGGTAACCCTAGGTGGAGGAAAACCCTAAGGGGCGGCAACCTTAGGTCCTAGGGGGCGGTAACCCTAGGTGGAGGAAAACCCTAAGGGGTGGCAACTTTAGGTCCTAGGGGGTGGTAACCCTAGGTGGAGAAAACCCTAGGGGGCGGTAACCCTAGGTCCTAGGGGGTGGTAACCCTAGGCGGAAAGTCCAGTCGGTCTGGAGGATCGCACTGGCAATAGGTAAATCTTCTGAGTGGAGTAGGTGAGGACGCGTTCCCCGTAGAGGGAACAGTAGGCGTCGGGTCGACCTAGCGTTCCTGGAAACCCGGTCGACTGACATCCGGAGACCTGCCTATACTTCATTTATCATGTTTATTGTGCTAACTTTGTGTTGCAGATAGTGTTTGGGACTAACGTATCTTGCAGATGCAAAGGAGCAACCTAAAGCCTCGGATGAGCAAGGTCCGAGGCCTCCATGGAGCTGGAGGCGCCTCGGTGCAAAAGCTGAGCTGGCCACGAAGAGGGCGCAAGGCGCCTCATATGCCTTGGAAGGCGCCTTGAGAGGGCTATAAGGCGCCTTGAATGGATGAAGTTCGACCAGATCAGATTTGATCCACGCGGAAGACCAGGCAGCATGGAGGCGCCTTGAACAGCCTTCAAGGCGCCTTGAACACCCTTTATAAGGGGGTTTCGACCAGCACTTCAGAATAATGAATATCAAGTGATCTCTCATCAACGTGTTGCTCCAAAAGACACTCCGAAGTGCTGCTACAAGTGTCCGACGACCCGAAGCTTCAGATTTAGCATTTCTTGTTGTCGGTATAATACTTATAGCTTTTAATTGTACTCATAATTGTAATCTTTTAACGAGCTTATAGTTGTTGCCCACCGGAAGCGATCAAGGATCGCGGGCCTTCGAGTAGGAGTCGCCTCAGGCTCCGAACGAAGTAAATCTCTGTGTCCTTCTGTTTGTGTTTGTTCGTTTTAATTCCGCTGCGACGCTGTTTTCGATTCCGATACATACAAAATAGCCACGAGCGCTATTCACCCCCCCTCTAGCGCGTCTCGATCCAACAATTGGTATCAGAGCGGGGTCGCTTTGAACTAGTGCAAACACCATTCAAGCATTTTTCGTGGCTTTGTCGTGTGTATAGGTTGAAAATATAACCTTACGCCTTTCATTTTTTTTTCCCTCTAAAACTGTTTTCAAAAAATCCATTTTCATCTTTTCACCATTGATTGGAATTAGTGAAATATCGTGTTTTCAAAAATTTGTAGTAATATTTTTTATAATATTTTTTTTAATAATATTTTATTATTTTTTTTGAAATTCCTGAATTACTATCTTTATTTCGTTCCCGCACTACTAATCCAAGACTAAGTCTTGGAACAAGTTTTATTGTGTTTATTTTGCGAGATTCCTTCTAATGGCCTACGAAGATGGGTACAACTCCACATGCCTACCACTACTGTCTGACGAGAACTTCAGATACTGGAAAGACCAGGTGGAGCATCAATTAAAGACCGAAGCAGAAATATGGACCATAGTCCATATTGGATTCACTCTCCCCACCAAAGAAGGTGTACCCATCACCTGTGACAAGTGGGATGTACAAACAATAAGGACATTCGAGGCAAATGCAAAAGCAACTTACATTCTCCTATGCGGACTAACAAATTCAGATCTTGATCGAGTTGGAAAGTTCAACAATGCTAAGGAGCTTTGGGAGAAAGTGCTCAAGCTTTATGAGATCCCTTCAGAGTTAGAAGATCGAATAGAACCTGAGTCCGAATTTGAAATTGAATCCTCAGAGTCAACCTCCGAACCAGACTCAAAAAAATCAGAGCAAACCGATATCATAGCACTGATGGCCAAAGACGAGATATCTGAATCTGAGTCAGAATTTGAAATGGCAACAGTCAAGGGGGAGGATCCTATCACGGATCTAAAAGGTAAAATTGTAAATTCAAATTGTAAATCTCTCATAATTTGTTTTAAGTGTAGGGAGAGAGGGCACTATAGAAACGACTGCCCCACTCGTAAGACTCGACTGACACAATCGGAGGAGAAGGAGAAAATGATCAGGAGAGGGAAGAAATACATCAAATGCTCCAAATGCAAACTAATGGGTCACTGCAAAAGACAATGCCCGGAAAGAAGACCCAAGAATCCAGAGGGAGAAATCAAGGTTAGTACATTTACATTATATGAAAATCCAGTTTTTGCAACACATGATCGCACTAGCTTAACTAATCCTGTTTGCTCTAGTATAGATTTCTCTTCAAAATTAGATATGCATGCTAATAATGTAATGAACAAAATTAATTCAAATAAAAATAAGAAATTAACTCTTAGAAAATTAGAAATACAAAATAATATTTTAAAAGATAAAGTTGATAAATTAGAGAAGATTGTTAATAATTTAGTCAAATCACGAAATCTAGACTTGGGTTATAAATCTAAAGTAAAACTTAAACAGTACAAACCAAATTATAATCAAGTACCTTTTATTTACTTAACTTAATAAAACGTAAATCAATAACATAGGAGGAGGCTCCAGAATAGCTGGCACCTCCGAAATTAATCCACCCGATAAGGGTAAACAAGAGTAGATTACCCGGCAGGGTAATTAAGGTTAGATTAAAATGGATTAGGTTTAACTTAACCAATGGTACTGGTGAAGTTTTTGGATGATAGTACGTTAGGGAAGCTTGACATCGCATGTCTAGGAAGATATGGCTTCGACCTGGTGCATTTGGCCAAGTGGAACTGACCGAAGCTACCTTTAAATGGATCCTAACTAGTTAGACCAAAGTTTAGTATTAAGTTCAATGGGTAGGACTATTTGGGAAACCTCGAAGGCATGGTTACTTTAATGAGTTCCTTGTGACTCACCATAGCCCAGAAGTTTATCCAAAGAATGCTTACTTGTTGAACCCAAAGCTAAACCTGAATCTAACACAAAGTTAAACCAAACCCTTAAATTGAACCTCAATTCATCTCACAAAAATTATAGAATTTCTTGATTGAAAATTTAGATGGGTGAGGTGACTAAGGAAATTAAAAAAAAAAAATTCAAACTGATAGTTATTCAAAAAAATTAAAATCATTTTAAAACTTAATTTCAAAATTATTTTAAAATTTCTTTGAAAAATCTTTTCAAAATCTTTAAAACTTAATTTCAAAATTTATTTGAAAAATATTTTCAAAATCATTTCAAAATCTTTAAAACTTAATTTCAAAATTATTTTAAAATTTATTTGAAAAATCTTTTCAAAATCTTTAAAACTTAATTTCAAAATTATTTTAAAATTTATTTGAAAAATCTTTTCAAAATCATTTCAAAACTTAATTTCAAAATTCTTTTAAAATTTATTTGAAAAATATTTTCAAAATCGTTTCAAAACTTAATTTCAAAATTATTTAAAAATCTTTTAAAATTTATTTGAAAAATATTTTCAAAATCATTTCAAAACTTAATTTCAAAATTCTTTTAAAATTTATTTGAAAAATCTTTTCAAAATCATTTCAAAACTTAATTTCAAAATTCTTTTAAAATTTATTTGAAAAATCTTTTCAAAATCATTTCAAAACTTAATTTCAAAATTATTTAAAAATCTTTTAAAATTTATTTGAAAAATATTTTTAAAATCATTTCAAAATTTTTAAAACTTAATTTCAAAATTTTTAAAACTTAATTTCAAAATTTTTAAAACTTAATTTGAAAATCTTTAAAACTTAATTTCAAAATCTTTTTAAAACTTAATTTCAAAATTTTTTTAAAACTTAATTTCAAAATTTTTAAAACTTAATTTCAAAATCTTTTTAAAACTTAATTTCAAAATTATTTTAAAATTTATTTGAAAAATCTTTTCAAAATCATTTCAAAATCTTTAAAACTTAATTTCAAAATTCTTTTAAAATTTATTTGAAAAATCTTTTCAAAATCTTTAAAACTTAATTTCAAAATTCTTTTAAAATTTATTTGAAAAATATTTTAAGAAATCATTTAAAAATTATTAGAAAAATCTTTGAAAAATTATTTTAAAAAATCTTTTAAAACTTAATTATTTGAAGAATCTTGTAAAAATCTTTTAAAACTTAAAAGTTATTTGTAAAATCATTAGAAAAATGATCATTTCAAAATCATTTGAAAAATAAATTCAAAATTATTTCAAAACTACTTAAAAAATTATTTGAAAAATCATTTGTAATATCCTCGTAAAAATTAATTTCAAAACCCTTTTCAGAAGTTATTAAATTCTTTGAAATTCTAAACTCAATTGATTTTTAAATCTTCAAAATAATGGTCACTTATTTGGAATTCTAACTGATATTTTCAATGTTGTAAATGAAAGTAAACTCCATCTCACACTCACTCATATGCTAAACATGCTTGTTAATCTAGAATAACTGAGATGGAAAATTAGGAAAATAATTTTTTAACCTCTCATGCTTGAACTCCTGAACTCAAAAATTTATCAAGGCATTAATTAAGGGAGAGTGATTTTGAGTTGGTTTTAAAATTAGTTTTTCTTTAAAATTTTTAACTTGACCTTAAAATTAAAAACTATTTTTGGCATATCTTCGAAAATTCAAGCTATTTTTAACTTAGCTTTAAAATTAAAATTATTTATGACCTGACTTTTAAATTATAACTCCTCTATAAGCTAAATGTTTTCAAAGCTGAGTACTTAATTAAGTTTTCTCTAACTAAACTTAGTTAAATTATTTTCTAAACTTAGCTACTTGGCAAGATATTTTCTCAACGCAATCATTTTTACGCTGAAAACATAGCTAAGTATGTTTAAATATAGCTAAATATTTTTTTTCAAAAACATTTAGCTAAGTACTTTTTAAAGTGTTTAAAACAAAAAAAAAAGAAATTTATCTAAGTATCTCTCAAAGCAATTGTTTTCAAATGCTAAGTTCTGCTGAAAATGCTAAGTATTTTCCAAAGCATTCTCAAAATTTCATCAAAACATTTTTTTTTTTAAAAAAAACTATATCTTATTGAAATCACAAAAATTTGCTAAGTAACTTTATCTCAGCTAAAAGTATCTCTCAAACTAAAGGAAGAATTTTGCTTTCAAAATTATGATTTCACCTATCTAAAAGTCTTACAAGAAAAACTAAGTGTTTATCAAAAGTAAATTAAAAGATTGGAAGATAAGCTTGAAAATTATCTTTGAAAGTTAAGCTAAGGCCCAGATTTTCTTCACTCTATTGGGTATTTTGATATATGGCAAAGGGGGAGAGTAGGAAGAAATTCAAAGAATATTATAAATTAAAATTAAATCGAAAATTTTGTTGTGAATGTGCCTATGCTTTATTTATGCCTGTGCTTATTTATGCGTATCTTTATTGCATTTTACTTAACTTTGAATGTTGCCATAATCAAAAAGGGGAGATTGTTGGAAGCATCAGACGATCAAACCTCGCTTTGATAATGGCAAAGGGATTCAAAGTTAAGATTCCTTGTTATCTAACGTGGTTAAATAAGGTTTCAGGAAAGTCCTAACTGCGGTTAGGCAAGGGAAAATCGTAAGGGGGGGTAACCTTAGGTCCTAGGGGTGGTAACCCTAGGTGAAGAAAAATCCTAAGGGGGGGTAACCTTAGGTCCTAGGGGGTGATAACCCTAGGTGAAGGAAAATCCTAAGGGGGGCAACCTTAGGTCCTAGGGGGCGGTAACCCTAGGTGGAGGAAAACCTAAGGGCGGCAACCTTAGGTCCTAGGGGCGGTAACCCTAGGTGGAGGAAACCCAAGGGTGGCAACCTTAGGTCCTAGGGGTGGTAACCCTAGGTGGAGAAAACCCTAGGGGCGGTAACCCTAGGTCCTAGGGGTGGTAACCCTAGGCGGAAAGTCCAATCGATCCGGATCGTGCCGGCACAAGTAAATCTCCGAGTGGAGTAGGTGAGGACGCCGTTCCCGTAGAGGGAACAAGAGGCGTCGGTCTAGCGTTTCCGGTTGGAAACCCGAGTCAGACTCGGACAGTCCGGAGACTGCCTATACTTCATTTATCATGTTTATTGTGCTAACTTTGTGTCAGGATAGTGTTTGGGACTAACGTATCTTGCGGTGCAAAGGAGCAACCTAAAGCCCTGGATGAACAGGTCCGAGGCGCCCATGGAGCTTGGAGGCGCCTCGGGTGCAAAAGCCGAGCTGGTCGAAGCAGGCAGAAGGCGCCTTGAAGCAGGCAGAAGGCGCCTTGGAAGGCGCCTTGAGAGGGCTATAAGGCGCCTTGAATGGATGAAGTTCGACCAGATCAGATTTGATCCACGCGGAAGACCAGGCAGCATGGAGGCGCCTTGAACAGCCTTCAAGGCGCCTTGAACACCCTTTATAAGGGGGTTTCAACCAGCACTTCAGAACAACGAATATCAAGTGATCTCTCATCAACGTGCTGCTCCAAAAGACACTCCGAAGTGCTGCTACAAGTGTCCGACGACCCGAAGCTTCAGATTTAGCATTTCTTGTTGTCGGTATAATACTTATAGCTTTTAATTGTACTCATAATTGTAATCTTTTAACAAGCTTATAGTTGTTGCCCACCGGAAGCGATCAAGGATCGCGGGCCTTCGAGTAGGAGTCGCCTCAGGCCCCGAACGAAGTAAATCTCTGTGTCCTTCTGTTTGTGTTTGTTCGTTTTAATTCCGCTGCGACACTGTTTTCGATTCCGATACGTACAAAATAGCCACGAGCGCTATTCACCCCCCCCCCCTCTAGCGCGTCTCGATCCAACATCTACTTGTTCCTCTCGTGGTGGAGAGCGTCCTCGTACCGAAGTTATCGCCGGAAGGTGCTCTTGGAGCCTTTGGGGCGGAACCCTAGCCCTTGGGGCTTGGTGCGCCGAGAGAAAGAAGAGGAGAAGGGGGCGGCGTGTAAGGGTGAGGAGAAGAGGTAGGTCACGTTAAAAATAAAACTCCTCACTTAATTCCCTATTTATATTAGGGAATTAATTCACCCAACTCTAACTTAAATAAAATTGTTTCCCTTTCCTTTCAGCACGGCCCTGCTGGGTTCTCCTGGTTACTAGAGTTCACTATAAGTCGTAGGACCCAATAGGTCTCGGGTTCAATTCCCACGTAGGCTGTTTTACGATTCTATTTATTTTTGCTATTTCTTCTACCCTAAAAATTCTGTAAAAATATCCTAAAATTCCATAAAAATACTAGGATATTTATAAAAGTATTTTGAGAATTTTCGGGCGTTACAATCCCCCATACCTTATGAAAAGTTCACCCCGAACTTAAAATAACTCTGGGTACTTCTGTCTCATACTAGCTTCTGTCTCCCAAGTTGCCTCTTCTGCTGTGTGATTTTGCCAAATAACTTTTACTAATGGCACCTCCTTGTTCCGTAATTTCTTAACTGCTCGGTCTATTATCTAAATAGGTCGACTGTCATAGCTGAGGTCTTCGCGGACTGGTACCGACTGGGGCTCAATCACCTGGGTGGCATCTGGGATATGCTTCTTCAGCATAGAGACATGAAATACATTATGGATGGCTGACATCTCCTGTGGTAGCTCTAGCTCATATGCTACCTTGCCAACTCTCCTAATGATAAGGTATGGTCCCACATATCTGGGACTCAACTTGCCCTTCTTCCCAAAATGCATTACTCCCTTCATGGGAGCTACTCTGAGGAACACTGAATCCCCAACTGAAAACTGTAAAGGTCTGCGTCGTGTATCAGCATAGCTTTTCTAGCGGCTCTGAGCTGTCTCTATCCTCTGGCGGATCTGCTGTATGGCTGCCGTGGTATCTGCTACTAGATCTGTCTGAAGTTCTAGTTCTTTCTATTCACCACTCTCATACCAGCAGATTGGAGATCTACACCTCCGCCCATAGAGAGCCTCGTAAGGTGTCATACCGATAGTGGCCTGATAGCTATTGTTGTATGCAAATTCTGCTAAACTCAGATATTTGCACCAACTTCCCTTGAAGTCTAGGGCACATGCGCGGAGCATATCTTCGAGTACCTGATTTACTCGCTCCGTCTGACCATCTGTCTGAGGATGGAAGGCTGTGCTAAATTTCAACTTAGTGTACACACTCCCAGAAGTGTGATGTGAATCTACTGTCTCTGTCTGAAATGATGGTTCGTGGGACTCCATACAGTCTGACGATCTCCTTAAGATACAACTGAGCTAGCTGCTCCATGGAGTAGGATATCCTGATAGCTAAGAAGTGGGCAGATTTAGTTAACCTGTCGACTATTACCCAGATGGCATCGAATCCGTTCGTGGTTCTGGGTAAGCCCACTATGAAATCCATGGAAATGTCTTCCCACTTCCATTCTGGGATCTGGATAGGCTGTAGAACTCCTCCTGGTCTCTGGTGTTCTGCCTTGACCCTCTGACAGGTCAGACAGGTGCTAACGTATCTAGCGATGTCTCTTTTCATCCCGGGCCACCAAAAACGTTTCTTTAGATCTTGGTATATCTTGGTGGAACCTGGATGCATCGCATAAGGAGTCCTGTGAGCCTCGTCTAAAATCTTCCTCTTTAGTTCCTCCTGATCTGGAACACAAAGTCTGTCACCGAAGTACAATACCCCACTATCGGACACTCTGAATTCTCTACTTTCTGATTCTGCTAACCCTTGCTTGATTTTCTGAATTTCAGGATCCTGTCCCTGAGCTGTCTGGATGTCACCAAGCAGGGTAGATGCTAATGTCATAGTAGAGAGCTGTCCCACTATAAGTTCGAGACCGAAATCTGTGACCTCCTTCTGTAGGGGTGGTGACATGGCTGCTAGGGATAATAAGGTAGCATCGGACTTCCTGCTAAGTGTGTCTGCCACCTTATTGGCTTTTCCTAGGTGGTAGAGGATATCTATGTTATAATCTTTGACCAGCTCAAGCCATCTACGCTGTCGCATATTCAGATCCTTCTGAGTGAAGAAGTACTTCAGACTCTGATGATCTGTATACACTCTGCACTGAGCTCCATACAAGTAATGTCTCCAAATTTTGAGAGCGAACACCACTGCTGCAAGCTCAAGGTCATGAGTAGGGTAATTCTTCTCATATTCCTTGAGTTGTCTGGAAGCATAGGCGATCACCTTACCATTTTGCATCAGTACTGCTCCTAATCCCAACTTAGAGGCATCACTATAAATATCAAAGCTGTCTGTGTTTTCTGGTAGAGTCAAAATGGGAGCACTGGTCAATCTCCTCTTTAACTTGCTGAAGCTGTTCTCGTAGTCCTCTGTCCACTGAAATTTTCTGTTCTTTCTGGTAAGAGCAGTCAGTGGGGAGGCTATCCTGGAGAAATCCTCTACAAACTTTCTGTAATAACCTGCTAGTCCCAAAAAGCTCCTGATCTCACTGGCGTTCTTGGGTCTTTTCCAGTTACTCACAGCTTCTATCTTACTGGGGTCCACCATGATACCATCCTTTGAGATGATGTGACCCAGAAAGGACAGCTGATCTAACCAAAATTCACATTTCGTGAACTTGGCGTACAGCTGGTTCTGCTGAAGGGTCTGCAATACTATTCTCAGGTGCTCTGCGTGTTCTTCCTGAGTTCCGGAATAGATAAGAATGTCATCGATAAACACGATAACAAATCTATCTAAGTAGTCCCTGAATACTCTGTTCATGAGGTCTATGAAAGTAGCTGGAGCATTTGTCACGCCAAAGGGCATGACTACGAACTCGTAGTGTCCGTATCTAGTCCTGAATGCTGTCTTGGGTATATCCCCTTCTTTAACTTTCACCTGATGATAACCTGATCTGAGGTCTATCTTAGAGAACACTGCTGCTCCTTTTGATCGAACATGTCATCTATTCCGGGAAGAGGATACCGTTTCTTGATGGTGACTTGGTTCAGGTGCTTAGTCTATGCACGCATGCTCCCGTCCTTCTTCTTCATGAACAATACAGCGCCCCCATGGTGAGTGACTAGGCGATTTGTCTCACGGCTCTGGAATTGCTCCTGAAGTTCCTTCAGTTCTGCTGGAGCCATGCGATAAGGTACCTTGGAGATAGGATTTGTGCCGGGAACGAGTTCTATCTCGAATTCAATCTCCCTGTCTGGTGCTAGGCCTGGTAACTCTTCAGGGAAGACTGCTGGGTAGTCACATACGACTCGGACCTCTGCTAGTTGTTGGTCCTTGTCCTGACTGGCATTGACTACATGCGCTAAAAATTCCGTACATCCTGAATCTAACAATTTCTGTGCCTTCAGAGCTGAGAGAAATTTCTTCACTTTTCTCTTTGGTCCTCCGCTATACTCAAATTGTACTTCTGCTTCAGGTTGGAATATGACTTTCTGTTTACGACACTCGATAGAGGCACCGTATCTGATTAGGAAGTCCATTCCAAATATGACATCGTAATCAGTCATGTCTAGCACTATCAGATCACAAAAGAGCTCTCTGTCTGCTATAATGACTGGCACTGCTCTGAGCTAGTTCGTGGATGCCATAATTTCTCCTGAAGGTAGTGTTGTCAAAAACTGACCATGGAGTACCTCTTGAGGTATTGCTAGCTTTTCAGAAAATGCCCTAGATACATAAGAATGGGTTGCCCTAGTATCGAATAAGATAGTTGTACTTTGCTGTAAAATACTAATCTGACCTGTAACAACTGTCGAGGCATTTACTACGTCTTCTCTGGTTAAGGAGTAAATCCTCGCATTTGTCATAGCTGGTGGGGCTTCTAGTCTGCCCTGGCTGATGTGTGGACCATCTAAAACGGCATGTATCTGATGTAGCTGTGCTGGCTGGCCTCCGTACTGTATCGGCTGTGGTTGAGGAAGACTTGTCTTGTTTGGGCATTGCTTAGCCATATGCCCTTCTTGTCCACATTCAAAGCATCCTCGTGCGCCCTTGCGACAAACTCCTGGGTGAAATTTCCCACAAGTAGCACATTTGGGATAACTAGGTTGTTTGCTGGCTAGGCCTCCCTTTGGGTAATTCCCTGGTTTGCGCTTGTTGCTGGAGTTTCCTTTCCAGTTAGAGTTGTGGCCCTGTTGTTTCTGAGTATCTGAGCCTCCTTGCCCTTTGGACTCTGAGAGGACTTGCTTCTGCTGCTTGATATTGTTCTGGTAGTGCTCGGTGGTCAGAGCACTGCTGACTAGTTCTTCAGTGGTCTGCGGCCTATGAACGCCGCCAGCCACGTTCATTGTTAGTTCCTACCGCCTTGAGCATCAACCGACTCGCTCTTTTCTCGGTCGACTAGTTCAGGCATAGACAAGCCAATCTATTGAATTTCTTCACGGCTTCCTCCACCGATAGGTTGTCCCTGACGAAACTCGGTGAACTCGTCGTAGTGGCGGTTTGTGACCGCATGTGAAAGAACTCCTCAAGAATTCTTTCTCAAGTCAGCTCATCTGGTTCACCGGGCGCTCGCTCTAATTCTCCCACCACATACGTGCATATCCTGTCAAGCAGAAGGAGGCGCACTTCACTTTTTCATGCTCTGGCCAGTCCAAAAGCTTCATCGTACTCTCCAGTGTTTTGAACCAGGCTTGGGCATCCCATGGTTCGCTGGTGCCTGAGAAGTTCTCGGGCTTGACTCTCTGCCACTAGATCAGATAGGCTTCTCTCTTTGCCTCAGCTACTGCGGCTACTGGTACTGTAGGCTGGATTGGTGGAACCTTAATAACTACTGGGGTTGCTATGTTTGGTTCCAGGGTGACAGTGGGAGTATTCTGCTGATTAGCCTTTAAGGTGGCTATCTCCTATTGTTGTTCTTCTAGCTGCTTCTGTAACTGAGCCACTACTACTGTAAGGTCTGGGGGAGCCACTGAACTGCCTGCCTCATGCTGAGGCTCAGTAGCTGGTGCCCTTCTAGCTGGGCGTCCTCGTGCCATTTCTAAAGGAACAAAGGACATACATAACTAAAGCATCATGTTTACATAGCTAATACTATCATGTTAGTTCCTATCACAGATAAGCATACTTTAGTTAACTACAAGCATGAAAGCAATAAACATAACAAAGTGAGAGGTATTCTTACTTGGAAGCTACAGGTTCAATGCTGATGTGTGTGTAGGAAGTATGGAACTTGGCTCTGATACCACTCTGTAACGACCCGCCTCCTACTAATTAGGCTGTGAGGCCGATCGTCACAATATGCTAACTAATTCATGTGCGGAAAGCTGAACTAATTTAAACTTTGCTAACTAATACCATTTCCTTGTTCTACATGTGCTAAGGGATGCAATCTAAGGTATACGTGGCATATCCTACATCCCCTATGGTCAAGGAGCTGAATTACAGGGTTTCCTGGTCAAAACCCAGCTTCCCAATCGATTCAAATTCAACTCAATCGATTGCAAGCTGTTGGATTGATCCACGGATCGATGCAGATTGCTACTGTGCTCGGGGTAATATTCTGGATCGATCAGCTAATCGATCCAGGCTGGCCAATCGATCCAGTGATTGATTCCAAAGCTCTCTGTTCGCGGGAGCAAATTCCCCGATTTCCTCGATCGATCGGTTGATCGATCCGGCAGCTTCCTGTTCGTGACAGAAAGCGACTGGATCGATCGGCTGATCAATCCAGGAGCTTACTATTCGCGGAACAAGTTCACCAATCGATCACCTGATCGATTGAAGACCCCCAATCGATCGGCTGATCGATCGGGGTTTCTGATTTCGTATCAGAAGTATGATTTCAGCACTATTTCGTGCCTAAATCACATATACAAGTTCTAAAATGGCTAGGAACCATTCTAACAACAAAATTTAGTATTCTAAGCATAGCCTAATGCATAGTTCACGAGTTCATGGCATTTAACACACTATGGTGCGGAACAAATAAAAATGCTACAGAGTTCTAATACTTGAAACAAAACTTGTTAGATCCCTAAGATCTTTATTCCAAACTCCTTTTTAGCACACACATCTTCATTGCATTGTCCTCCAGCCTCCGCTAGTCCATCTTTCCTTTACCTTTATCTGCAGTATAAGGAAAGAGTATCTGTAAGCTTTCGCTTAGTAAGAAACCATCTACCTCACAAAACATGCATACGATGCAATTTATGATTTGAAAACATGCTATTTGAAATATACGCTGAACAGGTGAGAGCATGACATGGTATCATACAACATGGAAACCAAAAACTGATCATAGAACTATCACATGTATCAATAATGAAAACTAAACTGAAGCATGAACTGAGCTAAAACTAAAACTAAGCTAGAACTGGAATTAAACTGTATACACAACTGATTTGTGAGTTTTGAAAACTATTTATCATAAATAGATGAAAATACATAATCATGCTGCTGATGGGCCCGACAACTGTATTTGCTATGCGCGCATCCCTAACTAGACCCGGGTTTGCAAGTCCCAAATTTAGTAGGGTTACTAGGTTATCTAAACCTAGGGACGACTGTGGGAGCCCAACCCAATGGACATATAGTCCAGTACAGTGCCACTGCTGAAAATAAAATACTGGTTATAGCTGAATTGTCCTTATCTTTCTATTTCTAGGTTATCTGAACCTAGAGCTAGGTTGTCTGAACCTAGAGGTGGCTGTGGGAGCCCACCCATTGGACCATAGTCCCATATAAGCTGTAGTAACACTGCATATGCTAATTAAATGCTTCTATCGCATTTAGCTAAACTATTAAAAAGCCTAAGTCACATTTTAATTGTGTTAAACATACTATTGAGCACTTGGCGTGCGCTATTGCACACCCTATGCGCCAAAAAAATCCATAAACTACTAAACTAAAGCATGCAATCACACGAAAGCTTCTTATACTGCAGGTGAGAGGTTTCTTACCTCCTGTGCTAGTTTTCTTACTGATCTAGTCGCTAGTTTTCCGGTGGAGAAAATCCCTTCGGCGATCTCCTTGCGTCTACTTGTTCCTCTCGTGGTGGAGAGCGTCCTCGTACCGGAGTTATCGCCGGAAGGTGCTCTTGGAGCCTTTGGGGCGGAACCCTTGCCCTTGGGGCTTGGTGCGCCGAGAGAAAGAAGAGGAGAAGGGGGCGGCGTGTAAGGGTGAGGAGAAGAGGTAGGTCACGTTAAAATAAAACTCCTCACTTAATTCCCTATTTATATTAGGGAATTAATTCACCCAACTCTAAATTAAATAAAATTGTTTCCCTTTCCTTTCAGTACGGCCCTGCTGGGTTCTCCTGGTTACTAGAGTTCACCATAAGTCGTAGGACCCAATAGGTCTCGGGTTCAATTCCCGCGTAGGCTGTTTTACGATTTTATTTATTTTTGCTACTTCTTCTACCCTAAAAATTCTATAAAAATATCCTAAAATTCTAGAAAAATACTAGGATATTTATAAAAGTATTTAGAGAATTTTCGGGCATTACACCTTATTTTTAAAACATCTACATGTTTAGAAGAGAGTTTAAAATTTGAAATCTTTCCTTATTTGTTGATTAAAAGGTGGATTTTAAATTTTAAGAAAACTTTCCTTTTAACCATGTTCATGATTTAAAAGAGAGTTTAAAAAAATAAATATTCTCTTTTATAAGTTTCTACAAAAGATTAAGAAAAGATTTGATATCTTTTCTTATTTGTAGATTAAAAGATATTTTAATTTTTAGAGATAACTTTCTTTTTATCCACATGTTTAAAAGAAATATTTTAATTTATAAAATTTCCTTTTTATTAACCAATCATGAAGGGATAAAAATTATTGGAGAAATTTTTATAAATTTCTGGAAACAAATTAGGAAGTTTTAATTCTTGTTTTAATTAAAACTTTCCTTGATTTGGGGAGAAGAGTGGCCGACCAAATAAATTGGAGAAGAGAAAATTATTTTTAATTAAATAAATTTCCCTTTTCATGGCAAAAGAATTAAGGAAGTTTTTATTTAAATTTCCTTATTTTCCAAGACCAAGGATTATAAAAGAGGGGGTAGAGGTGCCTTCATAGAAAAACGACTCTATTCTATTTTCTCCCTCTTTTCTTCCTTGGTGTGGCCGGCCCTTCTCCTTTTCTCTCTTCCTCTTGTGTGGCTGAAATCCTTTATCTCTTAGAGCTTTAAGGAGGTGCCCGGATCTAGCTTGAGGAAGAAGGAGAGAAAGCTTGCATCCCTAAGATCTTGGTTGGTGAAAAAAATTCTTCATCCTTTAGAAGATATGCTTGGCCGAAACTTGAAGGAAGGAAGAAGAAGGTGCCTTGGTGGTTCTCGTCTCGGAAGATCGTTGCCCACACAACGTCCGGGATTAGAAGAGGAATACGGTAGAAGACCTAGAGGTTTTTGTTTGCAAAAGAAAAGGTATACTAGTATTTAATTTCCGCATCATACTAGTTTTATTTCTTTGTAAAAATACCAAATACAAGAGGCATGCGATTCTAGTATTTCGAATTAGTTTTCAATGTTGTGTTCTTTTGTTTTTCTTTTCCTTATGATTTGATTGTTCCTTTTGGTTGACTTAAAGTTATTTAAGGAAATTAAATATTAACTTTCCTTAAAAGGCTTTGTCTAGGCGGTGGTGGTTGTTCCCATATCCAAGAAGGTCATGTGCCTTGCCATGCAGTCCTGGAAGTCAATTTTGGAAATTAATATTTAATGGAATTAATAACCTAGGTGATTTGGATCGAACGTGTTAAGTTCCGCAGGAGATCCAAGTCTAAACCTAAAAGAACAAATAAATTAAACTTAGGATCAAACGTGTTAAGTTCCGCAGGCGATCCAAGTTTAATTTAAAAGAATACATGGTAGCTAGGAAAAGGTTCAGACCTTTGTACAAAATTTTTGTACAGTGGAACCGATAGGTTTTCCGAGTAGCAACCAACACTATGTTCTGTGATAGTTTAAAGTCTCCGGTTCCTCCCATGAAGACCCGTCCGAGTTACTTCATGTGATTTCTCGATCGACTATGTTCTATGATGGTTTAGAGTCTCCGGTTCCTCCCCTGAAGACCCCTCCGAGTTACTTCATGAGATTTCCCGATCGACTAATGTTCTGTGATGGTTTAAAGTCTCCGGTTCCTCCCATGAAGACCCGTCCGAGCTACTTCATGAGATTTCCCGATCGACTATGTTCTGTGATAGTTTAAAGTCTCCGGTTCCTCCCATGAAGACCCGTCCGAGCTACTTCATGAGATTTCCCGATCGACTATGTTCTGTGATGGTTTAAAGTCTCCGGTTCCTCCCATGAAGACCCGTCCGAGTTAGTTCATGAGATTTCCCGATCGACTATGTTCTATGTTGGTTTAGAGTCTCCGGTTCCTCCCATGAAGACCCGTCCGAGTTACTTCATGAGATTTCCCGATCGACTAATGTTCTGTGATGGTTTAAAGTCTCCGGTTCCTCCCATGAAGACCCGTCCGAGCTACTTCATGAGATTTTCCGATCAACTATATTCTGTGATAGTTTAAAGTCTCCGGTTCCTCCCATGAAGATTCGTCCGAGCTACTTCATGAGATTTCCCGATCGACTATGTTCTGTGATAGTTTAAAGTCTCCGGTTCCTCCCATGAAGATCCGTCCGAGCTACTTATGAGATTTCCCGATCGACTATGTTCTGTGATAGTTTAAAGTCTCTGGTTCCTCCCATGAAGACCCGTCCGAGTTACTTCATGAGATTTCCCGATCGACTATGTTCTATGATAGTTTACAGTCTCCGATTCCTCCCATGAAGCCCCGTCTGAGTTACTTCATGAGATTTCCCGATCGACTATGTTCTATGATGGTTTAGAGTCTCCGGTTCCTCCCATGAAGACCCGTCCGAGTTACTTCATGAGATTTCCCGATCGACTAATGTTCTGTGATGGTTTAAAGTCTCCGGTTCCTCCCATGAAGACCCGTCCGAGCTACTTCATGAGATTTCCCGATCGACTGCATTCTATGTAAAAAATATGAGGTTTGTACTAACCTTGTGACAGTTTTTAAAGTTTCTAGGTTCTTGAGGAGAGCTGAATAAGCCTGTAGGGTTCTCCCCTGTAGATTGCTCGAAATAGATAATGAAAATCCTCTTGATATTTATCAATCTGTATGAACCATACTTATTTCCGTGGCGATATTTGTCTTGCTTGGCTTTTATTAAAAGAAGTAGAGTACATAAACTGTAGGTATACTTGTCCTCAATCACCGAGGACTTCAAATAATTGTGATTTGTTTCTCCAGACACATTCTTGAATAGTATGATATAGTTAGGTTCGATAAGGTTGTAAGTGATTTGCACTCCAGGGACGTTCTAAAATTCTTCCTTCAGTATCTTGGAGATAATATGAACCTGATGTGAGTTTTTCTATCACTTTGTAAGGTCCTCCCCATTGTGGTGCCAACTTACTGACATCTCCGACAGGTTTAATTTGCTTCCATACCAAGTCTCCTGCTTGGAAAAATCTGGGGATGACTCTTTTGTTATAGTTTTGTCTCATCCGTTGTCGTTATGATGCCAGACGAGTAGAAGCTTTATCTCTAATCTCCTCTATCAAGTCTAGCTCCATGAGTCGTCGACCTTCATTGTCCCCATCATATAATTGTCTTCTGTCAGATTCTACTCCCACCTCGATGGGAATTATTGCTTCTCCTCCATAAACTAATTGAAAGGGAGTGATTCCTGTAGCCTCTCGAGGCGTAGTACGATATGCCCAAAGAACGCTGGTTAATTCATCTACCCAGCTACCTCCGACATGATCCAGTTTGGTCTTTAAACCTCTTATGATTTCCCTATTGGTTACTTCTGCTTGACCATTACTTTGCGGATAAGCTACAGAGGTGAAGGCCTGAGTAATGCCGTAACTGTTGCACCAGTCTAAGATCCTATCCCCTTGGAATTGCCTTCCATTATCAGAGACTAATTTATGAGGAATGCCAAATCTACAGATTATATTTTTCCATAAAAATTTAATAACTGCATCTTCAGTAATTCGAGCAAGTCGTTCTGCCTCCACCCATTTAAAAAAATAATCCACCGCTACCAATAAAAACCTTCTTTGTGCAGCTGCCATAGGAAATGGACCTACTATGTCCATGCCCCATTGATCAAAGGGACATGCAACTATAGAGGTTCTCAATAACTGTGTAAGATGATGTGAGATATTTTAATGTTTTTGACAAAAAATACAAGTTCTTACCAACTTGTTAGCATCTTCATGTAGAGTAGGCCAGAAATATCTTGCTAGCAGAATTTTGCGAGCCAAAGATCTCCCTCCTATATGACTACCACATGAACCTTGATGGACTTCTCGTAAAATAAACTGTATATCTTCTGTGCCAATACACTTGAGCAAAGGTCTAGAAAAAGCTCTTTTATATAACTGTTCTCCTACCATAGTGTATTGAGCAGCTCTCTTCTTAAATACCCTTGCCTGTTCTGTATCACTGGGAAGAATACCTTGTTGCAAATACAATATGATTTGAGCCCTCCAATTACCTTAAATTTCTGCTTCAGCCTGTCTTTCAATACAGGATATTAACAAAGTTTGTTCTACGAGCCGATCTAGACTCCATGGCACTATAGCAGAGGCTAACTTAGCCAATTCATCTGTCACTTGATTTTCAGATCTAGGAACCTTTTGTATATTTACTTCTTGAAACTAGGACTTCAACTTATCAAATGCTTCAACATATAACTTAAGCCTGTCATTATTAATTTCAAAATTACCTGATAGTTGTTGAGCTGCTAACTGAGAATCAAAATAGATAAGGACTCGAGCCGCCCCTATATGCCGAGCGGCCTGCAGTCCTGCTATCAGGGCTTCATATTCTGCTTCATTGTTGGTAGCTCTGTAATTCAATCTGATGGAGAGTTGAAGTCTGTCTTCCCTTGGAGATATAAGAAGAACACCAATTTCGCTGCCTTGTCTAGTTGAAGAGCCATCTACATAAACTTTCCAAATGTTTTCTTCCTCATGGCTTTGAACTTCTATGATGAAGTCTGTTAGAGCTTGTGCTTTGATAGCCGAGCGAGGTTGATATTAAATGTCATATTCCCCAAGTTCAGTTGTCCATTTGATCAGCCGACCTGATGCCTCTAGGTTGAGTAACACCCGTCCAAGAGTACTGTTGGTTAATACAATAATCTCATGTGCTAAGAAATATGGGCGCAACCTTCGAGCAGTCAATACTAGGGCATAAGCTAATTTTTCTAGTGTAGTGTATCTACACTCAGCTCCTTTTAATAAATGGCTAGAAAAATATACAGGTTGTTGTTCCTTTCCTTCTTGTCTGACTAATACAGAGTTTACAACGTTTTCATTAGCCGACAAATATACCCAAAGAGTTTCTCCTACTATAGGTTTAGCCAATACAAGGAGAGTAGACAAATAATCTTTCAATTCTTGGAAGGCCTTATCACATTCTTCATTCCACTGAAATTTATTGGCCTTTCTAAGTATTTTAAAGAAATGGAAGCTACGATCGGCCGACCTAGAAATGAATCTAGACAAGGCTGTAATCTGGCCTGTCAGTCTCTGAGCTTCCCTCATATTGCGTGGTGGCTCCATGTTCTGCGGTGCCTTGACCTTGCTCGGGTTGGCCTCTATCCCTCGTTCGGACACCATATATCCCAGGAACTTCCCCCCTTTCGCGCCGAATAAACATTTGTTCGGATTTAATTTGAGCCCATATTGCCTCAATGTCTTGCAAGTCTCCTCTACGTCCCTGCATAGATCAGCAGCTTGAAGAGACTTAATCAAGATGTCATCAACATATACTTCCATATTTCTACCAATCTGCTTCTGGAGGACCTTATTCATAAGCCTTTGATAGGTTGCTCCTGTATTTTTTAGTCCGAAAGGCATAACATTATAGCAATAAATACCTTCAGATGTTATAAAACTGACCTTTTCTTGATCTTCTTTAGCTAAGGGAACCTGATGATAGCCTTGATAAGCGTCTAGCATAGAAATGTATTCGCATCCCGCAGTGGAGTCTACCAATTGATCGATCCTGGGTAATGGATAATAGTCTTTTGGGCAAGCTTTATTGAGATCCCGGAAATCAATGCATACTCGCCATTTGTTTCCAGGCTTAGAGACTAACACTACATTAGATAGCCAGCTTGGAAATTGTACTTCCCTGATGTAACCAGCTTCCATAAGTTTAGTTATTTCTTCTTTGATGATCTGGTTTTGTTCCGCCCTAAAACTCCTTTTTCTTTGCATGACCGGGCGGGCATCTGGGAAGACATGCAAGGAATGCTCCATGAATGTAGGAGAAATGCCCGAGACTTCTTCGGGCATCCAGGCAAATACATCATTATTCTTCTTCAGGCATTGCACCAATTCGGCTTTCAGAGCAGGATCAAGATCAGCCACAATATATGTAGTAGCTTCAGGCCGACCAGCCTGGATCTGAACTTCTTCCTTCTCTTCATAAATCAGGACGGACTGCTTCTCCCGAATGACATTAACTTCCATTCTTTGAATCTTCCGGGCGGTGTTAGCTTCATTCCGAATTATTTCCACATAACATTTCCGAGCTGTCTTCTGATCACCTCGCACCTCCCCGACTTGGTCATCCACAGGAAATTTAATCTTCTGATAAAAAGTAGAAACGACTGCCCTAGACTCGTTTAAGGCGGGTCGACCCAGTATCACGTTATAAGAGGATGGAGCATCTACTACCATAAAATAAGATCTTCTTGTTCTCATCAGAGGCTCTTCTCCCAAAGATATGGCCAACTTTATTTGGCTTAACGGTTGTACTTCGTTGCCTGTGAATCCGTATAGAGGAGTAACGATCTGTTGAAGTTCACCCGGATCAATTTACAGTTGATCAAAAGCCTTCTTGAATATAATATTGACAGAACTGCCCGTGTCTATGAAGGTACGAGCAATGGCATAGTTGGCTATCACGACTTTGATGATCAGGGCATCGTCATGGGGTATTTCTACCCCCTCGAGATCTTTGGGCCCAAAACTTATTTCGGGATCGGCCGCTCGTTCCATGCTACACCCCACGACATGAATTTCTAGTCTTCGAGCATGTGCTTTTCTGGCTCTATTAGAATCCCCATCAGTGGGTCCGCCCGTAATCATATTGATATTGCCCCGAGCAGCATTGCTCCTGTTTTCTTCCTGCTGAGTCGTCACAGCTTCAGAGGGTGCTTTCTCTAACACTTGGCTGGTATCTGCCGGGACTGGTATTGCCTCCTGCCGAGGCTAGACCGGGCGATATTCTAGTTTGAGTGGACTTTGCTGCCTGGGGTACTGCTGTCGATAATAGTTCTACCTCTGATAACGCTCTCTATTAACTCGTTTATTCCTTAAAACAAAACAGTCTTCAGTATGATGACTGCTAGTTTTATGATAAGTGCACCATCTCCTTGGTGCCTCTGGCTGTATCTCCACATGTTGTACAGCTTGTGGACGATACTCTGGTTGTTGATGGGGTGGATGAGTTATTCTAGGCCCTCTTGGTGGAGGCACAGGGGCCGGAGCCTTCTCCTTAACTTGGGTAGGAGAAGAGGTAACACCCTCCTTTCTACGAGCAGCTTGAGCTTCTTCCACATTAATGAACTCGGTGGCACGCTCAATCAAGGAATCAAAATTAACAGGGGGATTCCTTACTAAATCTTTAAAGAAATCATTATCATTTAATTCTTGAGAGAAAGCGCTAACTAATATTTCAGTGGTAGCATTAGGTACATCAATAGCTACCTGATTGAACCTTTTAATGTATGCTCGGATGGATTCTTTAGATGCTTGCTTAATTGAAAACAGGCTTCAAGGAGTTTTATGATACCTTTTGTTGCTAGAGAAATGGTGTAGAAAGACTTTCTTGAAGTCTTTAAATTTCCGAATAGACTTCTCTGGCAATCTCTTGAACCAGTGCTGTGCAGCTCCTCCGAGGGTAGTGAGAAACATCCGACACTTCACCCCATCAGAGAATTGTTGTAATAATGCTACATTCTCGAATTTCAACAGATGATCTTCTGGATATGTTGCTCCAGTGTATTCTCCGATCTGAAGATTTTGATATCGCTTAGGAAGCGGATCATCTAGTACACTTTGAGAGAATGGGGAGATGACCTTCTTTGGTGAGCTATCGCTAGTTATCATTTTGATCTTACGCTTTTCTCTATCTGGTGCTTCACCAGAGGACTCTTGGAACACGGGCCTCTTGCCCCCTTGATCCATGGGAGTGCAAAGAAAGGCTCATGGATGCCTTGTCGGAGAAACAGCAGCTGGAGGAAAATACGCATGTTCTTCTTCTTCCATCTCCTTTCCTTTCCGATGCTCGGTAGTCGATATTGCTAGATTATGAGCTGTTGGTAGAGTAGCTCCGGTGTGGGCTTGAAGTTGTTGTTGCTGCTGTTGTAAGGCTTTCTGAACGTGAGAGTTGATGAGGAAATCCAAATCCTCACGACTGATAGTGAGTAGGTTTGATTTTCCGGCTTCTTCCATCCTGTAGTCTCAGATTCAGGTGAAGTTCCCACAGACGACGCCAAATTTGATCCTGTCTGAGAAGCTGGACAAGATGGAGATCCGGAAGAAAGAAACCCACCGCGCTGATGAAGAATGATGTCCGCAGAATACCGATCCGAGAAACCCAAAGTGGATCGGGAAAGATAGAGTCACCGAGAGTCCTCCTCGCACGAAGACCGATGACGAAGAAGAAATCCAAATCTGAAGAAAAAAAACCCAGATCCGAAGCTTCCAAGACTTCCTGCGCACAAGAGACCAACCAACACTATCGTCAGTGACCTAAGACCAGGGTGGGAATCCCTGGCTAGGCCCTCCGACGCTCAAGTCAGTGATCTCTCTCGGTGTGGATGAAGGAAGAAGAAGAATGAACAGTAGCTGGAAATTAGGGTTATGAATGTGTGCAATGATGTGAACTTACCTTGCCAACGGAGAGGATTCCCCCTTTTATACCACTTCATATAACCTCCGTAGTCATGAAGTGGACCCCGGTTTGTTAGAGTTTGTTATGAGATGACGTCAGCTACGTACTTGTAATAAATGACTTTTAAGGAATTTTTCTTGTATCCCAGATGTACCTCCTTTGTCGTTTAGCACCTGCAAAATAATCTAAAATCACATTTCCCGCCGAAATATATAACACCTGTCATGTGGTTACATATTGCAGATATCATCATTAATTAGCATATTTGAAATATTTATCTCTACTCTTCCTCATGAGACTTCTGTCCGCGCCCTTCTATGTTATTTATCCTACCTAGCAATAGGCCATATTTTATCAGGTATTTTTCCAAGGTGTTGGTCGACCTGGCTGATATTTAACCTTCCTTCTTCAGGACATGTCGCGATCGATACTATTCTACATGCTTCAGAAGTATCTCCCGGCCGATATTAGCCTACTTCCTTTGAGGTATATAGATCTTCCTCTTGGGAAGCATATTTTGGTCGATATAAACTTATCTCTTATTGAGGTATGTCCCAACCGATATTAGCCTACCTCCTTTGAGGTTTACGTCAAGTGATATGGATCTTTCCCCCTTGAAGGCATATCCCGGCCGATATTAGCCTACCTCCTTTGAGGTATATAGATCTTCCTCTTGGGAAACATATTTTGGTCGATATAAACTTATCTCTTATTGAGGTATGTCCCGACCGATATTAGTCTACCTCCTTTGAGGTTTACGTCAAGTGATATGGATCTTCACTCCTTGAAGGCATATCTCGGCCGATATTAGCCTACATCCTGTTGGATCGAGACCGCGCTAGAGGGGGGGGTGAATAGCGCTCGTGGCTATTTTCAACGATTATCGGAATCGTAAGAGTTAAAACGCAGCGGAATAAAGAAAACAAGCACACAAAGACAGGAGAATTTACTTCGTTCGGAGCCTTGATCGACTCCTACTCGAAGGCCCGCGATCCTTGATCGCTTTCCGTGGGCAACAACTATAAGCTCGCAAAAACTATTACAAACTAATTACAATTCAAAGCAGTAAAAGATTATACCGACACCAAAAGACTAAATCTGAAGCTCCGGGGTGTCGAGGTGTCGTTGCAGCACTTCGGGATCGTCTCGTAGGCAGCTTGTAGCAAATAGTTCACTTGGAAGAAGATATTTCAAGCTGCTGGTCGAGATGTCCTTTTATTGGACGTTCAAGGCGCCTCCAGTGCCAGTCAAGGCGCCTTGAACCCCAAAACTTATCCCTGTTCCTGCGCTGTGATAACCTCCGTTGACTGTTTGCTTATCCCAACCTGAAGGCGCCTTCATCAAGGCTCCAAGGCGCCTTCAATGGTCCAAGGCGCCTTCAATACCTATGAAGGCGCCTCCAGCTCCACTTCGCAGCAAACTTCACCGAGGCGCCTCCAAGCTCCATGGAGGCGCCTCGGTACTGTTCATCCGAGGTTAATCTTTGCACTTTGGTCCCTGCAAGATACATTAATCCCAAATATACCCTGCAGCACAAAGTTAGCAGATAAAACATAATAGAAATATGATAAATATGAAGTTTGACAGTCAACGGACTGTCCGAGTCTGACTTCGGGTTTCCAACCGGAAACCCTAGGTCGACCCGACGCCTACTGTTCCCTCTACGGGGAACGCGTCCTTACCTACTCCCCTCAGGAGAGATTACCTGTTGCCAGTACGATCCTCCAGATCGACTGGACTTTTGCTCAGCACTCGACGCTTCCGGACTTTCTGCTGGACATCCGCTTCCCGGCTAGTCCAGTCTTTCACCTGGTTCGCGACACCAGGACTTTTCACCTAGGGTTACCACCCCCTAGGACTTTTGCCTGAAGCCATCGACCTGCCAAGACTTTCCGCATAGGGTTACCATCCCCTATGACCTAGGGTTACCACCCCCTAGGGTTTTCACCTGCCTAACCGCAGCTAGGACTTTTGCCTAAGTATCACTTAGGACTTTCCTGCAAGCTCCATGAACTTTGTTAGATAACACCACCACTTAACTTTGAGCCCTTTGCCATAATCAAAACTCAGGTTCGATCATCTGGTGCTCACTGCACCAACAATCTCCCCCTTTTTTATTATGGCAATCTTGGTTCAAAGTTAAGTAAAACATAACATTTAAATAAAGGAATAAATAATGAAAGTTAACCAGAAGCATCAATGCATAAATAAAATTTAAAGTTTATGCTCCCCCTTTCATTCTTGATTTCTTAACTTTGACTTTTCTCTCCCCCTTTGACATAAATCAAAAAGAATTGGGAAGAGAGAAATAGTCTAGTTAATTTAAGCTCCCCCTAAAGGGTAGCATAGTTAAGTACTCAGACTTAAAAAAAATTTAGGTGAAGTACTTAGCTCAATTCATAAGGTGTTTGAAAAGAATTGTTGCATAGATAATTTAAATTTTAAGTTAATGCCTTAATAACTTCTTTGAGTTTAGGTGTCCAAGCATGAGTCAAATTAAATTATTTAACTTGATTGGGTATCAGAGCCCTAAAGGAATTTGTTTAGCCTTAAAGTACTAGCATGACTCTGTTCATTCCCCCTTAATTAATGCCAAATTAAATTCTTAGGGTCTTAGAGTACAAGCATAAGAAGAACTTTATATTATCCTAATTCCAGCTCATCCATTCTAGATTATCAAACATGTGCAGCTTATGAATGAGTTTGAGATGAGATTATTTGAAAATATTGAAAATTTAAGTTCCAAATGAGAAAATGCTAAACTTTTGAGAATTTATTGAAAATTAATTAGTGTTAACTTTAGCAATCAGAATTTGAGAATTAAATATTTTAAAATCCTTTTAAGTTAATATTTTGACAGTAATTGAATCAATTTTAAAAGATTTTGAAAAGAATTTTCAAAAGATTTTTGAAATGAATTTTCAAAGGATTTTTTAAATAAGTTTTTCAAAGATTTTTCAAATAATTTTGAAATGATTTTGAAATGAATAAAAGAATTTTAAAATGTTTTTTGAATAATTTTGAAATTGATTTTCAAAAGATTTTTGAAATGATTTTGAAATTAAGTTTTAAAAGATTTTTGAAATGATTTTGAAATTGATTTTCAAAATATTTTTGAAATGATTTTGAAATTAAGTTTTAAAAGTTTTTTTGAAATGATTTTTGAAATTAAGTTTTAAAAGTTTTTTGAAATGATTTTTGAAATTAAGTTTTAAAAGTTTTTTGAAATGATTTTTGAATAATTTTGAAATTGATTTTCAAAAGATTTTTGAAATGGTTTTGAAATTAAGTTTTAAAAGATTTTTGAAATGATTTTGAAATTGAGTTTTAAAAGGTTTTTGAAATGATTTTTGAATAATTTTGAAATTGATTTTCAAAAGATTTTTGAAATGGTTTTGAAATTAAGTTTTAAAAGATTTTTGAAATGATTTTGAAATTGATTTTCAAAAGATTTTTGAAATGATTTTGAAATTAAGTTTTAAAAGATTTTTGAAATGATTTTTGAATAATTTTGAAATTGATTTTCAAAAGATTTTTGAAATGATTTTGAATAATTTTGAAATTGATTTTCAAAAGATTTTTGAAATGATTTTGAAATTAAGTTTTAAAAGATTTTTGAAATGATTTTTGAATAATTTTGAAATTGATTTTCAAAAGATTTTTGAAATGATTTTGAAATTAAGTTTTAAAAGATTTCTGAAATGATTTTGAAATTGATTTTCAAAATATTTTTGAAATGATTTTGAAATTAAGTTTTAAAAGATTTTTGAAATGATTTTTGAATAATTTTGAAATTGATTTTCAAAAGATTTTTGAAATGATTTTGAAATTAAGTTTTAAAAGATTTTTGAAATGATTTTTGAATAATTTTGAAATTGATTTTCAAAAGATTTTTGAAATGATTTTGAAATTAAGTTTTAAAAGATTTTTGAAATGATTTTGAAATTGATTTTCAAAATATTTTTGAAATGATTTTGAAATTAAGTTTTAAAAGATTTTTGAAATGATTTTTGAATAATTTTGAAATTGATTTTCAAAAGATTTTTGAAATGATTTTGAAATTAAGTTTTAAAAGATTTTTGAAATGATTTTGAAATTGATTTTCAAAATATTTTTGAAATGATTTTGAAATTAAGTTTTAAAAGATTTTTGAAATGATTTTTGAATAATTTTGAAATTGATTTTCAAAAGATTTTTGAAATGATTTTGAAATTAAGTTTTAAAAGATTTTTGAAATGATTTTGAAATTAAGTTTTAAAAGATTTTTTTTTTTAAATAATTTTGAATTAACTTGATTTAAGTTAATTTTAGTTTTAATTTCTTAGTCATCTCACCCGATCTAAATTTTCAATCAGGTAATCCTATAATTGTGGTGAGATGAATTGTGGTTCAGTTTAAGGGGTTGGTTTAACTTTGTGTTAGATTCAGGTTTAGCTTTGGGTTCAACAAGTAAGCATTCTTTGGATAAACTTCTGGGCTATGGTGAGTCACAAGGAACTCATTAAAGTAACCATGCCTTCGAGGTTTTCCAAATAGTCCTACCCATTGAACTTAATACAAAAACTTGGTCTAACTAGTTAGGATCCATTTAAGGGTAGCTTCGGTCAGTTCCACTTGGCCAAATGCACCAGGTCGAAGTCATATCTTCCTAGACATGCGATGCCCAAGCTTCCCTAACGTACTATCATCCAAAAACTTCACCAGTACTGTTAGTAAAGTTAAACCTAGCCCATTTTATCTAACCTTAATTATCCTGCCGGGTAGTCTACTCTTGTTTACCCATTTCGGGTAGATTAAGTTCGGTTACCCAGTCGGGTAATTTAGTTGGGGGTGCCAGCTATTCTGGATCCTCCTTCTATTGAATTTTAAATTTCAAATTTTGAATTTAATTTTAAATTCGAATTTTGAATTTGTAATTTGAATTTTGAATTTTTGAATTTTAAATTAATTTCGAATTTTAATTAAATTTTAATTTTTGAATTTTAATTTAATTATGAATTTTAGATTTATGAATTTTGAATTTAATTTATTAAAATTGTTTTCCTTCTTGCTCCCCCTGGATCATAGCATCGATATGGTCTATCGAGGTAGTGGACCTGATCCTTGGGGACCCAATATTGTCCAAGTCCAATTTGATTAACGAGGTTGGACTTGGGGACCCATGCTTGAATTATGTTCCTTTTATTTCTATTTACCAACGACAAATATGATCTATATTTAGTTTTGGGCTTGAATCCAAGTCCGGATTTGTTGTAAACGGCACGCTATTTTCCAAGAATCAGATCCAAATTCTTGGAACCCAACGTAAAGCGTTCTAACGTATCCTTGAGTTCTTTAATTTGAGTTTTCAAATTGGAATTTTCTTCCTCAAGTTGTTGGACTTGAGTTGAACTTCCAACTTGAACTGACTCAGTTAAAGAACTCGAGTCAGTCGCTTCCTTAAGGGCTATTACTTCCTTTTGGAGCGACTTAACCCGGATGTTGGATTTAGCCAATTTTTTAAGCAAATAAGGAACTAAATTTCTTAAGTCATCTATTTGAGTTTCGGCGAGAAAAGAACTTACAGTGGGGATCGGGCCTTTGGAAACGGATGCGGATCCGTGGCTTCGCTCGGACTCTGTTTCTGACTCGTTCTCGGCTTCGGACTCGAGTTCGGACTCGATTTCGTCAATTATGTTAGCCTGCACCGGTAACGCGAGAAAGCTCGTTGGTTCTTCTTCCTTGTCAGTCTCGGATTCGTCTGACGACTCGGACCAGGTTGCTTTCAATGCCTTTCTTCTTTTCTTCTTGTTTGGGCAATCTGGCTTGTAGTGACCTTTTTGGTTACAGCCGTAGCAGGTGACATCTGATCTGTCCTTTGTGTTCATTTGAGTTGCCTTCTTTGACTTGCACATCTTCCGTACGAGTTTTATCAACTTGGAAATAACTTCGTCTTCGTCTTCTGCGTCTGATTCATCGTCTTCGTCCTCTGTTATTTTGGATTTGCGCCTTGACGTCGGTTCACGCGTTCTGCTAGTACCTGCAACCAAAGCAACACCTTTCTCGACCGGGCGTGCATTAGTCTGCTCATGCAATTCTAATTCAGAAAACAATTCATCTAGTTTTATTGAGGATAAATCCTTGGAAACTTTGTAAGCATCAACCATGGATGCCCACAAAGTGTTCCTCGGAAAAGCACTTAGCGCGTACCTTATTACGTCGCGGTTTTCCACCTTTTGGCCGATCGCATGAAGCCCGTTGAGTAGGTCCCGGATGCGTGCGTGTAGCTGGTTCGCCGTCTCACCTTCCTGCATTTTAATATTATATAATTTATTTAAAATTAAATCACGCTTACTTACTTTAGTGTCTGACGTGCCCTCGTGCAGCTCAATTAGTTTGTTCCATAGCTCCTTCGCACTTGAAAATGGTCCGACTCTATTCAGTTCTTCTTTTGTCAACCCGCATTGCAGCATACAGGTTGCTTTGGCATCAGCTTCGACCTTCTTTCTTATGCTGGTATCCCAGTTAGTGCATGAAACGAGTTCTCCAGCGCCGTCAAGTGGTAGCTCGAGACCGGTCTGGATGATGATCCACATCTCGACTTGCGTCTTGAGATGGTAGATCATCCGGTTCTTCCAATAGGTAAAGTCTTCGCCGGAGAAGAGCGGGGGGCGAGAAGTGCTAAAGCCTTCTTGGAGGGCCATTTAAAAGAACCTTGCCCAAAAAAAATAGCAAAAAAAATGTACCAGGACTTGATCCTGGATTAGCAGTGCGGTATGGAAGAATAGAAATAGAAGTTCACCAGTTTCGAAAAAAAAAATAATAAAATATTATTAAAAAAAATATTTTTAAAAAATATTATTTCAAATTTTGCCAAATTCAATATTTTATCAATACTAATAAACCGTGAAAGGATGAAAATGAATTTTTCGAAAATAATTTTGGAGGGAAAAAACGAAAGGCGTAAGGTTTTATTTTTACCCTATACACACGACAAAGCCACGAAAAATGCTTGAATGGTGGTTGCACCAATTCAAAGCGACCCCGCTCTGATACCAATTGTTGGATCGAGACGCGCTAGAGGGGGGGGGGGTGAATAGCGCTCGTGGCTATTTTCAACGATTATCGAAATCGTAAGAGTTAAAACGCAGCGGAATAAAGAAAACAAGCACACAAAGACAGGAGAATTTACTTCGTTCGGAGCCTTGATCGACTCCTACTCGAAGGCCCGCGATCCTTGATCGCTTTCCGTGGGCAACAACTATAAGCTCGCAAAAACTATTACAAACTAATTACAATTCAAAGCAGTAAAAGATTATACCGACACCAAAAGACTAAATCTGAAGCTCCGGGGTGTCGAGGTGTCGTTGCAGCACTTCGGGATCGTCTCGTAGGCAGCTTGTAGCAAACAGTTCACTTGGAAGAAGATATTTCAAGCTGCTGGTCGAGATGTCCTTTTATTGGACGTTCAAGGCGCCTCCAGTGCCAATCAAGGCGCCTTGAACCCCAAAACTTATCCCTGTTCCTGCGCTGTGATAACCTCCGTTGATTGTTTGCTTATCCCAACCTGAAGGCGCCTTCATCAAGGCTCCAAGGCGCCTTCAATGGTCCAAGGCGCCTTCAATACCTATGAAGGCGCCTCCAGCTCCACTTCGCAGCAAACTTCAAGTTTTGCACCCGAGGCGCCTCCAAGCTCCATGGAGGCGCCTCGGTACTGTTCATCCGAGGTTAATCTTTGCACTTTGGTCCCTGCAAGATACATTAATCCCAAATATACCCTGCAGCACAAAGTTAGCAGATAAAACATAATAGAAATATGATAAATATGAAGTTTGACAGTCAACGGACTGTCCGAGTCTGACTTCGGGTTTCCAACCGGAAACCCTAGGTCGACCCGACGCCTACTGTTCCCTCTACGGGGAACGCGTCCTCACCTACTCCCCTCAGGAGAGATTACCTGTTGCCAGTACGATCCTCCAGATCGACTGGACTTTTGCTCAGCACTCGACGCTTCCGGACTTTCTGCTGGACATCCGCTTCCCGGCTAGTCCAGTCTTTCACCTGCCTAACAGCAGCTAGGACTTTTGCCTAAGTATCACTTAGGACTTTCCTACAAGCTCCATGAACTTTGTTAGATAACACCACCACTTAACTTTGAGCCCTTTGCCATAATCAAAACTCAGGTTCGATCATCTGGTGCTCACTGCACCAACACATCCTTTGTGGTATATAGATCTTCCTCCTGGGAAGCATATTTCGGTCGATATAGACTTACTTCTTATTGAGGTATGTCCCGACAGATATTAGCCTACTTCCTTTGAGGTATGTAGATCTTCCTTCTGGGAAGCATATTTCGGTCGATATAGACTTACTTCTTATTGAGGTATATCCCGGCCGATATTAGCCTACTTCCTTTGAGGTATATAGATATTCCTTCTGGGAAGCATATTTCAGTTGATATAGACTTAACTCTTATTGAGGTATGTCTCGGCCGATATTAGCTTACCTCCTTTGAGATATATAGATCTTCCTCCTGGGAAGCATGTTTCGGTCGATATAGACTTACCTCTTATTGAGGTATGTCCCGGCCGATATTAGCCTACCTCCTTTGAGGCATATAGATCTTCCTCCTGGGAAGCATATTTCGGTCGATATAGACTTACCTCTTATTGAGGTATGTCCCGGCTGATATTAGCCTATCTCCTTTAAGGTATATAGATCTTCCTCCTGGGAAGCATATTCCGGTCGATATAGACTTACCTCTTATTGAGGTATGTCCCGGCCAATATTAGCTTACCTCCTTTGAGGTATATAGATCTTCCTCCTGGGAAGCATATTTCGATCGATAGTAGCATACCTCCTTCGAGGTATATCCTGGCCGATATGAGCCTATCTCCTTGGTTTTATTACCTCCTTTCCTTTCTTCATCGGGAACCCACAAAACCTAACCCATATCAGAGACACTTGCATATTAGGCATTGTCTCAATGTGATGCACATTGATAAAAATGTCTTCAAATCCCTCATTAATACTTTGATGAATGTTAAAGGAAAACCTAAGGACAATATGGCAACTAGGTTAGACATGGTTCAAATAGGAGTTAGGCCTGAAATGGCCCCTAAATTTGGTGAAAAAAGAATATATCTTCCTCCTGCTGCATGCTTATTCACATAAAAAAGAAAAGTTACAAGTGTGTCAGTTGTTAATGGATATAAAAGGTCCGGAAGGTTTCTCATCAAACATGAAGAATCTTGTGTGCATGTCTGAGCTAAAGTTGACTGGATTGAAATCTCATGATTGCCATGTTCTAATGCAGCATTTTATGCCAATACTTATACGTGATGCACTACCAAAACATGTTAGATACGCCATCATAAGATTATGCTTCTTCTTCAAAGATATTTTTTGTAAGGTTATAGATGTAGCCAAGTTAGATAAGCTACAATCTGACTTGGTGGTTATGCTGTGCCTATTGGAGCAGTATTTTTCCCTTTCCTTCTTTGATGTAATGCTTCACTTAACAGTCCATCTTGTTCGAGAAGTTCGATTATGTGGACCAGTTTACTTCCAATATATGTATCCATTCGAAAGATATATGAAGGTGCTTAAGAGTTATGTAGGAAGTCGAAAACATCCTGAAGGTTGTATTGTTCAGAGATATTTAGCCGAAGAAGCAATTGAGTTTTGTTCAAAATACCTCAATGACCTTGATCCTGTTGGGGCCCCTCAATCAAATCGAGATGCCAAAGCAAATATTCCTGGTTTCTTAGCATGCAAAGCACCAAATATAGTTCAACAAGTTGATCTACTACAAGCACATTTGACTATGTTGGAAAATATGGAAGAAGTATCTCCTTACGTATTGTAAGTGTACCATATTAATTTATTATTTCTCACACTGTGATTGCCTATATCTACTATCTAACACAAATTTATATATAAATATTTCTAATAGTGAACATAAAACCTTCCTTAAGTCAATGTTTCCAAAAAAAGAGTCTGATGAAAGGTGGATACAAGATGCTCACACAACAAGAGATTCATTGACTGGTTGCGTGCAAAGGTGGATGCAAAAATCTTTTTCATGAATTTTGCATTGAATAAGTCGTAGCTACTATTTTAATCACTCTATTCAAATTGAATACATGTTAGGTGGCTGCTGAAATAGACAATTGCAATGGTGGAACGACATTGACCATACTGTGGATACACTTTTGGTTTGTGGATGTATTTTTTAGTTATGCTTGTGGATTGATGGATAAATTTTTGGATTGTTATGGTATTTGTTATTATGTGGATCTAATTAATACATTTTAATATATATATATATATATATATATAGTTTAATTTTGATGAAGTGAAAAATATTTTTTTACTTCATCACATTAAAATTGTGCCGAAGTCAAAGGTAACATTTACTTCACCGCAGTTTAATAATTGCGAAGTCGTATCTTATCAATTACTTTAGTATAATACAAAATAATGAAGTCTTGACAATCAATTACTTTATTAATAAATATAAACTATGAAGTAACATAATACCAACTACTTCGATAAATAAAAAATATGGTGAAGTTATAGATTATATTTACTTCGCCAATCAATATAAACCGTGACGTTACATGTCATCTATTACTTCAGCACGTTACACAACTGATGAAGTAAAAGATATTTTTTTACTTCAGTAATACATTTAAATTGTGCAGTTATATAGCATTTTTTACTTAGACACTTTACAAAACAAACGAAGTAAAAGATGTTTTTTTTACTTTAGCATTGGTCCAACTTTGAACCGGTTTTGCCTCCTTGAACCGGTCAAAGACTTTGCTTTTTTCCTGGATACGACTTCGGTAATAGGATGAAGTAAAATAGTACCCTATTACTTCACGTGTGTCTACTTCGGTAATTATCTATCTATGACTTCGGTGAATATACGAAGTAAAAAGCCAAAATTCTACTAGTGTGCATGAATATAAGACCTTGTATAAAACATAATCTTCAACTTTGAGTTGGACAAATCTAAAGTTGATTGTCAGAGTCCATTTGCCACTAAAGAAATAAGTGTAAATACGATCCAAGGCAATGCCAGAATAAGGGTCTGGAAAAGGTAAACTAGGACATGGAAAATAGTAGAACGTGGAGGCTGAAGGATGCAACTCTAGTCGGTCCCGAATTAGGTTAGATGTGAAAATGATGTTGTAACGCCCCGGCCCTAGCGGGCCCCACCCGACCAAACCGGGAATGCCACCAGAATTGTTCATCGGGTTGACGACTAGCTCCACAGACCACCAGAGGTCCTTTCAGCGTGCTTTGTCCTCACTCGCACGCACCCTGGAAAACTTCCCAGGAGATCACCCATCCTCAGATTTCTCCAAGTCAAGCACGCTTAACTTTGGAGTTCTTAAGTTTGGGGTTCCGAAAAGGAAGGTGCACCTTGGTGATATGGATAGTACCATCTAACCTTTTTAAGCCATACTTAACCAGAATCTCAGAACCGGGGTATTACAATCACCTCAACTTAAAGACACAACGTCCTCGTTGTGTAACCACACACCACAGATAAATCCCAGAATCTCCCTTTCTAGGTGGTGCCCTGGGTTCTCCTGCCACAGGCGCACTCACGGTCGCAAGGTTATTCTGATACCATTTGTAACGCCCCGGCCCTACCGAGCCCCACCCGACCAAACCGGGAATGCCACCAGAATTGCTCATCGGGTTGACGACTAGCTCCACAGACCACCGGAGGTCCTTTCAGCGTGCTTTGTCCTCACTCGCACGCACCCTGGAAAACTTCCCAGGAGATCACCCATCCTCAGATTTCTCCAAGTCAAGCACGCTTAACTTTGGAGTTCTTAAGTTTGGGCTTCCGAAAAGGAAGGTGCACCTTGGTGATATGGATAGTATCATCTAACCTTTTTAAGCCATACTTAACCAGAATCTCAGAACCGGGGTATTACAGATGTCAACACCTCTAGCTCTAGATGTAAATGTGATGTCGTTTAACTTAGCCGAGTTATTATAAAACTTGGCATATATATCAAGGTTTACTGCTTAGTTGTAATAAACAAGTGTGTACAGACCATAGTAGGCTATGATCTCTAGTACGTTCGCATAATGATTAGTGAAGAACTTTTGACTTATGTATCTAGTATGCATGGAAATATAAGTATGATGTTCATGCCTAATCC
Source organism: Zingiber officinale (assembly GCF_018446385.1). Lineage (NCBI taxonomy): Eukaryota > Viridiplantae > Streptophyta > Magnoliopsida > Zingiberales > Zingiberaceae > Zingiber > Zingiber officinale. The sequence goes on from NC_055989.1 coordinate 120,300,822, forward strand.
TAGGGGTACCAAAAATGAATCTGACCTGAGTCAACCCAAAAAAAAATCAGGTTTGGATTGGAAATTTTCGGGTTCAGGTCAGGTTCGGGTTGGAGGGATTTTGGGTTGAAAATTTTCAAGTCGGATCGGATCGGGTTCGGATTGACTCGATTTAACCCAAATTTAGGCTTTAATCAGTTAGTGAGTATTTTTTTGTTAAATTAAATTTTATTTTGAAAATTAAGATAGTTTTATGTATAGTAATATCAATATTAGTATGATAATGATGAATATTGAGATAAAAGTGAAGAATTATAAGAAAAATAACAAAAAAAAAAAGTCATTTTAAATTAGATTTTCGGGTTATTCAGGTCGAATTCGAGTTGATCAGGTTGGTCAAATTTGGGTTCGGGTTTAAGGATTTTGGGTTAGATTCGAATTCAGGTCGGGTTCAGGTCAGGTCCAGGTTGGCACTTAAAAAAAAATCCCAACTCGATCTGAACCCAACCTAATCCACCCGAATTGACACCCCTACCTAATCCTAAGGTTCTCAAAGGGAAATCTAGAATTGTTAGAGGGATGATATGAGGTGGTCGCCTTAGTAGCTCTACGTTTGGGTCTAAGAATTAAATAACCCATTAAGCATAAGATAGAAAATAATAATTTGCTAAAGAAAAATCAAGATGATTAAGAAGTGATTATGTAAAACAAAATCATTACCAAAGCATGATTATGGCAAAGGAAAACCTAAAATGGGTCGAAGACTAGGTCGAAATAGGCTTGAAATCAAGATTTGGGGGAGAAAAATAGGGTTGCAATGAAGATCTCGACGGTTCTCACGGTCGCCTATATAAAGGCTGCCCGGGAGACCAGAGGATTTCCCGATCAACCCAATATGTCTAACTTGGATGTCCATTCAAGGTCATTTGAGAGGTAGTGTACTAAATTTTTACCATGTAATAAATATGACTTTTCAAATTCGAGCAATCGAGTATAGATAAGGTTGACCGTATTCTAACTTTTTACTTGTCTTGGTCAACATGGTTTGAATTTCAAGCGATGGGCTACCCAATCATCTGTATACCATATTGTTGGATCGAAAGCGCTAGAGGGGGGGTGGGGTGGGGTGAATAGCGCTCGTGGCTTTCACAAGTCTCGTATTCGGAAATTCAAGCAACGTAGCGGAAAGTAAGAAATACACACACAAGAAGATCAAGATTTACTTGGTTCGGAGCCTAGGACGACTCCTACTCCAAGGCTCGCGATCGTAGATTGCTTTCAGTGGGCAATCACTATCAATTCGTAAGTCTTTTACAATTTTGAAATACAAGTGTTGAATAAAGAAATGTGATACCGACAGTATAAAAGATTTGAAGAATGGAGTCGTCAGTCGTCGGAGTAGCAGCGCGTGGTGGAAGCGTTCGAAGAGCGTTCAAAAGCACCGGTTATTTTGTTCGAGATTGATGTTAGGCTTCTTCTCGAGGCTCCTTTTTATAGGCTCTGTAAGACTAATCCAGATCCCCAAGTCTCAGGATCAGGTTTGACCCGAGGCGGATTGGTCAATCGATCCCCGCGTTCGGTCGACCGATCAGGCGATCTCCTCCTATCCGATCCACCTGATCCGCTCGCTCCGCTTCGATCTGGTCAAGTCTTATCCCCCGTTCGATCGATCGAAAACCCAGTTCGATCGACCGATCCCCTGGTCGAGCCCGGTCCATTCGCTGGAAACTGATCTACTACTTTGTGAGTTCAGTCGACCGATAACCCTGTTCGGTCGACTGATCCCGGTCAATTCTGACCCTGCACAGAAACTGTTAGAAATCTTCTCCTACAAAGTAGAGTTAGAATATAGCAGAGAATATATAGGTAAGTAAATTAACAGTCTTCGGATTGCCCGGTTCTAACTTCGGATTTCCGACCGGAAACCCTAGGTTTAACCGACGCCTACTGTTCCCTCTTCCGGGGAACACGCCCTCACCTACTCCCCTCAAGAGAAATTACCTAATGCCAGTCCGATCCACCAAACCGACTGGACTTTTTGCCTAGGGTTACCACCCCCTAGGGTTTTTCGCCACCTAGGGTTACCTCCCCCTAGGACCTAAGGTTACCCCCCTTAAGATTTTCACCACCTAGGGTTACCACCCCTAGGACCTAAGGTTGTCATCCCTTAGGGTTTTCCTCCACCTAGGGTTACCACCCCCTAGAACCTAAGGTTACCGCCCCTTAGGGTTTTCCTTCACCTAAGGTTACCACCCCCTAGGATTTTCTACTTGCGTAACCGCAGTTAGGACTTTTCTGCAACCTTATTTGCACATGTTAGATAACAAATAAGCTTAACTTTAACTCCTTTGTCATTATCAAAACTTGGGTTCGATCATCGGATGCTTCCCGCATCAACACATACGAGCGATCATAGAGTAAAAAATGTTGACTTTTTACAAATAATATTTCTAACTAAGTTTTTCAATCCTATCTTAAGTTCATATGCCACATCTCTAAAAATAAGTTAACACGAAAGTGAAGAGTAATAATCATAAGATTTGAAAATATCTATATTTTTATCAAAATAAAATGTTTTAAAACCATTTTTGAAATGTTCAACTTTGATTTCTGACTTAACTATCTTTAGGATATTGGTGAAGTTAAGTAAGACTTTTTAGCTTAATCTTATGAAAACTAAGTTGTTAACATGCAAAAATTATCTAACTTGATCAATATAGGTTTTTGTTGGTGCAGTGAGCACCAGATGATCGAACCTGAGTTTTGATAATGGCAAAGGGCTCAAAGTTAAGTGGTGGTGTTATCTAACAAAGTTCATGGAGCTTGCAGGAAAGTCCTAAGTGATACTTAGGCAAAAGTCCTAGCTGCGGTTAGGCAGGTGAAAACCCTAGGGGGTGGTAACCCTAGGTCATAGGGGGTGGTAACCCTATGCAGAAAGTCTTGGCAGGTCGATGGCTTCAGGCAAAAGTCCTAGGGGGTGGTAACCCTAGGTGGAAAGTCCTGGTGTCGCGAACCAGGTGAAAGTCTGAACTGGCCGGTGAAGCGGATGTTCAGCAGAAAGTCTGGAAGCATCGAGTGCCGAGCAAAAGTTCAGTCGATCTGGAGGATCGTACTGGCAACAGGTAAATCTCCTGAGTGGAGTAGGTGAGGACGCGTTCCCCGTAGAGGGAACAGTAGGCGTCGGGTCGACCTAGGACCCGGACAGTTCGAATGCTGTCAAAACTTTTATTATTATCATTCACTATGTTTCTGTGCTAACTTTGTTTTGCAGGGTATGTGTTTGGGACTAACACATTTTGCAGGAACAAAGGAGCAAGTTACAACTCGGATGAACAGTGTTCGAGGCGCCTCCATGGAGCTTGGAGGCGCCTCGGGTGAGAGCCAGGAAAAGGCCAGCGCAACAGACTGGAGGCGCCTTGAATGGAGTTCAAGGCGCCTTGGACCGGAGGTTGAAGGCGCCTTGGATAGGCTGAAGGCGCCTTGAACCAGATAGAGTTCGATCAGGTCCGTGCTGATCCACGCGGGTGACTCGGCTCGTTCAAGGCACCTTGGTGAATAGTATAAGGCGCCTTGAACCCCCTTTATAAGGGGTCTCGACCAGCAGCTTCAAAACACAACTTCCAAGCGATCTTTCTGCTACAAGCTGCTCACGAGACGATCCCGAAGTGCTGCTACGAGACACCGACGACCCGGAGCTCCGAAATCTTCAGATTACGATATTGTCGTCGGTATAACTGTACTTTTTCATTATACTTAACTGTAATACTTGTACTCTTGTCGAGCTTATAGTTGTTGCCCACGGAAAGCGATCAAGGATCGCGGGCCTTCGAGTAGGAGTCGTCACAGGCTCCGAACGAAGTAAATTCCCTTGTCTTTCTGTGTGTTTGTTTCTTTCCGCTGCGTTAATTACTCTACGAACATTTTACGATTCCGATAATCGAACAAATAGCCGCGAGCGCTATTCACCCCCCCCCCCCCCCTAGCGCGTCTTGATCCAACAATTGGTATCAGAGCGGGGTCGCTTTGAACTGGTGCAACCACCATTCAAGCATTTTTCGTGGCTTTGTCGTGTGTATAGGGTAAAAATAAAACCTTACGCCTTTCGTTTTTTCCCTCCAAAATTATTTTCGAAAAATTCATTTTCATCCTTTCACGGTTTATTAGTATTGATAAAATATTGAATTTGGCAAAATTTGAAATAATATTTTTTAAATAATATTTTATTATTTTTTTCGAAATTGGTGAACTTCTATTTCTATCCTTCCATACCGCACTGCTAATCCAGGATCAAGTCCTGGTACATTTTTTTTTGCTATTTTTTTGTGGGCAAGGTTCTTTTAAATGGCCCTCCAAGAAGGCTTTAGCACTTCTCACCCCCCGCTCTTCTCCGGCGAAGACTTTACCTATTGGAAGAACCGGATGATCTACCATCTCAAGACGCAAGTCGAGATGTGGATCATCATCCAGACCGGTCTCGAGCTACCACTTGACGGCGCTGGAGAACTCGTTTCATGCACTAACTGGGATACCAGCATAAGAAAGAAGGTCGAAGCTGATGCCAAAGCAACCTGTATGCTGCAATGCGGGTTGACAAAAGAAGAACTGAATAGAGTCGGACCATTTTCAAGTGCGAAGGAGCTATGGAACAAACTAATCGAGCTGCACGAGGGCACGTCAGACGCTAAAGTAAGTAAGCGTGATTTAATTTTAAATAAATTATATAATATTAAAATGCAGGAAGGTGAGACGGCGAACCAGCTTCACGCACGCATCCGGGACCTACTCAACGGGCTTCATGCGATCGGCCAAAAAGTGGAAAACCGCGATGTAATAAGGTACGCGCTAAGTGCTTTTCCGAGGAACACTTTGTGGGCATCCATGGTTGATGCTTACAAAGTTTCCAAGGATTTATCCTCAATAAAACTAGATGAATTGTTTTCTGAATTAGAATTGCATGAGCAGACTAATGCACGCCCGGTCGAGAAAGGTGTTGCTTTGGTTGCAGGTACTAGCAGAACGCGTGAACCGACGTCAAGGCGCAAATCTAAAATATCAGAGGACGAAGACGATGAATCAGACGCAGAAGACGAAGACGAAGTTATTTTCAAGTTGATAAAACTCGTACAGAAGATGTGCAAGTCGAAGAAGGCAACTCAAATGAACACAAAGGACAGATCAGATGTCACCTGCTATAGTTGTAACCAAAAAGGTCACTACAAGCCAGATTGCCCAAACAGGAAGAAAAGAATAAGGGCATTGAAAGCAACCTGGTCCGAGTCATCAGACGAATCCGAGACCGACAAAGAAGAACCAACGAGCTTTCTCGCATTACCAGTGCAGGCTAACATAATTGACATTGAGTCCGAATTCGAGTCCAAAATGGAGAGCGAGTCAGAAACCAGTCAGCGAAGCCACGGATCCGCATCCGCTTCCGAAGGCCCGATCCCCACTGTAAGTTTTCTCGCCGAAACTCAAATAGATGACTTAAGAAATTTAGTTCCTTATTTGCTTAAAAAATTGGCTAAATCCAACATCCGGGTTAAGTCGCTCCAAAAGGAAGTAATAGCCCTTAAGGAAGCGACTGACTCGAGTTCTTTAACTGAGTCAGTTCAAGTTGGAAGTTCAACTCAAGTCCAACAACTTGAGGAAGAAAATTCCAATTTGAAAACTCAAATTAAAGAACTCAAGGATGCGTTAGAACGCTTTACGTTGGGTTCCAAGAATTTGGATCTGATTCTTGGAAAACAGCGTGCCGTTTACAACAAATCTGGACTTGGATTCAAGCCCAAAACTAAATATAGATCATATCTGTCGTTGGTAAATAGAAATAAAAGGAACATAATTCAAGCATGGGTCCCCAAGTCCAACCTCGTTAATCAAATTGGACTTGGACAATATTGGGTCCCCAAGGATCAGGTCCACTACCTCGATAGACCATATCGAGGCTATGATCCAGGGGGAGCAAGAAGGAAAACAATTTTAATAAATTAAATTCAAAATTCATAAATCTAAAATTCACAATTAAATTAAAATTCGAAATTTAATTAAAATTCAAAATTAAATTAAAATTCAAAAATTCAAAATTCAAATTACAAATTCAAATTCAAAATTAAATTCAAAATTTGAAATTTAAAATTCAATAGAAGTAGGATCCAGAATAGCTGGCACCCCCAACTAAATTACCCGACTGGGTAACCGAACTTAATCTACCCGAAATGGGTAAATAAGAGTAGACTACCCGGCAGGGTAATTAAGATTAGATAAAATGGGCTAGGTTTAACTTTACTAACAGTACTGGTGAAGTTTTTGGATGATAGTACGTTAGGGAAGCTTGGGCATCGCATGTCTAGGAAGATATGGCTTCGACCTGGTGCATTTGGCCAAGTGGAACTGACCGAAGCTACCCTTAAATGGATCCTAACTAGTTAGACCAAGTTTTAGTATTAAGTTCAATGGGTATGACTATTTGGAAAACCTCGAAGGCATGGTTACTTTAATGAGTTCCTTGTGACTCACCATAGCCCAGAAGTTTATCCAAAGAATGCTTACTTGTTGAACCCAAAGCTAAACATGAATCTAACACAAAGTTAAACCAACCCCTTAAACTGAACCACAATTCATCTCACAACAATTATAGGATTACCTGATTGAAAATTTAGATCGGGTGAGATGACTAAGAAATTAAAACTAACTTAAATCAAGTTACTTAAAAAAAAAACTTAATTTCAAAAATCTTTTAAAATTAATTTCAAAATTATTTAAAAATCATTTCAAAAATCTTTTAAAACTTAATTTCAAAATCATTTCAAAAATCTTTTGAAAATCAATTTCAAAATTATTTAAAAATCATTTCAAAAATCTTTTAAAACTTAATTTCAAAATCATTTCAAAAATCTTTTGAAAATCAATTTCAAAATTATTTAAAAATCATTTCAAAAATCTTTTAAAACTTAATTTCAAAATCATTTCAAAAATCTTTTAAAACTTAATTTCAAAATCATTTCAAAAATCTTTTAAAACTTAATTTCAAAATCTTTTAAAACTTAATTTAAAAATCATTTCAAAAATATTTTAAAATCAATTTCAAAATTATTTAAAAATCATTTCAAAAATCTTTTAAAACTTAATTTCAAAATCATTTCAAAAATCTTTTGAAAATCAATTTCAAAATTATTTCAAAATCATTTCAAAATCTTTTAAAACTTAATTTCAAAATCATTTCAAAAATCTTTTGAAAATCAATTTCAAAATTATTTAAAAATCATTTCAAAAATCTTTTAAAACTTAATTTCAAAATCATTTCAAAAATCTTTTGAAAATCAATTTCAAAATTATTTAAAAATCATTTCAAAATCTTTTAAAACTTAATTTCAAAATCATTTCAAAATCTTTTAAAACTTAATTTCAAAATCATTTCAAAAATCTTTTGAAAATCAATTTCAAAATTATTTAAAAATTATTTCAAAAATCTTTTAAAACTTAATTTCAAAATCATTTCAAAATCTTTTAAAACTTAATTTCAAAATCATTTCAAAAATCTTTTTAAAATCAATTTCAAAATTATTTAAAAATCATTTCAAAAATCTTTTAAAACTTAATTTCAAAATCTTTTAAAACTTAATTTCAAAATCATTTCAAAAATCTTTTGAAAATCAATTTCAAAATTATTTAAAAAATCATTTCAAAAATCTTTTGAAAATTAATTTCAAAATTATTTTAGAAAATCAATTTCAAAATTATTTAAATCATTTCAAAAATCTTTGAAAAACTTATTTAAAAATGATTTGAAAAAAAATCTTTGAAAAACTTATTTAAAAATCCTTTGAAAATTCATTTCAAAAATCTTTTGAAAATTCTTTTCAAAATCTTTTAAAATTAATTCAATTACTGTCAAAATATTAATTTAAAAGGATTTAAAAATATTTAATTATCAAATTCTGATTGCTAAAGTTAACTCTAATTAATTTTCAATAAATTCTCAAAAGTTTAGCATTTTCTCATTTGGAACTTAAATTTTCAATATTTTCAAATAATCTCATCTCAAACTCATTCATAAGCTGCACATGTTTGATAATCTAGAATGGATGAGCTGGAATTAGGATAATATAAAGTTCTTCTTATGCTTGTACTCTAAGACCCTAAGAATTTAATTTGGCATTAATTAAGGGGGAATGAACAGAGTCATGCTAGTACTTTAAGGCTAAACAAATTCCTTTAGGGCTCTGATACCCAATCAAGTTAAATAATTTAATTTGACTCATGCTTGGACACCTAAACTCAAAGAAGTTATTAAGGCATTAACTTAAAATTTAAATTATCTATGCAACAATTCTTTTCAAACACCTTATGAATTGAGCTAAGTACTTCACCTAAATTTTTTTTTAAGTCTGAGTACTTAACTATGCTACCCTTTAGGGGGAGCTTAAATTAACTAGACTATTTCTCTCTTCTTAATTCTTTTTGATTTATGTCAAAGGGGGAGAGAAAAGTCAAAGTTAAGAAATCAAGAATGAAAGGGGGAGCATAAACTTTAAATTTTATTTATGCATTGATGCTTCTGGTTAACTTTCATTATTTATTCCTTTATTTAAAAGTTATGTTTTACTTAACTTTGAACCAAGATTGCCATAATCAAAAAGGGGGAAATTATTGGTGCAGTGAGCACCAGATGATCGAACCTGAGTTTTAATTATGGCAAAGGGCTCAAAGTTAAGTGGTGGTGTTATCTAACAAAGTTCATGGAGCTTGCAGGAAAGTCCTAAGTGATACTTAGGCAAAAGTCCTAGCTGCGGTTAGGCAGGTGAAAACCCTAGGGGGTGGTAACCCTAGGTCATAGGGGGTGGTAACCCTATGCGGAAAGTCTTGGCAGGTCGATGGCTTCAGGCAAAAGTCCTAGGGGTGGTAACCCTAGGTGGAAAGTTCTGGTGTCGCGAACCAGGTGAAATTCTGAACTGGCCGGTGAAGCGGATGTTCAGCAGAAAGTCCGGAAGCATCGAGTGCCGAGCAAAAGTCCAGTCGATCTGGAGGATCGTACTGGCAACAGGTAAATCTCCTGAGTGGAGTAGGTGAGGACGCGTTCCCCGTAGAGGGAACAGTAGGCGTCGGGTCGACCTAGGGTTTCCGGTTGGAAACCCGAAGTCAGACCCGGACAGTTCGAATGCTGTCAAAACTTTTATTATTATCATTCACTATGTTTCTGTGCTAACTTTGTTTTGCAGGGTATGTGTTTGGGACTAACACATTTTGCAGGAACAAAGGAGCAAGTTACAACTCGGATGAACAGTGTCCGAGGCGCCTCGGGTGCGAGCCAGGAAAAGGCCAGCGCAGCAGACTGGAGGCGCCTTGAATGGAGTTCAAGGCGCCTTGGATAGGCTGAAGGCGCCTTGAACCAGATAGAGTTCGACCAGGTCCGTGCTGATCCACGCGGGTGACTCGGCTCGTTCAAGGCGCCTTGGTGAATAGTATAAGGCGCCTTGAACCCCCTTTATAAGGGGTCTCGACCAGCAGCTTCAAAACACAACTTCCAAGCGATCTTTCTGCTACAAGCTGCTCACGAGACGATCCCGAAGTGCTGCTACGAGACACCGACGACCCGGAGCTCCGAAATCTTCAGATTACAATATTGTCGTCGGTATAACTGTACTTTTTCATTATACTTAACTGTAATACTTGTACTCTTGTCGAGCTTATAGTTGTTGCCCACGGAAAGTGATCAAGGATCGCGGGCCTTCGAGTAGGAGTCGTCACAGGCTCCGAACGAAGTAAATTCCCTTGTCTTTCTGTGTGTTTGTTTCTTTCCGCTGCGTTAATTACTCTACGAACATTTTACGATTCTGATAATCGAACAAATAGCCGCGAGCGCTATTCACCCCCCCCCCCTCTAGCGCGTCTCGATCCAACAGTTTTTACTCTAATTTATGTTGATGCATTGATATAAGCATATGGAATCAAAGGCTATAACCTTAAGTATCTGACACTTTTCTATGTTTTATAAACACAAATAAGTTATTCCTTAGTGTGTTTGTGAGATGTTAGATGCCTAAATCTATAGGTACATGCAGTCTACTATAGGGTGTAGGTGATGCCCATCTTACAATAAAAAATAAAGAAAAAATAAAATATATTGATATAATATTAAAAGAAATTAATTTTAAAATAATATTTATTTTAAAGAGAAAAGAAAGAAATATAAGAAAGGTTTAAATCAATCCTAATTTAAGAAGATCTAAGAGTTACCTTCCCTAAGTTGGAGCTCTAACATATTTCAATTTAGAAGTTGAGTTTACATTACAAGAATTAGCATTAATCACATGTATATGCTATTTGGAGACTTAATTGCATATATTTCCTACTTGATAAACTAAGTAAGACTTGGGAACCCATGTTATCTTACTTTTAGCATTTCAAAAAGTACTATTCCATAGAGATGGAGATACAATCCAAACACATCAATGACAACAATCTACAACTCAAAAGTAGAATAGAGAGAAGATAAGGCTTAGTGGGATGGATGTTGATCCTCGGAAGGGTCTCCAAGCTCCGATGGTAAACTGATTGTCATGACGAATCTTGGAACGACGGCTCTAGAGTTCTCTAGAATAGGGAAACCCCTATTCTAGGGAAGGGGGTGATCCTCAATCCCAAATACCTTGAAAAATAGCTCCATAGGTTCTTTTATAGCTTCCAAATCTGTTTGACCCTATCTAAACCGTGGAGGCATCGTAAAAATAAGGTTTTGGCCCTTAGACTAGGTTTTTATGGATTCCACCTTGAACCAAACTTGTAGATCTGAAAATTATCTTGAATTTGATAGGTTGTAGGCCCTGTAGCTCAACCTTAGTTAAAAGTTATGCTCGTTCGAAGTTTGGTCTGCTGAATTGGGCTGCTTCGGGAAAGAAAAGCACGGTCAACACATTTGACAGATTGGTTCTGGAATGAAAAACATGATCATGCTTGTGAGGCATGGTTGTAGCATGTTTGTCTGATGGTTCTAGAGTGAAAAGCATGGTCATGCCAATGAGACACGACCATGGTGTCCGACTGTCTATTGCAGTGGAGAAAAGAACAGTCGTGCCTGGGAGGCATGACCATGTCTGCGAGTCTCGATTACATGTCCAACTTCTGTGGTGAAAAGTGCAGTCATGCCTGGGAGGCATGGCCATATCAAACGCTGGAAATGCCCTTTTCACTCCTTTCTTCTATTAACTTCGGTCAAAGGAATATGTCTATGCCTTATAACATGGCCAAAGCATGTTCATTGTTGTAGCTTCTCATTCTAATGCTTAATTACTCCATTTTTGCTCTAGATACACATCCTGTCAATAAAAAATAAGCAAAGAGTAGTTTTTTGAACTAAATGAGTAAAATAAGCAAAAAGGAAGATGCAAGAATGCGAAATATGCTTATGAAATGTCATAAAATATATGCTAAAAAATGCTAAAAATCATGTGAGAAATGCACTCATCAATACTCTCAAACTTGAACTTTTTCCATGTCCTCAAGCAAAATCTACAATATAGACTTATGTATGTGATTAATGCATCATAATCTCTAACAAATCAGTCTAATCTTATCATATAGTTTCACAAATGAGAAAGATAACCGAATTGTCTTAGTGTGACCTAATTGAAAGTTTTTCATGTTAAATTCAAAAAGTAGCTTAAGTTTTTCTAATTTCAACTTCCAATGCTAATTAAGTTGTCATTTAATTATGTTTCAAATGCTTCCGGCGATATGTACTTACCTATCATACATAAGGTTCGTTCCCCCCAAAGGTGCTATGTATCATCTGTTGGATCGTGATGCACGTGAGAAGGGGGGGAGGGTGAATCACGTGGTTTTCAAAATAATTCTTTTTCGGTTTTAAAAACTCGAGTACGCAGCGGAAAGTAAATAAGAAAATACTAGAAAAACACAGGCAGTTTTTACTTAGTTCGGAGCCTTCGGCGACTCCTACTCCAAGGCCTAGGTCTCGCGGACTCCAAGGCCCAGGTCCTGCAGACCTATCGATGGACAATCCACTAAAAGACCTCTTCCGGTACCCCCAGAAGAGAGAATCGAGTACAAGAAAAGTTAGGCCAAGTGCAACACGCTGCACTTGTCCTTTTATAGTAATTAATTATAATAACAATATTTTACCAACACTTTTTAGGAATTTAAATGAGGTACTTTGTGTTGATGTCTGTCTGCCGGGCATGATTGAAACTCCTCAGAGTAGTCGTCGAGCTCAACAGCTTTGTAGTAAAGTCGCAGCAGGAGCCGGGAGTAGTCAGAGGCTTAAATGTGCGCGTAGTAGCTCGTATGTAATTGTTATTGAAGTTCCTACTCGAGACTGCCTTATAAAGGTCTTGGAGGGCGCCTCCCATAAGCATGGAAGGCACCTCCAATAAGGCAAATCATATCCCGAGAAAACCGGCACTTATCTGCGATCGATTCCAAAAATCATTCTGCGGAGGGCACATTCCAAAGCCATGGAAGGCGACTTCTATGAACAATACCGAGGCGCCTTCCATAGCCATGGAAGGCACCCTCAGGTACTGTTCACCCGAAGGCAACTTTGCCTCTTTGCTTGCTTTCTTGCCCTGCAACAAATGTGTTAGTCCAAATACCCTACAAGATAAGTGTTAGCACAAATATAATAAATAGAGTAATCAGTTCCTGTCCTCTCATGACAAGAAACTAGTCAAGGTCTCAGTTTAGGGATCCCAAATGGACCTAAACTAGACCGACGCCTACTATCTCTCAACTGGGACGCGCCCTCACAGTCACTCTCCTCTAGTGACTTACCTTTACTTACCTTTTACCAGACATCCAGTTTGCCCAGTGACCAGTCTAGACTTCATGTCAACTATCTGGTCGGTCGTCAACCTAGCTAGACTTCATGCCAACTATCCGATCGACTCGTCGACCTAGCTGAACTTCGTGCCAGCTATTTGGTCGGCTCGTCGGCCTAGTTGGACTTTGTGCCAGTTATCCGGTCGACCTGTCGACCTAGTTGGATTTCTCCTGCACTCTCAGTCAGATTGTTAGATTACAATGAACCTAACTTAACTTGTTTTTTCATTCATCAAAACTTGAGTTAGACCGTTAGTGCTAACCGCACTAACAATCTCCTCCTTTTTGATGCAATGACAACCTGGGTTAAGTTATTGAAAAATATACAAAAATAACTAGACCAAATGAGATGATTTTGATTTAGTTTGAGTTTGATGTTTTGCCTAGTATTTTGCTAACATAATCTACCTACCCCTCCCCCTTTGACATTCATCAAAAATAATAAGCATAAATAAGTTAGGAAAAATTGACTAAGTAAAGGAAAGAAAATTTGACATGGCCGAATGTAATTCTGCGGTGAGACCAACAAGTAAGAGCAATAGGATTTTAACTTTCTCTATGGTCAACCTTGCATAACGAAACTTGTAGATTCCTACTCTGTGTTGTTTGCTATGAAGAAGAGTGTACTGTAATCATGTGTGAACTGTGGATATTGTAGATTTCAGAGTCAAAGTCATCAGCTTGCATTAACTTTAGCGTCCAAATATTAGATGCTAAGTTGTTACGATTAAACCTCAAGGGGCCCTCCTCACCTTTTCTTGCATCTGACCTTTCATAAGACTTCAACTCCTAGTGTGTTTAGCATTTGCATTCCAGATTCATTACATTTCATGCGCAGCAAGCTTAGATTCTTTACCATAAATAAACTCTTAGATTTAGTGTTTTTAGAATGTTTAGGTTCTGTGCACTGTTGTGATAATGGAACCTGTTGTCTACTTGTTTATTTCTTCACTTTGATTATCATTTGTCATTGATTTAATCTATATTTTAGTTGAAATATAATTTGACTTCAACTCTTAAGGATTTTACATTGACTATATTTTACGTGGTTCTTCTGCATACGAAAATCAATTGACCAGTTATTATACAAATCAAGAATGTAAAATTCCTCAAATTTGTTCTATTTTAATTGAAATCTCATTGCTTCCCAAAGATGACAGTGATCCAATGATTCTTTGCTGGGTTTGATATGAAAGAAGAAATTTCATATTTGGTATCCACACTTCTACTTTTTGTGCGAAGGCTTTTACACTATTTGTCTTTAGGTCTCCCTAATAGTTGCAACTCAGGGGTTGATGTTGTTTCTCCATGTCAAAATGTATTAATTGGCTGCTATATGAAACATATCTATTTTTCCTCTAATTATTTCTATTTTAACTAATATCTTACTTATTTTTAAAGTACATGATGATTTGTTGTTGACTTGCATACAAAAGAAGAGAAGTTTATTTACTATGTGTAGTTCTTGTTTGTGTGAACCTTAATCATTTTCTATTTATTTCAGGTTCTTCATAACATTGCTGTTGCAGAATACTTTTGAGATGGTTGCACTGATCCTAGGAATCTCCTTGATGCATTAAACAAGGTTAAAGTAAGTTTACTAAATCACAGGTACACTACAAGAATTTCTGGATTTAACCACACCTAATAGACAACAGTTTTTCAAGAAATTGTTGTCTTTTTTCCATTTAACAACAGTTTTATTGAAAACTGTTGTTGTTCACCATAATATTTTTTAAATAACAATAATTTTTCAAAACACTGTTGTCTAATGTGTGTCAAAGACAACGGTTTTAAAAAACTATTGTCTTTTAGTGTTGCTTATGTGATAATATACAACAGTTTTATTAAACTATTGTCTTTTGAATGTTGTTGAATCCTAAAAACACAACAGTTTTTTTAACTTCATGAAAAAAAACCTAAAAACTCACTTCTCTGTGACTCTTCAACGAACAAAAACCTATCTCCGACTCCTCCTTCGCGACTCCTCCGCGAAAGACGCTCCTCCACTACTAGAAAAATGATTTATTATAACACTTTCTTCATGACACCTATTAAAAAGTGTCAATATAAATAAATTATAATGACACTTATAAGAACTAATTAAATTTTTAGAAAAATATCATATTAGATGGTGTATGATGACACATTTTGTAAGTGTCATTATAATTATAATCATATTAGACCTATTCCAAATCTCTTTCCACCCACGCGATCCTCTTGATCCTTTCGTTTCCTCCTTGCAGCGCCGCCCGTTTTCTTCCCTCTCCCACCCCCTTCTTTCCTTCAGCGCAGACAGGTTTCTTCCCTCTCCGCAGCAACCAAGATGAGCTCAAAGGTAACCTATTTCTTATTTCTTCCCTCTTCGCAGCACCGCGCGCTGCCTCGCTAGGCGACGAGTGATAAGTAGCATTTTTATGTGATATTTTAGCTCTTATACTTAACATTTTTATCCTCTCATTCACTTAAATCTTGCTTAATATCATAATTCATTAGTTAGGATATATTTGTGAGCTTATTATAATTATTCCCTAATTTTGACATTATTTCATGATTTTTGTAGGGAATTAAAGAGGAGTCATGGACACGAGTCGAGTCAAACCGATTGATTGAAAGCTATAGATCCAAACCCGGTTCAATTTGAGAATATTTGACTCAAGTCAAATGGAGAGTTGGACTTATCTAGCTCAATCAAGAAGGGGATCATCTTCTAATGGTTTTAACTCAAATCCATACCTAAACCCAACCCACTTCTTAAAGTCCATTTTCAAAAACTCAATTTCATACTCTTAATGAATTGGATCGGATCCCTCTCCTTAACCCAAAATCCGAACCCGTTAAGAAACCCTTCCCCTTATTCTCTCCACGCACGGTACAGTAGAACTCTCCTCTCTGCTCGCGTCTCCTTCTCGCGTCTGCTAGGGCACAGCGCCCCTTTCTCTTCTTCTTCCTTTTCTCCGGCCGGCGGCTTCTTCTCTTCCCTTGCCGCCGGCCGGCCAGCTCTTCCCAACCTCCTCTTCTGCGATCTACTCCAAGCGGTGACGGCAGCAAACGTCGGCGGCTCCTTTGAAGCGACGACCTCAACTAGGGTTTCTATTCGGCGAGGCATTCTTCTTCGGCAAGCATCCCTCTTCATCCCTTCCTCAGTGTAGCTTCTCCTGCGGACGGTGTTCCGAAAGCAGCGGGTTCCAATAGAGGAAGCCGGCTGTCCCTTCTTCTCCGGCGAATTTCTTCTACTTCCATCACTGAGCAGTGTTGTGGCTTCCTGCGGACGGTGTTCCGAAGGCAGGAACTCCAGCAACTTCAGTCTACAATTCCGGCAGAAGCAAGTGGCATCTCAGCGTGTCAATTTACAGTACATCATTGTTCTTTCTTAATTTTGTGTGGCTATTGAGAGTTGTAATCAAAGGTTCTGTCATTGTGTTGTTGTCCACTGGGGCTGGTGTTCCAAATCCGGGTCTCCGTGTGACGACGGAGGTAGTCGATTGATGGTTGATCGCAGGAGAGTGGTTTGGATAATTTAAGTTTACTTTCCTTTTGAATGTTTCATGTTCAGTTAATTTAGTTTACTTTCTTGTTCAACTTAGGTGTTCTTTTCTTATCTATGTTTGATTGTTTAGTTTTGTATTTCATTTATGCATGATTGTTAATCTTGTCTCATAGTGTGACAATGTGGTGCAAGTTTATCAATTGTGTATAACTAGGTTTTGGTTAATCGTTGTTAAGGTGTTTAGTTTAATTGCTTTTATTGTATGTGAAATTGATTGTCAAGTCCGGCTAGTGTTTGGAAATATTTAAACCCAAACTATATGGTAGTTCACTCATCTAAGATTATATTTGACAAAATATAGATTCAATAATTTTGATGTTTTCAGCATTTGTTTTTGGATGTAGGTGCTGGCTTTTGAACTGCACTTGCTTGCCACAAAGCATCAGGTAATTATATAATTAGTAACCATTTGGTGATTGTTAGCATACACGATATGATGACTTTTCTTCAGTTCAATAGACATATTTTTACCTACTGCTCTGTATTCCTATGTTCCTTTCTCTGTCTATGTCATGTTTTACATTGATCTTTCAATTGGCATTTGACTCGAGATTTACCCAAGCATGAAATTCTGCAGTTTGTTTATATCACTTGATTATAGAAATTTGTTGAAGAGTTATCCCGTTTTTGTTTATTTGATCTATGAATTTGTTTGCATTTGCATTATTTTCAATTCCTGAGATGTTAAACACTTCTAGTTGCTTCCTTATACATTGAAGAATGTTTTAAAACATTCTTCAACCTAGCTCTTGATTGTTAATTTTAGTCAATTATAGTGGTAATTGTTAATCCTTTATTTATTTTAATTAATCTCTATTTGTATATTCCATTATCTAATTAATCAATGACTTATTAATCAATGGTGCTTATTTTTGTAGATGTTTCATCTGATTCCAACACCTCGGGGAGCTTTTATGTACTCAATGACATATTCCGTCTCAACGTGCTCATTACAAAGATTCTAGGATACACTTGGAGGAATGATAGCTCGGCATTATCATCTGGTGTGATTTTAATTAATCTTTCAGTGAAATATTATAAATTTTTTAGATTTATTATGTTATTAAAATTTTAAATAAATATGAAATGTATTTGCAGCTGGCTATAAACGAAGATTTCTATTAGTGCATATGGAATGATACTTTCTGGATTCATTTTTATTTAAGGCATTCTTTCCTTTAATGGTCCCTTTTAGAATTTAATGTATGACTTACTCCTTAGCATCATATGGAGTGTGTGGGAACGTTTGCATTAGATTGTACCTTTTAGAATTAATGTTGCTTGATTACTGGGAAAAATAATGTTTGCATGGTTTATAATAGAAGCTTTGTATGCAGTGACATAAAATGAAAATTCTGCTTAATAAGAAATTTAAGAGCCACCATATTGTTTCAAGAGGTTACCATTTATGTTACATAGATAACGCTTTTTGCACTTCTGTTAGATGACTAGATCAAATGGTTTTTATGGTTATGTAACATTTATGCAGTGCAATTAGAATCACGCGTACAGTTTAGTTTCTAATTTGTAATATATATCTTTATTCGAATAGGTGCCCTCAAGAGTGCTGGGAAGAATACTGACAAACTAAAAAATGGAGACTTTAACAAATTAAGGAGCACTAGGAGCTGCAGTCCCTCCTCTTCACCGACATCTAAGTAGAAAATCTTGTGTTATATTGTTCTACCTTTGTTTTAATAGTGTTATCATTTTGTTGGTTGCTTATGAAATTTCTTCATAATGTTATAGATATTATTTTTGAATGTTAGAAAATTGTATATTAAATTTTATTTTGAAATTTAGTATTTTGAATGATTTATAATATTGGAAAATTGTGTATTAATTTTTTTTATTTTTTATCTAAAAAAGACAACGGTTTTTCACCGTTATCGTAGATAGTTTAAAACTGTTGTTGAAGACCCTGTTATTAAAGGTAGACGCTCAAAGACAACGGTGAAAAACTGTTATCTTTGAAGGAAAAGACAACAGTTTTTTACCGTTGTAAAAATGTTGTCTTTGCCTTCAAAGACAACGGTTAAAAACTGTTATCTTTGGGCACCCCTTTTAACAACACGGCCTTTAACAACAGTTTAAAATGGGCTACGACAACAGTGAAAAACCGTTGTTGTTAGGCTTTTTTCTTGTAGTGGTAATTGGTTTTTTGAATTAATTTATGAAGATAATTTCTCATCTTCATACTGACATTCTTGAGGAAACAAATTATTAAACATTAAAGCTATAATCATATTAAACATATGATATTATATGACATGATTATACTTAACATGTATGATAAGGTTAAACATGATCTTTAGAATCATCCATTCTTCTATAGCAGAAAAGTCTGCTGTTCCTTGGGAATCATGTCTTCTCCAAATCATTGTATTTTGAATATTGCTAATATTTTATTATCTATTTCATGTAATTTCACCATTTCTCTATCTTTTTTTTCAAAGTTGGAAATAATTTAATCCATGTTTATCCATTCAGTCAATATTCTATGATTTCTTAAACTAGCATTGTTCTTGCAACTGAAAAGATATTTTACATTCACTCTTTGATTAATAACTATATTGGTTATAGGAGCAGAGTGAAGAGATTACGCATACTTTTGTGGACCAGATTGACTCTGAGAATAGCTGCCTAGGCTATATGGTTTCAGGGGTCTAAAGCTAATAGTGCTTCAATTCATCAAAGTTCTACTATAAATAGCAGTAGAGTTGTCCATGCCCAAGAGTTTGATGTTTCAGTAACAATGCTGAATATTGTATGTAGTTCAACGCATTTTGTCAAAATTTTTCTTTCCATAATTAGTGAATGAGTTAATAAATTGCTCTCTTCTTAGTATTTTGTTAATTTGGTTCTTCACAAACAATCATTCTCTACCATATCCATGAGTATGCAAAGTCATTATCTGTTCTCAAAAAGTAGTTCCAGAATATCGAGCCAATTGAAGAGGTATGCCTTAATTTAATCATCTTATGAGTTATTGATAAGATAATTCTTTTTATTTTGCCTTGCTATTTTTTCCTATGCAGCAAATAGCTCTCTGTGTATGCCTTCTTCTACTGGATGTTGCATTAGCTTATGAAGATATTTTATAAGTCTCAGTAAGTTTCTTTGTAATCAACACCTTTTACTTTTTTATTTTCCTCAATGGTGTCTCTTTTATTTTTTTTTTAAATTCACAAAATGAAAGTGCTGCAATATCTGTTTTTATGTGTTGTTACAGTTTACAAATCTCAAGTACTCCAGAGTTGAAATTGATGAAGTGTGGTTCGAGTGGCCTAAATGCATGCTAGATTACATTTGAGTAGGAAAGGTATTTGATTTTTGAAAACTTTGGATGATGCATGCATTTACATGGAATGTAAATTGCGGATGCTACCTTGATGTGTACAATATCTATTACCTTTTGATGTTATAAAAAGAATATTTGTGTATTTTATGAATACTGACTTGATGTGTACAATATCTATTACCTTTTGATGTTGTAAGAAGAATATTTGTGTAATTTGTGGATACGGACTTGATGTGTACAATATCTATTATCTTTTTATGTTGTAAGAATAATATTTATGTGTTGGTTACATGGATATTGACTTGGTGTGTTTAGATACACCGATGTATAATAATATTAACTAAATTTTGTATATTAAAATGTTGTATAATATCAGTTTTTCACGGTTTCGTAAATCGAATCGGTGTTGTTAAACAATACTGATATTACATCGATTTTCCACCATTACCAAAACTAGTGTCATTAATTGATATTACATAAATTTTACATCGTTGATGGAATTGGTGTTTGTAACGACCACCCTTCTTACTACTACTACTACTACTCTCTAAGAGTGACCGTTACTTAACTACTAACTCTACTTAACCGGTATAATTAAAAACCACGAGGAATCTCTACCGAAAAATTTCGGCAAAATCTCCCCTGTACCGATGACTAAATCATCAATACAAACAAACTATACTCAGCCACAGGCGGCTGGAACATATATCTTCATAACCACGCAGTATAATATCACAAATAAAAGAAGGAAACTACCCTAATAATAGCAAACAACAATATCACTCCATCAATAGAACCCAACTACAAATGCGGAATAAACTTAATTACAATTTTGACTCATAATAGCATTTAAAGAAAACTAAAGAACTCTAAACAGAAAAGTCTTAACAATTCCTTAGCAAACTCTTGATCTCCCCATAGTCCAGCCATCACACACCTTCATCACCACCACCTTGTCGCCTTCCTTACTAAATCTTTTCCTTTCCTTTATCTACAGTAGGAGGAAGTGCAGTCTATAAGCATAAAGCTTAGTGAGTGCTATCTACTCACAAAAACTCGATATGCATGTATATAAATAAAAACATGCTAAAACTGAATGCTAACATATAAAACTACTCATGCTCATAAATAGCAAAGGAATCATACTAACTGAAATACTAAACATGTGTAGCTAATCATGCTCATAAGAATCAAACTATAACTGCATGCTGAAAGCAAATAAAGCTAAACATGCTGAATAATCTAATAGCAAGAAACAAATAAAACTACTACTGCATGCTTCAAATAACAAGAAACTAAACTTTCTAACTCTAAACATATTAGAAGCTTGTTGCATTTGTTTCAAAACTTATACTTTAATACTTCAAAATAATAATAAACTTCTTTTGGGCCCGGCATTGTACCACTTTGCGCGCATTCTTAATAAGAATCGAGGTAGTTAATCCCGAAACTACTAAGATACTTCTAGTCCTTGTGCCTAGGGGCATCTTGGAGCCCATCCCTTGGACCTTGTGTCCGGTACATGCCCTTTAAAAGTAAAATACTTTTTTTTTATCTTTAAATACTTCTTATAATAAAATGCCTTGGCATTTATTTAAGCACTTAGTGTGCTGCTGATCCCAATTCTTAAACTTAGGGATCCTATTAAGACCTTGGTCTCTCTTTCTTATAGCTTACTTATAAAAATCTACACTTAATGCTTAACAGAAAACTAAAATTGAGGTTCATGGCAGCATAACAAAGAAATCTAAATCAGGAAATCTCTATCTGAAATGCTAACTATAAGGGATGTTCAAACTTAAATCTAACAGCAATAAAGAAAACTAACTACATGCTCAAAATTTAATCAAGCTATCTTATGTTCATTGCTTATTAAAACCAATCCAAAACTGATAAAACTTCTAAAGGAAAACATGAGCATTCTGAGCACAGTATCACCATCTCATCAACCTCTTTTAACTCTGATTAAGGCTTTAATATTGTTATCTACTAAAAAGAATGCTGCTGCTATCAAAAGTTGATGCATGAACATTAGAGCATATAAGGAACCAAAACATAATTCAATGCAAAATAATTCCTTAAACTACTCTTTTAATTCCAAGCTATCCTAATGTTGTTCAGGAAGGAAATCCGGAAGCAAGACAACAAGAAACACTTACTACTCTTACCTTTCTATTCATCCTAATGTTGTACAAAACTGAAGCAAGGAAACCAAGCCATTAAAAATCCAACAGAACTCCCAAATTAAAGTTATCCACACCCATTGCATGGCACAAACCCAAATCCGATTTACACAACAATAAGATGATCCCATAATCAACCTAGCAAATTTCGGATTTAATGGTCATAGCAGCAACCACTACAAGCAACCCGAAACCACAGCTCTTCCCCCGTTCCAGATCAGTTGCCCTATATCAAAAAGAACAAACATGCCTAATTCATAACATTAGTTCCCCTCTTTGAAGTACACGGCAGCAAGATCCAAACAACAACCTTTACCACACAATTCAAAAACAAGGAGAAACAAAATCCGGAAGCAAAGAAAACAAATTGAAGCTCGGAACTACTCCTACTGCAGGTGAGAAGCAACTCACCTCGCTGTTCTTGGACTTACAACCGAAAAGGAAGACTCTAGGGTTCGGATAACTTGAGTTTTCGGCTTCTTCTTGCGCCCACCGATCCTCCTCGACGATGGTGGTCGCACACGGTTGAGGACCCACCGGAAAAAGCCCTTCACCGGCGCTGAAGAGAGAGCCCTAGGAGGTGCTGCGTTTTCGCCCGAGCAGAAATCGGCGCCGTCGCGTGAGAAGAGAAGAGAGGTAGAAATTAGGTCACGGGAAATCAAGCCCTAAGTTCTCCCTTTATAACTCCAATATTTCTATTATCAACTATCCTTTAAATTATTTCCGTTCTTTCCTTAATTAACAAAACTCGCTGGCACAGCTGGTTAACCGGCTTTTAACCGAAGTAAGGGGTCTCGGCTTCAATCCCTCAGCCGTGCATTTTTTTTTTCCCAATTTATTCCCTAATCATTAACTATGCTATAAACTTAATTCTCACCATATAAGGTTAACAAAACCGTGTAGCTCATCTGGTTGGGCCGGTTTTGCTTGGGTCAGTCCGACTCGAGGTTGTGGGTTCGAATCTCACCTTCAACGTTTTTTTTTTTAACTTCTTTCTTTTTGTAACCCTATTAAACGACCTCCAAAAATTACGTAAAAATACTCTAAAAATTTCTAAAAATCTCTAGAATATTTTAAAAGTATTTCCAAATATTTTTATGGACTTTTAGAACTTGAAATAGGGAAAATTGGGTCGTTGCAGTGTTGTTAATATTACATCGGTTGTAAACCGCTGCCAAAAGTGGTGTTATTAACATATATTACATCCGTTTTACACCGTTGCTGAACCAGTGTCATTAAGTGATACTACACCGGTTCATAACCGATTCAAAAACTAGTGTCGTTAAGTGATACTACATCGGTTATAACCCGATGTCTAAAATGACCGACCTTTTACATCGCCTTCATAGACATCGATCGATTTTGTAATAGACAGTGGTGGAAAATCGATGTCTATGAGGGTTTTTCTTGTAGTGTTGGCTCAATACCCCTTGGCCTTAAAAGGTCTCTTGGTCATTTTTCCTTCCAAGCAAGATTCGCAGGTTGAAAAATTTTCCACCACTAATGAACCCAAAGGTCCATCGGCTATTAGCCTTTGAATCCTACTCAAGTTAATATGACCAAGCCTTAGATGCCAAAGATATGTTTGGCTTATTTTCAAAGGTTGCTTTCTTTTATTAGAATTAGAAGATGTGCTATTAATTTTCATTTGTTGTATCGTGGGAGTTATTGGATTTAGAGTATACAAATTGCCAACCAACATACCAGAACAGATAACTACCCTATTTTTATTGACAACTACTTTGTCATCAAAAGAAACAGAATATCCATCCATAAATAGTTTAAAAACTGAAATCAAGTTGTTTCTAAAACACGGTATGTAAAGATAATTTCTCAAAATCAATGTTTTATTTCTATCAAAAGATAAACAAACATCTCCCACTGCAACAACCACCACTTTTGTAGCATTGCCCATGTAGACGGTAATCTCCCCTTCATGTAGTCGTCGAGTTTCCTGGAACCCCTGTAATGAATTGCAGACATGATCAGTGGCTCCTGTATCTACACACCAGGTACCGGTAGATAACACCACTAAAAATGTTTCAACTACTAGAGAATAAGGTATACTTTTATTATTCTCCTTTCTGCGATGATAGCCCACTTTCCAATGTCTAGACTGCTTGCATGTGAAGCACTTACCCTTCAGCTTCTTCACACCTGCATGCGGTCCAGTCCCTAGAGATTGATTCACTTTCTTTGCTGAACCAACTTGTTTCTTTTTCTTCTTTCTGCCTTTCAGCTTAGAAGCAGAAACATTTTTAGTAATGTGAATTTGAGAACTTTGATAAAATAGCTCTTCTGTTGCTTGAATTTCTGTCAGAAGTTCCGCCAACGAATAAACCCTTTTGTTCATGTTTTAGTTCAGGCGGAACTGCTCAAAACTTTTAGGCAGCATTTGGAGAATGATATCGACCTAGGTTTCCCCATCGATTTCTGCTCCAAGGACTTCCATCTCATTCAAAAGAGCCATCATTTTGAGGATATGATCCCTTACGGGTGGTCGTCATCAAGTTTCTTATAGCCTCTTACCTAGCAGCCCGATTCTGGTGTCCGAAGAGTTCCTTGAGATTGTGCATCATGTCATAAGCGGTAGGCATGGTCTAATGTTGATGTTGTAGCACATTTGACATAGAAGCTAAAATGTAACACCGCGCCATCTCATTTGCCCTGACTCATTTCTTATTATACTCAATCTCCTCTTCACTAGAATCGCTATTAAGCAGGCTTGGACAGATTTCAAAAAGTACAAACTTGTAACCTTCAACAATTAAGACAATGCCCAAGTTTCATTTCCAATCAATGTAATTGGGACCAGTAAGTTTGTTTTCTTTCAATATAACAGCAAGAGGATTGAAAGTCATTTTAAATCCTAAGAATCACAAAATATTTGGTCAAAACTTTAGAATTTAAAATAATATTGATTCCTCAAAAAATATCATTTAAATTCATCAACACCTCAAAACATCGTGAATTTTGTATGCCACGATAGTGTGGATGTATACAAATTCAAACATTTGTAAGAGGGGGTTTACCCATTAATTTTATTATCTTCTCAACCTAACTTTATGACAAATAAAATCAATAGTTGATTTTTCTTTAGTCACACAAATAATAGCAGTGACTTCGATGGGGAGGATACTATTAAATGCGCCTAAGTGTATACCATTACTTGATACTTAGTCCATTAAATAGGATTGTGCCCCTTCAGGTGGAGAAGATCACACAAACCTAAATAATTTCCTATAATCATCCATAAAGGGAGTTTGATCTAGTGATCCGCAAACAAACTCATCCGATGTAGAGGAAGGCACTCAAAGCCAACGCGCAAGTTTGAATGCATCACTTACAAACCAGTAATGGAGACCGTGGAATTTAAATAATTCCTCTTCCACTTAGTTATTTAAAATGAGAAATTTTAACATGCACACACACGCACACAGAGCACATATAAACAACATAAAAGGCAATAAATATGAAAAATAATTTTCTAACTATTATGGCCTCATCCATAGCTGTCCTCCGTGTGCCACCAACCCTAGCCGCCGCCAACGGATCATGTCGTCGCGTTTATCTTGCTTCATTTTCCGCTGTGCCTCTGGTCCTCAAATAGCATCATGCCTTGCAAGGATACAATCCGCGACAGAAATAAAATTTTACATTTATCGATCCTATATTCTACAAGGGGATGTACATGTAATCTAGATCGAACAGAATGTAAAATCCTAAAACTAATACAGTTCCTACTGTATTTAATAATTACAATCATGCACACACATAAAATGCCCTCGACATACCCGAGGGTCCAAATCACACACAAACATAATAGGGTCATAATAGTTGGAACTAGGATGCCTGCAATCACAGAGTTAATCTATTTGCACATCCTACTATTATCCTGCCTAAATTTATGTATGAAAAGTGCATAATTTAACTGAAAATCAGACACACAGAGGTAGAAAACTAGATCTGATACCAATTGTTGGCGCTACTCGAAATTTCGTTATGTTTCCCCTGTACAAAAATTTGTATAAGCACAAAACTTTTCCTAGCAACCCATGTGCTTTTCAGAAGTTAAACTTGGATTGTAAACGAAACTTAACATTATTAATCCAAGTTCAACCCATGTGTTCATCAGAAGTTAAAGTATATTACAGAAGTTGATTAAATATCTATTTCAAGGATTGGCTTCCAGGTCGTTGGCGAGGCACTCGGCCTTCTTGGGTATGAGATCATCCACCACTTCCTAGTCAAAGTCTTTCAAAGAAA
The DNA here is from genome assembly GCF_018446385.1 of Zingiber officinale. Taxonomy (NCBI): domain Eukaryota; kingdom Viridiplantae; phylum Streptophyta; class Magnoliopsida; order Zingiberales; family Zingiberaceae; genus Zingiber; species Zingiber officinale. Next base: position 120,326,935 of record NC_055989.1, read on the forward strand.
TTGAATATTTAAACTCCTTACAGTAAACCCTAGGTTAAACTACAGAGACGTCAATCAAAGCACAAGATCGCTAGTCTCTTGTGTTGGTACTTCAGGATCCATACAAAGGAAAAATAAACTAGTACACAATGAAAACAATTAACTAGTTATATTTTTCTTTATATCTTAAAAACCTCTTGATCTTCTACTGTATTCCTCTCCTCCTCTTGGACGTCGTGTGAGCGATGATCTACCAAGACGCAAAAACTACCCAAGTCCTTCTTTCTTCTAAGATTTTTGGCCACCAAGGGATCAAAGCTAAGAACACCACCTCTTGCTCTTTTTTCTTCCTTGCAACCCGCCGACCACAAGATGGTTGAAGCCTCTTGATGTCGCCGGTCTTAGGTGAGAAAGCAAAGGGAGAATAAGAATATGAGGGGACTGACCACAAGGAGAATAGAAGAAGAATAGAAATAGTGTAGATGATTATTTCCTCTAAGTCACCATCTATCCTCTTTTATAATCCTTGGTAATGGCTAAAAAGGAAAGATTTTAACAATACTTAAAATCTCTCTTTTAAATTTCCTATTGTGGATGGCTACAAAAGGAATGTTTTAAAATTAAAAATCCTTCTTGTAAACATTGTAGATGACTAAAAAAAGAAAATTTTTTAAAATTAAAATCTCTCTTTTAAATCATGGTTACAAAAAAGGAAAGTTTTAACAAAAATAAAATCTCTCTTTTAAACCATTGTAGATGACTAAAAAGGAAAGATTTTTTAAATTTAAAACTCTCTTTTAAAATTATGTGGATGGCTTCAAAAAAGAAAAGTTTTTAAAATTTAAAATCTCTCTTTTAAAACATTATAGATGGCTACAAAAAGAAAGATTTAAAAAACTAAAAACCACTTTTAAACCCATCTTGGTCGACCCCTTGCTTGGGCACTAAGCAATGGGTGGTCGACCCCTTGCATGGGCACCAAGCAAGGATGTGGCTGGCCATAAGGATGACTTGGGTGAATGCGAGGCTTTATACATAGAGGCTACAATAGGGACCTAGAGGAGGAATTGATTTTGGCATCCTGATGAGCTTGAGCTTCCTGTGTTCGACCCGAACACCCAACTCAAGTTCATTAATAATAACTCATACCACTAAAGAGTTATTATTGAACTACCACACCAATCTCATATTACATTATGAGTTTCTTCTTATCATGAGTGTGTTAATCTCCCTGTGTTTAAGATATTGAATGTCCATTAATTAAATGAGTTACTAACAACTCACTTAATTAACATCTAGCTCCAAGAGTAGTACCACTCAACTTCATTGTCATGTCGGAACTAAGTCCACCTCAGGGTTTACATGACAATCCTTATAAGCTCCTCAAGGGGACATTATCATCCTAATAAATAGGACACAGTTTCCTTCTATAATCAACAACATGCTATATAAATAATATTATTTCTCAACTTATCGGGCATATTGATTTAACGAATAAATCTCACCCTTTGATGAATTAAAGAAATAAATAGTAAGTACATGTGCTTATTATTATATCGAGATTAAGAGTACGCACATCCATAATAACAGAGGTTCTGTTCTTTTATGCAGTTAGTATAAAAGGAACAACCTCAAATGGTCCTGCTCTATACATACATAGTGTACTAGTGTAATTTTATAGTCAAGATAAATTAATACCAAATTATATTACAACCATTCCAATGGTTTGTCCAAATCTATCTTGGTTGTGAGCTTCTATTTATAATTTATAAGGAACTGATAACATGATCTTCTGTGTGACAACACACACCATGTTATCTACAATATAAATTAAATGGACAACTGCATTTAACTAAATGTAGACATTTGACCAATGTGATTCTCATTTCAAAATAAATGTTTATACAAAAATCTAGGCTTTTAATATACATTCTAACAAGTTTCACTGCGATGATCATTAACACCCTAAACATAATTTACTTATTTACCTCAATGTTGATAGCATGAAGGTGATCTATCTCTAGATACCCAATATCTTCTCTCGAATATTACCGATGTATCTACATAAACGTGACACATACTTTTAAGGTAATCTAACTAAAGCGATCACTTTCTCAGGGAGGCTCCTATTATAATGTCTCATGATCCTCTAGGTACTATCCCTTACTTCATGGCGTTTAATTGAGTAAACCCAATATGTTTTTTGATAGCCAATGGTACCCTTGAGAGATTTTGGATCACTTTCATGAACAAACCCTTAAGTCTCAGTCTTTATGAGTTGGAGAATTAGGTTCACCTCTCGGTTTTTCCCTAAATCCTATGGCATTAAAATGAATGCTAGTGTTATAGTCATGTATGCATAATAAAGTTTGATCACGAATCAACCTATCATGCAATAAAAGAGATAAACTAATAGAAAATAAATGTTAGCAATATATCGGGTTACTCTCTGATCCTAGAATTAAGAAACTACTTCATGAATATGGAGGTACAAGCAAAAGACATGAGAAAAAATTACAACTCAAATCGAAGAGAAAAGAGAGAAAAGGCTTAGTTGTGGTATCCATAGTTGTCTTCAACTTGATCTCCAAGCTCTCCGCTAGGCAGAATCTCAACGGCTTATTGAAAATGGATCTCTCCTAGGGCACCCTTTCATGGGGAAACCCTTTCTTTTTCTAAACATAGGACCCTTGGTCCTTTTAAAGCCTTCAAATTCTTCCAAATTTGTTGAAGCCTTCCAAAATATTAGGGCACCGCTACCATAACATGACCTTGTTGGAAAGGACAGTCGAGGTGTGTTGCCTCCTGGTGTTGTAATCATAAGCTATACATAGTCATCCTTGTGGGCATGAGTTGACTATGTTCATCTCTAGAAATCTTGGCCAATCAGCAGTAAGGGGCATAATCATGGCAGGTAGCACGACCTGCCCATATTTTTCTCTAGAAGTCCAACTGCTACTCTACTTCTCATCTAACTCCTTAGGTGATGCATGATCATGTTGGAAGACACGCCAGACCATGTATCTTGCTAGGAATGAGCATTCCAATGCTTCTTTGACTTTGTTTAAGCTCCAAATTCACATCTTGTCAATTAAAAATGTATCAAGAGTAGATTTCCAAACAAAAGGAAGTATATAATACAAAGGTAATGAATATATACAAAATATGCTCAAGCAATGAAACATATACATATGAAATGATACCGAAAATATATGCATGAAACACACGCATCAAATCCCTCAGATTTAAATTTTCACTTGTCCTTAAGCAAAACATGTAATCTACATTAGGGTTGTAAGGTTACAAATATAGTTTCACATTTAAAACACATGAGAAAAAGATATCTTCATTGGCATGAGACCATTTGGGTAAAGCCCAAGAGAAAAATCATGAGAACTTGGGCCCAGAGTGGATAATATCATACTATTGTGGAAATATCTAAATTCTTTTCGATCCTTCAATTGGTATCAGAGTGAGGTAGCTCTTCACTGGACTAACCATCAAAAAAAGCATGAGCCAGAGCTATAATCCAAGATCGAACTATGTGGGTGAAACCTTAAACGAAGTAGGGGAGGCCCTGAGTAGGTCAAGATGACCCGATTCTCGAGGGGAGACCCTGAGTAGGTCAAGAGTGACCCGACGCTCGAGGGGAGGCCAAGAATAGGTCAAGAGTGACCCGATACTTAAGGGGAACCCTATGGTCCTTTGTTTGAGGGGGGGCATTGTTGGAGTTGCAAGGTTACAAATATAGTCCCACATTTAAAACACATGAGAAAGATCATGAGTTTATAAGAAAAATATATCTCTATTGACATGAGGCCTTTTGGGTAGAGCCCAAGAGCAAAACCATGAGGGCTTAAGCCCAAAGTAGATAATATCATACCATTGTGGAGATATCTAAATTCTTTTCGATCCTTCAATCTAAACCTATGTGTATGAATAATGCATCATAATCCTTAGTGAATTTATCAAATCCTATCAAATAGTTTCACTAATTAACATAAGCATACTAACCATCTTAATGTGGTCTAACATGAAAGCTTTATATGTGTGTGCAATGTGACTCGACTCTTAGTATCAACTACCAATCTTAGTCATCATGTCACTGTGTTCCCATGGCCTCCGACGCAAGAAGCACTTACCTGGAAAATGTGTAAGGATCGTCCCCCTCCCCTCCTCAAATTTTTTGCATTCTCAAAGGAGCACTCGACGTTAAGAGCAATTAACACAATATAAACTCAGTAATCTCAGAATCTTAATGAGTCACCTAACTTAGCTTTTCCTAAATAGTTATGTCTCAAAGGGTACCATGTCATTTCCACTCATGATCAAAACATTTTGTTTTTTTTTTTAGCAAGCATCTTTCAATAATATATATATATATATATATATATATATATATATATATATATATATATAGTAATGAGATCCACAACTCGAGTGTTTTTCCAGTAACCAAACATTTTTCATGATCCAAACATATATATATATATATATATATATATATATATATATATATATATATATATATATATATATATATATTAATGAGATCCACAACCCGAGTGTTTTTCCAGTAACCAAATATTTGGGGGTCACCTAGGAAATAAGGTACTAGTCCAATTGTATGATTCATAACCATTTTTGAATATATCAACTATAGAGATAAAGTATAAGAAAAAAAAATAAGATACTAGCAAGTAGGCCCACATCAAAATTATCCAACTCAACAGTGCTCATGTCATGCTACGAGGAAAATAAAATAAATCGCTAAAGATATGAACATGTTATTCATATAAACATAGAGTCAATAATGCTAATGTCATACTATAAGGAACAAGCAAGCAATGCATGATGGCATGGTAAGCATTATAATGCAACAAAATAAAAAAAATGATGTAAATAGAAACATGAAGAAACTAACAAAACTAACCTAAAAACTGATAAAAAAAAACCAACTAACTAACTAACTGTTGATCTATCATGTTAATATATTGTACTAAACAAAAGACTTACGGTGATCTTTTGGAGGAGAAGAATTTGAAGACATTGGAGAAGATGCCTATCGCTGTGAAGCTCACCGTCGCCGAGAAGATCACCACCTTGGAACCTTCTCAGAAATATCACAAACCAAATCTTGTAGGATCATTGTGCACTAGAGGAGGGGTGAATAGCGCTCGTGGCTTTCACGTTCATTTTAAAAATAATCGAAGAGATAAAGGCAGCGAAATAAAGACAGAAAGAAAATAAGACAATGTTAACACTTTGATTTACTTGGTTCAGAACCTATGATAACTCCTACTCCAAGGTCTACACGTGAGAGTGCTTTCGATGGGCAAATACTATTCATTCAAATAAGTTACAAATGTGAATAAGTAATTAAGTGCAAGTAACTTGACAATTAAACAATATCGACAACTTTAGAAACAGATCTTGAATGTAGTCATCATCAGAGCAACTTTTAGGCATCAAAGAGGTGTTTTCTGAGCAGCACGCAGAAGCGGAAGTTGTTCGGAATGTTGTGTTTTAGCCTCTGGTCGAAGCCTCCTTATATAGCCCATTCTGAGAGCCTAGACCACCCCCAGGTGGTCTGATCGTGACGTAGGCCCATCTAATCAGCGCTCTCTAACTTGGCGACCAGATAAACTTCAGCGTTCCAGGGCCCAGACCAGTTCCGGGTGCTTGAACCGCAAAGGCACCTGCCTAGGCGCCTCGCTAGGGAGAAAGCTTCCCGGGCGCCTGGAGAAGCTCGGGGCTCTCGGACCACCAATTTCTAGTACTTCAATTTTCTGTAAAACAAGGTTAGTCCAGGCAGTAATATATAATAAAATATAAGTTTTGACAGTCGTCAGACTGTCCGATCCTGACTTTGAGTTTCACTGAAATTCTAGATCAGACCAACGCCTACTGTTTCTTCTTCTGGGAACGCATTCTCACCTACTCCTCTCAGGAGAAATTACCATTTTTCTCATCAGTTCTCTAGACCGTCTGAACTTCTGCTCAGCATCCGAGGTTTCAGGACTTTTTTGATGGACGTCTGATCCCCAACCAATCCAATCTTCCACATGGTGTCCGCAAGTCCCAGGACTTCCACCTAGAATCCTCGATCTTAGGATTTTGCCTCACGTCCTCGACCTACTAAGACTTTACCTAGTCCCCTGAACTAGGACTTCATTGTCTAACCGCAGCTAGGACTTTCCATAACCTAGAGTTACCTCCCCCTAGGATTTTCCACCTGCCTAGAATACGCTATGACTTTTACCTAAGAATACTTAGGACTTTCCTATAAGCTCATTCATACTTATTAGATAATAAGTAACCTTAACTTTGAACCCTTTGCCATTATCAAAACATAGATTTGATTGTCTGATGCTCCCTGCACCAACAAATCTCACCCATGTTGTTCAATTCATACGTTAGAAAAAATGGTTTGTACGACAGCAGGCACAATGAACAATTACTGATAAGAAAGTTGTTACACTTAACTGTTCTATAGAATGAATCTAAGACATCAATATTTTGCCTTTACCCCAGATTAAATCATTTACATTATCATGAATATCTCTAATCCCTCATAATAACTATTATCTCAAGAGCATATTAAACATCTTCAATCAATACAATTATTCATAATTACATTTTATGTATTCAACAAAAATATAATTGGTACCAATGAATAAATGCCAAAGATATAAATCAATCATAATCTTTCTTTTTAGCCAGAATTTATTTATTCTAATCAGTCATTTTTCTAGGTATGCTCCATAGACCGAATCACTTATAGCCAATAGGAAACATGCTAAAGTAGCAGACACTGATCATAACTTCAAGTAGACAGCTAAATAGTCACTTAGGGTAAGATTGAGATTAACTTACTCAAGGGTCTCATATAGTAGAGAAGTAGGGATCTATTCTCCTACTACCCTTATTGTCACTATAGCACACGTAGTATGAATCACATGCTACGATATTTTTTCTTTACTAAAAAGAGTATGTTTTTCTCAAAATTTAACTTCATACAAATTTTAATCTGTACATACCTAATGTCTAATCCTAGATTCAACATATAAATTCCAATACAACCTTAAGTAGATTCAATAAATGGTGGGTTCATTTACTCCGATCATTACACAAATGATCTCATTTTGACACAATTATCAAGACAATCTTAACTTATGGGTATGTCTCTATTCACAACTACATAAGTTGTTGATAAATAACGGTCTTACCTCTATTTATACTTAACAAATATAGATGATTGTCCATGTGAGTGAACTAATCTCAACCTACCAATATACTTTTCAAGACTTTATTCAAATGTAACATAGACATATACACATAATAGATCATGACATTTTCATATATCTAATTGTCTTTACAATATATTACACCTTTTTGAAGTCCCAAAGACTTCACATGTCTTTGAAATGACTCTTTAGTCAATGACTTAGTAAAAGGATTTACAAGCATATTATGTGTAGGGATGTACTAAAAAATTATCTTTTCCTTGTCAACAATATCCCTTACAAAATTATACTTAATTTTTATATTGTGTTGGCCCCTTCTCGACCGGCTAAAGGAGGGGGGGGGGGTGAATAGCCCTGAAAATAAACGAATACCCTTTCTCGATCTTCGAACTAAGTTAGGCAAACACTTGTATAATAACAGAAAATAAATTCATAAAATAAAGGCAAAGGTAAGAAAGACTTAGTTTGCAATCAGAGGATTGCTAATCCAAGGTACGTGAAGCTCACTATGAAGATCTCTTTTGGGCGGAGTAGCCTCTTACAACGTTGATAGCTTACACAGTAGTAGAATAGAAAGATAACTCATTTACAAGTGTTGTGTTTTACTACTGATCATCAGAGTTGTATTTATAGCCTAGTTTCGGGTGCCTGGAAGTGCTCAGGGCACTGGGTCTGGATAAAATTTTATCCATGACACAACGGATCATGATAGCATGACACAAATAGAGTTTTTTGGTCTCAGCTCTTGGACCAGGTCAGGGCGCTCGGATCGAGTTGAACCAGCCCTCGACCAGAGTGCGAGCTCGGGCACCCTGGCTGCCCCCGCTCGAGCACCCAGACCCCAGTCAACTTCGAGTTGACTTTTGTGTCCAAGCTTCTGCTTCAACTCTGCTTGTTCTGCTCGCTTGGGTGATTTCTGTCATCCGGAATTGGGCTCACTCGAACGCATCTTCCGGCCTTTTCCTCGAGTAATCTTCCACTCCGGCATCTCGTCCCTCATAAATGTCATGCGCTCCCTTCTCGTTCGTCAGCGTACTCTTCCATAGCATATCGTCCCTCCGACGCACCAAGTTCGTCGACTCTCTCTCGTGCTGTGCTTCTCGTGCTGGCATCTCGTCCTGTACTTCTAAGTTCCTGTACACTTAAACACAATGCATCAAACCATAATAGGACCTAACTTGACTTGGTTGATCACATCAAAACTACCACGAGGTACTTACAGATTATCACAGTACACTGTAATAGGACTCCCACTATTCTCAGTAATATTTAGATGCTTCAGAAATCTTCTTAACTAGACAACCTCTTGCATAGCCATTGTATAAGCTAGATGCTCAGCTTTTATTGTCAACAGTGCTACACAAGTCTATTTCTTGCTATTCAATGAGATGGTGTCACTATTTAGCAAGAAGGTATAGTCAGATATAGATTTTCTGTCATTAAGATCCCCTGCCCAATCTGCATCTGTGTAGCCACTCAGACTCATACTTGATCCATAGAAATAGAGACAATAATCAGCTGCCCCTTTGAGATATCTGAATATTCTCTTCATTGCTTTCCAAAGTCTCGATTATGGGTTTGACTAGAATGACGTAAAGGGGGCATCGTGATTAAATGGCGTAGATTCATCGGCATGCCTTCAACAAGGAAGTAGGTCCACTTATGTTGGTAGAAAAAGTTTATCATTAGTGTCCAAGAAGAAAAAAGATTTTAGATGTAAAACTAAGGTTTGAGCTACATTGGCCGAAATCCTTAACAATCCTTTTCTCGCCCTCAGGGCGTAGCGCAGACGGTGGGCGCATGGTATCTCTGGCGTAATGATCAGGGGTCGATTCTCAGGAACTGACGACCTGGGGTTTACCCCGCCATGCGCCTATGGCCTGTGTACTTGCATGAACCTCCCTCCATATCCGTGGGGCCGGCACTAAGGGGACCGCTAAGGTAACAGATCTACCTTTTCTTAACAATCTTTTTCTCATTCTCATACCTTTAAAAAAAAAATCATACAGTCTGATGTCAATATACAGTGCAACGATTAAACTCTTTAAGTGATTAATCAAATATAAATTTAAGAATATTAGCTGCTTAGATAGATTTCTATGGACGCTTTTTAATTTATCATAATAGCTCCTAAAAATTTTTAGGACCAAATCAATCATTTTTAAAATTAATGGGTTAAATTAGATAATTAGATTATTAAAAAAAATCACAGTGCATGTAACTAAAAGTCTTAGTTTATCTCTTTGGACTTCTCTGCATTTATTATTTCCAAAACATAAATAATCCTTGATTATTTAATTTCCCGAAGCTCTTGAGCATATTAAAAAAAACTGAAACAGTCAGCAGCAAATGGAGTGCACATCAAAATTTCTTTTACCAGAAACCAAAGACAAACTGAAACAGTCAGCAGCCAATGGATTGCACATCAAAATTTCTTTTACCAGATACCAAAAACAAACTCCCCCAGTCACACGCCGTCTCAAGTTCATGTGTTGCTTCATCTACTGCTGGAAGCGACTTTGATCCGTGACCTGCCATGTTCCACAGCAAGGATTGGTTTTGTGAAGAATTTATATAATAGATCTAAAATAAAAAAAAATAAAAACTTAGCCAATGGATTCTTCCCACATCTTTAAGAGGTAGTCCTCGCAGCTGCTGCCGTTTATCTCTCTCGAGGAGGCCATCTTAATGGGCTGCTCTCTGGCTTCGCGCTTGAGGTTGTGCCGATATTCCATGGCTACTTGCTCGAAGACCTCGAATTCGAACATGTTGATCTTGATCTTGGGCACCATGAGATCCCGCACGTAGGCAAAGGCGAGTTGATCTCTGGAGTTGAATGCCGCGAGCTCGTTGAAGAGGAGGCAGGAGAAGAGGTTGCCCTTCAATCCATGCCTCCTTAGTATCAGCGCAGTATCTGGAACGTCTGAAAAAGAAAAAACAATTGCACATGATTTCTTTGTTCAGCAAGAAGAAGCAATCGCAAGAACAGAATAATGGTCACCCGTTGTGTAAGGAAGCTTGCTGGTTGACCATGGTTGTAGCCCATTCTCGCAGTATGTCTCCATTTGCACCCTTAGCGACTCCAAGTCTGCCCACTTCTTCCACCTCGCAGTAGCGATGGCCTCCTCCATGGTGTGGATGTTAAACGGGTGATTCGATATCGCCATGTCTGCATCTGGTATTACAAGAAGAGAGTGGATCAAAAGCAGAGGATCCACCGTCAGTTGCAGCTTGGCGTCCAGCCACACGCTGAACTTTGAATTGGGGAAGAGACGCTGCACCAGATACTTGGGAATCACTCCATTCATTGCTGGGTTGTCGTAGGGCAATTGGTCACCGCGGAGTCTCACTATCCTCCACGCTCCGACCATGTTTACTTCCTCTTCGTTGGCGGAGAGGATATTGTGGGCGACGAGGACTTTGTGGGTGGCGTCGTCGATGAACATGAAGAAGCAAACGAAGTCTATTGTGTGAGATCCCAAGCCTCTCGGTTGCCGGAGTTTGTCATGGTCACCAATGATTGCTGATACCACGACTACGCCGTAGCATTTCTGCATGGCCAACCTGTCTAGATTCAAGAGCATACAAATAAATGCGCGAAATCAAAGTGGTTTCTTCGATTAATGTTTCTACTGATCAAACAATTGAAATATCAAACTGCGCGTTGAAAACAAACAAGAAACTTAAATTTCAAGATTGAGTTTTTTATCTTTTCGTTAGGCATCTTCTGATAGTTCAGAAAGGACGAACCAGATTCTTTGATGGGGAATGCCTGCAAGAATCCGCATGGGATCGCAACCCGATCGACATGGTTGTGATGGAAGAAGGACTTCCTCTTCCTGGCAGAGAAGTTGCCGGAAAAGCTATCTCCTTTTCCTTCTACATACCTCAGAACAGGGGATGACGTAGAATTCCAGCAGAGATTGCGGATCTCGTGGAGAACCTTACCGTAATCTTCTCCAAGGATGAAGAAAAATATATCAAAATCAGATCTTGGACGGAAGAAGCAGAGAATTGGGAGGTAGAAAGCGTACCGGAGAAGGGGGCAGAGGAGGTGCAATCGGAGTGGGCGGTGGGGAGGGCGTATTTCTGCTCGGAATAGGAGAGCGGGTAGGAAAAGCCGACGGAGCTTGGGAAGGGCGGCGGGGAGCGGAAGAGGCAGGTGGAGTGGGTGAAGGAGACGTAGAGAGCAATGGGGAGGGTGGTAAGGAAGTAGAGGAGCGACAGGAAGAGGAGTTTGGATTGGAAGAGGAGAGGGGTTGTCACACAAACATGCCCCATTTCAGCTGTTAAAATTGCATTTGGAGAATTGGATTAGAGATGATCGACAATGGACATAAAACTTAGATGAAGACATGGTTTATCATTATCGTGGGAACCGTTGAATAGAATTTTAATAATATCACTTTAATAATATTTTATTAATTTTTTTAATAAGTTAGATGATATCTAGAATAGATCCTTTTTCCTTAGCTCAACATAACCAGTCACGTTGTTTGGCCCCAATACATCTCTTGCCAGGGTAGCTGGAGACCCCTATACAACTAGGCAACTTGGCTTCATGAGCCCATTCATGTAGCTTAACCATTTGAGTCCCCTCTATGGTTTGACTCCGATTGGTAGAGACAGATCCACTTAAGGGCAGTTCTGAATTATAGTCCAGCCCTTAGTTGAATACTCATGTATATTCATACACAATGGACTATACATTTAAGTATTGAGTTTTTAATAAAATAAATAAATAAACTAATTGAATTATCAAACACCGAGTGAATGTGCTGATTTAAAAATTAGATTAGCATCGAACAAAATTCATTGAATAGGCATGAATATTATTCGGAGATTATTGGTACAATTGTCAATGGATCAAGATTGATCGATTTAACTAAATCTGAGTGGATTCGAGTTTAAATTTCAATATTTGGATAATATGTTTGGAAAATATTTGGAAGATGTCAAGTATGTTAAAGTTGATCGGATACTTGACGATATATGAGAGAAAAGTTAAGTACATTGTGGAGAACCAGATACTTGACTAGCAAAGTCCTAACTCAAGGGTTAGGCAATGGTAAAGTCTTAACTCGAGGGTTAGGCAAAGGTAAAGTTCTAACTAAAGATTAGACAAAGGAAAGTTCAAGTGGATTAAAGAGGATCGCACATTGACAAAGGGAAGTCCTAACGGGAGGTTAGGCAAAGGAAAGTCCAAGTAGATTAAGGAGGACTGCACGTCGATAAAGGGAAGTCCTAACTGCGATTAAGCAAAAGAAAGTCAAAGTGGGTCAAGGAGGACCACACGTTGGCAAGGGAAGTCCTAATTGCGGTTAGGCAAAGAAAAGTCCAAGTGGGTCAAGGGGGACATCACTTGGTGATCGGAAGTCCAACAGAAATTTGGCACAATATGTAAAGTCCAAGTGAGTGAAAAGGTTAATTGGACACTTGGTGAATAAATTCCAACAGGTTACCGTTGACCGGATGTAAGGCAAGAGAACCCTACACTTGGGTTAAGCAAGTTAGGGTTGACCAATCAATTGAATAATTGATTGAGCCAATACCAATCAATCAGGTGATCGATTGTGAGCATTTGTTCTCAAAATAGTGTAGGATAGAGGCACGTGAGAGAGGGGGATGAATCACATATGTTTTAAAAACTTATATTTTTCATCTTTTTTTTTTAAATAAAGTGTGTCGTGGAATAAAACAAACTAACAAAACAACACACATTCTATTTTACTTAGTGTAAAGTTTTCAACTCATACTTCAAGACTCAGGTTCTTCGGACCTTTCCGATAGGTAATTCACTAATCAATCACTTCTTTACAAAGTATGAATCGGTAACAAAACTACCAACTTTAGAATAAGAAGTGCAGTAATGAAAACAAGAGTAATAGCTACATGTTACCAAAGTCTAGGCTCATTTGAGTACGTAGCGATGTCGTGTCATCTTACATTGTTGAGGCTTGAAATGCAGCAACATAGCAAAGTCAGAGTAGCGGAATAGTCATAGGAGTGCGTATCAGGGATGTGTTTAATTGCACAATTCGATAGCTTCTTTTATAGAAGATTCGAGGCGCCTCCTTCCCTTGGAGGCACCTCCGGTTGATCTGATCTTCACAGAAGACAACAACTCTTATCTGTGTAGATGCGCCACCTTTCCATTGGAGGTGCCTCGGTTCGTCGTGACTCTATCCTTCGTGGCCACAATCCTTATCCTCACAGGGAGGCACCTTCATTCTCCCGAGGCACCTCCGCACCTCCAGTACTGAGGTGCCCCCTTACCACTAAGGCACCTCCACGACCAGCTGCTTCAAGGTGCCCCTAAACCAATCTGAGGTGTCTCGAGTGAATAGTATCCGAGGCTTCTGTAAAATACAACGCCCAAATAGTAATTAAATAATAAGGTTATTTGAGAAATAATTTTATTGAATTTTTTAAAATTTTTCGAGATTTAAACGGAATCCGTATGACTCGTTTTGAGGGGATGAATTGGTTGGGCTAGAGAAAGCCTATTTAGAATATCCATTTTAGTTGGGAGTTGATTGAGAAAATAACCTATGCTTTAATTAAAGGGACCTAAATTATAAACTTCCCTTTCCTATTCATTCCACGCTCGTGCTCGTGCCCTAGCCATCCTCACTGCCCGATCTCCTTGGCCCTCTCCTTTCTCTCGGCACCGTCATAGACCACCTGGGAAGGGAGTCGATGGGCTCGGTGCGTCCGAAAGACGAGAGAGCTGCGGAAGAGTACACCGGTGGGCGAGAAGAATGTGCGCGGCGTTCGAGGGACGTTAAGCCGGGGAGAAAGACTGCTCGAGGAGAAGGTCGGAAATTGGGTTCGGGCGAGCCTTATTTCGGTTGGCCGGAATCACCAAAAAGAACGGAGCTTCGGAAGTTGAAGCAAAGAAGTAACTGAGCTGGAAAATCTGCTTAAGGCGCCTTCATCATGGCTTGAAGGCGCCTTCAATTGATCAAAAGCGACCGTTTGTTCGCGGATAGAGTTTTATCCGCTGACTTGGTTGGAGGCGCCTTGGACCTCTGTTGGAGGCGCCTTGGACCTCCGAGATAGACTTTACAGGGGCTATAAAAGGACCCCCGAAGCTAGGAATTATTAATCAATTAAGAACTCAACTCTGTAATCAATTCCTAGCAACTAGTGAGCGTTCTAAGTGGGTAAAAAGGCTTCTCCGCCTACAATGAAGGAGACTCTGCTAGTGCGATCTTCGACTGCCTTGGATTAACAACCGTCTTGGTTGTAACCAAGTTAAACTTCTATCTCCTCTTTTATTTCTATTTTAATTTTATAATTGTTGCTGTATGTTTGAGTTGAAAGCTTTGAGAAGGATATAATTTAATTTTACAGCCAATTCACCCCCTCTTGCCGGCCTCCGCTGCACCTACACAATGATTATTGGAGGATCACTTCAAACTAAGTGATGATTAGTTTCAAGAGGTGCATGATTATTTTCAGCATGTGAGGGATTTTCAGGATCAAGTGGTAGTTTTTATTAGGGATTATAATGACGACAAAAAAAGAATGGAGGATTTCAGAAGCTCTATGGAGATTACTAGGCAACATGTGCCCATAATTTATCTGTATCATGAGCATATTGACACTATACCTATGTTGCCTCAATTTCCTCTATGACCACGTTCCCCTCGTCGCTCAAGAGTCCCAGTTCCACCTCCCCATAACCCTTACCCTCCTCCTCCATCGGACCACCCTCCACCATCGGATTATTTTCCTCCTCCTCTGTATTAATTTCATCGGGACAATGAAAGTGTTCAAGTCTAGGGGGAATGCATTTGCTTGTTTTAGTTGTAGTTTACTTATTTCAGTTCAGTTTTTCATCTACTGCACTTTGGTTTTTGTTTTGTTACACTCTTGTTGCAACTTTTGTGATAAAAGAGTTACATCATCATCTACTTTACTTGCTAACTTGTCTAAAAGTAGAAATCATAGCATGTTTATGTCTTGATACATGTGTTATAAAATTTATTCTAGTATTTTTAATGGATTTTCTATTTCTATCTCTTATAGCATGAAATGAGCAATGAATTGTTGTGAATGCTTTTTGGGTATTAGGTTGATGTTGAGTTTCTCACTTTACATAGCTTATGCCTTGAATGGTCGATAACCTTGAATAAAGTCATGATTCATTGAGTGTGTGTAGTACTTGGTTTCCTATGGTGACTTCTTAAACTAGATCTTGATTACTGGATGTTGCTCAATTCATTAAAGTTTATTTGGAAAAATTTAAATATCCCTATTTAAAAAAATCCTAAGTATTACACAATGCAATAACTTGGTGGATAAATAAAAAAATAATATATATATATATATATATATATATATATATATATATATATATATAAAGGATATAAAAAATAGTTTCGTAAGTGAAAACTATCAAGTTACCCCTTTTAGACCGAGTTGGGTGACTAGGAAAATAAATATTATGTTTCTCTTGATTTTGAGTCCGCCTTTGAGACTTTGGGTAGATTAAGAGGGATGAACCAAGTGTGTAGCAGGTAAGTGTTTATCGTTGGGAGCACAAGGAACTCAACTTGATAATGACTTGACTATGATTAGAGATTGAGACTTGAAGAGCGAGTATAAGTCACTTAATTGCACTGCGCACGATAACTTAATTTTGGACTAAACTCATAGTATTCTACGATTATGCTCACAAAATGAAACTAGTTGATAGGCAAAGATCTATTCATTAGGAATTATAATGAATTATCTGAACACTTGTGTCTTGATTGCAGGTTTTTTCTTGAGGACAAACAAAGGTTTAAGTTTGGGAGTATGATGTGCGTAATTTACATACACATTTATGCATGCTTTATCGCACATCTACGATTTTATCTTAATGTATGTCTTATGCTTTTTGTACTCCTATCATTATTTTGGCATAATTACTCTTTTGATTTGGAGATTTTCTCTTGTACATTTTGTGATGATAGGAACACTTTTGGAGCGGAAATTCGCTAAGTAGGAGCATGTGGAGAAAATGGCAGAGCAGGGTCGTGTCTTTTGGCATGATCATGCTACTTCTACCAATTGCAACTAGAACATATCCGTGCCCCAAGCACAGCCGTGTGAAATTTCTTGTGGCTAATAATTTCAGGTCGTGTAGATCTACACGACCGTGTGGTTCCTCAAGAGCTTAATTAGAGTAGTGCATTACTTGAGCCGTGTGGATTCCACACCGCCATGCACTAATTCCAACAGTCAACAAGCTTTAGCCGTGTCCAAGGGGCAAGGCCGTGGCCAGGCCCGCAACTGGGGCCGTACTAGCCTATTAAAAGGAGTTTCTTCCCAAATTGAGGGAGGGAAGCTTTCCCCTTTAAGGGAGATGATTCAAAGCTCTAAACCTGACATCCGGGAGGCTTCAACTCAACTATCCAAGGTTGGATTCCAGTTCTCCACCTCTCCATTAGCAAGGATTGATTCGATGATCACTCATCGACACTCACTAAGTTTCCTTTCCCTTACATTCTAGATTTGGATGTGGAGATTAGTGTACTTTATCTTTGGGATCAATTTTCCTCTTGTTATAGAGTAGATCATCTGTTCTAGGGACTATGGAGTAGATGTGAATGTGGATTTGATGTAAAACTCTTGGATTATGTCAATGCCCTATTCAAATGATGCTTTCATTTGTGTTCTTGTTAGATCTAATGTGTATGTATGATTTTATGCTTATTTCTCATGTTAGATTTGATGAATGTGTGTGGATTGTTATCTTTACATAGATTGATCTGTAAATTATATGACTGAGAGTCCTAGTGATAAGGATTCCCTCTTAATCGGACATCTAAGATTGATTTAGATGTAGAGAGGCAATTCTCCCAAAGGGAGATTTTAATTACTCTTAATGAGGTTTTCCTAATCTCATGTACATAGATGATGTGAGTGACCTAGGAATATATGACCGAGGGGTTCTAATGACAGAAATTTCTTCTTAATCAGACTTCTTAGGCTACCATTTTCATTTAGGTACATTGGATGACAATAGGGATAACACTCCGACATATAGCCGTGAATTAGTGTTAGTACATTGATTAGACTTCTTACATATATGAGAGTTGATGATAGGAATGTAAGAGTCCAAGTACATTAAGTTCCTTCATTTTGAAACTAAAACTCCTAAAACCTTTTATTAAGAAAGACTTCCTCAATCTTCTTATTTCTGGGTTACTTTCTTTATTTGTGTTCTTTACTTTTATGCAAGAAACCCTTTTTAAATATTCGTTAGTTTAGCTAATTCTAAGTGTAAGTCTTTAGATGTTCCCAATCCTTATGGGATAGATATTTTTATTACTGACGATATAACTGTACATTTACGGCTTTGTAACAATAGCGGATTCAAGAATGCTGGCTGTCAGGATGTGCCTCTATGCTCATTCCCTTGATTTACTCAGGTAGCTAGTTGAAAACTTTCGTATGGCTGGACCAATTATCCTAGGATTAATCGAGTCAAAGACTTGGATAGCTAATGCCAACTAAAAAAAATAAAGAGTTATTATATGAAAAAATTATAACTCTACTCACATATTAACTTTGACGCTAATTACTCACTTCCTAGCAACTCTTTGCCTAAGAAAATTATCGTCACTCAAAATTTAAATCACTCTCTTACATCTCATATACTAAAAGATTACTATTTTCTAGATTTTATCCCTACCTAGTTCTCGTATACCAAGGCCTCACTTTTAAGTCTTTGATTTATTATGTATCCAATTTATTTTAATTTATGGGGACTTTATTTATTTTCTGTTGAACTTTTATATCAGTTACCACTTATATATGTTTTTTTTTTCAAATATTTAGTGAACTTTAACTAATTTAAAATTAAACTAATATAATTATTTTTTTATAATCTAGATATCTAAACTTTGACTTCAATTAATCTCAGAGGTAAATGATTCTATCGAATAAATCCAAAAATACAAACAGATTCATTTCTAAAAACTAAAGTGCATTTGGTTTGCTTATTTTTTATTTTTATTTTTTGAAAAATATGTATTTCTAAAAAAATAACATTTGGTTTATATTTTCTATATCTATTTTTTTTTAAAAAATAGATAGTATTTTCATTTTCTATTTTCTAGAAAATACACATTTTTAAAAAAATAAAAATAAAAAACATGTAAATTAAACGCACCCTAACTTTTAGAATTTTTGATTCCATGAAAGAAAAATACTCTATGTGCATCATAGTTGAGATTCTATTGTACTCGTAATATTAGTGTTAATAAAACTTAATCGCTTAATACAAAATCTAAATACAGTAATATAAATTTGACATTAGATCTTTATCAACTATATTAAAACTATATAATAAGCTTGAACAGTTAGTACTAAGCTATTCGAACTTTGTTTTTTGGGGGTTAATTTGTTCCTTACACCCCAATATTAGTGTCTCTTAAGACGGTATCTTTCCTTCCCATGTAATGAATGATATATCCCCATCCCGTGGCCCTTCCCTACCGGCTACAGCAGCATGATACGAATTGAATTTGTATAATTAATTATTTCGATAATTATGAATATTGAAAATTCCACCGAAACAGATGCAGTGCTTAACAAATAAGGTAAAAAGGATGTCAGATCCAAGCCTCCACGTCTTCCTCCCTTCCCTATCGGAGATTTAGGCCTTACCTACGTAGACTTCCGGACAACTCCTCCGGCGCTTCTTTTCCCCTTGGTGGATGGAGGCTATCAGGAAGCAGGCTTCCAAATTCAGGGAGCAGGTAGCCCGACAGCAGCAGGTAATCCATCTATTTTAAGCTTTTTATCGCTATTCCTTCCCTCATTCGTTTTGGGCGCTCTTGCTTTGGTTCGCCTCTAGGGGCTTTGGATTCAAGCCGATTCACTGTATCTAGGGCATCCATTGACTCATCAAAGTCAAACAGTTACCTCTTCTTTTCCAATCTCTTGTTTTCGTGTATTTAACCTGTTGAAAGAAATCGAGGGAAGTACGCGTTTGCTCATGGCTGCGTATTGTTGGTTGACGCCTTCTTTATTTCTTTTTTCAAGGCGGTCGAGTCATCATGGCGTGATTGAATGCAATGATGATCATAATCCAAAAGGTTAATCTCGATGAATGGGCAATAATTATAAAAGAAGAGTAGACTACCTTATCGGAGTTATTATTTCATAGATTACAAGGTTATAATCTTGAATAATCTGTGTTCCATGGAACTCTATAACTACATAGAAAAATGTGGTATGCGTTTATTTACCTTAATTCTATCTAGCAATTGAAATCAGGAATGGTAATTACTAATAACTAGTCATTTGTAAAGAAGGGGTCATAACTCAGAACAATATTCTTACTCTCTAATCTCTATCCTTTCCCTATGTTTTTGGTGCAAGAATACAAAACTGTATATGGTAATTCACAATTATATGTTATATCTACCAAATTGCATCTCTTTGTAGACATCAAATATTTTTAAATACTCATTGATTGTTGATTTTATTTACTTCTTAGAATTTACCTCAGTTTTTTTTCTCTCTTTTCTTTCTGCCAAAATTCATGTGGTCATGTGAGAATTCTATTCTAGTTGCTTGAAGAATCAATTATTAGAGTGTTGTTCTTTAATTTTTTTCACCAAAAGAACTTGTAAAAAACAGAGCCACTTTTCCCTCTTTTGTTGCAGTGACTTCTTTGTTTAACTGAACATAATTTTCTTTTTGTGAAATGATTTATAGCTTCTTGTGGATTTATCTAGACTTTCATAGGGACTACATAAATTCAATATATGCTGCAAAATTTTCACACCAACTATAATAGATTGGATACCTACTGATATCATGTTGAAGATATGTAACATCTTTCTTTGTTTCAACAGGCAGTTTTCAAGCAATTTGGAGGTTCTGCATATGGAAATTCTGATAATGCATTTGCAGATTCAGCAGCATATCAGCAGCATCATAAATTAGAAAAGCTTCATTCATCAACCCGTGCTGCTAAGGTTGGAAATTGGAATCTTTTATATATTTTCTTGCCCAATTTTTGCATATTTCCTTTTTGGGTAAATGCCTCTGAATCATTTTTACAGCATTTTCAAAGGGATATAGTGCGTGGTGTGGAAGGTTATATTGTTACTGGATCCAAACAAGTTGAAATAGGTAATTTTTAAAGTTGTTTGTATTTCTTCGTCATGTTTATTCACATTTATTATTATTATTATTATTTATCTAGGCAATAAATTGTCTGAAGATAGTCGAAAATATGGTGCCGAAAACACCTGTACTAGTGGGAATACACTATCAAAAGCTGCTTTATGTTATGCTAGAGCTCGTGCTCAAATGGAAAATGAGCGGGGCAATCTATTGAAAGCTCTTGGTACCCAGGTCTGTGAATCAGCTATTCCTTGTTTATATCAATCATTTCATGCAGTTCTCATGTGAATGATGGCTGATAGAAGGCATCGAACTTATTGGTCCATAGAAGTCAGATAGCTTCTTCATATATATATATGTGTGTGTGTGGTTTTATGAATCCTTTTCCTCCTTTCTACTGCGAATGTAAAGGTTGTAATCTCTTCACAATATTTATTTTCATTCTTATGGATTTTATTTTTTTGACTACTCACCATCTATCTATCTGTGCATTATTCATAGGATATGCCTGAACTTTTTTTCTTGTGTAAACTTCAAGTGAAATTAAATTTTGGTCAAGGTGATGCTCCTAATTGATTATTTGTTATTTATTTTAATTTCTGAATATATGTGCAGCCAGCAATTATTTCTTGCTTTTTTCCCCTCCTTTTTTATTCAGTGTTCTGATAAAAAGAACTGTTGACAAACAGTTCATAGACTAGTGAACGTGCTTTGGATATTTTCTCCAAGGATGCTTAGGTAGCAAATTAACCAAATAAAGGCTTTTGAAAAAAATCTCAAATATAGAAGGAACTGCACATTCGAATTTGAGGCTAAGTCTCTGTCAAGTATGTTTATTAAATGAAGTCATAAAAACATAAAATAAGCACTAAGTGTCCTGCCCTTTTTTCACACATGTATCAGAAACTGTAATTACCCAATTTCAGTTCAGGATACCTTTCTCAGATAGTTTTATCTGGATTTCTTTTAGATATATTATTCCTAATCATGAATAACAAGTGTTAGTTAAGTTTTATGTCCTTGGCAAGATTTCTGGTTAATCAGCATTAAAGTGCAGTTTGCAAGTGGAGACTGTCTTGGTGCTAGCGGGGTTGGGGGAGTTCACTTTTCAGCTATGTCATCAACATTCATTGTCATCGATGCTGTGGATGCAGTTGATCCTACAACTCATCAGTCCATATGAGGATGGTAAAACCTTGATGCAACGGGGCACAAATTGCACTTCTTACTTCCAGCATAAATATTACACCTTTGCTACTGAGAACTTTATCTGGTCCATAAAGTCTCTG
This sequence comes from Zingiber officinale, assembly GCF_018446385.1. NCBI lineage: Eukaryota > Viridiplantae > Streptophyta > Magnoliopsida > Zingiberales > Zingiberaceae > Zingiber > Zingiber officinale. The sequence goes on from NC_055989.1 coordinate 120,348,584, forward strand.
AGTTTCAGATATCAGAGTTTCTTCTTCACCTAACCATACCCTGCCAGATAGCCTGGTTATATTCACATTGAGTCAGAAAATGATCATTGAATGACGTGATTTTGAAGATGTTGGATCAGTTTGGGAGGGCTAGTCTTATCCTCTACTTTGCCAGTTGCATCTCCTACTAGGGCTATCACAACCTTACTGGTTTTGTAGCAGCATGGTGCTCAATTTATGGCTAATTATCTTTCCAAGGAGGATGCAATTTCAAGGGTATCTTTTATTTGGATTATGTGTATGGAAAAAAGGGTAAGTTGTATTAGGCTTCCATTGACAATTCGTTCCTTTGATGGGGAACTTGCAGTGAGCTACTTGTTCTTGGGTGATTTTAAGTTATACTTTGGTAAGTAAAGGCAACAACTTTTGTGACTTGAGTTTCTTGACTGATAGGTTGGATTGAAGCAAATTTTTTGAGAACATCAACATCATTAATATTTGCAACACGAATAAAAATAGATCATTTTTGAATATTTTAATAATATAAAAATTGACTCAGTGTAATCTAGAGGTTATGGGTTTGAGTCTCGGAATAACCTCTTGCAAAGTAGGGTAAAGTTGCATACAATAGACCCTTCACCAGGATCCGCATTAGCGGGAGCTTCCTTCACCGGTAGCCCTTATAAAAATTGATTCGCAGTGTACATTTTCTCTAATTGATTTTAATAGAATTCATTTAATTTCAGTTTCTATTAAGCCTAGTACACCTAATATAGATTTTCTTGAGTCTTAGGGAGGCCAAGTTATTGTTGAGTTTATAAAGGAGGTTCTCATCTCATTGTGAATTCATAGAATCAACAATAGAGTTTATTGTATAGTTGACCATCGAGGGCAAACTATGAGCTGCAAGACTTTGAGAACCTTGTTCATAATAGTAATTTAGTGTATCTCCAATCGACAATGATGAACACTCGATGGCTAGTGGAAGACTTTCGTGGATATGCTGAATTCTAGCCACTCGTCGTCTGGTTGCCTCTCGGACCATTCCTGTTGCGTTGTCTCACTAGTAGCTAGCAAAGAGGTCCTTCAAATTCTACAATGGGTGACCACTAGATGAACAATTCTGAGTAAACCCAACCAAGGTTCAACGGTTCGGAACCGTTGGTTCAATAGTTCCTAGAATGTTGACCCTTAACCTTAATCATCCAAGATGGTTATGGTTCACTGTTCGAAACCGACGGTTATGGTTTCATGGTTCGCAACGATTCAAACTTATTGTTATTTAAAAAAAAAACTATAAATTTATAAAAACTAATGAAGAAGTGCTTGCACTTATTTAAGTTTCTTACATATCCCCATAGGATATAAGGGAATCAAAGCCATTGCTTAACTTTTTACCTTTTTTACGTTAGGAAGTGACGTTATTACTCACTTTCATTTTTCGTTCTGTAATGTTCGTTCCTTTAGTATCAAAATCTTCTACTTCGACATATGAAAGTTTCAATCCTTGTATTCTTTTTTTTGTTCTCGTCCAATCATCAAGTAATGCTTGCGCTTCCAAAGAGTCGGGAGATAGTAGATTATCGTTTATCCATAATATTACTCTGTTCTACAACAACGTTGACATTGAATAAACTAGAATTTCTTTTGCTATGATAGAGAGGATGAGAACATTTTGATTCTTCTGTGACCTCCACTGTAGAATATTGAAATCTGACTCGCTATCTGCTTCACTAAAATCAAAAGAAGTCATAAAATATTTTTTAAATTCCTGTGTACAACTTGAGGATCCTCGCTGATGTTTCGTCCGTTGTCTTAATAAAATTGTGTTTTTGTAAGTTTTAAATTATTACTAATATTGAAATTTTGTATTTCATATATTTTAATTTTTAATCCATATTTTAAACTATAATCTTTATAACTGTCATATAAATTAGTTCTAATATTTTGTATAATATTAGCCGGATTAAGAGAATAAGAATCTTTAAATGCAATTAAAATATCATAATACAAAACTAACATTTCGTGTAAAACATATAATTTTAGTCTAAGGTCTAAAGCAAATGCAACTAAATAAATATTTGGAATATAATAAAAATATTTTTCCCATTTTATTTTCATTGTTAATACGCAAGGAGATAAAAGTTCATTCGTACTATGTTATTTAAAACTAAACCTATACTACAAAAATTCACCATAGCTAAATGAGACGTGGGATGCTAAACAACTGAATGTTGTTTGGCTGAATCATTAAATATTTTTAAAATTTCACAAATACTACATGTATTTCATCGGTGTGAAAGTAAATATATATTAGTATTATTAGTAATTTGTATAAAAAAATGAATAAAAGAATTCTCTATATTGAAATATTAAAATGAATCTTATAATAATTGATATGTTGAATTCACAAATACTACATGTATTCCAACGTGTTGGTATATCACATAGAAATTATTTAGGTCTCATTTCTTTAATTTTAAAAAATCTACCTCATTGTTTCATTATAGTAGGATGTGACCATAAATAAGAAATAACAATTTTAATTAACTTAATTTGATTTTCTAAAATTTTTTAATTCATCTTGAACACAAATTTAAAACATGAGATATACAACGAATATGAAAAAATTAAACCACCAATAACAAGTTGACATAAATTTAAGTTTTTCAATACTTGCAATAGTAGAATTAGCATTATGAAATGATATTGAAAATATTTTAGAAGTTAATCCATATTCTTCTAAAATTAAATTAAGAGATGTGAGCAATATGTGCTTCATCAAAAATTCTATAGGCTAATAAATGTCTTTGAATTGGCTAGAGTTACAAGTCACACTTATATATGAATGAGTTTACCAATAATTACTCAAAATATTAGAACATAAAAAACCTTATTATTTAATTTACTAAATTTTTTAATTAAATTTTTTTCTTGCCTTACTAATCTTTTAATTGTACAAGTGTTGTTCGGGGAACATGTGATGCAATATTTATATTTTGTACGCATTTCTATAGACAGAAGAGTGACCTCAAAATATTTAGTAAAAATAGACAATTTTAACGGAGTATACAACAACAACAACAACCAAGCCTTTTCCCACTAGGTGGGGTCGGCTGTATGAATCCTTTTACGCCATTGAGCTCTATCTCCTATTATATCATCATCTATATTTAAATAAATTTTATCTTGTTTTATCGTTGCTAACCAAGTCTTCTTTGGTTCCCTCATTCTTGATTAATGTGCATATTTGTAATCGTCTCACATCGCCTAATTGAGATATTTATTGATCGTCTAAGTACATATTCATATCATCTTAAATACATCTCTCGGAATTTTTCCTAAATAGGTGCAATTCCAACTTTTCCTCTAATCTTCTCATTTTTTTTATCTGTCCATCTTCATATATTTAACAGCTATAAAGACTTTTTTAGTGTGAACTTTTATAGTGGTATTAAAGTTTTTAAGTAAAATTTAATAATCATGTCAAGCAAAAGACCTTAGGTCAACAACATAATTTCCTATCACGAGATATCTCAAAGTTCTATTGCAAAACAATTTATCTACAAAAGAAATTATTTCTCTAAAGCCTTGTACATGACAAATGTCATGATACTTCTCTTAAACTAATTATCAAATATAGATGTAATTTCTAATTTCACTACGTCATTTCATTATGAGAAGTTTAGTCGATCTGGTGAGATTGTATGTGCCACTAGGAGGTGAATAGCGCAATAAAAATAAATTTGAGTGATCAAAATAATAAACACAACAAATATATTAAATGCTTTTATATTGTTAACGGAAAAAGATAAGTGTGGTTGAGATGTAAATCTTTAAAGAACTTCATTACTCACTCTGAAGTCTTTACTCTAGTCGTTACATCCTCATACATATCCTTAATTAGTTCAATATATGTTATGTTAACACCTCTCTTCTAAAATTCTCCATATAATTTCTCTTGGGACTCTATCATAAACTTTTTCTAAGTCAATGAATACCATATGTAGATCTTCTTTTTGCTTCTGATATTTTTCAATTAATTGTCTAAGAAGATGTATAGCTTCTATTGTTGACCTCCCAAGTATGAACCCAAATTGATTTTTAGTCATCCTGGTCTTCTTCCTTAATCTTTTTTCTATTACTTTTTCCCAAAGTTTCATAGTATGACTCATTAGTTTAATACCCTTATAGTTTACACAATTTTGTATGTTTTCCTTGTTTTTATATAAGGGAACTAGAGTACTTATCCTCCATCGATCAAGCATTTTTTTCGTTTTCAATATCATGTTAAATAATTTTGTAAGCCATTCAATACCTTGTTTCCCTAAGCACTTCCATACCTCTATCTAATATCATCGGCTCAACGACTTTCCATTATCATCTCATTTAAAGTTTGTTTTACTCAAGTTCGAATTTACGATAAAAATTAAAATTTCTACGCCATTCGACCTAATTAAATTACCTAAGTTAAGTTGGTCACCTAAACCTTCATTAAAAAGTTGATGAAAATACCTCTTCCACCGCTCTTTTATTTCTCCATCATTTACTAATACCCTATTACATTCATCTTTAATACATTTTATTTGGCTAAGATCTTTTGTGGTCCTTTCTCTCACTTTAGCTATTCTATAAATATCTCTTTTCCCTTCTTTTGTATCCAATTTTTGATATAACTGTCATTGCTTCACTCACTACTTTCTTAGTTCTTTCTTGGCTATTAGATATTTTTTAAAGTTTTTCTCGCTCTTATAAATATATAATTCTGATTCGTTTTTCCTTCACTTTCTCTTGTACTTTCTTATTCCACCACCAAGATTCTTTACTTAGTGGTGCATGTCCCTTTGACTCACCGAGTACACTCTTAGGTACTATTTTCAACTTTGATACCATCTTATCCCATGTTGTATTAGAGTCATCGTATATTTCACCTAATGCTTGTACTTCTACCTTCTCCTTAAATATATTTTGTTTCCCATCCTTTAACTTCCACTACTTAATTCTAGGAATCAGATATATTTTATATCCAACACTACTACCCTATGTTGGGTAGTTAAGCTTTCTCTAGGGATGACTTTGCAATCTTTACAAATCTTTCTATCCTTCTTCCTAACCATAAGAAAGTCAATTTGCGATTTATTATTCCCACTTTTGAATGTGACTAAGTGTTTCTCTTTTCTTAAAAAACGTATTAGCTAATATAAGGTCATATGCTATCGCAAAATCTAATATAGTTTTCCTTTCCTCATTCCTCGTTCCAAACCCATAACTCCCATGTACTCTCTCATATTCCTCATTTTTCACTCCGACATGCCTATTTAGATCACCTCCTATTAAAATCATTTCACTTGGTGGAATATTTTGTAATATTTCATCTAAGTCCTCCCAAAACCTTGATTTGGTAGCTTCATCTAATCCTACTTGTTGTGCATATACGCTAATTATGTTCATAGTTTCTTTCACCACTATTATCTTAAGGGCTATAATTCTATCCCCTTTTCTAACTACTCCTACAACTTCATCCTTTAACAAATTATCTACAATGATACCCACTCCATTTCTTGCTTTACTCTTTCCAGTGTACCATAACTTAAAACCCGAGTTCTCTATCATCTTTGCCTTCTCGGCTATCCATTTTGTCTCTTGTACACACAAAATACTAATTTTTCTCCTAATCATCATATCTACTACCTCCATTGATTTACCAGTGAGAGTTCCTATATTCCATGTTCCAAATATTAGATTATTAGTTTTCCTATCATATTTGTTCTTATCTAACCTATGGTGTGAGAACTTTTGCCTATTTAACACTACACCCAAGTTCTCATGGAGATGTAGCGGTCCTTGCTGAGACGTTACAGTTGGACCCTATAACACGAACTCTTGTATATTTATCACTACACCCGAGTTCTGGAGATGTAGCGGTCCTTGCCGAAACGTTACAGTCGGACCCTGCAACGCGTTCCTTCCGGGGAACAACCTAACATTAGCACAATAGTTTAATGGATTCATTCATTGAATATTTGCCATAGTTTGACACTGGCTGGCAACCTAATGCAACCCTCCTCCTTCATCCGGGCTTGGGACCGGCCATGACCGGTCATCATCGGCGGAGTTACAATTTTAACGGAGTATCCCGAACCTTAAGAGTATCGGTACTTCCTTGTGTTTTGGGCATCAAAACTTGTTCTGGCTATCATCAGTAAATTGAATGCCGTTAAGATCCACATTTAGGTTGACTATTTTCTTGCCCTTTAGAGAGCGATATGATGAAATTCCTTTCATTAGAATTAGAGAATTGAAGTTGAAAGCGATTTAGAGATGAGAGCAGAAAAGATAGTGTGGACATAATGAGTTGAGTTGTCTATTTATAGAGTTTGGAAAATAATAGACACTAAATCGTAGCCATTGATAAAAAAAACGATCAAATAATCTCAACCATTAAAAAAAGACCCACATTGCCTTCAAAAAAAAAAAATGCAGTTTAACCGGTGGTTTGAACCATTGATTCCACGGTTAATTAATGCTTTGAATCGGCCCTAGTCGATTCAGTTCCGATTTAGGCCCGTGTAATTGGGTCATAGTTGTTAAAAGTGCAGGGTGCAAAAAAGCGCTGAAGGCCCTTGGGGCTTAAAAAGTACAAAGAGCAAAGCGAAGCGCACACTTTAAGAACAAAAAAGCATAATAAACAAAAGGACTATTATATCTATTAAAGTCTTTGAAAATCCAAATGACCATAGACAAAATATTCTTTGCTGAAATTGTGGATTATTCAAAAAAAAAAAAAAACTAAAAATAAGACAAAAGTCTTTGAAAATGCAATTAACAATATTTGGATTTTTAGGATTCGAACATATTGTATAATTCCAAGCAATATAGGAATTGTTGTATTTGACATGGTTGAGATTTAAGACCACTGAAATCAATAAAAAAAACAAAATAGTAAAACAAATATCAGAATATAAATCTGATTTATATGAATTAATAAAATTTATTTGAATTTTTTTAATTTAAAATATATTTTTTCATATATTCTATTGGGATGATTTAATTAGGATTTATGAAAGCTATTTGAATGATCCCATTTAGGTTGGGAGTAAATTGAATTAATCAAATCCACAGACCTAAGCTTTCGTCCACAGTAACCGCGGGCATTGCAACGCCTCCCGGACACTTGAAAAATACAAAAGAGTAAAAAAATTGACAGAAAAGAAGAAAAGAAGATTCTTACCAAAGATCGAGAGGCAGCAGATGCTTCTGGCAGTGAGAGGCAGACCAATCGACTTAATGATCAATTTAAAGAGGGTTTAAGGCTTTAAACTAAAACAAAAAAGGAATGTTTATGTGCTTTGCGCAAGAGCAAATGCTTGTGCTTTTGTTCGCGCGTGTGCTTCAGAGACCTCGTGCGCTTCTGAGGTCTCTGAAGCGCATGGTTTGTGACTCGTTGCGCTTAGCTCTTAAGTGAGGTCTTCGTGCTAAGGAGGAATTAGAGGAGATCAACGTGGAATATTGGAAGGTTGATCAACCATCAGACTATGTCATGGATCTTTGGGCACGGGCCAACATGCTAGCTGAGGCAGAGCGTCTATTCCTATAGCAACGAGCTAAGTGTGCATATATGAAGAACAATGACCAAAGTTCTTTCATGATCTTGTCAAGCACAATAATAAACACAACACCATTGTGGCGATCACAAAGGCATTCGATGAATGCTCAACAAGTTTACTAGAGGTTATTGTAGAATTCGTTGGCTATTACAAGAGTTTATCGGGGACAGGTGTACCGTGTGCCAATTTGGACGTCAAAGTGCGCTTAGAACAGGCTGATAATCAGTGAGGTCCAATAATAGGGCTTCATCCTACCTATTACTCCGGAAAAGATCAGGCAATGACAAGGCTCTAGGCTTGGATGGATATGAGAAAATTTTACAAGGTGGCATGGGAGACAATCGAGTTTGATTTACCGTGAGTCTGATTTGCAATAAGTAGTCTTGGAGTTCTTTTCCTCTAGCTGCTTGCTGAAATAATGGAATTATGTGCTCATGTTGTTAGTCCTTAAATTTGTCCATGCTCCGAGTGTCACGCGCTATCGGTCAATATCGTGCTGCATGGTTGTGTACAAGATAATCTCCAAAATACTAGCAGCAAGGTTGACAACATATTTGATCCAGCTTAGGTGACCTTTGCTCAAGGATGATCGATAGTCGAAAACATAAATCTTGTGCAAAAATACTCAAGGAAACGGGTCCACGCTGTGGTCCAAAGTGGATCTTCAAAAGGCGTTTGATATAGTAGACTAGATCTTCTTGAAGACTGCCTTGCAAGGCTTTGATTTTTTGCAACTCTACATGGAATGGATCGTTGAATGAGTTACTACCACTCCCTTTTTGGTGTGCATTAATGGAGTAGTATACAGACACTTCAAGGGAGTGATGACAGGGCGACCCCCTTTCTTCGTTATTGTTCAGGCTATGCCTTGAGGTGTTTTTCAGACTTCTTCGGGTTTCTACGTCGCGACTGGGGTATCATCATCATCATCTTATTGTTGGATCGAAAAGAATTTAGATATCTCCACAATGGTATGATATTGTCCACTTTGGGCCTAAGCCCTCATGGTTTTGCTCTTGGGCTCTACCCAAAAGGCCTCATGCCAATGGAGATATCTTTTCTCTTATAAATCCATGATCTTTTCCATATGTTTTCAATGTGGGAGTATGTTTGCAATCTTGCAACTCCAACACTTATGTGTGCAACTACTGACATCACACATTTAGCGTATGCAGATGATCTTCTTTTGTTTGTGAGGTGGGACGAATCCACCATCATGATGATTGCAGATTGTTTGAGGGAGTTTGGTGACATTGTTGGACTGCGGGCCGGTGCACAAATCAAAAATGCATATGGACGGTGTCGATGCTTGGATGCGAGATAGATTGCTGGAGCTCACTGGATTCCAACAAGGAGTTTTCCCCTTTTGGTATCTTGGCATCCCCTTGGCAGTCAAGAAGCTTCATGAATCTAACTAGGGAGCATTGATAGTGACAGTTATGGGTCGGCTAACCTATTGGCTGAGACACATGCTGTCCTATACTAGGAAGTTGAAGTTGGTGAAGACGGTTCTGCTACGCATCGAGTGCTTTTGGCTCTCCATACTGCCGGCTCCGAGTGGGATCATTGACAAGCTATACTCCATTTGCAGATCATTCGTATGGACTTCCAGACATCCCCCTATCTCTTGAACTGCAATGTGCTTACCGAAGGAGGAAGGGGGATATGGGGTTAGAGATCTTCGAGTGTGGAATTCGGCGCTGCTCAGTCGTGCTCTATGAAACATTTAGTGAAAGAAGGACTCAGTTTGGGTCCGGTGGATTCATTATCTGTACTTGGGGTGGACGGCGGACTGACCTTTAGGTGTGGCAAACAAAGGCCTTCGATTCTCCACTCGTCAAAAGACTGCTGCAGATTCGGGATGGCTTTCTTGCGCACACGGGCACACTGGAGCAGGATGCTATGTTGCTCACTGATTGGTACGCACAAGACCAGCAGGGACTTTCCAAAGCCTTGGCTTCTGTCTGAGAAGCAGTGCTTAGCCATGGGCCACCTTCGTTTGGAAGCCTTACCTCATGATGTGCGGCGGATGAGACACTTGATCACACCTTCTTCTGGTGTTCAATCAGCATGGTCCTATAGGCCAAAGTATCGACATGGCTGGGAATGCTACGGGAGATGAGCACATCAAGGAGAATGCTGCGGGTCCTCAAGAGGACATTCCGAGGGAGTTGCCATCTCACTAAGGCATGGTGTTTGGCTATGTGTGTACAGTATATCTCATATGGAAAGTTAGGAATCCATGTAATTTTGATGATGATGTGCCAAGTATTGATAGGATGTTCATCAAGATCCCAACGTATATGTTTTGATCGTTGAACACCTAATATGTACATTCTTTTCTCGACTCCTTAATAGTATTTACCTTATTAAAAAAAAAAAAACCAAAACAATAGAGTTTATTGTTCTCGATACTCTCTTCTCTACCATGTTGCATGGTGCTGTGTTCTTACCTGTAGTTTTCCTTTGTTGCTATGCAAACTCTTGTTTTTGTAATTCTCTGTGAATTTTTTTACAAGATGCTATTTTAAAAATTATCAGGATTCTTACATATCAGCTATCCCTATTTTTGATTTTTTGTTCTTTTTTTATCTTAGTTATTGATTTCCTATTATTGCTGTGCTTGTACACATGCATCAGTTCTCCATTGATGATATGCTGTTCCATGTATTGAGATTTGTGAGTATAAGGCATGAGAATGCTACGCGAGACGTGCTGTGAGATTGCTTTAGAAGTTCATTGGTCATGCAAACATCAAATTTGAAAGCTTTCTGACACTCTCAACAATGCTACATGCTCTAAATGTATACTGATCATATCATTTCTCATGATCTTGCCAGGTTGCAGAGCCATTAAGAGCCATGGTAATGGGTGCTCCCTTGGAAGATGCTCGACATCTTGCCCAAAGATATGATAGGATGCGCCAAGAAGCTGAAGCTCAGGTAGTACTGTTGCAAGCTAGTTAAATTATCTTCTATTCCTTTTTCTCTGTAGGTATTATGCATTTACCAGTATATCATCCGTATTTTATGAAGCTTTGGTTATGGAATATTTTTACTTTTTTGTCAAATTGGTGTCTGTATCTCAAGTTTTTATTTATTGACTCGATAAATTTTCAATCTTTGTCAAAAAGCTTGTTATCAACAAGGATGCAAACACCGCTAAATATGCTTAGATAAGTTAAATTTTTCATCATACATAAAATTGTAACTGATTTGCATGCATTTCTTAGTTCCTAGTGCCTCCCAAATTGCATGTATGTGTATATATAACATTTCAACGTATACAAATAATATTTTTACTCTTTATGCCATGAAAAATTGGAGATAGAAAAATACAGAGATAGAAATAAGGCAACATAGAGGTGATAGAGTGATTCTCTAATACTTTTGAGAAAAAAAAACATATATAGAATTTTCTTCCCACACCATTTCTTTGGAAGATTTTATAGTTAAAATTAACCATTATTTTATCATTCTTATTTTTCAAAAACTTTAATAATAAAAGTAATGAGAAGGAAAATATAAAAAAGATGTCTTAATGTTTTTACAATAGTTAAATCGGTCTCATTGACTCATTTGTTCCCCCCCCCCCCTCTTTTCCTTTTAAATTGTCTTCAAAGAAATGGAGAAATTTAGAATCCCCACTCACTTCTCTCTCTACTATGTTTTTTTTTTTTTTTACTAGTGTTCCATTTGCATTTTTTTTTGCTAGTGTTCCATTTGCATTAGAGAAAAAGTCGGAGTTGTATCTATTAAGGGAAAACTCCGAGAGACACGTTTAAGATAGTATGAGCATGTACCTATACCAACAAATGCTTCAATTAGACGATGTGAAACTATGACAAAGACGTATATCAAACGAGGAAGAGAAAGACTAAAAAAGACTTGGTTAACAACAATAAAATAAGATAAAATTTATTTAAGTATAGATGATGATATAGTTCAATGTCATAAAATGATGAAAAAAAATGATCCATATATCCGACCCCACCTAGTGGGATAAGGTTTGGTTGTTGTTGTTGTTGCAGTGTTCCATTTGCTGTAGGAAACACATTGCATGATTAAGGGCATCTGCAACTTACTCCCATTATAACATCCACCACCTTATCAAAAAGCATGGGGTCTACTGCTACATACTCATTATAACAACACATTTCTTTCACCCATATTCCTTTTAACATTAACACTCATTATTTATAGGTTTCACAGTCCATTCAATCATCTTAAAATAATATCATAAATATGTTTTAAAATATTTAAATAATAATAATTATTTTTAATACATTTTAAAATTTATAATTTTTTTAATAAATAAAATTAAAAAAAATACACTCACATAGTGTGTGACAAGTGAGATTTTTTTTATAACATCTTATTTTTTTATAAAAAAGGCGATTGAACACACCTTTAAGTTTTTTTTTTTATTATTTTTTATATAAAGAAGGCAATTGAATGCGTTCAATGCCATGTTGGCATTAACGCCGACCTGCAGTGGTTTTAACATCAAAAACCAGTTATAACACCGGTTAAAAATAACCATTGCGGAAGCCCTAATAGTTGTCATGCACCAAGTGATCCCTCTTCCCAAGGTTATGAAAATTCACTTTGAAGCTGCAACAATTCCATTGATACATGTATCACTTCATGTTCTATCCACAACTACATCATAGGTAAAACACTTGTATTGACTCAAAGGGGTCTCTCAGTATATTGCAGTAGGTCATGTGATCCCCTAGTTAGACATTAACAATACTAAATGTAACACACCCTTCATATCCCTGAAGTCATATAATACCCCAATTAAGCATTGGTAGCTCAATCGTCATGCACTATTATATTTATGAAGATGCGTGATTACTAATTAGGGATTGATTACCTAATTCGTCATACACTCTATAGTAACCTTGAAGTCATATGATATTTTAGTGCACACTAATAACAAAAATCATTAGGCACCCTGCGATTACACTCCAATCATTGACTAAAAGCTCTTGGATGATTCCAAGATACATGTAAGTCCTCCCACTATACGTTAACTCATCCTATGATCTAAGTATAGCCATTATACTATAGATTCTCCATGTTCGTGTAAAATGTCTAGGAACATATGACCATATAACTCTCTACATCATTCTTGATGGAAGAAATAGCATCATTACACATTCTCTATGAAAGATAATAAAGGTAACTAAACATATATCATGATAAGCATGATTAAGAAGGTAAGCATGCTATCAATATGTATAATCCAACACATATAAGCAAAAAGGTAAACATGCTATCATTATGTTCTAGAGTCCAGCACAAGTAAGCAACAAAACAAGCAATGAACCAAAAAATGGTAAAGTGGCCTTTATCATCTTATATTATCATCTGGAGTCACTATGAGTTGTTATTTCTAAAGGTAAGGCCATCATTCATGGGTTAGGACCTAAAGTAGTCAACTAAGATGGTGGGGCTTACTCAACAATCTCTTTCCTTTGGTACCATGGTAAAACTTCCCTTTTTATTTTTAGAATCCCTCTAATGGGTACGATTCACGTGTTATTCTCATCGTAGTCTCTCTCCAATACATGCACTCTCTACAATCGGACATCACTTACACCACTTATGCATCCAAAATCCACCTCCTTGCTGGATGTTGCTAATGCAAACCTTGACGGCCATGTTGATGAACTTTTGTGGAGTGACACAAGTGAAGAGGGCGTCGGATGAATCCTACACCACCCCTTTGATGCTCAAGTCAGGTTTTGACAATGACTAAATGGCGGTAGGCAGTGGGGGGACAGTCAGTGACGCCTATTGCCTTGGTCGTCTAGGTGGTGCCTAGGCGGTTGAATTTTTTTATACTTATTTTTATATATAATATTATAAATAGTTAGTTATCATTCTTTATGTAATATATATAATTAAATGATGATTATAGATTAAAAAGCTTCATACAATACAATTTATATAAGATACAAATAAATATATAAATTCAACCAACAAGATAATTAATAAAGATTCGTCACCATATTAATACTAAAAAAGTAATATTATTACTTTTAATAAACATGACAAGAAGTCTATAAGGACTAGATTAAACATAACTAATATTCTAGATCATCTACACATGCACCATAAACTTCATCTATAATTCTCTCATCATCTGACTCAAAATCAACATCTTCTTCATTCTTCGCCTTTGATGTATTTAAATCCTCATAAGTTCTCTAATGGGGATGCTCCTTGCACTCCTCCTTGGTTATAGCACTTCATCGGCTCCCGAACCCGACTTGACTTCATATTCATCACCACCATCAATAAGCTAACCTTGAGCTTCACTAGCTTGAGAGGATAGAAGTAAATCTCTGTCTATTTCTCTTTTACTCTTCTTCATAAGATTGACGTTGAATTTGACATATACAAGATCACTCAATCTTGATGTCTCGAGCGTATTACTCTTCTTAGTATGTATCTAAACTATTATAAAATTATTAAAAACAATAAAAATAAAGGATAAATAACATAGTTTATGAATGACTAACTTACCCCTTCAAATTGGCTCCAATTTCTTTCACACCCGATGATATGCTTGTCAAAGAGAGAAATATCATTGCCATTTCTTGTAAGTTTGGAGTGTCACCACCATAATTGGACTACCATCTAACTTAAAAAAGTAAAGAGGCAAAAAAATAATAAACAAAAAAATAGGTAAAAGAGACGTGTATGTAAGTGAATAGAAATAAAGAGATGTACCTGGATCAAAGTCATGTACACATCCACCTTCTCACATGCTGCGATCGTCGTTTTTTCTTCTAAAGTTTCTGGATTTACTCTTATGCTTCAACAATTTATCATTAGAAATGATGGATTGCATGTCCTTGTCGGTGAAAAAAATTCTTTCAATAATTCAAGAACTCATTCATAACATTGGTGAAGGGAGCCTTGGCGCAACGGTAAAGTTGTTGTCATGTGACTAAAAGGTCACGAGTTCAATCCTGGAAACAGCCTCTTGCAAAAAAGCAGGGTAAGACTGCGTACAATGGATCCTTCCCCGGGACCCTGCATGGCGGGAGCTTTGTGCGCCGGGCTGCCCTTTTTTATTCATAACATTGGTGTCATTTTCTATGCTTGGATCTTTGAAGTAAAAAATCGGATTCAACGAGCGGCAAATGATTATCAAGTCTACCCTTAAACTTTTCATCAATAATCTTCAAAATAGGGGTGAGATTTTGTTCTTTTTTGAAAGTCTTTCTAATATCTTCCTTTGCTTGTTTAAGTGCACCCAATAAAAAGGCTATTCAAGGCTTTTTGCCACCGTCAACAAGATGTAAAACTTTCACTAAAGAGGCGAAAACATTCAAAGCTAAAGAAATACCATTCTAAAAAGAGATACTTGTTACTGTGGCCTCCACCACTTTCCCTTTTACACTACTCAATTTTATTTTGCTCCACTCCTCAGATGTAAACATAAGTCTCAATTGATCTTTCTTGCCTTTGAGACTTTCCCAAATCGAAAATAATGTAGCAAATCAAGTCGCCTCAGGCTTCACAACATCTATTGTCTTGGTATATTTTCTAATAATAGCCAAAGTTCTATGATGTGCATAGATGAACATTGTGAGGGTCTTTGCTTTCTTAAGTATCCTGCTAAACTTGGGTAGCTTTCTAATCGTTTTAAGCATGAGGTTGATTATATGAGTCGCAAAAGATGTCCATAAAATTTAATATTATGTAACCTTCAACAACTTTGCCGCCACTATATTGTTTGTCACAATGCCGTCACTACTTATGATTAACCATGCTGGGTAACATCGAGCCTGGGGTGACCGGTTCGACCCCACGGAAGTTTTTCATCGACCACCAGGGTAAATCGGGAAGCGCTCGCAGTGGGTAGCCCAGGAGCCCAACATCCTTTAGTTGCGTGCCCCATTTGGAGGAAAAATTCTTGCAAATTCGCCATAACTGGGGCTCGAACCGCGGGTGTCTAGGTGACAACCTAGATACCCTGCCACTGCACCATAGCCCCGGGGGCCATATGCCGTCACTACTTGAACAATATGTTAAGGGTCAATTTCATTAATGTATTTTTCCACAAACTTGAAGATGTAAGCCCTGGTGTGTGCCTCGATTCTTCAATAGAACCAAGGGATGAAGTGCCTAGTTTGCAATTAACACATAAATTCATAATGCTTCTCTTGTGATCGGTTTATGTTTCGGTTATAATTGAACATCCATTTTTCATTCACTCTTTTTCATGCTTTTTTATAAATAATTTGGTCCTCTCGACTTGCTCCAAAAGTGACTCTCTTAGAAGATATTTATTAGGACTTGTGCGAGCAGGGGGGTGAATAGCCTCAATCGCTTCGTCGATTGATCTTGTGCTCGTCGTTTGAATACACAGCAGAAACTTGAATCCAAAACCGACACTACATGCACAACTTCAAGATTTACTTGGTATCCATCTCTTAAGTGACTAATCCAAGGCCTACTCTTAGTAATCTCCCTCCACTATGAACTTTCTCCTTTTTGTAAACCTTCCGGAGGTTCAGAAGACTCTTACAATAAGTTCTTACAAGAACAACAAGAAAACAAGAATGCAAATACAAATAAAAGCGAAAACAACTTTACACAGTGATCTTTGCTTTGCTTGCTTTTTTGTCGCTTTGGAATGCCTCTTAATGGTTGGAAATGCAACAATACTTCGCCTTTAACCTCTCAAGAACCGACCTTATCAAATCTTCACGATTCTTTTATAGGGTTGCATGCTATTATCTATATATATTAGTTATTGATTAATATATTTGTCAAATTAGGCTAATTGTCAATTAGTCTAATTATAGTTTCCTAAGAGAGATTTTTATTGTAATATGTCTTACTCTTGGAGAAAGTGGATGAATAATTATCATTTTGTTTAACATGGTATTAGAGCCATCCGAAATAAATTCGAAATTAGGGTCAATATCCACCGCTTTTTCTGCCATTCTCGTTTTGTTCCTGACCGGGTACAACAACACCATTCTGCGCTTTGCGCTTGTCTCGCTTCCCCTTCTTCTTCATCAACGCATCACATGAAACAAAACTTGCCGCCCCCTTCTTCGCATCACACGAACTTCTTCGCGTTCCCAACAAGCTTGCAACTCTCGCAAAAATAAAAAAAAAAGTGTGAACCCTTTTGGATCACCGACATGCCCTATTGCTCCAGCTTGCCTCCCTGCTCCAGCCTCAGGAAGGTGCAGCCACGGAGAAAATTCCTTTCTGGCGAAAAGCTGCAGCCTGTGTCGCTGTTGCCCACAGTAGCTATTTTTCTTCCACAGCAAGGAGATTGTCTCCTCTCCAGTGCTGTTGCATCTTCCAGAAATTCCCCACAGCCTGCTGCTTGCTAACTCGCAGAAGCAGAGGAGAAGAAAGCCTTCTTCTTCCCTCCTCTGTTCTGCCTTTGCCTCGATCTCTCTCTCGCAGGCGGCTGGAAGCATCCACAACGCACACAACTGTGCCTGTGCTGTTTCATCTCTGGTTCATCAGCCTTATCCCTAGTGACTGTCTCAGATTCTTCTTTTATTTGACTTTCTTTAAAATAAAGTCTTATGGCAGAAAATAAGCCTTCTATTGTGATGGATGTGGTACCTGTGATGTCTAAGATCATAGATTATTGGATTGGAGTAAGACTTTTCGTCTTTATCTACAAAGTATTGACAAAGATGGTCATTTGACTAATGACCCTCCTCAAGATGATTTGAAGTAGACATGACTTAGAGAGGATGCTCGTTTGTTCCTTTAGATCTGGAATTGTATTAACAGTGAGGTAATTGGTTTAATCAATTATTGTGAATTTGTTAAAGAATTAATGGATTACTTAGAATTTTTGTACTCTTGAAAGGAAATCTCTCTTGCATATATGAGGTTTGCAAGGTATTTTACTGTGTGGAAAAACGAGATCAACCTCTGATCTATTATTTTATGGCATTCAAGAAGACATATGAGGAGCTTAATATGCTGCTATCCTTTAGCCCTGATGTGAAGGTACAACAATGCCAACGAGAGCAGATGGCTATCATGAGCTTCCTCGCCGACTTATCTCCTGAATTTGAGTATGCTAAGTCAGAAGTTCTCTTTGCTTCTGAGGTCTCCTATTTACAAGATGTATTTTGTCGCGTTCTCCATACAAAAAGTACTGCACATGTTCCTCTTAGTAGTGCTTTGTGAGTCGCAATACTAATTATATGCCTGGAAGATCAACTAGTAGCAGAGAGAACAAAGGAAGTGGCTTATAGAATTTTGAAATTTGGACACCAAATTTGGGTGGTATTGTGTGCAACTATTGTCATAAGCCAGGATATACGAAATTTGAGTGTAGAAAGCTTCAGTATAAAAATTAGTAAAAACACTTGGCCCATATGACATCCACGCATGATGTCTTTGATAAATTGATCCTCATCTCTGTAGATGAATTTGTTAAGTTCTCAAAATATCAGGAATTACTCAAGTCTTCATCTCCCATTGTCACTGTTATTGCTGATTCAGGTAAACAAAACACATGTCTTCTTTCCTCATCCTCCAAATGAGTCGTTGATTTTGGTGCCACAGATCATATACATGTAATTCTATTCTCTTTTCTACTATTCAGTCCAAAGCTAACATTTCGACTGCTACTTTAACTGATGGATCTCTATCTTGTGTTCGTGGGTCTGACACTATAAACCCTACCCCTTTGTTTTCTCTATCTTCTTTTTTACATTTACCTAATTTATCCTTTAATTTGCTCTCTGTCAGTCAACTAACTTGTAATCTTAATTGTTGGATCTCATTTTTTCATAAGCATTGCTTATTTCTGGATCTTTTGACAAAGAAGATTATTGGTAAAGAACATGAGTCAGAGGCCTCTACATTCTTGACACACTGGTCCCAAATTCTTTTGCTTGTTTGAGTGTCACTTCTCCTTTCGAGGCTCATTGTAGGTTGGGACATCCATCTTTCCCTTTGCTAAAAAAGTTTTGTCCACAATATGGTAAGGTATCTTCATTAGATTCTGAATTATGTTAGTTTGCAAAACATCACCGTCTTAGTTTGAGTCCTAGAGTAAATAAACATGCTACTATTCCTTTTGAATTAGTTCATTCTGATATTTCGGGTCTTTGTCCTATTTTGTCTAAACTTGGTGTTAGGTATTTTGTTACTTTTGTGATGATTATTCTCTTGTAATTTGGTTATATTTACTGAAAAATCGTTCTAAGTTATTGTCTTTGTTTTGTGTCTTTTGTGCTAAGAAACTCAAATCAATGAGTTCGTCTGTACTTTGTAAAGTGATAATGCCAAGGAATATACGTTTGGTTTATTCCAATCTTATATGAGTCAGAATGACGTGCTTTATGAAACCTCTTGTATTGATATTCCATCCCAAAATGACGTGGCTGAATGTAAAAACAGACATGCACGAGCCCTTTTATTTCACATGAATGTTCCTAGACCTTTTTGGGCTGATGCAATTTCCACATATATTTTCTCATTAATCGCATGCCATCCGCAATTCTTCATGGTCAGATCCCTTACAAAATTATTTTTCCTAATAAGTCATTGTTTCTTGTTAACCCTAGGATATTTGTTAACACTTGTTTTGTTCGGGATGTTCGTCTGCATGTCATGAATTTAGACCCCAAATCTTTGAAGTGTATCTTCCTTAGTTATTCTCGTCTTCATAAATGTTTTAAGTGTTATTGTCCTAGTATTATTAACAAATATCTTATCTCAATCGATGTTACCTTTATAGAAGATATATCTTATTTCTCATCCTCACCTATTCCGACTCGTCAAAAGGAGGATGATGATTTGTTGGTATATTCTATCACATCCTCTACATTCGTCCCGGAGTCACCTCCTGTCAAACCACCTATTATTCAAGTCTATTCAAGACGTCAACCTCTTGATTCATGTCCTGCGCCTACTAGTTTGTCATTGGATTTAGTTCCGAGCAATGATCTTCTTATTGCATTACGTAAAGGTAAACGCCAGTGTACTTATCCTACTTCTTTTGTTTCTTATAACGACTTGTCGTCTTCCTCTTGTTCTTTTATTGCTTCACTTGACTATATCCATTCCTAAAACTGTCCATAAGGCCATATCTCATCCTGATTGGAAAGATGTAATGATAGAGGAGATGAATGCTTTAGATGATAATAACACATGAACTTAGTTGATCTACTTCTAGGAAAACGGGCTATTGGATGCAAATGAGTATTCACAGTTAAAGTTAATCCGGATGAGTCATTTGCCAGACTAAAAGCCTGTCTTATCGCTAAAGGTTATGCTCAGACCTATGGTATAGATTATTCTGACAGTTTTTCTCCAATACAAAGTTGACATTTGTTCGATTATTTATTTTAATAGCCGTTATTCATCATTGGCCTTTACATTAACTTGATATCAAGAATGCTTTTCTTTATGTTAATCTTCTGGAGGAGGTGTATATGGAGCAACCTCCTGGTTTTGTTGCTTACGGGAGTCAGGGCAAGTTTGTCGTTTTCGAAAATCTTTGTATGGTTTGAAATAGAGTCCTCGTGCTTGGTTTGGAAAATTAGTCAGGTTGTTGAAAAATTTGGTATGATGAAAACAAGTCTGGCCATTTTGTGTTCTATAAGTAGTCAGAAGTTGGTATCATTCTATTAGTTGTATATGTGGATGATATTGTTAACACTAGTAGTGATACTACGGGAATCTTATCTCTCAAATCTTTCATTCATACTTAGTTTCACACAAAAAAACGTGGGGTGTGAAAGTGTTTCTTAGGTGTTGGAGTTACGAGGAGTAAAAAAGGTATATTTTTATCTCAGAGAAAATATGTCCTCGATCTATTAACAGAGACAGGGAAATTGAGGCCAAAGCCTTGTAGTGCTCTAATAAATCAGAACATGCACCTCGCAAGATATAGAGAACTATTTGAACATCCTGATAGATATCGAAGATTGGTTGGAAGTTGAATTATCTTACTGTAACTCGTCCAGATATTGCATATTTGGTTAGTGTTGTCAGTTAATTGTCATCCCCAACTATTCATCCTTGGACAGTGTTAGAGCAAATTTTGTGTTACTTGAAAGGAGTATCCAGAAGGGATATTGTATATGCAAATCATGAGCACATTCATATTGAATGTTTTTCGGAATCAGATTGGGCAGGTTCCAAAATTGATAGAAGATCTACTTCATGTTATTGTATCTTTGTGGGAGGAAATTTAGTAGAATGTTGTGTTATGATCTAGTGCAGAGTCGAAATATAAGGCTATGACGCAGTGTGTGTGAGATAATGTGGATATATCAACTCTTGACTGAAGTAGATTTTAAAATTTCAGTACCAGCAAAACTGTGGTATGATAACCAAGCAGCTCTTCATATTGCATTGATTCTTGTGTTTCATGAGCGAACTAAGTACAATGAAATTGATTGTCATTTTGTTCGTGAGAAAATTCAACAAAGCTTGATTTCTACGTGATATGTGAAGATTGAAAAACAACTTGGGGGAATCTTCATAAAAGCTTTAAATGAGGTTCGAGTTGATTATCTTTGTAACAAGTTGGGTATGATTAATATCTATGCTCCAACTTAAGGGGGAGTATTATCTGTGTGTGTGTAGGGTAATATATCTCTCAGATTAGGCTAATTGTCAATTAGCCTAATTATAGTTTTCTATGATTTCTATTGTGTATATAAATATGTCTCACTCTTGAATAAAGTGGATGAATAATTATCATTTTGTTTAACACATTCAGATTAATTTCCAGCTACCAATATCAATCAATTGTCACGTTGAATCTGGTCATTTAAACCTACAAAACAGCTATTTTTTACCTTATCAATCGATTGATAAGACTCACCAATCGATTGATTACTTCTAGTCGATCAGGTCAATTGATTCGGAAACATTCTGTTCATTGGAAATAAGCTATGAATCGATTGCACTAATCGATTGGTAAGTAGTAAAAATATTGATCTTTGAATGAGCTCCGTTTCGATAAAAACTTGCCTCGTTCTGGTATCCAAGTAAAAAATTATGGCCTTCGGAAGTTTGCTCTGTCGGGATTTCCTCGTTACCTAGCACCCGATCAACCTTGACTTGTTGGGACTTCATACCTCATGCCAGCTCCCTGTTGGACTTTCGATCGCCAAGTATTTGGTTAATCATGACCCACGTGGACTCTTCTCTTGCCAACTACCTATTGGACTTCTGATCATCAAGTATTTGGTCAACCATGACCTACTTGGACTTTCTTCTCATGCCAATCCCCTACTGGACTTCCAATCGTCAAGCGTCTGATCAACCGTAGCCCACTTGGATTTCTCATCTTCGTGCTAACTTCCTGCCTTTTGATCGCTAGGTGTTCGGTCAACTGTGACCCACCTGGACTTTTCTCGCCTCATGCCAATGCAACATTAGACTTCTGACATCATCAAATATTTGATTAATTTTGACCTATTTGATTTCTTGTGCCAACTCTTTATTGAACTTCTGATATCATCAAGTATCCGGTCAACTTTTGACCTACTTGACTTTTTTACCATGGTCAACCATAACCTACTCGATTCTTTTTCATTGTCAAGTATTCAAACAATCTTGACATACTTGACATCTTACTAATATATTGATCAAACATCGAAACCTAAATTCGAGTAAACTCAAGCTTGGTCGACTAGGTCAACCTTGATATGAGGTCGATTGCACAAACAATCTTCCCATTTTGATATTTGATAGACTAACTCTTTAGCTCAACTTTTCTTCTTCATCCTTCTTCTCATGTCAAAGTATGAATGAGGATGTCCTAATTAAAATCTTACATTCTCCTTCTTTAACAAACATCAAAAAACTTTTCTTAAGATCCATTCATCTTAAACTTCCAACATCACAATGGAGGCTCCCTATCTTCCATTATCTTCAATGCTCAACTTTGAGCATACACCCATTATCCTTTTTCTCAATCCTTCATATCTCTCATTTTCATTTCCAACTCATGCCTTTAAGATAGACCTTCCCTCAAAGCATTCTCCAACTATAATCATTACACCAACAATGATTTAGAATTCCTAAATCTTTAGGAAATTTCAAAATCTTAAGATTAAAAATTCAATTTTGAATCTAATCCTCCTCATATCCTCATTCTTCTCCTTTTACCATCCCTTTTCATATTTTCATCAAGAAAATCACGTTTGAATGTTTATCCAAGCATATCAGAGGGTTAGGAATAGTTAGGAACTCTAAAAATTAGGTTTAATGGCTGAAATAAACTCATTTTAATAAAAAATATAGCTACCAATCGATTGGTATTTGGTGGACTGAAAACCTGAAATTTTGATTTTCAAACTGAATTTCAAAAATGCATAAGCAATTCTATGATATTTGAAAAATCACGAAATTTCGTGTAGACTTTTAATGTCAAATACTATCAGGTAAATATAATTTTTTATGAAAATGCATCTTGTTTTCATGACTTTGTATCTAACTAATCAATGGTGATTCCTATTAACAAATAGACTTCACCAAGATTTTCTAAAATAATTTTGAAATGATTTTCAAATACAATTTCCAACCATTGGTGGCAAAAGGCGAATACGCTTGCCCCCAGCGCCCCCGCCAACCCGTACCAGGGCCAACATGGAGGAGGTAAATCACGGGCGGCTACTAGCCTTTAGAATAGTGACTAGCACATAAGGGAGACATTTACCTCGGCTTTGCCGAGATTCGAACCCAGACCTCATTGGTGGCAACACCTCATGTGCTAGCCACTAGACCCATCCGAGGGGACTTACAATTTCCAACCATGATCTATGCGCTAAATGCACATAACTTACATATTAGTTTTCCCATGATTGATTATGTAAAATCCATTAGTTTGATAAAACTAAAGCTCATTTTGATATATAAAATTGCATCTTCAACTTAGTTCGTCATTCTAACATCTTACTTGTGTCTAATCATTAGTCATCCTATTGTCTTGTGAGATGTAAAATAGGTTTTCTTTAAACCAAGAGATCATGTATCTCTAACTAAGCATTTTAAATTTGATCATCGTACTAAGATATCAAACAATGGCAAGAATTGAAATAATCTATGTAAATGAGTATGACATACAATACATATCTTTCAAAAAGAAGTCTAAATATATTATAGCTTAAATGAATGATGCATGTATGACATGTATTATTTTTATGACAATATGAAAGATATGATGTGATGACATATGATAGGACACACAATCATGATAATTATGACTCATAAGAAGATATCTAAATTTTCATTTAAGTGTCATCAACTAATCACTGTGTCAAATACTCAATTTTACATAGATGATCTTATCTCCCTCAAATGTGCCAAAAACCCACACTTTGTACACTTCATGAGGATCCGCCACCTCAGCAGCTTCCTCTAGAGTTGACCCCACAAATATGGAGGGAGATAAATTCAGGTACACAGGCGGGAGATGTATGATGGGGTGAGTTTCAAGTAGTGAGTTCCTACGAGATTCGACCCTTGACTGTTACACCAGACATGTCATGCGCCCACCGTCTGCGCTATGCCCTGGAGGCCACTTAGCACACTTCATGATTTTTTCCTATGGTGCCAATTTTTAATCAGCTTAAGAACTCATTTCTTATTGACACTATAAACTTATCAAGGATAAAAAATAACTTCTCATTTTGAAAATGCCACAATACCTTGAAAATGCTCTAAAATATCGACTTTACCATGTTTGGGTTAATTACTTTTCCAATTAGGGTTGACACCTTATTTCCATTTAGTGTAAAGAGATCACACTCTTAGGAACTTAATACCTATTGGAGCTCTTTGGGTGCACTAGGTACTCATTAGGGATAACTTCCCTACATACCTTCCTAATGACTTTTCTAGGCTTCTTAGAAGCTTTAGTCATCCTAGTCTTCTCAAGCTCAACACTAGAGAACTTCTCTTGTAACCTTCACTTGACTTATAGAGTTAGGGTTAATTCTATAACTATATAGAACTCTATACTACGATGACACATTCTCCTTGGCATTGAGTTTATATCTCAAATCTTTCTTGACCGTGAATGATTCTTGCCTATCTAAGCCTAGATTTTTCCTGCTTGGACCCTTTAACTTTATTTGTCATTTTCTTAAGGGTCTTTTCTAATTTATCAAGTCTCAACCTTAAAACTTGATTTTCCATTTCTAGGTCATTAATCCTTGACTCTTTATTAGGGGTGCAAACGAATCGAATCGAGTCGAATATATAGCAAAATGTAAGGCTCGAATTCGGCTCGAAATAAGTATATTCGAGTTCGAGCTCGATTCGAAGTTCGAAAAATTTAAAATGTCTGGTTTGAGTTCGGTTCGAATTAGGGCTCGAGTTCAAGTTCGGCTCGAAATATTCGAACATGTTCGCGAACTATTCAAATTATTGCTCGAAAATAGGTTCGAAAGGCTCGAAATTTATTTATTTAACATATATTTAACTTATATTAATAAATATAGCGGCTCGCGAGCGGCTCGCGAACAACTCAAATAATATAATTTGGACTCGAGTTCAGCTCGAAAAAAAATTCGAACATGTTCGAGTTCGGCTCGAATTCGATAAATTCGAATACGAATCGAATATTTTTCGAGCTGGCTCGAAAAGCTCGCGAGCCGGCTCGATTCGTTTGCAGCCCTATTGTCTTTATGAATGCCTTGATTATTGTTCTTTATAGGCATATGTCTAAATTTCTTAGGGTTCTTGCCTAGATTGTTTCTATCCTTAGATTGGGTAGGTCTACCATTAAACACCCTAAACTTTTCACTATGTTCATGAAAGTTAGCACCAGGATGATAAAATCTATTTCTAACATGGTCATTATCTTGAAATAAAGAAACACTATTAACTAATGGTACCTCAGATTAGGTGTTCTTCTAAACTTGTTCTCCCTCCTTTGTTCTTACTTAAAAGTCTCCTCCTTGGATATTGATTTTGATAATATCTTTTTTGATTGCAAGAAACATACAATGTACTCTTTGCCCTTTTGTATCAAAGTTTCGGCTTTCTTTGACTTCTCCCTCACCTTAGGTGCTAACTCTGTCTTTTTCTTCGTCAAGTTAGAACTTTTGCTCTTGTAATGACCTTTTCCCCTACACTCGAAACAAATGATATGTTTTTTATTTTTAACAATTGCAATTGTTATACCGTCGCTCGTAGAGGTGACATTCTTCTTTCTCATTCGCTCTGAAAGTTGAGGGTTTTTCTTGTTTTAGTATAGCTCCCTCCTTCGATCCTTAAGGTGAATGTTTCTTTGTCTTTTATCTTGGATGTTGAGCACATCAACCTCCGAGTCATCGTGCTCTAGTGTGAATCTCCCTCCTTGGGCTCGTTTTCACTTTGTGCTGATGATGGATTTTCATGGAGTTTGACCAACTTGCTCCATAGTTCCTTTACATCTTGGTATTTTCCTAGCTTACACAAAATATTATTAGGCACTAAATTAGTCAAAATCTTGGTTGCATTATCGTGTGCATCGGATCTCTTGATTTGCTTCTCGGTCCATTTACTCTTTCGAAAAGGTTTTGTCTTTTTGTCTTTAGGAGCTTCAAATCCTTCCGCTAGAGCAAATCATTGCTCTATATCTATCTTCAAAATGTTCTCCATTCTTGATTTTCATTAAGCAAACCCTCCTATTCCGAAAGGAGGTGGAATTTGACTGTTGTATCCAAATCCGCCCTTAAACTCTGCTTGACTCCTTCAAAATGAAGCTTTATCTTCTACCTCTAGCTTTGTGCTCCGATAGAAGTTAATCTAATGAAAAGCAACCTTGCTCTATACTATTTGTTTGGACCCGTGCAAGCTGGGTGAGGTGAATAGCTCCAATCGCTTCATTGATTGATCTTGTGTTCGTCGTTTGTATGTGCAACCGAAATTTGAATCCAAAATTGACGTCACATGTATAACTCTGAGATTTACTTGGTATTCGCCCCTTAGGCGACTAATCCAAGGCCTATTCCTAGTGGTCTCCCTCCATTATGAACTTTCTCCTTTTCGGAAACCTTCCAGAGACGAAGAGGCCTCTTACAAGAACTATACAACAACAACCAAGCCTTTTCCCACTAGGTGGGGTCGGCTTACAAGAACTATAGGAAAACAAAAAATGCAAATACAATTAAAAGTGAAAACAACTTTGCATAATGATCTTTGCTTTGCTTGCTCTTTTGTTGCTTTGAAATGCCTCTTGATGGTTGGAAATGCACTAGCACTTCGCCTCTAACCTCTTAAGAACTGACCTCTTCAATCTTCACGAAACCCTCTTTTATAGGGTTGCATTCGGACTAATTTTCGCCAATAATTTTGTTGGATCCGATGGTTTAAACTTGCCGAACGATTATTTTTTACCTCACCAATCGATTGGTTGCTTCCAGCTAATCAAGCCAATTGATTCGGAAGCATTTTGCTTGCTGGAAATAAACGAGCTTTGTTCCACACAAAAATCATTTTATTCTGATATCTGAGTCAATAGTTATGACTTCGGAAGTTTGTTGTGTCAAGACTTTCTCATTGCCTAGCATCCGATCAACCCTGATCACGCCTCATGCTAACTCCCTATTAGACTTTTAACTACAAAGTGTCTAGTCAACCGTGATCCACTTGGACTTTTCTTTTGCCAACTACCTGTTGGACTTCTAATCACCAAGTGTCTGGTCAACCGTGATCCACTTGGACTTTCTTCTTCTCATGCCAACGCCCTGTTGGACTTCTGATCGCCAAGTGTCCGGTCAACCGTGACCCACTTGGACTTCTTGTCTTCGTGCCAACTTCCTGTTGGTCTTATGATCATCAGGTGTCTAGTCAACCATGACTCACCTAGACTTTTCTCACCTCATGCCAACGCCACGTTGGACTTCTGACATCGTCAAGTTTCAGGTCAACCTTGATTTACTCGACTTCTTGTGCCAACTCTCTGTTGGACTTCTGACATCGTCAAGTATCTAGTTAACTTTGATTTACTTGACTTCTTTACTATTAAGTATTTGGTCATCTTTAATTTACTCGATTCTTCTTTACCGTCAAGTATCTAGACAACTTTGACATACTTGACATTTAACATATTGATTGAACATCAAAATCCAAACTTGAGTCAACCCAAGTTTGGTTAGCCTGCTTAACCTTGACTTGAGGTTGATTGCACCAACAATATTGACTTGGAGGTTTGTAGTGGGACTGAATTGATCAACCGCCTCTACAAATTGTCTGAAGCTTTGATTGTCAATTGCATGAAAAGGAATTTCTGCCTTATAAATCCATCTTGCAAGTTACTCATGCACATCATTTGTAAGCTTTAACTTCCATGCATCATTTATATTTTATTGTCTTGCCTTTGTTGTTAGGACCAAAAGTAGCTAGAGGGGGGTGAATAGCTCGTCGCGTGCTCGTCGCTCGGCGTGGCTTGTTTCTTCAAGGATATGCAGCGGAAAATAACAGAAACAAACACACAACGCTAACAAGGTTGGTTTACTTGGTATCCACCTCACAAGAGGTGACTAATCCAAGGATCCACACCACGCACGCACCCTCCACTATGAAAACACTCCTTTTCGGTAACTACCGAGGGCGGAGAAGCCCTACTGAGACTCTAAAGAAAGGAAGGAAAGCAAAATTCTTACAGCTTTGACAACTGAAAACTCTAACCCTAGCTTCTCTTCTTGCCTTTGATCCGCCTCTTGACTTGAAGCTTCCAAGATCCTTGAAGGCGATCGATCTTTGAGGCCGTGGAGAAGTTGGCGAAAGATCCGGTGAATCGGAGAAGAGATGCAGAAGGAATCGTGCGCCTGCGGCTTTTATCGACGTCAGCGGTCGGATCCCGATCGATTAAATTCTCAATCGATCGGAGACTTTGGATCGATCCACGGATCGATCCGGGCCTCCGCGCGAAAAGCGCTGGATCGATCCACGGATCGATCCGGCGCTTATCGCGCGGCAGCCCAATCGATCGGTGATCGATTGGGACCTCTGAATCGATCCACCGATCGATCCGGAGACTTCTGACCGGCGAAAGATGCGGATCGATCCGGTCGATCGAGCACAGATCGATCCATCGATCGATCCGGCGGTTTTGCGAAACCAAGTCCGAACCTCCAAACCAACATCGGTCAACCTTGACTTGTTGGTACATCATGCCTAGCATCCGGTCACTCCCTCGACCGCCAGACTCCCCATGAAGTGTCCGGTCAATCCCTTTGACCCACTTGTACTTTTCTTTCATGCCAAGTATCCGGTCACTCTCTTGACCTACTTGGACTTTTCTTTCATGCCAAGTATCCGGTCACTCTCTTGACCTACTTGGACTTCCCAACACCAGATGTTCGATCATCCTTGATCCATCTGGATTTCCCTTGCCTGGCTTCACTCACCAGGACTTTCACCTAGCTTCACTCACTAGGATTTTCATCTGCCTAACATCCCAGTCAGGACTTTCACCTGGCTTCACTCACCAGGATTTCCTTCTGCCTAACATCCCAGTCAGGACTTTCACCTGGCTTCACTCACCAGGATTTCCTTCTGCCTAACATCCCAGTCAGGACTTCCCAGTCAAGTATCCGGTCAACCTTGACCTACTTGACTCTCCTTCAATCAGTATCTTATTGTCAAACATCTAAACCCAAACCAAGACTCAGCTTGGTTAACCAGGTCAACCTTGACCTGAGGGATATTGCACCAACATTTGTTGGATCGATTGCGGATGTCCACTTATCAATAGTCCTGAGATGCTTTGAGTTCCTTTTAGAAAACTTTTCCTCCACTTGACAACCATCATCCTCTACTTTAACACATATATTTACTTTTGCCCTCTTTTTTTTAGTTCTTCCACCTTTTCTCGCTTCTTATTCTTGCTATTTTTAAGATAAACTCTTCCTCTTTTTTGTCTCCATCAGATGTTTTAGGTCATGCTTCAACTTGTCCTATAATACCCGTAATATGACGCTTCTTCTGATAAACTCCTCCCTTAATAAGTTGCTTATACAATTTGCACGTGATCCAATCTTTTTTTGCAATACATTACCCTATAATCCCAAATAATGTTATTAGACTTTTGCTTCAATTCTACTTCCGGTTGTTTCTCATTTTTTGATTCCAGGCGGAAGGTGTTGGGTTGTGGGTGACTTTGTAGGTTGGTGGAGATATTTATGTTTTGAAAAGGAGAGAAAGTGTATTAATATCTAGGGTTTTTAAAATTTTGTTGACTATGACCGTCTCACCCATTGCCTCGCCCGCCTTGTGAGTCGCCTCGCACGCCTCACGAGCCTCTTTTGCCTCACCAACGGTTGATGCCTGCCTCTCGCCTAGGTGCCACTTAGGCGGTCGCCTCAGCCGTCATTTAGAACGCTGGAAAATAAATTGATCTTTCCCTAAAGAAAAATTAAGAGGAAGATATTAATCAGAAAAGAGGAGAATCCCCTCACGGTTATGGAGTTTACCTTTATAAGTCTTATCTCTGAGCAATGATAGTGACATGATCCTGAAGTACAGATGCCTATTAGAGGAATGTGTTTGTGGATTAGATAAGCTAGGGGTGGCCATGTCCTGCTATGGTTTGCTCTTGCCATGGCCTTCCCCATTCATGGCTTACTTGCCCTAGCTATGTTTTACGATGACTGCTATTGTCATTCTTATTTCGTGTCCATCCATGAGCCCATACCAGTCCGAGTGTCATGCAGGTTCTTTGAGGGGTGTGCAGGGTTTTTGAAGAAAGCGCCCTTGTCGGCAGAAGGTCCAGGAGATGATCCGGCTTGGACAATCAGCTGCCCAATTAACTAAGTCAGAGCAAAAGGACAAGAGATTCTCAGGCAGGAGCTAAAGTGCTCGATTTGCCAAGTGCTCATTCCATCCTTCAAGAGTGATGTGTGCTTATGCTTGCTTGTGTGTTTGGAGGTACTTTTCCCAGGTATCAACCACAATTATATCATAATTATTAGATTGAACTCTTCACCAGTTATGGACACCATAAGCAAACAAGCTTCTCTTGATCATAACCTATCCCTTGGCTTGTTGCTTCCTGCCCGGTAGATCCTCTAGTTTGATAGTCTTCCCCCTGTAAAGAGTTGAGGATCCTACCTGGAGGAGTAAGGTTGACTGCCAAAGGATGATCTAAGGATGCTGTTTACTTCCCTTGAATCTGATGCTTTAAATGAAATGGGTAAGGAAATTTAGATACATTTTCAATAAATCAAGAGAAAAATTATCTAACCTTTTGTTCCTCCGTAACCCACACGCTGTGGCTCGACTGAAGGAGGGAAAGGAGCAAATCAACACATTTCAAGAGTCGCTGCAGCCACCTTGAATCCACACAAGATTCCTCAATTATGCATGTGAGAAATGGAACTTGAATGGGCTATTCGTAATTGCTCAAGTAGGACAAGGGAATTTCGGTACAAGTCAATAAATCAAGGAGAAAAGTATCTAACCTTTGGTTCCTCCACAATCCACTAGCTGTGGCTTGACTGAAGGAGATAACGGAACAAATTGGCTTGCTTCAAGAGGCACTGCAGCCACCTTGAATCCACCCCAGATCCCTCAATTTTGCATGTGAGAAATTGATCTTGGAGGGGATACTGTCATTACTTATCCAACATGCAAAATTAAGGTATGGATGATGATGATGGACCATCCATTACCATATTAAGAAAGACAAGGCCCTTACCATTTCTAATCACTTCAATGTTTTTTTTTAATTATTATTGAATCCCTATTCCGGTAGGCAAAATGATAAAAACTTAAATTTTGTGGAAAGTTTTGTTTATGACTCCATAAAGTTCATTAGGAAATTGAAGATAGAATTATTATCTTCAAGAAATTCTTGTCTGAAGATATATTTGTTTTTCATCAGGCAATTGAAGTTTCAAGACGCCAAATTAAAGTAAGAGAAAGTGCAGCTGGTGGTGATTACATTTCAAAGTTAGAAGCTGCTGAGGCTAAATTGCAAGAACTAAAATCTAATATGGTAGTTCTAGGTAAGGAAGCAGTTGCAGCAATGACTGCAGTTGAAGCCCAACAACAAAGGTTAACCTTACAGCGGCTTATTGCCATGGTATTTCCCTATTTCTTCCATGCGGTTAACTGTTAGTTTCCAGTTTTTATTCATGTCAAGTAACAAAATTCTCTTCTCTAAAGGTTGAGTCAGAGCATACTTACCATCAGAAAATCCTACAAATTCTTGAACAACTTGAAGCAGAGGTAACTAACCATCATTCTTAGTCTTATGAATATATTTTTGCTTGTAACTTCACTTTTACACATTTCTGGTGGATAAACTTTTTTCATATGGAATACAGAAACTAAATTGTTCAACTTTGCTGATTGGCCACTTTACAGATGCTGTCAGAGCGCCAAAGAATTGAAGCATCTCCGAGTCCTGCTGCAGAAAACTATATGCCACCTCCACCATCATATGAAGAAGTCAATGACATTTTTGTTGACTCTACTACTGATGTATCAACTGAAAATGTGCAATTCTTTTTAGCTGAGGTAGCCAGTGGCTTATATGTCCACTATATGAAGTTAGGTTATGCTAAGTTGTGCTCACGTGTGTTCATATATTCTATTTGTTCTGCAAGGTTATACAATCATACTTAGCTGAGACAGAAGTGGAGCTTAACTTGTCTGTTGGTGACTATGTAGTTGTGCGTAAGGTACGTGTTATTCTGCAAATGCATGCTGTGGAAGTAAGAATTTTATTTTATAATTGATGTTGGTTCAAATAGTAAAATAACTATAGGAATGTGACTTTGTTATAGAAAATTATCATTCTGATTGTATTTCAATTTTTTATTCGATCTTATTTTAAGATGGCTCTAGAATTGGTCTCATAATGCTGATATCATTTGTTGACTATTTCCCTCAGTTCCTATGTCGTATGCCACTATTCATTCTTCAGCAATGATAAGATTACTTGCTTGTTGGTACCTGAAGGGTTTGAATTGCTGAAACAATTTCTTTAATGTCTGTTACATTAAATAGATGAGATCATTTTCTTAAGCACATTTGAATTGTTTGACTCATGTTTCATATCACAATAGATTTCAAATTGAATGTAAAATGATAAGTTCATAAATAATCCAAAACCTAAAGGAACCCTGAGGACCTGATTCAATTCAATATTATTTGATATGAGTCACATTTTATCTGATTTTTAAGAAGGAAAAACACTATAAATTTCAGTAAATTAAATTTCACTAAATTAACTTGACCGTTAAAAAATAATTCATGTCATTGGAAATGAAACCCAAATCACTAAAATGGTAGATCTTTATTGTACGATAAAAATAGAAGCCAAAGAAGGTGAACTTTCACATAGAAATAGAAATCTTTACCCTATGTAGACTTATGAGTCAGTAAGGCTGTAAGAATCTGAAAAAAAGTTAGCGAGGGTGAAGTCCGAACCCCAACAATGGCGTTTGGGAGGGAAAGGCTGCACTTCATTTTTTTCGCAGAGAAGGATCACGTTTGTCTTGATGGGAGGATGGTGTTGAAGATGAGCAAAAAGTCTTCACATGTTGAAATCATCTTTCTCTTCAACCATGTTAATGCTATTTAGACTTGAAGTCGAGAACAATGTTGGAGTTAACAATGACCAATCCTATTTTTGAAGAATTTCAAAGCAAATGTCCTAAAGTCATTTTGTTTCATTTAAAATTGTATGAAAGATGAAAATGTTAATGAAAGATGAAAATGTTAATCAACATCTTCCATTGTTCATGTTATGTGACCAGATAGGTTGGTTTTTATATTGGGGATAAAGCAGGGATTTTTTTTTTACAAATTTTAGCCAAATCTTGTGATTCATAATTGCATACTGATGCAGGAGGAGATCCAAAGTATTCAGATTTACATCTTTTAGTTTTTTTTAATTGGTTATCTGTTTATTAAATTTAGTTTGTTTTTTCCTTAATTATATTTAATCTTGTCCTAAATCTTAGGGAACTAAGTCTTGTTGGTTAATTTATCCTAAATCTTAGGGAATTAAGTCTGGTTGGTTAATTTTTCATTTAGATTTTTTTAGGGCTTTAAGAGCTATATAAACCTATGTGCCTCAGAATAATTTATATTTTGCCTGACGTTAGTTGGTATCAAAGCTCATTAAGATCCAATGAAGGGTCATTGTGGATGTGGTCATGGTTGTGGTCGTGGTCGCAATACGCAGGTTCCGAATGAGGAAATCCAGCATCGTGATCGTAACATCTAGGATGTAATGATGATTGAGGATTTGCATAAACAAGCTGTGAAATTAATCCAACGTCTAGCAGCACGGGATTTTAAAGATCTTGTGATCTCTGATCGTAACTCTGAGTCTACTTTTGAGAATCCATATCACCATCGTACTACATACTGAGAATCGTAGTTGAGAGGAACGATATGGGGACTTTGGTTTTCCAAGTTGATCTTTCTAATTTTTTTGGCACATTACAGGCGGAAGGCTTCATTGATTGGATCAACGAAGTAGAGAGGATTTTCAAGTACAAGTACCTGATCAAGTCAAAGTAAAATTAGTCGTTATCAAGTTCAAAGGCCAAGCCTTAGTATGGTGGAAGCAACTTAGATGATCACGAGAGAGACAATGTAAATCCAAAATCACTGGTTGGGAAAAATCGAAAAAACTGATGAGAACCCACTTTATTCCCTTTGGCTACGTGCAAACGTTGTTTCAACGATTCCATACGTTGATACAAGGGGCTAGAACTATCGACGACTATAAGGAGGAATTCTATTAGCTTATTGTTGGAACAATCGATCTGAGACCGAGGAGTAGACGGTAGCGCGATATTTGGGGGGATTACGACAACCCTTACAAGATTCCCTGAGCCTCCACTCACTCTGGATTGTTTCAGAGGCTTATCAGCGAGCCTTGACTCTTGAAAAACAGTTAAATCGAAAACTAACAAATAGGAGCAATCAAAACAATCGAGTTGTTCACCCTCAAGAGCTACGCCCTTCCCAACAGCCACCACAAGGTAATCCTAAGACATTTGCCAAGTGCTTTTGATGTGGTGAACATAGGCATCGAGCTTCAAATTGTAAAAGATTCCTAAATAAAAAAAAATAAAACCTGGTTGAGGAAGACATGGAGGATGAACCTGAACAGACGCAAGAGCCTACGGGTGCCCAAGGAAGAATTGGAAGATGATTGGCTGAGAACCAACATCTTTCACACAACTTGCACGGTTACGGACAAAGTTTACAAGATGATCATTGATAGTGGAAGCTGTGAAAATATTGTATCCGAAGATGCTGTTCAAAAGCTACAGTTGAAGACAGATCGTCTTTCAACACCCTACAAGTTGTCATGGCTTAGCAAAGAGAGCGAGGTAATTGTGGATAGGCATTGCTTTTTGTCTTTTTCTATAGGGCAGCAAGTATTACGACCAAGTATAGTATGATGTTGTGTCAATGGACGCAGGTAATGTACTGTTGGGATGACCTTGGCAATATGATCGCAGCGTCATTCACGAAGGACATAAGAACACCTACACCCTCAACATTAAAGGGAGGAACATCATATTGGCTCCTCAACAAGAAGGAACCCCTTCAAATTTGGTAATCAATAACTCTACACTATTTTATATATCCATATTTTTGAACGAGATGAAGTATGGAGATGTGGTATGTGCTTTACTTCTTTGCAAAAGTAATGTAATAGACCTAGACTCGGATCTACCAGCTGAGGTGCAACAACTTCTATTCGACTTTGCTGATTTGATGGACGAAGACCTGAGGAAGACTTCCCTCTATGAGAGACATTCAGCACCAGATTGACTTCATGCCGAGGTCAAGATTACCTAACTAGCCGACATACCGTCATAGCCCTAAGGATGCTGAAGAACAATAAATTGTGGATCTATTGAGACGAGGCTATATTCGCGAGAGTATGAGCCGTTGTGCAGTCCTTGCCCTACTCGTGCTAAAGAAAGACGGTTCGTGGTGCGTGTGTGTTGATAGCCGAGCTATCAACAACATCACGATGAAGTATAAATTTTTGATTCCTTGCTTAGATGACATGTTGGATCAACTTTCCGATTCTAAAATCTTCTGCAAGATCGATCTTAGGAGTGGTTACTACCAAATTTGAATCAAGCTCGGAGATGAATGGAAGACCACCTTCAAGATACAACATGGGCTATACGAGTGGATGGTCGTGCCTTTCGGACTATCCAATGCACCCAGCACGTTCATGAGATTCATGCATCAGGTCTTGTGACGATTCATGGTTGTATACTTTGACGACATCCTCATTTATAGTTTGACGCAGGCTTTGCACCTTGATCACCTCCGAACTGTTTTTGAGAATCTAAAGGCAGAATACTTATTCGTCAACAAAAGAAAGTGTTTTTTCTTCACAACCACAATTTCATTTTTGGATTTATTGTGCCTACTAATGGTGTCTGTGTAAATCCAAGAAAAAAGATGCAATCTTAGAGGGGTGTATTCAATCAAGAGATTGAATAACTTTCATTGACTTTTTTTAATGATAGAATTTTATGGAGTTGATAGATTTTTATTGATTTTTATAGAATCTTACATAGTTGTGAAAAGAATTCTATGGAGTTCTATAGACTTTTTTTTGTAAGACTTTTACAGACATTTGTAAACTTCATGAAAACTTGTGGATTTACGGGAAAGAAAAATTCTGACGGTGAGACCCTCGATTGTGTAGTTTTCTAAAGAGAAAGGAATGTCTCGTCTTGTGAGAGTAGAAAAGAGAGAGACGTGTAGGGTTAAGGGGGGTGTATTTAATCTTGGAAAAGCATAGGTGGTCATGGTCTCGCGCGATATTTATCTTTGAACAAAATCTAAAATACCTAATTAAATTAATTTTTTAAATAAAATAATAAATAGCATACTTGTCGATAAATTTTTTTTTTTCAACTTTTTATACTTTTGGCTTGTTTTGGCTAAAAAACGAGAGGATACATCTCACTTTGTAATTTAAAAAAAACTTTAATTATATAATTTTAAATCCAAAAATATTATAACAATTTAAAATGTTTTTTATTTATAAATTTGATCCAAATTATCATGAAAAAAAGAAAAACACACGTAAAGAGAAAAAAGAGAAACTCAAAACGAAATATCCGAGCGTATAGATTATCAAGTCAGCTGGTACAGGTTGTGGGTTGATCAACAATTAGAGCCTTTATATCCCATGATTATCCTGACAAAAAGGTTTATCTGTAGGTCCTTATAAACTGAAAGCTTCTGATGAATTGAAGAAGCACATGATGAGAATCTCGAAAGAGATGGTCAATGATGTAATCAGTAAGGCAAACAAGCCTCTCAGTAAAGGTGAGGTCTTGTGGCGCTTGATGTTGCAGCTCGACCTTGATGTTTGCCGTGCCTGTTCTAGGAATCTTGAGCAATTGGGCACTTTTGTTATCTCTCAAATCGGGTCACAATCTTGAGTAAATTTATTAAAAATGAAATGCATGCTCGAGACTTAAAACTTGTAAATTTATAAATTTACTCAAGATAATTTATAAATTTTTAAAGCATTTCATGCAAAGCTCATGAATTAACTTGAAACTGGTGAGCATGGCCTACTTCACCTTTTATTAATTTATAAAAGTCTTCGCATGGAAATTTTTATAATTCAAGTTTCAAGTTTATTTATGAAATTAATAAAAGTCTTCGCCTCACCAAATGAGCAATTATAAATTATGAATTTGCTTGAGTCATAATCATGAGCTTCGCATGAAATGCATGCTCGAGAGGAAACAAGAAGAGTGGAACGATTGGGGTACGCAAAAGGTGATGTAGGCCGTCGAGAGGTTAAATAAGGATTGGGCCTTTAAGATTAAAGAAATAATTAAAATCAAGGAGTTGGAAGAGAAAAGGGTTATTCGCAAAAAATTAAGGCGCTTTGAAGTCCATAGAAATCTCATGGGTGAGGAGAAGACTTTTTATTTTATTTTTAAGTTGTATCAAGTGTTTTGGAGAGCTCTTATTGTTTAAATTTTGTATCCAAGGGATTTTAAATGAATCCATGAAAATCTATTAAAACTTTGGATATAAGAAGATTTTTATAGAGTTTTAAAAAGTCAAGTTTGAATACCACGTGACTTATTAAAACTCTATAAAAATCTAGTTTGAATATCACTATATTTCTATAAAGTTTATAAAAGTCTAGATTGAATACATCTAGACTTTTAAAATCTACAAAAGTCAGTCAAAGTAATTAAAACTCTAACATTGAATACACCCCCCTTAGAGTGGTCGCAGCCAAAAACTATTTACGACGTCCGAAGTTTCCATAGATTGGCCTCTTTCTATCGTCGGTTCATCTGAAACTTCAGCGCCTTAATTGCTCCTATCACCGAGTCTCTCAAGGGGCACGAGTTCAAGTGTACTGAAGTGGTTACAATTAGTTTTCTACCGGTGAAGCAAAAGATGACTGAGCATCCATTCCAGTACTTCCAGATTTCAACAAACTATTTGAAGTAAACTGTGACGCATCTAGCATTGACATTGTTGGAGTTCTAAGTCAATAGGGATGCCGATTGCCTTCTTAGAAACTATTTAGTGTCAAGAAAAATTACTCCACCTATGACGTGGAATTCTACGCTATTGTGCAATCCTTGAAGCATTAGCGTTATTATCTCGTGCAGAAGGAATTTATCTTGTTCATTGATCATGAGGAGTACATCAACGACCAACACAAGCTGAGTAGTCGACATGTCAAGTGGGTAAACTACTTGCAAGAATTCAGCTTCACGCTGAAGAATCAATCCGGGAGTCTCAATCATGTTGCTGATGCTCTAAGCCATTGTTCTCCCTTGCTTACTACCATGAGCATTAGAGTTGCCGACTTTGGATCTTTCTCAGATATGTATGTTGTTGAACTCTCCTTCGGCAAGATATTTTAGGAGGTAACTAATGAGCTTCGTAACGACTTTATTCTGTATAATGGTTTATTTCGTGAACTATGATTATGCATTCCGGATTATTCCTTAAGAGAACACATTATCAATGAATTGCATAACGAAGGACACCTCGGCCGACATAAGACATTAGCCCTCATTTCTTCTTACTTCTATTGGCCCAAGCTAAACATTAGCTCATTTGTGGACTGTTGCTTTGTTTGTTAGCAATTTAAGGAACCCTTACCAATGTTAGTTTGTATACTCCCTTACCAATTCCCGAAGTCTTTTGGTGTGAGGTTAGCACAGATTTTGTATTGGGTTTACCCGCACCCAACGGACCACATTTTATATTCTAGTTGTGGTGGACCGATTCTCCAAGATGGTTCACTTTGTGCTGTGCAGAAAAACTACGGATGTTGTTCGGACTGTCACCCTCTTCTTCAAAGAGATGCGTGTTTACATGGTATTTGTCAAACTAATACTTCATATCATGATACTAAATTTGTCAGTCAATTTTGCAAGAGTTTATGGGGAAAGCTAGGGAAGAAGCTAAACTTCAGCAGTGCCTATCATCCTTAGATGGATAGTCAGACCGAGGTGGTAAACCGGAGCTTGAGAAATCTTCTGAGATGTCTCATAGGAATCAAATCAAAGCAATGAGATCTAGTTTTACCTCAAGCAAAATTCACATACAATAGATCAAAGAACATAACCAATGGTTTGAGCCCTTTAGAAGTTGTTTATGGACGAAACCCATTCGGGGTACTAGATTTAGTCCCTATTTCACGTCCAGGACAAGCTAACCCCATGGCTGAGCATTTTTGGGTCATTCATGAGCCGGTTAAGTAGGCTATTCAGGAAAGCAACACCAAGTACAAGATGACAGATCGACATTGACATCAGGTTCTTTTTGATGTCGGTGATATGGTTTGAGTTGTATTAACTTGTGACCGTTTCCTTGTTGGTGAATACAACAAGCTCAAAGATCGGAAGATTGGACCTTGCGAGGTACTAGAAAATAGTAATGATAATGCATATAGGTTGCGCCTTCCTTGTCATTTAAAAACTTTTGATGTTTTTAATGTGAAACACTTAAATCATTGTGCTGTGGAGCTGGATATACCCACCTTAAACTCGAGGACGAGTTCTCTT
This sequence comes from Zingiber officinale, assembly GCF_018446385.1. Lineage (NCBI taxonomy): Eukaryota > Viridiplantae > Streptophyta > Magnoliopsida > Zingiberales > Zingiberaceae > Zingiber > Zingiber officinale. The sequence goes on from NC_055989.1 coordinate 120,388,196, forward strand.
CAACTCCAGGCAACTGATACAGGAGGGGTCTAAAGTATTCAGATTTGTATCTTTTTGGGTTTTTTTTAATTGGTTATTCGTTTATTAAGTTTAGTTTGCTTTTTTCTTAACTATATTTAATCTTATCCTAAATTTTAGGAAATTAAGTCTTGATGGTTAATTGTTTTCTCAAGAAGGTTTTTAAGCCTATCTTGGGCTACTTCTTATTCGTTATTTTTCTCTTGTTTCTCGTTAATCTCTCAAAAACTTCACGCCCTAGAATAATCTATATTCGCTCGACGTCAGATACACTTAACAATTCAAAAAATCGATGGATTCATGATTCATAATTTATTATGAAATTTTTTCTATGTGCTCTATGATCTGAGCGACAATTTCACAACCTTTGATTTTGAAGCGATCGATTAAGTGGTTTGGCAACTGATTTCCTCTTAAACTTTCTACTTTATCTTGTCATGCTGTCATCATGATGTGTGACAACTAATTTGATTTTTAATATTCAAGGATTAAGATAACAGATATAGAAAGTGCCTGGTCTAATTGGGTGCCCCTATTCAATTTAGTTTGATCAATCGACGAATCTTGTTTATCCACGTCCCATTTGATTAATTTTCAATTCTTTTTTGGATCTAAATGAAACTTATTTGGTTGAAGGCATAACTCCTTAAATTGCGTCTAGACTGATGCTCAAGACACAAACTAGAACCATGCAGAATGGTGGCTAACATTGACAGCTTTCTTAAGGAATGAAATAGAATAGGACTAGAGTATGAATGAAATTTTGTAGTTAATTGAAGAAATAAAGGTTTTATTCTGTCTCTATGCTTGGTTTGGAGATATTGTGCAAGTAATAGGATGGTGCAATGTTATTCAACATTGCATTCACCCACCAACCACACTTTATGTCCACCCTTTATGTTGGACATTGACATTGCCATTTACTACATGTCAAAGTGTTGCAGACAACTTGTTAAACATCTAGATCCAAGATGGAGTATATTTCTTTTTAGTTAGGTTGAGTCCAATCAACATTGGAAAGGAAATGAATGTTTTTAAAGGATATTTATGGAAAATAACAATTAGGCTGCAATATTATTTATGTAGGTTGATGGGAGGAATGGGAAGCAAGAATGCTAGATTGAAAGAAAATAATATTATTTTCTCATGAGTTCTGATTTTATTCTTTAAATCAAAGGCACGAATAACTACATCAGAATTATGAGTAATGGAATAACCATTCCTATGAACCTAAAATGCTATGAGTTTTGGCTAATTTATGCAATACCTGCTACCCTGAAACAAAGCACCAGACCTAGTGAGTTGGAAGATAAATTACATTTACTATGCAGCACTTGCTGTATTTCTGGCTTTAACTTAGTAAACTATGAAAAGATTTAGAGTGGCAGTCATATGTCTGGTTCACAGAGCAGTTGATAAACTCTGAAAAGGTTTAATCTGTCTTATTATTTCATATGCTCATTCTTTTTCAGTTAATAGTTAAAGCATACAAACTGCACATAAGTTGACAAATTTTCTACTATGGTGACACTGGTAGTGTTACTTTGTATGTATAGTCGACAGTCTTGATGATATTATTCTATGGATGCCAATTCACACAAGCTGAATCTTACTAGGTGATCTCTAAGTTCTATTCATGATTACCCCTAACTATGCAAACAGGTGTTCTCAATCCTCCACAATCTGAGCATCTGTCAAATGTTTCTTATTTTCGTTTTTGTTTACTTGTTCCTATTACTTAATGACAAAAAGCTGCCCCCAGGGCATAGCAGAGACGGTGGGCGCATGACATCTATGGGGTAATAGCCAGGGGTCGATTCTCAGGAATTGATGACTTGGGGTTTACCCCACCATGCGCCTGACGGCTGTGTACTTACATGTACCTCCCTCCATATCCATGGGGCCGGCACTAGGAGGACTGTTAATGTAGAGGATCTATATTTAATGACAAAAAGGTGTTATTTAAACTGCCACAACCATGCAATTCTCAAGCGGAAAATCCTACTAGTTTCCATTTGTTTCCACTTACTGATCTGATTGTTCACTTGCAGATTTCAAATAATGGTTGGGCAGAAGGTGAATGCAAAGGAAAAGCTGGTTGGTTCCCTTTTGCGTATATGGAAAGACGGGAGCGAGTGCTTGCAAGTAAGGTTGTTCCGAACCTATAGATATCAATGTTTCATTAGATGCCGACCTCGTGCAGTGATGTTTGCATCCATAAGCTGAAAACATATTGGGTTTGCATCTACTCTTGATCCCCCCTCCTTTCCTTTTTTCTTGCATGTTCTGTCTATATATATGGCTATTTTTTGTAAGCCTGACACATGATCTTATCTTGTTTATGTCCAATCTAATTAATCTAGATACTATATTATTGTGAATCCACAGTTTCTACAGTCATAATGGTCAGCATATCAAACAAGTTATTGTCTCTAGAAATAACTTGCGGATATTGAAACATAGTTATTCCTTTTCCATATCGAAAAATCCTTTTAACTTTGAATGACTTGTGGTAAGTTTTGATTGAAAGATGTTCCCAGGTATTCTACTTGATTTCTTCCTTAGGTATTTGTTTATTGTTACTTTCATATATAATGAACCTTTACCTTCTTGTTCTCGTTATTGTTGCACCATCTTCGTTCTCGTGCTTTCATTTATTCCTTATCAATTAACTAAGTTCTATTGTCTTGATAAGTTCTAAAATCGTGGGCTTCGAAGTGTTTATTCTTGCCTTGATTTGTTAAATCGCCACGAAGTGTAGTGACAATTTAAGCTATTTTGCTTGGTGTTTTTTTTTAAATTCATCTAACTAAAATACAAATCATGCACTAAGTTGTGTAAATTAAATTATATACATTTTTTGAAAATTTTAATAATTTCCTTTCAATCTAAGCTTTCTCCTTATTGTTTCCATGTTACCTTGATAAGATGTTGCCTTTAGCTTCTTTCTTTCTTTTTTTTCCCTTACGTTTCTATTTTTCTTTCTTGGCACGAAGATACAAGTTTTACAATGTCCTTTTTTTACATAAAAAACAAACATATTATATCATCTTTATTTTTTACATTTTTAATTATTTTTTAAAAATGGGGCTATTAAATTTATTCTATTTTTAACCTTTCCAATTGGTATTCTTGGTTAATTTTTTAAATTCCTCTAAATAAAATGCAAATCATGCATCAAGTTAATTATGAAATCATAGTTTTTATAATATGTGTAGCAGTTTATAAATTATAGCTGTCACAATATGTCCAATGAATATAATATTAGAGGATAATTATATTATTTTACTTAAGATAAAATAGTTTTTTTAAAAAAAAATTAAAGTGGGGCATCTCTTTACAATTTAGAAAAAAAACGGAATGTCTTCTTTATTTTTGTCCATTTTTATCTATTTTTCCTTTGTTATCTTAATGGGATGTTGCCTTTAGCTTCTTTCTTTTGTTTTTTTCCGCTTGCGTTTCTACTTTTCTTTCTCGGCATGAAGATACAACTTTTACAATGTCCTATTTTTACATAAAAAAACAAACGTATTATATGATATTTATTTTTTGATGTTTAGACTGCGACACTTGGAATGTCGAGGATGCTTTCTCCATCACTTACCCTCAATATCGGCTCTTTATTCGAGGGCAGAGGCGGTTTCATTAAGGTTTTCTATTTGTTATAGTGTTGATGGTCTTTCATCCTTCTCTTCCAACTTTTGACCTTGAGATTGAGTTGGCGAGCGATTTTTGTGGAGGTTGACTCTTATTTCACATTTCTTTTATCTGCATAATTACCTATCTTACACAACACTTCATTAGACAAAATATTATTAAATAGTAGTTAATATACTTTTTACCTTTTCTTTTGCCTTAGATTTTTCGATCTATCTCGGTAGGTCCACTTTTATTTCTTAATTATTCTTCTATTCCTATCCTTTTGAGGCTCGAAGCCACTATATCGCTATCCTACATTTAAAGTTCGTTTGGATGAGATATCCTATCCATGACTTCATATGCGAAGTTCGCCCCGTTTCTTCTAATTTGTATCGTTGTAGGTAGCAAGTCTCTCAAAGAGTGCTCTTTGATACCAAATGTGGATGGTAGTACAGCTCTCTTTTCTAGGTTTAGACTCTATCAATGGTGAGTCCTCTAAGAGCAAACAACTCCAATACCAAATATATAATTAATAGCGTTGTAGAGGATGAATCTTTACAACATAAGTTAGATAAGAATAAATATAATAAGAAAATTAATAATCTAAGATCTAGAACATGGAACATACGAACTCTTAATAGTAAATCAATGGAGGTAGTAGATATAATTATTGGGAGAATAATTAGTATTTTATCTGTATAAGAGATAAAATGGGTAGACAAAAAGATAAAACTGATAGAGAACGCGAGTTTTAGGTTATGGTACATAGGAAAGAATTATTGTAGATAGTTCGTTAAAGGATAAAGTTATAGGAGTAATTAGAAAAGGGGATAGAATTATAGCCCTTAAGATAATAGTGGCGAAAAAAATAATGAACTTAATTAGTCTATATGCATTGCAAGTAAAATTAGATAAAACTACTAAATCAAGGTGTTGGAACGACTTAGATGAAATATTATAAAATATTTCATCAAATGAAATGATTTTATTAGAAGGTGATATAAATAGATATGTCGGAGTGAAAAATGAGGAATATGAGAGGGTACATGAGAGTTATGAGTTTGAAATGAGAAATGAGGAAGGAAAAACTATGTTAGATTTTGTGAAAACATATGATTTTATATTAGTTAATATGTTTTTTTAAGAAAAGAGAATAACACTTAGTCACGTTCAAAAGTGAGAACAATAAATCGCAAATTGACTTTCTTATGGTTAGAAAGAATGATAGAAAAATTTATAAAAATTACAAAGTTTTCCTTGCAGAAAGCTTAACTACTCAACATAGGTTAGTAGTGTTTGATATACGTCTCAATAAAATATATACGACTCTTAGAATTGAGTGGTGGAAGTTAAAGAATGAGAAGTAAAATATATTTAAGAAGAAGGTAGAAGTACAAGATTAGGTGAAATATACGGTGATTCTAATACGACATGGGATAAGATAATATCAAAGTTGAAAATAGTAGCTAAGGGTTTACTCGGTGAGTCAAAGGGGCATGTACCATTAAGTAAAGAATCTTGGCGGTGGAATGAGAATATACAAGAGAAAGTGAAGGAAAAACGAATAACTTATAAGGAATTATATATTTGTAAGAAGCAGGAAAACTTAAAAAAAAAATATACAATAACCAAGAAAGAAGGTAAGAGAGTAGTGAATGAAGTAAACAATAAAACTTTTGAATGATTATATAAAATATTAGATACAAAAGAAGGGGAAAGAGATATTTATAGAATAACTAAAGTGAGAGAAAAAAAGATAAGAGATCTTATCCAAATAAAATGTATTAAAGATGAATATAATAGGGTACTAGTAAACGATAGAGAAATAAAAGAACGGTGTAAGATGTATTTTCATCAACTTTTTAATGAACATGACCAACTTAACTTAGGTAATTTAAGTAGGTCAAATGTGTTGGGACCTTAGATGGCTAGAGGGGGGTGAATAGCCTCTTTGGAAAACACTAAACAACAATTTCTTCAAGAACTTTGTTAGCACAGCGGAATTAGAAAACAAAAACAAGAAAACACAGCACACTAACTCAGAGATTTACGAGGTTCGGGGATAACTTGCCCCTACTCCTCGGCGTGTCCGTAAGGTGGACGAATCCTCTTGATCTTTCGGTAGATCACACCCCGGAAGCTATCCGGCTAAAGGATTCTCCTTCTCGGTGGAGTAACCTCTCCACAAAGTCTTTAACAGCAGTAAGAAATTAAGCACAAGACTTACAGTAGTGGCTCAAGTGAAATGATCAAAGGAAGCTCACAGCCACAATCAGCGAAGAACAAGCGCACTGCTTCAATCTTCCAGAGAGTTTTTTTCCACTGTTTTTCACAGCAAGAGCACAAAAAGCATTATCCCGAGAGCCTCTCCTCTCCACCTTCATATGCCTCTCTGCTCTGTAACGGATCTCTGCCAAACCTGCAGCAAATCCCTGCAAATCCCTGCAACCGTCCACGACGTCGCCAATCACACTTCTTCCTTGTCTGATTGTCTCAGCTCCCACCAATGGCATCCTCGTTTCCACTGGTACCTCTGAGCTTGAACCTATCAGCACAAGTCAAGCTGATTTCGACCAAACGGCTGCAAAACTGGTTTGTCCGCAGCAAGACACAGCAAAAGCTTTTTGTTGCCTTCTACTAATGATCCTTAATTTGAATTCACCCAACATCGTAATCTGTAACCTGAAACTTCGAGAAAACTTGCAGCAGATGGTTAGAAACGAAATAGGTAAAAGAAATTGCGAATCAGAAACAATAAGAGAAAGCGTACAAAACAAGCCATACCGTGGATTGGTCGCCAGACCGATCCACGCTTATTTATCGTCACCGATCGGTCCGGGACCGATCGGTACTGTCCGATCGGTCCCAAGACCGATCCACCCTTCACGCGAATCGGTAGCGGCTCGATCGGTGCGGGACCGATCAGACTCACCGGATCGGTCCGTAAGACCGATCGGTATCCACTCGATGTGCTCGAGTGTTATCGATCGGTCCCGGACCGATCGATACACTCGATGTGCTATCGAGTGTTATCTGATCGGTCCCGGACCGATCGATATACTCGATGTCTCGAGTGTTGTCGTCGGTCCCGGACCGATCGATACACTCGATGTGAGTGTTGCTCGGTCCCGGACCGATCGTGATCGATCTGACCGATCGGTACCGGATCGGTGCAGACCGATCCAAATGAGTCTCGAGTCAAGCTTCCAAGCTTGCCCCTCACCCCTGACGGTCCGAGAGCGTGCTACCGAACCCTCTCCGACATACATGCCAAGCTTCCACACTTGGGCTTCCCAATTGCCTGGTTTCACTCACCAGGACTTTCCAACCGCCTAACATTAGGACTTTCCCACTGCCTGGCTTCACTCACCAGGACTTTCCCGTGCCAAGCTCCTCGCTTGGACTTTTCCCAATCAGATCAATCAGGTTAACCAAGTCAACCTTGATTAGTAATTAGTCTGAGTTAATTTAATATCTGATTCAAACTTAAATCAGTGTCAACATCAAAACAACATCCAGGTCAGACTGTATCAACAATCTCCCCCTTTTTGTTGTTTGACAACACAATTTAAGTTTAGATCAGAAAAATTCTCATATCCATAATTTCAGGGAAATTAAGATCTCCCCCTAAGATGGATATAACTCAGTTACTTTCTCTTTTTTTCTTTATTGATTCAAAGAGGTCAAATCGTCTCTGAACTTAATTATTTTCTCCCCCTTTGTCAAACACCGAAAAGGTGTAAAATAATGAATAAGACTGACAAGCACCTCCCCCTTTTAACCAATAACGCCCCAATCTTAATCCACAAAAAAACACGGTATATGAAAAACAATGGCATATGAAACATCATAAGTGTATCATGAATAGTGAAGCATCATAAATAGCATGAATATAAGAAACACAGCTAACATCCAGTTCAGATAAATGTATCAAAGACATAGTATCAACAAAACAATCAAAACATAGAGAATGTCAGCCAACATCCTCATCAAGAGGATCATCTGCAGCATCAGCTGGAAGAGTGGAATCCTGAAGAGGCATGCTGCTGCCTGAGGGTAGCTCGCCCGCAGAGTGCTGAGGAGGTGGATGGCCGGCCATCCATCCTAGAAATGCCTGATGTGTCGCCAACTGCTGTCTCTGTAGAGTATCGAAGCGCTGATCAATCTGGAGGCGCAGGCCATCGAACTCTGCAGCCACCATCTCCTCGTGGCTCTCCAGCTCAGCGATCTGCCAGCGCAGATCTGGATCCTCCTCGCCATATGCAGCAGCAGCAGGAGGACGAGCAACCTGTCGTGGAAGTGGTAGCTCACCCAGTGCCCTCCCATCCTTCCACCTAACCGTCCCATCCTGACTTAGGATTCCGGACTTGGAAAATGCACGTTTCCCAAGTCGACAATCCTGCCTGACCATCTTCACTATCCTCCCCCTAGAGACGTCAATACCCATGGATTCGAGCCAATCAGTAATTATATGCCCAAAAGGCATATAGATGTTGTCGCCGCTCGGTTCGCTATGGGAAATGATAGACATATAGACACTCGACATAATATCAAAATCTAGACGTCGACGTAACCCATAAAGCATCAGACAGTGATATGGTCGAATTTCTGCCAACGGTTTAGAGGTGATAGGTAGAAGACATTGTGTGACAATTTTGAAAAGAATGTAGTCAGGAGCAGAGAGTCTAAGGGCTGCAAATGTAGGAAAGTCGTCATCTAACTCATCTAAACCATCCAGTCTCGGATGACCAAAAAAGTACTCATAGATTGAGTCAGAAGAGACATTAAGAGGATGAGGTATGGGTTCAGGCAAAACAGGATAGATGGAGAACACCGTCCCCGAACACAAACGACAACCTAAATACCCAAAGAAGTCAATTATGTTGAGATCAACGTTTTGCTTAGCCACTCTTGTCCTATAACTACCATCAGGAGTCTGATGAAGGTTGTTATAGAATTCAGATACTAGATCAAAGTTGATGTCCCTTTCTAGAAAAACCAACGAATCGAGCTTGTAGTAGGCAATGGTTTCTAAAATAGAGGGACAAGATTCCTGCATGAACTTCTTATCAACAGATCGACAAGGGAGTAATTTGAAAGTCCTCTCCTTAAATGATTTTTCAAATTTTTGGTTGGGGAATCTCCCCGAACTAGCCGGTTGAGGTCGGGAGGTAGCAGGAGCTTTGGACTTGGATTTGGATTTCTCGGTTGGTTCCTTAGAGGTACCCTCACCACTAGTGGGTTTCTTCCTAACCATTTGGACAATGGGAAACAAAGAGAGAGCACCGGAGCCACCAACAAATAAGAACCGAGACAAACACAACAACAGAAGATGAGAAATGAAAACACAATGCCAAGTTCTATAGAGGTAGGAGTTACCTTGGAGCCATGGAACTCTCGGCTAGGGCTTCCGAGGGCTGGAGCTTCGGCGTGCAAGGAGAAGAGAAAGGGTGGGCTGGTGGGAAGAATCGGCTAGGGTTCGCGTGAATGAGGGAAAGAGGGGATCGGGAGGTTTTAAGGGTTAAGATGGGTGTACAGTGAAGAAATGATCGGACGGTTGTCCGATCAGAAGGTATCCGACGCCCCTGATCGGTCACCAGACCGATCAGGGAACCTCCTGACCGGTCTGTGGACCGATCAGAAGGTGATCAGTAGCATTCAGCGAAGCCCCTGATCGGTCACCAGACCGATCAGGGAACTTCCTGATCGGTCCGTAGACCGATCAGAGATCGAACAGTAAGCCCCTAAGTCACAGCCTTAACCAATGGAACCACTGATCGGTCTATGGACCGATCAGAAGAGCCTTATGCGTATCAGATTATCCTGATCGGTCCTTGGACCGATCAGTGAGTCGCACAAAAATAACCTGATCGGTCCCTGGACCGATCAGATTACAGACAGAAAGATTGGGAAGTTTTTGGATCGGTCTGTCGACCGATCCATCTTCTCCTGATCGGGCTGTAGCCCGATCAGTGTCTGATACTGAAATTTTCAGTGATTTCAGTAACCGAAATCCTTTGATAGTTCGTAGAAGTTTCTCCAGTAAAACTTTCAAAATCAATATCTAGAACCCTGAGAATCTACAAGCATAACTATGTCCTAACGATGGGCTCTTATGGTGTGAATTTGTTTATAATTTGAGACTTTCATATTCGACTACAAACACTGAGATTTCAGACAAGTTTCAAGTTTGTCAAAACAGACAACTTGTCCTAATTTGCAATCAAGGCATGAAAGCTGAAATTCTTGATTCTTGTTATGTTTAGTTTCAAGTTTGTCAAAATATATTCAATTTATTATTATTTCCTTTAATAACCTATCGTTCTATCAATCAAAAGTCATGACATGAACCAAACAACAATACCAATCAACACATTAACCATCAACCATGATTAGAAAAATTTCTAGGCAAATGTCCAACCAAGATTCCTTGGTTGGAATATATGAGTAAGATCTAGGAACCAAATACACATGAATTATGTAATGGCATTCCCCATACTCAATTAATGTCTCTTCAACCTAATTATTCAAGGGATGCATAATACATTTTGAATAAATTGGTTGTTCCTAGCATCTCACCCCATTTCTAGCAAACAAAAACAATTTGTTAAACCTTATCGTTTGTGTGAGATGTCCCCAAATTGCCCAAATCAGTTTCCCAACTACTCTTGTCATCTTAATAGTCCTTATTGATCATGGTGAAGTTCTAATGACCTAAGGAGCCAAACACATTCCCAACTCCCTCCTTAAATGACTAAATTCATTCTCCGGAAGGGGTTTTGTGAAGATATCGGCTAGGTTTGACTTTGACTCAACATATGTGAGCACAATGTCTCCCCTAGCAACGTGATCTCTTATGAAGTGATGACGCACTTCAATGTGTTTGGTCCTCGAATGATGGACTGGATTTTTAGTTAGGTTGATTGTGCTAATGTTGTCGCATAGCACTTGTACACCCTTATAAGAGAGTCCATAATCCTCTAGGGTGTGTATCATCCACAACAACTGTGATACACTCTCTCCCATGGCAATATATTCAGCCTCGGTCGTGGAGAGAGCAACACAATGTTGCTTCCGACTTGACCAACTAACTAAACATGAACCTAAAAATTGGCAACCCCCACTCGTACTTTTCCGATCCAATTTGCACCCAGCATAATCGGAGTCGGTATAACCTATCAAGTCAAATGATTCAATGCGAGGGTACCAAAGACCTACTCTAATTGTGCCTTTAAGGTATCTCCGAATTCTCTTAACTGCAATTAAGTGAGATTCCTTGGCACAGACTTGATACCTAGCGCACATGCCCACAGCAAAGAGTATGTCCGGTCGACTAGCTGTGAGATATAGAAGACTACCGATCATGCTTCTATATTGCGTTAGATCAACTGATTTTCCACTCTCATCATTGTCAAGACGAGTGCTCGTCGCCATAGGAGTGGATACTTCCTTAGAATCACTCATTTTGAATTTCTTAAGCATCTCTTGAGTGTATTTTGCTTGATGGACATAAATGCCATCTCTAGTTTGTTTGATTTCTAGTCCAAGGAAGAATGTCAACTCTCCCACAAGACTCATTTCAAACTCACTTTCCATGTGAGTGATAAATTCATTTAAATAGCCCTTGTTATTTGAGCCACAAATTATGTCATCGACATATACTTGGGCTACAAAAATATTTTCACCATCTCGACGAAGAAATAGTGTTGGGTCTATTTGACCCCTTACAAAACCCTTTTCTAATAGATAAGTCGACAACCTTTCGTACCAAGCTCGAGGTGCTTGTTTTAGCCCATAAAGAGCTTTCTTGAGCTTGAACACGTGGTTTGGAGCTTCGGTATTCACAAACCCCGGTGGTTGTTCAACGTAGACTTCTTCTTTAATGAAACCATTTAAGAAGGCCGATTTAACGTCCATTTGATAGAGCTTGAAACCTCTATGTGCAACAAAAGCTAGCATTGAACGAATGGACTCCAATCGTGCCACAGGAGCATAGGTCTCATCATAATCGAGGCCTTCAACTTGACTATAGCCCTTGGCTACTAGTCTTGCCTTGTTTCTTACTACCTCTCCCTTTTGGTTTAACTTATTTTGAAGACCCATTTAGTTCCAATAATGGTGGTCTTCTTAGGTCTAGGAACCAAATCCCACACTTGGCTTCTTTCAAATTGACCTAACTCATCTTGCATAGCTATGACCCAATCAGGATCATGCAATGCCTCATCAACTAGTTTAGGTTCGATTTCTGAGATCAAAGCAACCTCATTCGACTCATTTCTGAAGAATGATCTAGTCCTAACCCTTGTTGGATGTCTCCCACAATCTGGTCTTGTGGATGACTAGAGACTATCCTAGATTGCCTTGGAGTTGGCGGTGCCTCATGAGTGGTCTCACTCGGCACAGGCAAGAGATCAGATTGAGCCCTTTCTTGCCTTTGCTCATCATCTTCAGAGTCAACTTCGACTCTTCCAATGTTTTGATCATTCAAACTTAGATTTCTAAGTTCGAATTGAATTTCTCCTACATCCCTTGATTGATCATTTGATTTAGGGATTTCTTCAAATGCTACGTCTGAGGACTCTTCAATCAATTTAGTCCTCTCATTGTAGACTCGATAGGCTTTGCTGGTAAGAGAGTACCCGACCAGTATCCCTTGATCAGCCTTAGCCGTGAACTTCCCAAGATGGTCCTTGGTGTTTAAGATAAACACCTTACAACCAAACACCCTAAGATGTTTAATTGTAGGCGGTTTCCCAAACCAAAGTTCATGGGGAGTCTTTCCTAAAAATCTATGTATCAGAATTCGGTTTTGCACATAGCAAGCTGTATTCACAGCTTCAGCCCATAAGTAGCTCGGTAGTGAGTACTCATGAAGCATGCTTCGTGCAGCCTCTTGTAGGACTCGGTTCTTTCTCTCCACAACCCCATTTTGCTGTGGGGTCCTTGGAGTAGAGAACTCATGCCTATATCCCTTTTCTTGACAAAACTCTAAAAACCTATGATTTTGAAATTCCCCACCATGATCACTTCTAATGGTTTTAATTGTTGTCGATTTTTCATTTTCAGTTCTTCTACAAAAGGAAATAAAAATATCTATAGTTTGGTCCTTATGTTTCAAGAAGAAAGTCCATGTGTATCTAGTAAAATCATCAATGATTACCAAACAATATCTACTTCCATTCAATGATATTACACTACTGCAATCAAAAAGGTCCATGTGCAATAAATCTAAAGCAGTAGATGTACTTACATTGCTTTTACCTTTATGAACAGCTTTTGTTTGCTTACCCTTTTGACATGCATCACATAGTTTGGTCTTGTGGAACTTGATGCTTGGTAAGCCTCGCACTAATCCTTGGTTGGCCAACTTCCAGATGTTCTTCATGTTTACATGTGCCAATCTTCTATGCCATAACCAAGACTCTTCTTCTTTCGACATGAAACACTTAATCAAAGTATTAGTAGCACTTTTAAATGATACTTGATAAATATTGTCAACCCTTGTGCCTACTAGTACCGTGTCAAGTGTGTCAATGTGTTTAACCAAACATTGACTTGAATGAAATTCAATTGTGTAACCCGTATCACACAATTGACTGACACTTAGGAGATTAAAAGTCATCCCTTGACTAGAAGGACATTCTTGATATGAAGACATTCGGATATATGAATGTCTCCAATTCCTACAACCTTAAGGCTACCATGCTTACCAATAGCCACATTACCTCTACTTTTGTTTTGAATGGTAGTAAACAGTGATTTGTGCCCAGGCATGTGCTTGGAGCATCCACTATCAACAAACCAAGTTGATAGATGCTCCCCCTCGACCAATGCCTACAATACACGAAAAATAGAGGTTTTAGGTACCCAAATCTTGGGACCTAATGCTTCTACAACGAAAGACCTAGGAACCCATGCCTTGGTCATACCTTTCCTAGTTCCATGAACTCTAGAAACATGTGATCTACTATTTTGAGTTCTAGACATTAGAGAAATGAAACTCGACTCCTTGGGTTGATACCCTAACCCGGCTTTGTTGTAAACTGCCCTTTGGGCATTTAGAATCATGTCTAGAGTCTTAGAGCTAGTTGAGAATTTCTCAAGCATTTTCTTGAGTTTCTCAACCTCACCCTTTAAGGCCTTGTTCTCATCCTCAAGGACTTCTAGATGTAGGTCATCGACCTCATCTTCCCTAAGGGTCCTTAAGGTTTTTACTTCTTCTTTCAACAATTTATTTTCTGTTTTTGACTTTTTAAGCAATGTAGATAAGTGAGTGATAGTTTTATAACACTTTTCTATATGAGAAGGGGTTACCTCTTCATCATCCGAAGATGATGAAGCCGTGGTTGAAGCGCTTGAGTCATCACTCTCGGATTCGGACTCTTCCCTTGCCATGAGTGCCAATTGCCGAGTGCTCTTTTCCATCTTCTCTTCTTCCTCCGATGAGCTTGATGAGGACTCATCCCAAGTGGCCTTGAGGGCCTTCTTCTTCTTGGCTCTTTCCTCCTTCCTTTTGGCTCGTTCCTCCTTCCTCTTTAGTTTCGGACACTCGCTCCGAATGTGTCCTTTCTTGCTACACTCATAACATGTAACATTAGATTTATCAAAATTTTGATCATTAGTTTTACCTTTTCCTTTGTATCTTCGGCCTCTTCTCATAATCCTCCTTACGAAGTTCGCCATCTCGCTTGATGATGATCCACTTTCATCATCGGATTCGGAAGAAGAGGTGGATGAGGAAATCTCCTTTTCTTTCTTCTTTTCCTTCTTCCTTCTTCCATCCTTGCTCTTTGGTCCTGCAAATAAAGCAATACCCTTCTCTTTTGACCTTTGTTAGCAAGCTCATGAAGTTCCATCTCACGGAAAAATTCATCTAGTTTAACAATGGAAAGATCCTTGGATACCTTGTAGGCATCTACCATGGATGACCACAAGGCATTCCTAGGAAAAGATTTAAGAGCGTACCTTACTAAGTCACGGTTTTCTACCCGTTCATCCACGGAGTGGAGACCATTGATGATCTCCTTGAATCTCCCATGAAGTTCACTCACCGTTTCATTGTCCTTCATGGTTAGATTTTGGAGCTGATTCAAGAATAGGTCCCTCTTGGCAATCCGAGAATCCCGAGTTCCCTCTTGGAGCTCGATGAGTTTGTTCCATAGGTCTCTTGCACTTGAGAACGGACCTACCTTGACGAGTTGGTCCTTGGCGATTCCACATTGCAAGGTGACCATAGCCTTGGCATCGGCTTGTGCTTTGCGGAGTTGTTCGGTAGACCACTTTGACGACTCGAGTTCCTTACCTTCTTCATCCTTTGGTGGTGTGAAACCTTCCTTGACTGAGAACCACATGGCTATGTCGGTTTTGAGGTAGTACTCCATGCGGCCCTTCCAATATTGAAAATCTGCTCCTTCGAAGTAAGGTGGACGGTTGGTGCTAAATCCCTCCTTCATGGCCATTGTTTTGCTCTTTGGGTTGTTAAGCCGAAATGAAGAGCACCAGGCTCTGATACCACTTGTTGGGACCTTAGATGGCTAGAGGGGGGTGAATAGCCTCTTTGGAAAACACTAAACAACAATTTCTTCAAGAACTTTGTTAGCACAGCGGAATTAGAAAACAAAAACAAGAAAACACAGCACACTAACTCAGAGATTTACGAGGTTCGGGGATAACTTGCCCCTACTCCTCGGCGTGTCCGTAAGGTGGACGAATCCTCTTGATCTTTCGGTAGATCACACCCCGGAAGCTATCCGGCTAAAGGATTCTCCTTCTCGGTGGAGTAACCTCTTCACAAAGTCTTTAACAGCAGTAAGAAATTAAGCACAAGACTTACAGTAGTGGCTCAAGTGAAATGATCAAAGGAAGCTCACAGCCACAATCAGCGAAGAACAAGCGCACTGCTTCAATCTTCCAGAGAGTTTTTTTTCCACAGTGTTTTTCACAGCAAGAGCACAAAAAGCATTATCCCGAGAGCCTCTCCTCTCCACCTTCATATGCCTCTCTGCTCTGAAACGGATCTCTGCCAAACCTGCAGCAAATCCCTGCAACCGTCCACGACGTCGCCAATCACACTTCTTCCTTGTCCGATTGTCTCGGCTCCCACCAATGCATCCTCGTTTCCACTGGTACCTCTGAGCTTGAACCTATCAGCACAAGTCAAGCTGATTTCGACCAAACGGCTGCCAGCAGATCGCAAACGAGACGTTGCTACCAAAACTGGTTTGTCCGCAGCGAGACACAGCAAAAGCTTTTTGTTGCCTTCTACTAATGATCCTTAATTTGAATTCACCCAACATCGTAATCTGTAACCTGAAACTTCGAGAAAACTTGCAGCAGATGGTTAGAAACGAAATAGGTAAAAGAAATTACGAATCAGAAACAATAAGAGAAAGCGCATGCAAAACAAGCCATCCGTGGATCGGTCTGCAGACACGCTTATTATCATCTGATCGGTGCGGGGACCGATCGGTATGTCTGATCGGTCCCAAGACCGATCCACCCCTTCACGCGAATCTGGTGTAATCTGATCGGTGCGGGGACCGATCGGACTCAGCGGATCGGTCCGTAAGACCGATCAATATCCACTCGATGTGCTCGAGTGTTATCGATCGGTCCCGGACCGATCGATATACTCGATGTGCTATCGAGTGTTATCGATCGGTCCCGGACCGATCAAATACCCACAGTCTCTGTTTGATTACTGATCGGTCCCGGACCGATCAGAAACTGATCGGTCTGCAGACCGATCCAAAACTGTGAGTCTCGAGTCAAGCTTCCAAGCTTGCTGCCCTCACCCCTGACGGTCCAGAGAGCGTGCTACCGAACCCTCTCCGACATACATGCCAAGCTTCCACACTTGGGCTTCCCAATTGCCTGGTTTCACTCACCAGGACTTTCCAACTGCCTAACATCCCAGTTAGGACTTTCCCACTGCCTGGCTTCACTCACCAGGACTTTCCCGTGCCAAGCTCCTCGCTTGGACTTTTCCCAATCAGATCAATCAGGTTAACCAAGTCAACCTTGATTAGTAATTAGTCTGAGTTAATTTAATATCTGATTCAAACTTAAATCAGTGTCAACATCAAAACAACATCCAGGTCAGACTGTATCAACAAAATGAACATAAAAATTTAAATTTTTATCGTATAATTCAAATTTCAGAAATAGAATAAGATTTAAATGGGATGCACAATGAAAAAGTCGTTGGATCATATGATATTTCGATCGAGGTATGGAAGTGCCTAGGGAAACAAGGTATTAAATGACTTATAAAATTATTTAACATGATATTGAAAACGAAAAAATGTTTGATTAATAGAGGATAAGTACTCTAGTTCTCTTATATAAGAACAAAGGAGACATACCAAATTGTGCAAACTATAGGAAAATAATAAGTTATACTATGAAACTTTAGGAAAAAGTAATAGATAAAAGATTAAGGAAGGAGGTCACGGTGATTGAAAATTAATTTGGGTTTATGCTTAGAAGGTCGATAATAAAAAATATACATCTTCTTAGACACTTAATTGAAAAATATTATGAGCAAAAACAAGATCTACACATGATATTCATTGATTTAGAAAAAACTTATGAGAGAGTCTCAAAAGAAAATATATGGAGAATTCTAGAAAAGAGGGGTGTTAGCGTAACATATATTGAACTAATTAAATATATGTACGAGAATGTAACGACTAGCGTAAAGACTTCAGACGAAGTAACTGAAGTATTTCCAATAAAGATAGAGTTACATTCAGAATCACTCTAAGTCTTTATCTTTTTATACTAATTATGGACGAACTCACTGCATACATTCAAGATATAGTATCATGATGCATATTGTTTGCAGATGATATTATTTTATAAACTACTTAAAGGAGTAAATGATAAACTAGAATTTTAACGGAAAATACTAGAAAGGAAAAATTTTAGACTTAATAGGATAAAGATATAATATATAGAATTTAAATTTAGTAATATTATATATAATATATGCATCTTGTTTCCTTGTATTTCTTTCAACGAGCAAAGTGTTAATTACTTTACAAAGTCTCAAAGTATAAATTTATCGGAAACAAAACTAATTTATTATATATATATATATATATATATATATATATATATTTAAAGTCTATCATTAAATATATAAAATTGTTTAAAAGATATAATTCATGTGATATATCTCTCATTATACTAAAATATAATAATATTGATATTAGATAAAAAAAAAAATTATTAATATCAGGTGCACGATTAAATTGCACGAAAATTATAAAAAAAATAAAAAGAATACAGCTTTCAAAAGACGACATGAAATATTTTGATATGGAATGAACTACAAACTACTACGTGAGCTTTAACCACTTAAATAAATTTACGCCTTTTATTTTTTATTATATTATATATATTTATAATTAAAAAAATAAAATATATCGTCATGAATCATAAATTAGATGGTGTCAAAATTAATTTTTTTTTATAAAAATTGTGGAATCATTGATTTCAAAGTCCGTTGAGCCGTAAAACCTAAGCTCGTAGCAACTTTAAATTGTTAAATGCACTTAAAAATGGGAGTAGTGCGGTGTGACGTCAACAAATATGTATAGATATATGGACTCTGGCATCACGCACAGGACTTGCACGGGTTCACGTCGAGTTTCATCATTGCATCGTCACTAGTGCACTCACCCACTTCCCTACGATCAAACCCACTAAGATACTCAAGTCGACGCCGTACAATAATCAATGCATCATCCATGTTCTAGATATCTCAACTACCCCGTCTGCAACCTATCTCAATTCCCTTGGGTATTTTTTTTTCATTGATAATCTAAATATTCAATTTTTATTAATTTTAAACGTGATGTAATTCAAACATCAGCTCTTACCATCGCACTCGCACTGTAACCCGGGGCTTAAAACATCAGCTGGGGCATCTTCTTGTTTCTATATAACGCTACTCAAGGCGTAATTTAATTACACGTTTAATTATATTATTAATTAAGCTCCTCGCCATTAGACATGGCATGGCTTAAGCTTGAAGAAGTTGAGTGCCTGCGCTTTGCATGTGGTCTTCTCCTTCCCTCGGCGGTTCTCGTAATGCTGTTGAGGTTGACGTGGCGGCGGAGAAGGCTGGGGTTTCCGCCGGGGCCGACGCCTCTGCCGATCATCGGCAACATGCTGATGATGGACCAGCTGACGCACCGGGGACTGGCTAGGCTGAACGAGCGGTACGGCTCGGGGATCTGCCACCTCCGCCTCGGCGCGCGGCACGCGTTCTCGGTGTCGACGCCGGAGGTGGCGCGGGAGGTGCTGCAGGCGCAGGACCACGTGTTCTCCAACCGGCCGGCGACCATCGCGGTGGCTTACCTGACGTACGACCGCGCCGACATGGCATTCGCGCACTACGGTCCTTTCTGGCGCCAGATGCGGAAGCTGTGCGTGATGAGGCTGTTCAGCAAGAAGCGGGCGGAGTCGTGGGCCTCGGTGCGGGCGGAGGTGGACGGCGCGGTGCGGGAGGTGGCGAAGTGCGCCGGCGCCGGTGCCGCCGTCAATCTAGGGGAGCTCATGTTTAAGATGACGATGAGCATCATCTTCCGGGCGGCGTTCGGGACGCAGAGCCGCCACGGGGACCAGGAAGAGTTCATTGCCATTCTGCAAGAGTTCTCGCGGCTCTTCGCCGCCTTCAACATCGGCGACTTCATCCCCGCCCTCACATGGATCGATTACCATGGCATCAACAAGCGTCTCAAGGTAGATCATCAATTAATTTATTATATATATTAATTAATTAATTAATTAATTATACATTGCAGGCGGCGCGAGGATCACTCGATAGGTTCATCGATAAAATTATCGACGAGCACATCGCGAACCCGAAGGCGGAGGCGGCGTCGGATCGCGACATGGTCGACGAGATGCTCGTGTTCTTAGAGGAGGCAGCCGGCACCGTCGATGCTACTCGAGGGATGGAGAAGGATGAGCTGCTGACCAGTAGCTTCCGGCTGACAAGAAACAATATCAAAGCAATAATCATGGTAATTAGTGTCCTCACCTAATTAACGTCGCTTAATTAGCAGATCATTAACCTAGCTAATTAAAAATTATTATACTGACGCATGCAGGACGTCATGTTTGGTGGCACGGAGACGGTGGCGTCGGCAATCGAATGGGCGATGGCGGAGCTGATGAAGAACCCCGATGAGATGAGGCGCGTGCAGGAAGAGCTAGCTGCCATCGTCGGCGTCGACCGACAAGTCCAAGAGAGCGATCTCGAGAAGCTTCCCTACCTCAAGTGCGCAGTGAAGGAGACGCTCCGCCTGCACCCGCCCATCCCGCTGCTACTCCACGAGACGGCGGAGGAGAGCCAGGTGGCTGGGTACTTGGTTCCGGCGCGGTCTCGGGTGATGGTCAATGTGTGGGCGATCGGGCGGCAGACATCAGTGTGGAAGGAGGCGGGGGAGTTCCGTCCCGTGCGGTTCATCCCGGGCGGCGAGGCGGCGGCGGTGGACTTTAAGGGGAACTTCTTCGAGTTCCTGCCCTTCGGGTCGGGGCGGCGGTCCTGCCCGGGGATGCAATTGGGGCTTTATGGGATGGAGTTGGCGGTGGCACAGATGGCCCACTGCTTCGAGTGGGCGCTGCCCGGCGGCATGGAACCCAGTGAACTAGATATGGAAGATGTTTCTGGGCTGACCTCGCCTAGGGCGGTGAGGCTGGTGGCCGTTCCCACCCTGCGCCTCACCTGTCCTCTCTATTGATAGTGATGATCGGAGTGAGTAAAATATGGAGCAAATATATATGTATATAGTTGTTTGGTCCTTGATAGAAAATATTATAAATATGATAATTATAAATAATGATATAGTAATGAAGATAAAAAAATAATAATAATTCATGATGATAACTGATTTCAATCGTAAAGACTTGTCATAGTCAACTATAACCAAATCATAATAATAATAATTATTTAAAGTTATCATATTTTTATGAATAATATATTATATAAATACATATAAATTAGTATGCTCCCATTATAGATTAGAATTAGTAAAAGTGTGTCAAACTTATATGGTAATGCAACCTAAGGATAACGATTGAGAACCTCAGTAACAAATTATTATAATAGAATCTTTCTCATAAAAAAAATAATTTAATTATTTATAACAGATATTAAATTGATAAGAGCATATATTATATTTAATCTTAGCCAAAAGATTAAAAACAGGTATACTTTCTAATGATAGAATCTTCTCCACTCGCGTGTTGTAAATTCTAAGATGTGAAATTAAAGAGAACCATGATAGTACATATTTTTTAAAAAGAAAATTACTAATAAGTCTTAAAAATATTTTTAGAGTGAAAAGAAAAAAAACATTAATATAATTTAATTTTAGATTTTATCAAAATTAGTTATTAACGGGTTAAGATTCTTAATTAAATAGTAAGATAATTTTTATTATTATGTTTATTATATTATTTTCCATATATACTCTTGGATCGTGAAGAATCGATAGAGAGGGGGGGGGGTGAATATCGATAAAAATTTTCGTAAATAGTAAGTACAGCGAAAAAAGAATAAGCAAGAAAAGAGCAAGGCTAACATAAGTTCTTTTTACTTGGTTCGGAGCCTTTGGCGACTTCTACTTCAAGGCCCGCACACAATGGTGCTTTCGATGGGCAATCCACTAGCAATTCGAATAAGTTTTTACAAATTGAAAGTATAGGAAATGCTAAAAGAAATGAATTACCGACAATAATAAAAATAAACGAAAGAACGCATTGTCGGAGAAGCTTCAACGTCGCATGAGCACAAGAGAGCAGTTCTTCAGTTTTTGAGTTGATTTTTTAGCTCCAGCTTTGACCCTCCATATATAGGAGGTTCGGGGAGCCCTTAGCCCTTCGGGGAGCCCTGAAGTGACGTAGCCGAGCCAACCAGCGAACTCCACGTGGCACAGCGACGTTGGGATGAAATTTTGCCTCCGGGCGCTTGGAACTCCGGATGCCCGGATCACTTCCGGGCGCCCAAACCCAAGTTTTCCAGCATACTCCTTCCTGCAAGAAAAACGTTAGTCTGAGGCAATTGTATCCTGAAACACAGATTGTTAGCACAGTTTTATAGATAAACAAAATAGTAATTAGATTTCGTCTCTCCGAGACCAGAATCTATTCAAGATCTCGATTTAGAGTTCTGAAATGGTTCTAAGTCGGATTGGCGCCTAAGTTCCCATCCCGGGAACTCTTCCTCACGGTCACTCTCCTCCAGTGACTTACCTCAACTTACCTGCCAGGCGTCCGGTCAACCCTTCGACCCGTCTAAACTTCGTGCCAGCTATTCGGTCAGCCCGTAGACCTAGCTGGGCTTCATGCCAAACGTCCGGTCAGTCCGTCGACCCGTTTGGACTTCGTGCCAACTATCCGGTCGGCCCGTTGACCTAGCTGGGCTTCGTACCAGACATCTGGTCAGTCCGTCGACCTGTCTGGACTTCTCCTGCACACTCGGTCAGAGTGTTAGATCAACAAAAAAACTAACTTAACCTATTTTGTTATTCATCAAAACCTAGGTTAGACCGTTAGTGCTAACCGCATTAACAATCTCCCTTTTTTTTTTTGATGGAATGCCAACTTGATTAAGTTAGTATAAAATGCAAGTAAAACAAACATTAATAGGTTTTTAAGTTAGTTTTTATTTTCAATTTGTTTTAGCTAACTTAATGACCTAACCCTCCCCCTTTGACATTCATCAAACATAAACATGGATCAAATAATCATAAATGCAAAAATATTGAAAAAAGAATGCAAACACAAATCAGATTGACTCAGGAGAGTTAAATAATTAGAAATTTTGTTTTAAAAAGTATCTCTTATCCTTTTCAAAATAGCTAAGAAAGATAACTTAGAAAGAATAATTTTTTCAAAATAGCTAAGTTTTGAAAAATGACTAAGTTAGAAAGATAAATAATCTAGTAACATATCTTAGTAGTAAGTTTACAGATTAATTTTCAAAAGATAATTATTGCAATCATAAATTTATAAAAGCTAATTTTTCAAGTATAAGTTTAAAGTTAACCCAAAAAAACCAAACTTCCATAAGTTTATATGTTTCAAAAGTTTTTCAAAATAAATTTGAACTTGAAATATTTTTCAAACATAAATTCTATAAAGATAATTTTACAAAAGTAAAATTTTCAAAAATCAGGTAAAATTCAATGTTCAACATCTAATTTTTCAAAGTTAAGTTTGTGAAATCTAATTTGCAAAACTAAGTTTGTAACATTCGATTTTCAAAACCAGTTTTCAAACAAAGTTTATAATATACAATTATCAAAAAAAAAATTAACATAAAACTTAGTTTTACAACGGTTAGGTTTCATAAACACATTTTTAACACATTTTTAGAAGAATATTTTCCAAAACCTAATTTCAAAAATATTTTTAATAAAGAGAAAATTTTAATTAATTCCTTCCCCTGAACCTGACATAAAATTTTGAAAACATTTGCTAAAAATATTCAAAGTAGGAATAATTTTATTTTTTTTAAATTTAGGTAGATTTTCTAAAGAAATTTTAAATAGAAATTTAAAAAAATCTAAGAAATTAAAAAACTTAGGGAAATAATTTTGTAAGTAAACATAAAAAGATGTGAACCTCTCCCTGAATTTGATATTTTTTTATTTATTTATTACTCTCCCTTAATTTATTGCTCCTCCTGAATTTGATACTACCTCTGAATTTATTAAGGTTAGCTAAGTTTAGAATTTATTAAAGTTATTAAACAATGCTAAAGTTCAACTTGAATCAATCGTTAATAATGATTTAACTATAGTGAAATTAAGATTTAACGTTAAAATTAAGATTTATTAAGTTAAATTAAGGTTAAGTATTAATTAATTGTTTAATATAAGGTCAAATCTAATTTAGATTATAGTTAATTTTTGAAGTTCTTCAATTATTTACTTACTAAGTGTTTCGGATATGAATGTGGCATGGGAGGAATTAATGAGAGGTCAAAGGGCATTTGGGTAATTGGGGATGTTGAGAGTTTTGGGGATAAGAGGGCAGAGAGGGGGGGCGTTTTCCGCCGCCGCTAGGGAAAAACAGAGGCGGCAGCCAACCTTCTTCCTCCTCCCTCGCCGGCGCCGGAGTTGGTCGCCTGCTGCTCCTCTCTTCTACCCCTCGCCCTCCGGTCTCCACTACAGTATCGCCGTCGCGTATAGCGTCCAGCACCGCCTTCTCTTCCGGCGTCCAGCGCTGCCTCCTTTTCCGGCGGCGTATCCAACAGCCGGTGCCGCCTCCTCCAGCACTAGCTGGTGTTTTCAGTTGCCTCTGGCAACCGCCGACGTCGGCGATCAGCATCTCAGCAGCCTCCCCGAGTGTGCATCGTGGCAGCCTCAGGCAGCGCCGCCGCCGGCAGGCTCCGTCTCCAGCGGGCCTCCGTTACCAGCGGGCCCAGTCGCCAGTGAGCCTCTGCCGTGAGCGGATTGCTGCTGGTTAGCGCCCGTCGACATCTCTAGCGGTCGCCGATGGCGCCTCTAGCCGCCGACGTCGTCTCCAGCCGTCGCCACCGCCGTCTTTGCTTCCAGTGACCACCACAGCCGCCTCTAGTGGTGGCTACTGCTGCCTTCGGCGGTTGCGGAGGTCGCCGCCGACACCTCCGGGCAGCCGCCGTCCAAGTGCTCTGGTATCATTATATTTGTATATTCGGCCTGCGAGCCGATAGAGTATTCGGTCTTCGGGCCATTATTGTATTCCGGCCATCGTGCCCCTAGTCCGGCCTGTGAGCCGATGATGCGGTCAGACCGCGCGTCGTCTTGCGGAGTCGTATCACATTCAACTCCGAGCCATCGGATTCAGCTGTTCAGCTGGTGGACATCTATCTATTCGCCAGGGTCACGACGACTCGACCCGCATCTTGACCAGCTCACCGATCCATCCGAGGGCGCCCCCCTGGGCCAGGGTACGTCATCCTGCTCGTTCTTCTTGCATTTGTTGCACTCTTATATTATTATCTGGATACTCATATATTTGTGGAATTCGCCTCGAGCACCGAGGTACCAGAGGCCGGGGCAACCCGGTCGATGGATATAGGTACAGTTGACCGGAGGAGGACTCCAGACGACTCGGTCAACGTAGCGGACAGATCATCCACCGGGTCATGGGGATGCGGTCAACCTTCCAGACACGTCACACTGGCAGGTTTGTTTTCTCAGCTTCCAGACAGGAACAAAATGGCGCCGTCTGTGGGAACGCGCCTGATCTGGAACGTGAAGATGAACGACGCCGGATAGTTCTGCCATCCTCATGATCACGGTCAGTTTTTTTGTTATTTGTTCTGTCAGTTATATGATCTGTACTAGCCCCGAAGGCCCCCGAGCCGATCGACCGGGAGGTTTATATCCGAGCCAGGGGCTCGAAGACGAAGGCCCCCGAGCCGTTCGGCCGGGAGGTTTATATCCGAGCCATAGGCTCGAAGACGAAGGCCCCGAGCTGCTCAGCCGGAGGTATATTGTATGAGCCAAAAGCTCAATCCCGAAGACCCCGAGCCGTTTGGTCGGGCTGCGTATGGGATACGAGTGATGCTTGAAATAAAAGATCCCGAGCCGTTCGGTCGGGAAGGATATCCCGAAGACCCCAGGCCGCTCGGCCGGGCTGCGTATAGAATATAAGCAGCGTTCGAAATCGAAGACCCCGAACCACTAGGCAGGGCTCCGTAGGTGATACGGGCTAGACGCTTGAAATCTGAGACCTCAACCATTCGGTTAGGTCGAGATTATCGTAAATATCCCCGAGCCGTTCGGCCGGGAAGGGTATCACGAAGACCCAGAGCTGTTCGGCCGGGCTGCATACTATTATGGCAGGATGGGAAACCAAAACCCTGCGCTGTTCAGGATGATAGAGGGAGGTTATTGCCTTGTATTCTGAAGAGTGTCTTATGTTCTCCTAACTCCACGGGTGTTCGGGAGTAGGGAGCTAATGCAGATCTCCGCTGGTCGCTAGGGAGCGAAGGCATGAGCCGCTCGGCCAGGTACATTTTAGCTGAGTACTACCTCAGGGAGCGAAGGCCTGAGCCGCTCGGCCAGGTACATTTTAGCTGAGTACTACCTCAGGGAGCGAAGGCCTGAGCCGCTCGGCCAGGTACATTTTAGCTGAGTACTTCCTCAGGGAGCGAAGGCCTGAGCCGCTCGGCCAGGTACATTTTAGCTGAGTACTACCTCAGGGAGCGAAGGCCTGAGCCGCTCGGCCAGGTACATTTTAGCCGAGACTACCTCGGGGAGGATTATATACGAGCCAAGCGCTCGATGTGAAGGCCCGAGCCGGTCGGCCGGGTATATGGTTTTCCGAGCCAAGCGCTCGACGACGAAGGCCCGAGCCGTTCGGCCGGGTGTGTAGTCTCACTTGGAGACCGACGAGCACCGTCGTTAAAAATCGAGAGTCGGGCCGGCGACTATAAACCTCCCGGGCTGAAGACCTCTGCACGGACCAGCATATCATATATTCTATCTCCCCCGTTCGGGGTCGAGTTATCACCGAAGGCCCCCGAGCCGTTCGGCCGGGAGGACCAGTATATCGGACCAGTATATCATACATCTATCTCCCCCGTTTGGGGTCGAGCAGTCCTCGCGGCCCGGCATCTATCTGACCGATCTACGTCACCGTGGTCGCACGCGCGGCATCGTCCGCCCGGCATCTATCTGACCGATCTACGTCACCGCGGTCGCACGCGCGGCATCGTCCGCCCGGCATCTATCTGACCGATCGACGTCACCACGG
Source organism: Zingiber officinale (assembly GCF_018446385.1). Classification (NCBI taxonomy): domain Eukaryota; kingdom Viridiplantae; phylum Streptophyta; class Magnoliopsida; order Zingiberales; family Zingiberaceae; genus Zingiber; species Zingiber officinale. Next base: position 120,414,617 of record NC_055989.1, read on the forward strand.
TCGCACGCGCGGCATCGTCCGCCCGGCATCTATCTGACCGATCTACGTCACCGCGGTCGCACGCGCGGCATCGTCCGCCCGGCATCTATCTGACCGATCTACGTCACCGCGGTCGCACGCGCGGCATCGTCCGCCCGGCATCTATCTGACCGATCGACGTCACCACGATCGCACGCGCGGCATCGTCCGCCCGGCATCTATCTGACCGGCATCGTCCGCTCGCCATCTACTCACTCGATAGACATCTTTCCGATCTTCCGTTCGGCCACACCGCTTGATCTAGGTCGTACGCCCGGCCTCGTGCCGGTCTACTCAGCGTCCCACGTGCCGCTCGGTCGGCTGTCAGTTTACATGTCGATCACTCAGCGTGTTGTCGTTCGCTCAGCATCTTCCACTTAGCGTCTATCCACTCGATCGGCATCACTTCGATCGTCCGGTCGGTATCTTCATGGCTGCGTACTAGGCATTGGTCCGGTTACAGATTTGATCCGCTCGGCACGAGTAGTATCTCATGCGACACCATTATTATAGCGACCGGTCGCTAGAGACAGTATACTTTGGGTTCAGCGATTTGATTTTGATATCGTGAGCGGTTCAGCCCTTTGCGATAGACTTGTCCAGTCAGTCGGATTCACGCCTCCTTCGACTAGACTTGAAGGGGAGGCTTGTGTTCCGGATATGAATGTGGCATGGGAGGAATTAATGAGAGGTCAAAGGGCATTTGGGTAATTGGGGATGTTGAGAGTTTTGGGGATAAGAGGGCAGCCGGTTCGTGAGGAGAGAGGGGGGGCGTTTTCCGCCGCCGCCAGGGAAAAACAGAGGCGGCAGCCAACCTTCTTCCTCCTCCCTCGCCGGCGCCGGAGTTGGTCGCCTGCTGCTCCTCTCTTCTACCCCTCACCCTCCGGTCTCCACTACAGTATCACCGTCGCGTATAGCGTCCAGCACCGCCTTCTCTTCCGGCGTCCAGCGCTGCCTCCTTTTCCGGCGGCGTATCCAACAGCCGGTGCCGCCTCCTCCAGCACTAGCTGGTGTTTTCAGTCGCCTTTGGCAACCGCCGACGTCGGCGATCAACATCTCAGCAGCCTCCCCGAGTGTGCATCGTGGCAGCCTCAGGCAGCGCCGCCGCCGGCAGGCTCCGTCTCCAGTGGGCCTCCGTTACCAGCGGGCCCAGTCGCCAGTGAGCCTCTGCCGTGAGCAGATTGCTGCTGGTTAGCGCTCGTCGACATCTCTAGCGGTCGCCGATGGCGCCTCTAGCCGCCGACGTCGTCTCCAGCCGTCGCCACCGCCGTCTTTGCGTCCAGTGACCACCACAGCCGCCTCTAGTGGTTGCCGTCACCTCTTCCGGCACACGCCGCCACCTACAGCGGCTGTCGCCGCTTCTCGTGGCTACTGCTGCCTTCGGCGGTTGCGGAGGTCGCCGCCGACACCTCCGGGTAGCCGCCGTCCAAGTGCTCTGGTATCATTCTATTTGTATATTCGGCCTGCGAGCCGATAGAGTATTCGGTCTTCGGGCCATTATTGTATTCCGGCCATCGTGCCCCTAGTCCGGCCTGTGAGCCGATGATGCGGTCAGACCGCGCGCCGTCTCGCGGAGTCGTATCACATTCAACTCCGAGCCATCGGATTCAGCTGTTCAGCTGGTGGACATCTATCTATTCGCCAGGGTCACGACGACTCGACCCGCATCTTGACCAGCTCACCGATCCATCCGAGGGCGCCCCCCTGGGCCAGGGTACGTCATCCTGCTCGTTCTTCTTGCATTTGTTGCACTCTTCTATTATTATCTGGATACTCATATATTTGTGGAATTCGCCTCGAGCACCGAGGTACCAGAGGCCGGGGCAACCCGGTCGATGGATACAGGTACAGTTGACCGGAGGAGGACTCCAGACGACTCGGTCAACGTAGCGGACAGATCATCCACCGGGTCATGGGGATGCGGTCAACCTTCCAGACACGTCACACCGGCAGGTTCGTTTTCTCAGCTTCCAGACAGGAACACTAAGTATTTAATTAAGTTTATAATTTTAGGTTAATCAAATTTTAATTATTTGTTAATAATGTCATTAAGGTTTAGATTTAGTTTAACATATTTTAATGTATTTTGAATTTAAATTAAACTTAATGTTTTTTTAAAAAATAATTTTTCAGTTAAAATATTTTTAAAATAATTTAAGTTAAAAATAACTTTTTTTTAAAGTTAAAAAGGATTTTTACTATAATTTTTAAAACGATTTAAGTTTAATTTTAATTGTAAATTTTAAATTAAGTTTAAATTTTAAGTTTTAAATAAATTAGTTTTAACTTCAAAATTTTAATGTTAAGTTTTAATTTACTTAAGTGTCTTAGTTTTAAAATAATCTTCAAAGTTTTCTTTTTAAAAAGAATTTTTAAAATGATTTTTTTTTTAAAAAAATATTTTTTTAAAAATTAGAGTTTAAAAAAATATTAAAGATTTTTAAAATTATTTTTAAAAGATTTTTTTAAAGTTTTTTTTAAAATGATTTTTAAAAAGATTCAAAAATAATTTTTAAATAATTTTTAAATGAATTTTTAAAAGGATTTTTAAAAGGTCGATCTTCCTGACCTACCTTATATAACTTTAAATTAAATTCACTAGATCTTTGTCATGCTTAATAATAAATCTAGATTCGGGCATATATCGAGCGGTTCAGGTGCTCGGCCACCTGACTTTATATTCCTATTTGTTCGTGCCTTTTTATCATTTTCTTGCCACCTTTCTGCAGCTCAGGTGGGCATCCATGCACTCCATATCTCGGCTGACACATACTCTGACCTGGTGTCATTCTTGCTCATATTATTAAGGTCTTTGTAAAGTTTAGAACAATAACTATTTCAAGTATCTTTAAATTGTTTCTCGTTATCTTCCTCCCATGTATATTTTTTCTATAATTATAAGTTGAATAAAAAATTTAGTATATTAAAGGATAAATATATTATATAATACAAAATATATTAAACTATAAATTTATTATAATAAAATGTCTTCGTCTCATGATCTATAAGCCTCCATGTAGTACTAGAAGTGCATACTATTTCTTTTAATTTTCTGATTATATAGGTGGCAACTTGGTGTCGATTTGTAATAAACCAGAATGAAAAAATATTATGGTATGAGAAATATATTATAGATACAGTCATATGTGAACTTGAATTACTAATAACAAAAAATAGTTACGAGTCCCTAACAACTCATAACACATTGTAGCCACGGAGTGCTACTGCCTGATGCTATTTTGCCATAATAATGTCTGTAAAATAACATTACAACACATCATAATAAAATTTACTAATATGATAAGATAAATATAAAATAATATGGAATCATAATTTACTTGATGAACAATAATGTTAATATTTAATCATCATTAACATCTGACTAATCAACATTAGTAGTTTTTAACTCCTCATCGCTAGACTCTGTTAGTTTAATAAGATCCTCATTGCTAGACATCTCTCCATCATCTATATCCTCGTAGGTGATATTAACATCTACAAGTAATTGAGATGTAGATTGGAGTTGTGAATCAACTAAATGTCTCTCCACTTCATAATTTTGAAATGCATCAGGGTTTTAAGCAATTAAATGGTGTTCGACATTTCTATGGTCGAGCTGTAACGTCCGAAAATTCTCAAATTAATTTTAGAAATATTCTATTATTTTTCTGAAATTTTAGAATATTTTTATGGAATTTTTGGAGTAGCAGAAGTAGCAAAAGTAAATAAAAACGTAAAACAGCCTAAGCGGGAATTGAACTCGCGACCTATGGACTCTATGACATATAGGGTAACTTAGCAACCAAAGGGCCCCAGCAGGGGTGTGCTGAAAGAAGAGGAGAACAATTATATTTAAGGTTTAGTTGGAGTGTATTAATCACTTAATATAAATAGGGAATTTAAGAGGGAATTTATTATTCTTGAACGACAACTTTACTCACCCTCAAACCCTCACCGTCGCCTCCCTCTCTTCCTCACCCTCTCGACGCACAAGCCCAAGAGACCTAGGGTTCCATCCCTAGGGTCGTAGGAGAACCTCCCGGCGACGTCTCCGATACGAGGACGCTCCTCTCCGCGAGAAGAACACATAGACGTAAGAAGATCGCCGAAGAGATCTTCTTCTCCGGAAACCTAGCGATCGGATTGTAAGAAAACTTAGCGCAGGATGTAAGTAACCCCTCACCTGCAGTATAAGTAGTTAATCGTGCATTTTTATGCTTTTAGTTCAGTTTTATGCATGATCATTCAGTTAAGGAGATTTAGAGCACACCAAGTGTTCGATAGAATTACTAGTACAGTTAAATGTCACAGTAGGCATTCTAATAGCTTAGTTAAATGCCATAGATGCATTTAAATAGCATGCTTAATCTTGCCTCAGTTATATGGGACTACGGTCCAATGGGTGGGCTCCCATAGTCGCCTCTAGGTTCAGATAACCTAGCTCTAGGTTCAGATAACCTAGTAAAAGCAAGATAAAATAAATCAGTTATGAACAGTATTTTACTTTTAACAGTGGCACTGTAATGGACTCTCAGATGTCCTTGGGTTGGGCTCCCATAGTCATCCCTAGGTTTAGATAACCTAGTACCCCTACTAGATTCGGGACTTGCTACCTCGGGCCTAGTTAGGGATGCGCGCATAGCAAGTACAGTTGCCGAGCCCAACAGCAGCATGATTATTATGTTTACCTATTTATGAAAATAGTTTTCAAACTTCACAAACTAGAGATGTGAATACAACTTAGCTTCAGTTTAGTTTTCTTATTGATATAACAAATAGCTTAGCTTATGTAACGGTTTAGGTTGCTTGTTGATACAATGAATAGCTTTATGTTCAGTATTTGATTAGCATGACTTGTATGTCCATATGCTATGTTTTAGCATTTTCAGCATGATCATCAGCATGCATTTCAAAAAGCATCCTTAAAAGCATGATTTCTTCGAATGCATGTTTTAGTGAGGTAGATGATTCTTACTAAGCTCCCAAGCTTATTGTTCCTTTTTCCTTATACTACAGATAAAGGTAAAGGGAAGATGGATTAGAAGAGGCTGGAGGGTAATGCGATCAGATGTGTGTGGAAAGGAACTTGGAATAAAGATCCTTGGTGACTAGCAAGTCTAAAGACTTAGTATTTCCTATAGTGTTACTTTTCCGCACTTTTAGATGTTTAAGGGTCTTGAACTATAAAAATGTGCTTAGATTATTAGTTGTCCTGATATTAGACAGCTAACCATGAGTAATGACATGCCTAGTAGTGGTATTATGCTTTTAGTTGATTTCTGAAGGTCCTGTACGAGTTCGGGTGGGATTTTTGCAGAAATCAGAAATCCAATCGATCAGTTGATCGATTGAGGAGTCCTCAATCGATTAGCCGATCGATTGGAAGAAATCCCCGCGTACAGAATGCTATTGAATCGATCAGCCGATCGATTGAGGAGCCCTCAATCGATCAGCTGATCGATTGGGAAGTGATCTGCCGCGTATAGAAAGCTGATGAATCGATCAGCTGATTGATCGACCATGGATCGATCAGCCGATCGATCGGGAATTTAATTTTTCACAAACAGAGAGCCTCTGAATCGATTATCGGATCGATTGGCCAGGCTGAATCGATCAGCCGATCGATCCAGAATTAACACTGTGCACAGTAGCACGTTGAATCGATCAGTGGATTGATCAGACAACTCCAATCGATCAGCCGATCGATTGGAATGTCTGATTTCAGCTAGAAGTGTCTAATTTCAGCTTTTTGATCAAATAGAAAGTTAAGTTCCCTTCTTTAGCATATGTACAACCTCAGAAGTGTATTCTGAGTATAATTTCCAGATTTTATAGTAAATAGCAGAGAGTTTTAATTATTTCAGCTTTTCCGCACCTTGATATTTAGTGATAGCCCAAGAATAGTTTAGCATAATGTAACCTCCGGCCTTACAGCCTAGTCAGTAGAAGGCGGGTCATTACAGAGTGGTATCAGAGCAAGTTCCATACTTCCTCCACACACACATCAGCATTGAACCTGCAGCTTCCAAGTAAGGCTATCTCTCACTTTATTTATGTTTCTTGCTTTCATGTTTATAAATAACTACAGCATGTTCATATATGATAGCATCTAACGAGATAATAGTAGTTATGTAAACATGATTGTATTAGTTATGCATATCCTTTATTTCTTTAGAAAATGGTACGAGGACGCCCAGCTAAAAAGGCGCCAGCTACTGAGCCCCAGCATGAGGCAGGCGGCTCAGTGCCTCCCCCAGACCTTACAGCAGTAGTGGCTCAGTTACAGAAGCAACTAGCTGAACAGCAATAGGAAATAGCCACCCTAAGGGCTAATCAGCAGAACACTCTCACTGTCACTCCAGAACCTAACCTAGCAACCCCAGTAGTGATAGAGGTTCCCCCAGTCCAACCTACAACACCAGTAGCCCCAGCAACAGGGGCAAGGAGAGAAGCTTATTTGATACAGTGGTAGAAAATCAAGCCAGAGAATTTCTCAGGCACCAGTGAACCATGGGATGCCCAAGCTTGGTTCAAAACACTGGAGAGTACGATGGAACTTCTGGACTGGCTAGAGTATGAAAAGGTGAAATGCGCCTCCTTCTGCCTGACAGGAGACACACGTATGTGGTGGGAAAGGATTAAAGTGAAGCGCCCAGTGAACCAGATGACATGGGCCGACTTCGAGAGGGAATTCTTTGAGGAATTCTTTCACATGCGGGTCACAAACCGCCACTACGACGAGTTCACTGAATTTCGTCAGGGCAACCTTTCAGTTGAGGAGGTCGTGAAGAAATTCAACAGACTGGCTCGTCTATGTCCCGAACTAGTCAGCACCGAAAGAGAACGAGTCCGGTTGATGCTCAAAATGATGAGGCCGGAAATAGCGCTGAACGTGGCCAGCGGCGTTCATAGGCCGCAAACCACTGAAGAACTGGTAAGTAGTGCTCTGGTCACCGAGCATTACCAGAACAACATCAAGCAGCAGAAGCAAGCCTTCTCAGAGTCCAAAGGCCAAGGAGGCTCAGGCACTCAGAAACACCAGGGCCACAGCTCTAACTGGAAAGGGAACTCCAGTCACAAGCGTAAACCAGGGAGTTACCCAAAAGGAGGACCAGCTAGTAAACAACCTAGCTATCTCAAGTGCTCTACTTGTGGGAAATTCCACCCTGGAGTTTGTCTCAAGGGCACACGAGGATGCTTCGAATGTGGCCAAGAAGGGCATATGGCTAAGCAATGCCCGAACAAGACCAGTTTTCCTCCCCCGCAGCCGATTCAGTACGGAGACAAACCAGCACAGTTACACCAGATGCAGGCTACTTTAGATGGTCCACACATCAACCAGGGCAGACTAGAAGCCCCCTCAGCCACGATGAACGCGAGGATCTACTCACTCACCAAAGAGGACGTAGCGAATACCTCGATAGTTGTTACAGGTCAGATCAGTATTTTACAGCGAAGTGCAACTGTCTTATTCGATACTGGGGCAACCCATTCTTATATATCCAGGGCATTTGCCGAAAAGTTAGCAATACCTCCAGATGCACTTAGTGGTCAGTTTATGACAATATTACCTTCAGGAGAAATCATGGCATCCAAGCACTGGCTCAGAGCAGTGCCAGTCATTATAGCAGACAGAGAGAACTCTTCAGTGATCTGATCGTACTAGATATGACTGACTATGATGTCATCTTGGGAATGGACTTTCTGATCAAGTACGGTGCCTCCATAGAGTGCCGTAAACAGAAAGTTATATTCCAACCTGAAACAGGAGTACAGTTTGGGTACATCGGAGAACCAAAGAGAAAGGCTACGAAGTTTCTCTCAGCTTTGAAAGCACAGAAACTATTGAATTCAGGATGTACGGGGTTCCTAGCACATGTAGTCAATACCAATCAGGACAAGGACCAAAAGCTAGAAGAGGTCCGAGTTGTAGGTGACTACCCAGCAGTCTTCCCTGAGGAGTTACCAGGTTTAGCACCAGACAGGGAGATTGAATTTGAGATAGAACTCATCCCCGGTATGAATCCCATCTCTAAAGCACCCTACCGCATGGCTCCAGCCGAACTGAAGGAACTTCAGGAGCAACTACAGGAGCTGCTTGACAAGGGTTTCGTACGCCCTAGTCACTCACCATGGGGAGCTCCTATATTGTTCGTGAAGAAGAAGGACAGGAGCATACGCTTGTGTATAGACTAACGGGCACTAAATCAAGTCACGATTAAAAATAGGTATCCTCTTCCCAGGATAGATGACCTGTTTGAACAGTTAAAGGGAGCAGCAGTGTTCTCTAAAATAGACCTCAGATCAAGATATCACCAGGTGAAAGTTAAAGAAGGTGACATACCCAAGACAGCTTTCAGGACCAGATACGGACATTATGAGTTCGTAGTCATGCCCTTTAGTGTGACAAATGCTCCAGCTACTTTCATGGACCTCATGAACAGAGTATTCAGAGAATATTTAGATAAGTTTGTTATCGTGTTCATCGACGACATTCTTATCTATTCAAGAACTCAGGAAGAACACGCAGAGCACCTGAAGATAGTACTGCAGATCCTTCAGCAGAACCAGCTATACGCCAAGTTCACGAAATGTGAATTCTGGCTCGATCAGGTATCCTTTCTAGGTCACATCATCTCCAAGGATGGTATCATGGTAGACCCCAGTAAGATAGAGGCTGTGAGTAACTGGAAAAGACCTAAGAACGCCAATGAAATCAGAACCTTTTTGGGACTAGCAGGCTATTACAGAAAATTTGTAGAGGATTTCTCCAGGATAGCCTCCCCACTGACAGCTCTCACCAGGAAGAACAGAAAATTTCGGTGGACAGAGGACTGTGAGAACAGCTTCATCGAGCTAAAAATAAGATTGACCAGTGCTCCCATTCTGACTCTGCTAGAAAACACAGACAGCTTTGATATTTATAGTGACGCTTCTAAATTGGGACTAGGAGCAGCACTGATGCAAGAAGGTAAGGTGATCGCCTATGCCTTCAGACAACTCAAGGACTATGAGAGGAACTACCCTACTCATGATCTTGAGCTTGCAGCAGTTGTCTTCGCCCTCAAAATTTGGAGACATTACTTGTATGGAGCTCAGAGCAGAGTGTATACAGATCATCAGAGTCTGAAGTACTTCTTCACTCAGAAGGATTTGAATATGCGACAGCGCAGATGGCTCAAGCTGGTCAAAGACTATGACATAGACATCCTCTACCATCCAGGAAAGGCCAATAAGAAGGCAGACGGACTTAGCTGGAAGTCCAGTGCTACCTTACTATCCCTAGCAGCCATGTCGCCACCCCTACAAAAGGAGATTACATATTTCGGTCTCGAACTTATAGTTGGACAACTCTCTACTATGACATTAGCATCTACCCTGCTTGATGACATCCAGACAGCTCAGGATCAGGACCCTGAAATTCAGAAAATCAAGCAAGGGTTGGCAGAATCAGAAAGTGGAGAGTTCAGAATATCTGATAGTGGGGTATTGTATTTTGGTAACAGACTATGTGTTCCGGATCAGGAGGAACTACGAAGGAAGATCCTAGATGAGGCTCACAGGACTCCTTATGCGATGCATCCTGGCTCCACCAAGATGTACCAAGACCTAAAGAGACATTTTTGGTAGCCTGGGATGAAAAGAGATATCGCTAGATATGTCAATATCTGTCTGACCTGTCAGAGAGTCAAGGCAGAACACCAGAGACCAGGAGGAGTTCTGCAGCCTATTCAGATTCCAGAATGGAAGTGGGAGGACATTTCCATGGATTTCGTAGTGGGACTACCCAAAACCACGAATGACTTTGATACCATCTGGGTAATAGTCGACAGATTGACTAAATCAACCCACTTCTTAGCTATCAGGATATCCTACTCCATGGAACAGCTGGCTCAGTTGTACCTCAAGGAGGTCGTCAGACTGCATGGAGTTCCACGGACCATCATTTCAGACAGAGATAGTAGATTCACATCACACTTCTGGGAGTGTGTACAGTCAGCACTGGGCACTAGGTTAAAGTTTAGCACAACCTTCCATCCTCAGACAGATGGTCAGACGGAGCGAGTAAATCAGGTACTCGAAGATATGCTCCAAGCATGTGCCCTAGAATTCAAGGGAAGTTGGTGCAAATATCTGTGTTTAGTAGAATTTGCATACAACAATAGCTATCAGGCCACTATCGGTATGACACCCTACGAGGCTCTCTATGGGCGGAGGTGTAGATCTCTAATCTGTTGGTATGAAAGTAGTGAACAGAAAGAACTAGAACTTCAGACAGATATAGTAGCAGATACCACAGCAGCTATACAGCAGATTCGCCAGAGAATAGAGATAGCTCAGAGCCGCCAGAAAAGCTATGCTGATACACGACACCGACCCTTAGAGTTTGCAGTTGGGGATACAGTATTCCTCCGAGTGGCTCCCATGAGGGGAGTAATGCGTTTTGGGAAGTAGGGCAAATTAAGTCCCAGATATATGGGACTATACCTTATCACTAGAAGAGTTGGCAAGGTAGCATATGAGCTAGAGCTACCCCAGGAGATGTCAGCTATCCATAACGTATTTCATGTCTCTATGCTGAAGAAGCATATCCCAGATGCCACCCAGGTGATTGAGCCCCAGTCGGTACAAGTCCGCGAAGACCTCAGCTATGACAGTCGGCCTATTCAGATAATAGATCGAGCAGTTAAGAAATTACGGAATAAGGAGGTACCATTAGTGAAAGTTATTTGACAAAATCACACAACAGAAGAGGCAACTTGGGAGACAGAAGTTAGTATGAGGCAGAAGTACCCAGAGTTATTCTAAGTTCGAGGATGAACTTTTTATAAGGTATGAGGGATTGTAATGCCCGAAAATTCTCAAATTAATTTTAGAAATATTCTATTATTTTTCTGAAATTTTAGAATATTTTTATGGAATTTTTGGAGTAGCATAAGTAGCAAAAGTAAATAAAAACGTAAAACAGCCTAAGCGGGAATTGAACTCGCAACCTATGGACTCTATGACATATAGGGTGACTTAGTAACCAAAGGGCCCCAGCAGGGGTGTGCTGAAAGAAGAGGAGAGCAATTATATTTAAGGTTTAGTTGGAGTGTATTAATCACTTAATATAAATAGGGAATTTAAGAGAGAATTTATTATTCTTGAACAACAACTTTACTCACCCTCAAACCCTCACCGTCGCCTCCCTCTCTTCCTCACCCTCTCGGCGCACAAGCCCAAGAGACCTAGGGTTCTATCCCTAGGGTTGTAGGAGCACCTCCCGGTGACGTCTCCGATACGAGGACGCTCCTCTCTGCGAGAAGAACACATAGACGTAAGAAGATTGCCGAAGAGATCTTCTTCTCCGGAAACCTAACGATCGGATTGTAAGAAAACTTAGCGCAAGATGTAAGTAACCCCTCACCTACAGTATAAGTAGTTAATCATGCATTTTTATGCTTTTAGTTTAGTTTTATGCATGATCATTCAGTTAAGGAGATTTAGAGCACACCAAGTGTTCGATAGAATTACTAGTACAGTTAAATGTCACAGTAGGCATTCTAATAGCTTAGTTAAATGCCATAGATGCATTTAAATAGCATGCTTAATCTTGCCTCAGTTATATGGGACTACGGTCCAATGGGTGGGCTCCCATAGTCGCCTCTAAGTTCAGATAACCTAGCTCTAGGTTCAGATAACCTAGTAAAAGCAATATGAGATAAATCAGTTATGAACAGTATTTTACTTTTATCAGTGACACTGTATTGGACTCTCAGATGTCCTTGGGTTGGGCTCCCATAGTCGTCCCGAGGTTTAGATAACCTAGTACCCCTACTAGATTCGGGACTTGCTACCTCGGGCCTAGTTAGGGATGCGCGCATAGCAAGTACAGTTGACGGGCCCAACAACAGCATGATTATTATGTTTACCTATTTATGAAAATAGTTTTCAAACTTCACAAACCAGAGATGTGAATACAACTTAGCTTCAGTTTAGTTTTCTTATTGATATAACAAATAGCTTAGCTTATGTAACGGTTTAGGTTGCTTGTTGATACAATGAATAGCTTTATGTTCAGTATTTGATTAGCACGACTTGTATGTCCATATGCCATGTTTTAGCATTTTCAGCATGATCATCAGCATGTATTTCAAAAAGCATCCTTGAAAGCATGATTTCTTCGAATGCATGTTTTAGTGAGGTAGATGGTTCTTACTAAGCTCCCAAACTTATAGTTCCTTTTTCCTTATACTGCAGATAAAGGTAAAGGGAAGATGGATTAGCAGAGGCTGGAGGGCAATGCGATCAGATGTGTGTGGGAAGGAACTTGGAATAAAGATCCTTGGTGACTAGCAAGTCTAAAGACTTAGTATTTCTTATAGTGTTACTTTTCCGCACTTTTAGATGTTTAAGGGTCTTGAACTATGAAAATGTGCTTAGATTATTAGTTGTCCTGATATTAGACAGCTAACCATGAGTAATGACATGCCTAGTAGTGGTATTATGCTTTTAGTTGATTTCTGAAGGTCCTGTACGAGTTCAGGTGGGATTTTTACAGAAATCAGAAACCCAATCGATCAGCTGATCGATTGAGGAGTCCTCAATCGATTAGCCGATCGATTGGAAGAAATCCCCGCGTACAGAACACTATTGAATCGATCAGCCGATCGATTGAGGAGCCTTCAATCGATCAGCCGATCGATTGGGAAGCGATCTGCCGCGTACAGAAAGCTGATGAATCGATCAGCTGATCGATCGGCCATGGATCGATCAGCCAATCGATCAAGAATTTAATTTCCACGAACAAAGAGCCTCTGAATCGATTATCGGATCGATTGGCCAGGCTGGATCGATCAGCCGATCGATCCAGAATTGACCCCGTGCACAGTAGCACGTTGAATCGATCAGTGGATCGATCAGACAACTCCAATCGATCAGCCGATCGATTGGAATGTCTGATTTCAGCTAGAAGTGTCTAATTTCAGCTTTTTGATCAAATAGAAAGTTAAGTTCCCTTCTTTAGCATATGTACAACCTCAGAAGTGTATTCTGAGTATAATTTCCAGATTTTATAGTAAATAGGAGAGAGTTTTAATTATTTTAGCTTTTTCGCACCTTGATATTTAGTGATAGTCCAAGAATAGTTTAGCATAATGTAACCTCCGGCCTTACAGCCTAGTCAGTAGAAGGCGGGCCGTTACACGAGCGAAGCTTCATTCGACAAATAGACAACTATTCACTAGATTTCTTTTCTTCATAGGGTATTCAAGATAAAAAACTTGACCCTCTTGTACCCTAAAAATGAAAGGTTCAAACTTATCGAACCTTTTGTTTGCATTAACCTTCACTAGATTATAATTTGGATGTAATTTGGTACTTGTTCTTAGGGCCAGATCATACCATGAATATTTGAATAATACACATATTTTTATAGGTAATATAGGATAGTCAACCTCTATGATTTCGTCAAGTCTACCACAGTAATCAAACTAAGTGTTACTATTGTCTATAGATCCTTTGACGTAAACACCATAATTATAGATTAATCTCCATGAAGTTCATTGTGCCACGTGGAATTTAAGGCCATTAATATAGTAACCAGAGTACACCTTTATTTTATGGAGGGGTCTTGATGCAATATTAATTATCCTATCATATTACATGTTTGATATTCTACTGTCTTTCATCTATAAAAATAGTTATGATATAAATTAGGACACTTATTAATACACATGAACTAAAAAATTTCATAAATTCTCTAACTTACATATATTTGAAATCATAATGTAAATTTGGTCTCTAACTTCAAAGCTACCTCACTTGCACCAATTGATGGATTTTGTAGATATAGTTGTTGTTTGTATAAGCTGGGAAAGAAGGTAATTATATAAAAATTGGGATATCAAGTAAAATAATTAAACGAAGGATAAATGTTTGATTAGAGAAGTCAACTTACTTTATGTATGGTTTGACCTCTTTACAGTTTAAGAGTATATATATATTTTTGCAGCATTATATTCTTCTTGAGATAACCATCTAGAAAAAGATGCACCCATTGACTTACCAACAAACTTGAAAATAGAAAGTATCAATGGGTTTATCGGTTGAGCATCATTAAAATTTCTAGGACACTTGTGATGTTAGGTTTTCACATTATCAGTAGAAGCAGAAAGAAGATGCTTCTTCAACTAGATAAGTATTTTATATTGATCCCACAAATCTTGCTTTATTACAATATTATTCTTTAATTTCCTCAAAAATTATTTGAATGGATACATCCATCTATACTACATAAGACCAGCTATTTGTGCCTCATATGGTAAATGTATTGGTAGATGTTCCATTGAATCAAAAAAATAGAGTGAAAATATGTGGTCCAACTTATATAGTATAAGAGGAATGTTTATTTCTAGCCAAAGAATATCATCCATTATAATACACCTTGTTGTCAAATTTCTAAAAAAATAGACTCAATTCTATGAGTGTTTGCCAAATATTTTGAGAAAGTAAGTCATGGAAAGCTACTGGAATAAGTCTTTGTATGAATATATGACAATCATGACTTTTCATTCCAAATATTTTTAACCTGTTCATATTCACGCATTGAGCCATATTTGAGGCATAACCATTTGAAAATTTTATTTCTCTCAACCAACTACATAAAACTTGTTTATCATCTTTGTCCAATGTATAACAATTATTTGGAATCTATTGGTTGTTTCATTCTGATGTAACTCTAGTCTATTGACTAGTTCTTTTAATTATTCAAGTAATTTTACAGTTGCTTTAGTTCTTTTAGGCATGCTCATCACAATGTTGAAGATATTATTGAAGAAATTTTTCTTAATATGCATGATATCTAAATTATGTCAAATGAGTAGCTACTTCCAATACGACGACTCTCAAAAAATACTCCATTGGAGGAATCCATAACTGTCTTCCAATCAGAACTAGATTGAGATACTAGTAGAAATCCATAACTGTCTATTTGTTCAATTATTTTTTCACCTAAAGCATGAACTATTAGAGGAGGTTTCTGACTACAACATTCTTTAGGATTTTTTTTTCTTTATTTAGCTTGGAATGATGATCAACTGGTAAAAATTTATAGTGATTATCAAACTAAGATACATTCCCACTGTAAGACAATGAAAATGTATCAAACTCTGTTATGCAATGCGGGCATGCTAATTTATCAGTCATGCTTCATCCCAATAACATTAAGTATGCTAGAAAAATCACTAATTATCCATAATAATGTAGCATGCAAACTAAAATTAGTTTACTTGCAACATTATAACTGACTGACCCTACATTCTATAATTCATTCAACTCGTTAATCAGAGGTTACAAGAAAATAACTATCTTTTTTTTTAGATTGGTTGTGTAGGACTGTTGCGGCCGGCTAGAAAGGGAGGGGGGGTTGAATAGCCCTAAAAACAAAAAACAAAAACATCCTTCTCGAACTCTTGAACTAACACTTGTAAATTAAAGTAAGCAGAAGGTAAATCAGAAAGATGAGGCACCGGATTTGACTTGGTTACAACCAAGGAGGTTGTTAATCCAAAGAATGTCACACTAGTATCTCCTTCGAGCGGAGAAGCCTCTTACAGCAGTGAAAGCGTAAAACAAGGAAGCTAATCTAAAACTGAAGCGTACAAGCGTTGGAAATGAATTGCTCTGAGTTGTTGAAAAGCTTCTGGACTAATGCTATATTTATAGCCTTGGTCAGGCCGCCCTAGGGGGGATACAATTTTATCCCCCAACGTTAAGATCGAGTTTTGACTCGATCTGTGAAAAAGTCAACTCCGGGCGCCCCGGTACATTCCGGGCGCCCCGGACCCAAAAGTCAACTCCAGTTGACTTTTTCAGTCTGGGTCCTCTGCTCCGGCTCTGGTCGCCTCGGTCCGGGTCTTCAACTCCGGATCCGCTCGCTTGGGTGATCTCGGACATCCGAAAAAGGGCTCACTTGAACCCAACTTCCGGTCTTCTCGAGTGGGCTTCCGCTCCGGCTTCTCGTCCCTCGAAATTGCCGCGTGTTTCTTTCTCGTCCGTCGGCATACTCATCCGCAGTCTTTGTCCCTCGGACGCACCGCGTGCCATCCTTCTCGTTAGCTGCGTCTCTTGCTCCTCGAGCAATCTTCTGCTTCGGCTTTTGTCCCTCGGAACCACCACACGCTTCCTTCTCGTTCATCGGTGTACTATTCCGCAGCGCCTCGTCCCTCGGACGCACTGCGTGCCGTCCTTCTCGCTAGCTGCGTCTTCCACTCGACTACCTATGCTTCTAAGCTCCTGTACACTTAGACACAAGGTTAGAAACACATAGGACCTAACTTGTTGATTACACCAAAACAACCTTGGGATTCCAACAATCTCTCCCTTTTTGGTGTGAGCAACCCAAGTTAAGCTAGGATAAAAATAGACATAAAATAAACTTAACTAAGTTTGCAATTAAGTGAAAAAATAAAACAAGTTAAATTTTGGTCTACCTCCCCCTAGACTTATACTTTTCCTTCTCCCCCTTTGATCACATAAAAAATGGGGTTCTAAGAAAAAATCTAAGGGTAAAAACGTCATAAAATTTTGAGATCCTTAAAAAATTTTGCAATAAATAGTTTCTGTAAAAAAAATTTTAAGTGAAATTTTAAGAAAATATTCTAAGTGAAATGATAAGAAAAAAAATTCTAACTTAGACAGCTTTGCAAAAACATTTTTTTAAGTGTTTGCAAAAATTATTTTTGAAAAAAATCCTAACTTAAGATTTTTCTAAGTAAAATTTTCTAAGTAAAAATTTCACGTAAAAGTATTTTTCTAAGTATAAAAATATTTTGAAAAAAATGTTTGAAAAACTTTAAAAGTATTAATTAATTCTAATTTTAATGCTTTGACTGAAAGTTAATTAAACATTTATTTCAATATTTTGGCTTCCAGGTTGTAGTGAGGCACTAGGCCTTCTTGGTTATTAGAGTAACAACCACTTCCTTAGACAAAGCCTCATAGAGAAATGCACTGTTTAATTTTCTCACTGAAAGCATTAATTTCGTTTAAAATTTAGACTAAGCAAGATTTAGGAACCCAATATAGATTCCAACCTACTGGATTAACTAAATATTTCTTAGGTACATATTTTCTTGAAATATTCCTAATTTGTCCCTGGTGATATCTATAATACCAATTTAAATTTCTAAATTTTCTAAAATTAGATGAGCATGCATGATTTTTCAAATTATCTACTTAAATTTTCAGATCTTTATTTTCTGATTTCAATTTCTCATTTTATAATTTTGATTTGTTTAAATCTTCTAAGGGACAAGATTTAGCCAAAATTATTTTTAAATTGTTAATCTCCTTTTCTAATTTGCAATAGTCTTTTGTTAATAGTTTAACAAACTTAAAGAGTTTATCGGGAGGAAGTGATCGTACCTCACTTACCTTGTTGATCCCGTTGTCCGTTTCTCCCCCTGAACCGCTGCTTTCTTCCGACGTGGCTCCCCCTTCATCGATGCTCTCGATGCTCATTTTGGAAGAGCTTGACTCACAGTCGTCGTCTTGATGACTTGCCATTAGAGCAAGTCCGGAGAATGCCTCGACTTCCGACTCTGACGACGTATCATCCCACGTCGCCTTTAAAGCCTTTCGCTTTTGGATAGGCTTCTTACCCTTCTCCTTGTCCTTGTTCTTTAGCTTGGGGCAGTTGTCCTTGATGTGTCCTTCTTCATCGCAGTGGTAGCAGCGGATCGTCCTTTTCTTTTTCCCCATTTCCTCGTCATCGAGAGAAGATTCCGACTCAGGTTCGTCTCTCGAAGCTTTGAGGGCAATGTTGTTCTTTGGCTCCTTCGAACCTGCACATCTTGATTCATGCACTTCAAAAGTTGAGAAAAATTCTTCTAACGAAATCTTTTCTAAATCTTTAGAAATGTAAAAGGCATCTACTAATGATGCTCATTTGGTATTTCTAGGAAAGGAATTTAAAGCGTACCTTAGAGAATCTTAGTTACTTACCTTTTCTCCGAGATTCGAGAGTCCGGTGATGATCTCCTTGTTTCTCAAGTGCAGGTGCGCAACCGTCTCATCTTCCCCAAGTCGTAGGTTGGTGAGCTGATTAGTAAGTAGATCTCTTCTGGCGAGCTTGGCTTCAGACGTCCCTTCATGCAGCTCGAGGAACTTCTCCCAAAGTTCCTTTGCCGAGTCGTAATTCCCGATCCTGTTGACTTCTTGAGGCGGAAGAACACTTAGCAGATGGTATTCTGCTTTGCCGTTCGCCACGAAGTCGTCCTGCTCCTTTTTCGTCCAATTGTTTTTCTCCTTACCTTCCGGTGCTGTAAAACCAAATTCCATTGTAAGCATTAATTCAAAATCGGTGGTAAAGAATACCTGTATCAGCTTTTTCCAAGTGGCGAAATCCCCTTCGAATTTCAGTGGGTGGATGCTTGGTCCGGCCATCTCGTTGCTTCGTTCGGCGGTTAGTCCTCCTGAAGTGCCTCGCCTTTGATACCACTTGTAAGACCGTTGCGGCCGACTAGAAAGGGGGGGGGGTTGAATAACCCTGAAAAACAAAAAACAAAAACACCCTTCTCGAACTCTTGAACTAACACTTGTAAATTAAAGTAAGCAGAAGGTAAATCAGAAAGATGAGGCACCAGATTTGACTTGGTTACAACCAAGGAGGTTGTTAATCTAAGGAATGTGGCACTAGTATCTCCTTCAAGCGGAGAAGCCTCTTACAACAGTGAAAGCGTAAAACAAGGAAACTAATCTAAAACTGAAGCATACACGCGTTGGAAATAAATTGCTCTGAGTTGTTGAAAATCTTCTGGACCAAGGCTATATTTATAGCCTTGGTCGGGGCGCCCTGAGGATTCCAGGCGCCCTGGGAGGGATAAAATTTTATCCCCCAACGTTCAGATTGAGTTTTGACTTGATCTGTGAAAAAGTCAACTCTGGGCGCCCCGGTACATTCCGGGCGCCCCGGTCAGTTCCGGGTGCCCCAGACCCAAAAGTCAACTTCGGTTGACTTTTCAAGTCCGGGTCCTCTGCTCCAACTCTGGTCGCCTCGGTCCGGGTCTTCAACTCCGGATCCGCTCGCTTGGGTGATCTCGGACATCCGGAAAAGGGCTCACCCAAACCCAACTTCCGGTTTTCTCGAGTGGGCTTCCGCTCCAGCTTCTCGTCCCTCAGAATTGCCGTGTATTTCCTTCTCATCCGCCGGCATACTCATCCGCAGTCTTTGTCCCTCGGACGCACCGCGTGCCGTCCTTCTCGCTAGTTGCGTCTCTTGCTCCTCGAGCAGTCTTCCGCTCCAGCTTTCGTCCCTCGGAACCACCGCACGCTTCCTTCTCGTCCGCCGGTGTACTCTTCCGCAGTGCCTCATCCCACGGACGCACCGCGTGCCGTCCTTCTCGCTAGCTGCATCTTCCACTCGACTACCTGTGCTTCTAAGCTCCTGCACACTTAGACACAATGTTAGAAACACATAGGACCTAACTTAATTTGTTGATCACACCAAAATAACCTTGGGGTTCCAACAGGTTGGACCACGAATAAACATAGTAAGGAATATAAATTCAACTTTCATGCGCATCTATGGCAGTAAATTATATGATGTTAATATAACTAGCCAAGATGAATATTGTTGTTCTGACTGTCCAAATGGTTGAAATCCATCTATGGAAAGTTTCAATCTCACATTACGTAGTTCTATTGGAAAGGAGGGAAATATAATATCAAGATATTTCCATGTAGGAGAATCACAAGGATGACACATAATACCTCCTTTGTGCTTATGTTCATAACGTCACATCATGTGGCAAGCTGTACTGATAGATGCATACAAGCATTGAAGTTTAACATTTATTGAAAGTAATACATCACTTTCTAAGTAATATTTTTTTCTTCTTCCTTTGTATGCAAGTATGATGCTTGTAACGAGGGTGAATGTAGAATTTACTTTTACTCAGTTCATTGTCTTCATTCCAAAATCATGCAGTTGTTTATATAATAATCAATCTTCTTTACAGGTAAACCTAAACCTCTAACCCATTTTTTTGTACTATAGAAGTTATCAGTCATTATGTTATCAGCAAAGAGCAACTTTGACATCAATTGACATATGTCATCGTAACATCTTTCTGAAAAATGATGTTATGCTTTCATATTTAATAACTTTGCAATAGATGATAGATGAGAATGACTAGAAGGAATGATTTCCTACTCTTCTGTTTCACTAGCCTTTAACATTTCATATAGTTGTTGATATTTAGGTGTTGACATTTCATTTATATTGGAATAATCAACTACATTCATCGCATCGTGAACTATTGATTGAATTGCAATATCATTAGTTGATGATTCCCCAACAATAACTATGTTAGATGAAGAACTACCAGAAGACCTAATTGGTTCATATAAATAAGGCCCGTGACAGTACCAATTATAGTAATTTAGTGCAAAAACTATTTCTACATATATGTACTTTCACGGTCCTCATTACGGAAGACTCTATTTCTATATTTAGAATGATTATATGGACACCGTAACTCGACACCATTCATATATTCTGGATAATTTTTAGTAAAGTTCACAAACTGATCAACTTCAGTAATAAAATCATCTATAATAAATCTGTTTTCTAATCGATTATACATCCAAGCTTTGTTTATAGACATCGTCACCTAATGAGAATACAATTTCATACAATTTGTTATAAAGTATATGAGTTTCACAAAATAAGAAACTATACTATCTTTCATGTTCCAACCAAAGATAATGAGGTCTAAAATTATCTTAGATGTATATATACCAATAGTAAAATAACAAAATGACTATATCATGTTATACCTAAAAATGAGTAGTCTAGTCGGAGAAGAGCAACAAATGTAATAACTTACAAAGCACAAAACAATTAGCTAAAATTAATTACAAAGAATGACAAGCTAGAACAAATTTACGGTAGGACTAAGCTAGCACTCAGATAAGCTGTCGGCCATGTGTTGGCGAGCGACCATGTTGCCAACTGTGGCTAAGCTTGCGGCCAACAGCTGGTGGCTAGCAAAGCTGCGGCCACCCATGCTTCCGACCAAGAGCTGGAGGCTCGCTAAGCCACCGAATGCGGTCGGTCAATCCGCCGAACATGGCCGGCCAAGCCGTCAAACACGGCTGACCATACTGGTAGTGGTGACCTAGCTACCAACGGTGGTCGGCACAACTGCCAGCCGTGTGCTGGTGGCCAGCACAACCGCCAACCGCGTGCTGGCGGCCGACACAGTTGCCAGTCGCATGCTGTACCGATTGCTAGTCGGTGTCGGGAAGAGGGAGAGAGGGGGAGGAGAGAACTCATTGAAATCACCAGAATAGATCATGATTGGGGATCGAATGTGTGCGTAAGGAAAGTTGGGGTCGTGCCCAAGAATTTTATATGGATTTATTGATGGAATTATTTTCGTTGGAAATTCGTCGATAATTATCGATAAAACTTGATATCTACCAGTAATCCTTATATGATATTACAGATGGAATACATGATCCATTGGTAAACACCGATGGAAGACACATTCTATCATTTCACTCCTATATTATATTGTTTGAGAAAATAGAATAATTGCAATGTAACTTTTTTTATTTTATTTGATTTTTTTAGTTGACACTAGGTATCCAATTTACGCTGATTAATCTTGAGAGTGATTGGCTTGGTCTCACGAAACTTTCATACCGGCCACCAAGACAAATAAAAAAGTATTCGCAGTGGACGATCCATCAACCTAACATTCTTATATTAACTATCCATTAAAAAATATTCATCCATTAATTCATCTAAATTGAGACTTGATTTTAGATGTTTAAAAAATTAAGAAGGTACCCTACTGCTCACTATTGCTCTGGGGGCAATTGGAATGTAACATTATTTTACTCAATGAAATATTTATCTTTTTTATTTTTCTACTGTAAAGACTGCATTTTGGCATTCTGTAATTTGAAATGATGTCCCCTTTGTGGTTTAGTTTGCAAATAATTCACAAAGTGGAATGAGGTTTTTTTCTTCTCTTCACATTTGTGAAGTTCATGTGAAAATTGAGTTTCCTTGAGTCACACTTTAATCATACTGAACTCACTTTTGACCCTTTTATTATTTATTCCAGCTTTTGCCTTGGTAGTTGTAGTTGGCGCTCCAAATATTGTTGTTGAATCTATCAAATTTAGAGAAAAAACACAAGGATATGACGACTAAATACCAAGTTAAATATTTTGTGGAATAGGTTGGAGTTGGCATGACCTTTTGTCTGAGCTTGGTTGAGTAGCTGAAACCTGAAGCATTGATGTTTTTAAAACTGGACTGGACTAGTCGGTTTGAACTGGACTTATTGCATCAAATAGCTAAGCTGAAAGCCCAAAATTATTGTAAAAAATTGATGAAAATATATAGCCCTGTTATTGTTGAAATAGGATTGCCTATATGTAATTTTTCATAATTATGAGAACAATTTACATTAAGGAAAACATTTTATACATATGCATCTACATAGCCTGATAGCCTGCACATCCTATCGTGCACGACTCCCGTGCATGATTGTGTGCATGGGGTGACTGGAAGTGATTTGAGCGCCCAGGAGTCATCCACTTCTGGGCGCTCCACGCACTCAATTGCGCACGGGAGTCACCCACGGGCTAATGTGCATGCTATAAAAATGGTCATGGTACCCTACTCACCCCACCATGCATGCCTCTGTGCGTAGGTGAGAGGAACTACCCATGTGGCAGCTGTTGGTGTAGGTATATTATGATGTTATCTAATGCTCAAAGTTAAGTCTGTTGGACCTCGTGGTAGTTTTGATGTGATCAACCAAGTTGGTTAGGTCCTTCTTTTGTGTTTGATCCCTGTGTCTGAGTGTGCAGGAGCTTAAGAGCACAGGAAGTCGAGCGAAAGACGCAGCTAGCGAGAAGGACGGCACGGGAAGGGAGCCGACGGGCTCGGTACGTCCGAAGGACGAGAAAGCTGCGGAAGAGTACTCCGGTGGGCGTGAAGAACGTGCGCGGCGTTCGAGGGACGTTAAGCCGAGATGGAAGGCTGCTCGAGGAGGAGGCCGGGAATTGGGTTTGGGTGAGCCCTATTCCGGTTGGCCGCAATCACCCAAAAGAACGGAGCTTCGGAAGTCAAAGCGAATGAAAAAGAGAAGCTGAAAGCTATTTATACTATGCAAAAATTGGGCTATGCAGAAATTGGGCCATGCAGAAATTGGGCTATGCAGAAATTGGGCCATGCAAGAACCTTGAAGGCACCTTGAACATGCATTGAAGGCGCCTTGAGCCAGGTCAGAATGACCGTTCGAGCACCGGATAGAATTCTATCCACTCACCGAGCTGGAGGCACCTTGGACCTTGTTGGAGGCGCCTTGGACCCTCGAGATAGAATTTCCAGAGGCTATTTAAAGGCCCCTGGAGCTAAGAATTAAACTACAACTCAAGCAATCAATTTTAGAGTCTTTCCTAGCAATAGTCTAAGCTTCCAGAGTGTAAAAGGCTTCTCCGCCTTCAACAAAGGAGATTTTTTAGTGCGCTTCTTATTGCCCTGGATTAACAACCTCCTTAGTTGTAACCAGGTTAAAATCCTGTCTCTTTTCTGTTTACTGTTTTATTGCTTTATTTTATTTACTATTGCACTAATTGAGTTGAAAGTACGAGGAGGGCATAGTTTATTTTTGTTTTCAGCAATTCACCCCCTCTTGCCAGCCTCCGCTGCACCTACAAAGTCATGTTGTTATCTAATATATTTACCAAGTGTGTAAAATGAACGACTTGATGGGTCAAGAGAATCAGACACCAAGTAAAGTCCAGTTAGGTTAGAAGGACCAGATAACTGGCAGGGATCCCAGATAGGTCAGAGAGGAACTGATATCTGACAGAAAGTTCAGTTGGATCAGTAGGACCTCACAGCTAGCTGAAGTCTAAATGCAGCATCTGATAGGAAGACCTGGTAGGTCAAGAGATCAGACATCAAGTAAGTATGCAAATGGTAAATTGAGGTAAGTAATTGGAGGAAAGATCTAGTGAGGTTGAGTCCCAGTGGGACTATAGGTGCTTGTCTAATTTAAATCCATTTTAGAAATCTAAGTTGAGATCAAGACTAGGTCCTGGTCTTGGTAAGGCAAAATCTAATTCATAATTTTATTGTGTGCTAATTCTATTTTGTAGGTATTCTTTGTTATTTTAGACTAATATGTTTTGCAGGAGTTAAAGCAAAAATAAGCCTCGGGTGAGCAGTGCTTGAGGTGCCTTAGTTGAATAGAGGGTGCCTTGGATGAATAGTATTGGAGGCGCTTTGGATGATTAGTAGTGTCTCCATGCAAATAAACTTCACGTATGAAATTTCAATTACTAGAGGTGCCTTGGGTTGATTGGGACTGGAGGAGTCTCTAATGGGATTGGAGACACCTTCAAGTGGATAAACAACAAAGTTCACAAAGAATATTAGCTCGAATGGAGGCACTCTAGAGACATTGGAGACGTCCGCAATACCCTTTAAATGGAGGATTTAGTTAGTGCATTTAACACAACTTTTGTACAAGCTTTTTTGATCCTTCTGCTGCACCGTCCTCCTGTTACCACTATGCTATGATTCTACTATGCCCAACTATTGTAGTCAGAGCGACACCAACCTCGAGCTAGATCTTCAATCTACTAAAGTGTTGATAATAATTTAAAGTTATTTTTATTGCATCAGAAAGTGTAATTTGTTATACTTTCTTCTTTTGTAATCAAAATTAACTATTTAGTGGATTGCCCATCGGATACGTACCAAAGGGTGTGGGCCTTCAAATAGGAGTCGTCGAATGCTCCGAACTAAATAAAATTAATTGTGTTTGAATTTCTTAGTTCTTTTCTTATTCTTTTTTCCATCTGCTACGCACTCCAAAATCAAAAAAGAAAAGTTTTTTAAAAATGTGATTCACCCCCTCTCACGTTCTATATGATCCTACAGCAGTGTTGACTCCCAACCGCCACATGGGCAACTCCCCTCACCCGCACATGGTGGGGTGGGCAAGGTAAAACTTCCCTATATATATAATCTGATACGGTGATAAGGTGGAATCCTCAAAAAGCAGGTCAAGGTTAGGAAGATCGACTGACAGGGCAGTCAAAGTCAAGAAACAATCAACCTTCAAAGTCGCCAACCAGAGCTGGGACACCACCTGAATGGGACATATGGACAATTGACGCCCGAGCAGCTGATTGAACCTTGGATGACCGATTGGGCCTCAGGGTCAATAAGTAGATATAACCCAGTCGATCAGACCTTCCGATCGGACCTACAGATCGATCAGACATATCACACCCTTGATGTAAACGAAAAGGTTGAGTGAAGACTGAGCCACTTAACACGTTTTGCAAGGCCGAGAAAATGGTCCTTCTAAGTCATGGCCTGTTGGCCCATTGTGGGCCCCAGGGCCCAACGATTTCGTACTCTCTTTTAGAAGTTTGTGCCATGAAGGACAGAATATTCTACAGACAAATCATGCTTTCAAAGGTTTTGCCTGTTAAATCACCAAGATTTGCAGACTCATTTTAGGAAATGTGTCAAAGTCACTTTATAGCTTGTCCTTTCTTAGCAGTGCTTTGGAATGCATGCATAGACACAACAATGACACTATAAAAAGGGGTCTCTATCTACAAATGGCGGTATGTGATGTTATATTTTTCTGGGAATTAATTGGAGCTTGTATGACATATTTTAAGGGGATCAATTATTGGGTTGTGAGAAAGCTTTTTTGGAAATATCCAAAGATGGGAGTTGATTGAGGAATGAACCTAAGTCCATATTATATAAGATAAAAACCTAATATTTCCCCCTATCCCCCCGCCGCACTCCATTTTCCCCGAGCCCTAATCTCCCCTATGTCGAACTCCTTCTTTCTTCTTCCTCGCGTCGCCCCACATCCACTGCCACCGACAACGTTCGAGCCACCGTTGGCCAGGCTCCCTCTTCTCCCGATTTCGTCAATTGTCCTCAGCCTCGACGCGCGCCTTTGCACCTAATCATCTTGGCGCTGCTTATCCCAGCGTCAGTCAAGCCTTTATCTCCTCTCTTCCCTGCCGCCTCAACCAAACCCATCGTCGTGCCCTAAGCTCGGTCGACCGGCGCTGCCACGCCAGAGATTTCCTCAGTGAACATCGCCACCAGTCGTGAATCTTCCGCAGCTACCCTTCACCGTTGGCGCATCATCCCGTGGGCTAAAGCTCCTGTCGGCGACACTAAATGGAGAAAGGTAAGTAGTTCTCCCTGTAGGTATGGATGAGTGCTTCTTTTGGTAGGCTAGCATAAGGATTCGGATGTTGCCCTGTTCGGCCCTAGGATTTTTGCTTGAGTTTCTGCTTTGGTTTTGAGAGATGTTGATCGATTTTTGTTGATTGCTCCGCCTCCTGGTATAGTTTTGATTCACTGAATAACCGTTCCTCTTTGGTTTTGTGCACTACCCTTCAATAGGGTTCTTCATATGCTATTTGGTGTTGCTGAGAGGTCTAGATATGTTGAAATTTTGGTTTTATTCAAGCTAGTTGTAATATAGTGGATAGAATTAGAAGGTTGTAAATGATTTCAATAAGGTCCATGCATTTGTGATAACTTTGGTTCCTGCGGCAGGTTTTGGGGAGATTCGATGATTTTCAATGAAGCACTTCTTCCTCATAATGTTTTTTTTTATTTACCTGTAACATATTTGGTAGACTACAATTTTTTTTTCGATGTTGCCTTGTTGCTCATGATACTTTTATATTTTCGGACAGATCTAGGAAGATTGGGGGTTCCGATTGATGTTTTCCTTATAGTGAATTGATGCTGAGTTCTTCTTGTGGTAATTAAGGATGTTGTAACAGATTTGAGTGGATTGGGGATTGTCTCTGTTGTCGCTTTATTGTCATGATGGTTCTGGACTTCTAGTATCGATTGGTAGAACGAGATTTGATTTTTGATGTGTTCTTTCCCATTGATACTGAATCGGAAGGCTGTTGGGCAGATTTGATTTGAGAGTTAGGAGTCTATATTCGATGTTAAACTAGGTTTCTTTTGATAGTGAAATGTTGGGACAGAAGATAGCTAATTTGTGTGCGCTGGTGCAGGATGTTGATTGAGACGGTTGAAGTGACGGGGCATGATTTGGTTCAGACTACTTAGTAAAGGCGGGTACTTCTTACTTTAACTCTTTAGTTCTTTGAACTTAGTGCATGAGCTATCTTTGGATAAAAAATGCTTTTAACTTGACTCCACTCTTATTTTTCCTGCGTTTGATACTTCCACTTGATCTTTGAGATATTCGTTTCCATATCTATACAGTCTCTCATTGTTATCCATGATACGTAGCAGATACTAGATACCATGTTTGCATATTTTGATTTTGGTTTAATTTTGTACTGTATTGAGCATGCTGGCTTCATGTAACATACATAATTCCTATTTACATGTATATGATGACTGTTGTATGTTGCGCATCATATCATTGCATACATGTTAACAACAAATTCTCCCTTGCGGTCCAGAGAGTCGTTAACCAGGGTCGCACGATTGGCCACTCGAGAGAGTGGTAGCTGGATCAGATGTCGCTTGTCCTGTTGTGCCGCACTCGGCCACTCATGGGTAGTGGTAGCCGGAGTTGCGAGCAGCAGGGACCCCCTTCGCTGTGTAGCTAGTTAGCTACTCAGCATCTGTCCATTCGGTCACTCGAGAGTAGTGGTGGCCTTTGAGTGGTACAGTTGTCATCAATCCGACCTCTCGACCATACAGGGGTCGTGGTGCAGAGAGGTGGGCAGGGTGACTATCCGTGCATACGCTGTTATTAT
This sequence comes from Zingiber officinale, assembly GCF_018446385.1. Taxonomy (NCBI): domain Eukaryota; kingdom Viridiplantae; phylum Streptophyta; class Magnoliopsida; order Zingiberales; family Zingiberaceae; genus Zingiber; species Zingiber officinale. The sequence continues at coordinate 120,442,445 of NC_055989.1, forward strand.
TATACCGGCTGATGTTGTTGCTTACTTATGTTGCTGTTGCTAGCTTATACTACTTTTGCTTACTTATGCTGATATGTTTATATATGTTGAGATATATATCTGTTGTGTGTGTTTAGACTGACTTACCTATTGGTAATATGTATATACCTCACATGTTACCCTTGTATTTATGAGTAGCTCTGTAGCAGAGTTGTTCTACTCCTGATTTTACTAGCCTAGGATATGGTTACAAGTACGAATATTTATTGTGATTTTATTTTAGTATCTGCTATTTTCTCTTATGAGATTGTATACTGTTGACACTCTCTATTTGGATATTATGTTCATGCACTATCTTTCCTTTACCCGCTGAGTCCCAGTATTCACCACCCCACAAAATTGTTTTCTTTCGCCAGGTAGCAGGTAGATGATTCATGGATGCTTGGAGAGTCCTAGCTGCCAGTCCCACGTCACACTCGAGGGTAGTTTTCCTTTTTGGTTTTATTACTATTTGGGAGGTATATTTATTTTGCGTATTTGCTTTCTAATAAGTTGATTTGGGTTTGGAGTTTAGTCTGGTGGTTGCGGGCTGATCCTGTCTGAGAAGCTGGACAAAACGGAGAGCCGGGAGAAAAAACCTACTGCTGATGGAGAATAATACCTATGAAATGCCGATCCGAGAAACCCAAAGCGGATCCAAGAAGATGAAGCCACAAGAGTGTCCTCCCGATGCAAGATACCAACGGCGATGAAGAGATCCGATCGAAGAACACCTAGATTCGGAGTTCCCAAGACTTCCTGCGCACAAGAGACCAACCAACACTATCGTCAGTGACCTAAGACCGGGGTGGGAATCCCTGGCTAGGCCCTCCGATGCTCAAGTCAGTGATCTCTCTAGGTGTGGAAGAAGGAGGAAGAAGATGAACAGTAGTTGAAAAATTAGGGTTACGAATGTGCGCAATGATGTGAACTTACCTAGCCAACGGAGAGGATTCCCCCTTTTATACCACTTCATATAACCTCCGTAGTCATGAAGTGGACCTCGGTTTGTTAGAGTTTGTTATGAGATGACGTACGCCATGTACTTGCACAAAATAGCTTTTAAGGAATCTTCTTTGTACCCCAGATGTACCTTTTTTGTCGCCTAGTGCCTGTAGAAAAGTCTAGAAACATTCTTCCCGCCAAATTAGCAAACCTGTTATACAATCACATATTACAGATATCTTCATTAAGCTATTTATGAATATTTTTAAGATATTTGTTCTCGCCCTGTCTTATAAGCTATATAGAGATATATTTATCGTCCATACTTGCCTACTTTGTTCTTATTATGTTATAGACAGCCCGATATTATGTTATGATTTATATTGAACAGGATTGAACCTAAGTTATGTCCGGGTTGGTTATTGCTATTGTTCAATATAGATCCTAATCGCCCAGTAATATACTATAAATTCTGTAAAGTCCTGCATCTTTTCATACCCGGGCGATCATATACACTCAACTAATACTAGTCTATGTCTAGATGTGCTAACTCAAACAATCTTGGTTTATCTATCTTAAACATGTAAACCCGACCGATATTGGCTTATCTTTCTTAAGGTATTATCCCGACCAATATTGACCTATCTTTATCCCGACCAATATTAGCCTATCTTTATCCCGACCAATATTGGCCTATCTTTATCCTGACCAATATTGGTCTATCTTTCTTGAGGTATTATCCCGACCAATATTGACCTATCTTTCTTAAGGTATTATCCCGACCAATATTGGCCTATCTTTCTTAAGGTATTATCCCGACCAATATTGGCCTATCTTTATCCTGACCAATATTGGCCTATCTTTATCCCGACCAATATTGTCCTATCTTTCTTGAGGTATTATCCCGACCAATATTGACCTATCTTTATCCCGACCAATATTGGCCTATCTTTATTCCGACCAATATTGGCCTATCTTTATCCCGACCAATATTGGCCTATCTTTCTTGAGGTATTATCCCGACCAATATTGGCTTATCTTTCTTAAGGTATTATCCCGATCGATACTGGCATACTCCCCTAGATTCTATTATCTCCTTTATTCTTTTCACCAGGGACCTACTAAACCTAACCCATATCACTAGCCTTCCCTCCAAGTCTAGTCGAAGGAGGTGTCAACCGACTGACTAGACATGAGTTTTTATTTTTTCTTATTCTTCTCCCATCTTTCTTTATTACACTTGGTAAACTGCGCACTTTTTCCAGAACTTCCTTGATTATGATTGGTTTTTCGACGGTAAGAAAATGTTGGAGGCGCACGACGAGGCGTCACCCACCCTTACATGATTCGATTTGTCGCACGACGAGGAGTCACAGTCGTCAAGCTATTGTTGTAAGTGTTTTTAATTATATGTTATTAACTTCTTATCACTTCCTCTAACTGCATTATTATTTTGTTTAGTTCCTTGCCTCAAGTCTTCATTTAGACCAGCTGCTCATTGCTCTGGAAAGGGATAATAGTAAATTAAGGGCCCAAATAGAAGTTTTGAAAGCTATTCTTCCTCCTTCCCACAATGATCTCCCTCAATTACGAGAAAAAATAGCCTTACAGAATCAACAATTGGAAGCTCTGAAGAAAGAACTGCAGCATCAATACCAATTATTAGAAAACAAAGAGCTTGAGAGGAAAACCTTGGAGTTACAAGTGGATCGGTTAAACTCCAGCCTCCAGGTGTAAACTACTTTGAATGACAAAGCTATTTCAGATGTTTCTCATAAAAACATTGTCTTAGAGAAAGTAGAGAGGCTTCACAATATTTTTCTTTCTGAGCAGGTTCAAGATTTATCATCAAAAAAATTTGCTCTTCCACAAGAGTAAGAACAAAGAAAGGCTCAGGATGCAGAGATATTCTCACTCCAAAAAGAACTAGAACAGCTTAAATTGGAAAGAGACACTTTCAAAGATGAAAATACTAAACTACAAGCCGAATTTCAGAGTTATAAGGAGCATGAGGAAGACCGATGGGAGGACAAGCGTTTAGCCTATCTAAGGTCTTCGAAGTTTAATGATGAATATGTCCGCCGTATAATAGGGACTTTAAATCATTCCGTGATAGGGGTTATTCAACAATTAAGGGAAGGTGGTTATCTATCTTGAGAACCCTCCTCTCTATTCATAAACCGTCGCATACTTAATCAGGAATTATCCGAAAACTTGACAAGCAATTTTGAGTAAGCATGATTATGTATTCATAAAAGACTTGTAATTAAATACTTGCATTTTTGTAAAAATTTGTACTTACCTGCTTTCCTGACCTTTGTTATCTTGCTACTGCTTCCTTTGAGATGTTCGTGAGAATAAGTACTATCTTGTTCAAGAATTCTTTCTTATTTCTCGAAGTTAGGCACTGTTTTGATAAACTCCTTCATTTGTGGTATCTTAATTGATCATATGATTTTGAACAATAAGACTTTCCATAAACTCCTTGAACTTCAATCAGGCCTGACTATATATATATATATATATATAAATATAAGATTCCATCCGTATTCCAGAAGGGCGTATAATCCCGAGCAACTTTATGTGAAAAATTCCCTAGGATTTATGCAGTCCGGTGGGGAGTATAACCTCGAGCGATTTTAGATAAAGAACTCCATATGATTGTAACTTCTGATCGGGTACGTGATCCTGAGCAGTAATATATAAGGAAATCATAAGAATCTCATAAGACTATGAATTCTGATTCTGACCGGGAGTATAATTTTGAATGATTATATATAAAGAACTCCATATGATTGTAACTTCTGATCAAGTGCCTGATCCTGAGCAGTAATATATAAGGAAATAATAAGAATCTCATAAGACTATGAATTCTGATCGGGAGTATAATTTTGAATGATTATTGGCCTATCTTTCTTAAGGTATTATCCCGACTAATATTGGCCTATCTTTATCCCGACCAATATTGGCCTATCTTTATCTCGACCAATATTGACCTATCTTTATCCCGACCAATATTGTCCTATCTTTCTTGAGGTATTATCCCGACCAATATTGACCTATCTTTATCCCGACCAATATTGACCTATCTTTATTCCGACCAATATTGGTCTATCTTTATCCTGACCAATATTGGCCTATCTTTCTTGAGGTATTATCCCGACCAATATTGGCCTATCTTTATCCTGACCAATATTGGCCTATCTTTCTTGAGGTATTATCCCGACCAATATTGGCCTATCTTTCTTAAGGTATTATCCCGATCGATACTTGCATACTCCCCTAGATTCTATTATCCCCTTTATTCTTTTCACCAGGGACCTACTAAACCTAACCCATATCACGGGTATTTTGGTTAATGACTTTGTTGGTATTTCATTCATATATTTGTGTTTTCTGCTATGTTTACTTCCAGCCGTGTGGGCTGTTATTAAATTGCATGGTTGTGTTTTCATTTTGTCCAGCCGTGTAGGATGAGAATATTAAACTGCATGGTTGTATTTTCATTTTGTCCAGCCGAGTAGGCTGAGTATATTAACTGTGTGGTTGTTCTTATATCCAGCCATGTGGGCTGTTGAATATGTTATTATGTTGTTTGTATATTGGTCCCAATTGTCACTGTTACAGGGGATGTGCTGTTCGATTTTTGATTGGACACTCTTACCCTCGGGGCGTGACAATGCGAGTCTTGGAAATGTTTTCTTTTAATTTGTTTATTGCAAGAATGTCAAACTTCTACCAAGAAGGGTACAACACCATCCGCCCTCCACTATTCAAAGGGAAAAACTTTAGCTACTGGAAAAATAGAATGGAGTGCTACCTCAAGTCCGACATCGAGCTTTGGGCCACCATACTCAAAGGATACACACCTCCAATGGTAGATGGAAAACTAATAGAACCAGAAGAATGGACTCCCTTGATGATCAAGAAGGACAACTAAACTACAACGCAATCAATACCATCCAGTGCGGGCTAACTATGGAAGAACTAAACTGAGTCAGGCCCTACAAAAATGTAAAAGAACTTTGGGACCATCTGGTAAAGCTACATGAAGGAACCGATGAATCTAAGGTAAATAAGAGAGATCTACTATTAAATAATTTATTTAATATTAAAATGCTTCTCGGAGAGACGACCACACAACTGCATGCAAGACTAAAAGATATTTTCAATGACCTAGATCTGATCAGACACAACCTAGAAAATTGTGACATAATAAGGGATGCACTAAACACCTTCCCGAGAAACTCTTTGTGGACATCAATAGTAGATGCATACAAATTTTTAACGGATCTTTCCATTCTTAAATTAGATAAACTTTTTTATGAATTAGAATTACACGAATCGTCTAACTTAAGTCAAGTCGAGAAAGAAATTACTCTGTATGTAGGATCAAGTAAAGAAACCAAGACCAAAACCAAGAATGAACCAGAAAGTGAGTTGGACTCGGACTTAGCCAATGAAGAGCTGGTCAACATGGTTCGAAAACTACTAACAAGGAAGAAGTTCAAAGGGAGCACCAAGAAAACACCAATCAACCAGACGCAAAATAAATAAAAAATGATTTGTTATGGATTCAACAAAAAGGGGCATTTCAAACACGAATGCCCAAATCGGATGGAGGAAAAACCAAAATCAACAAGAAGGAAGAAAGCCCTCCAAGCGACGTAGGATGAATCTTCGTCCGAGGAATCCGATGTGGAAGAACCGAAGCACTTCAGCCATCTTACCTTTATGGAAAGAAATGAAGATTTTGATTCTGAGGAAGAATATGAGTTCGAGTCTGAGACCAACATTAAGTATGAGAGAAGCTACGGTTTCGTATCCGTTTTTGAAGGTCCCAATATGGTAACATTTTATTCAAAGTCAAACTTACTAAAGTAGTTAAATGCTTGTTTAAAAAATTAGCAAAGTTCAAAAAACAAAATAACTTACTATTTAAAGAAATTGACCACCTTAAGGAGCAAGTTAACTTGAGTAACTCGACTAATCAAGTTTAAGTCGAAACTTCAACTCAAGTTGCAAAACTTGAGAAAGAAAATTCCAACTTGAAAGGTCAAGTCGAGCGACTCAAGAAAACGTTGGAAAACTTTAAACTAGGATTCAAGTGTCTAAATATGGTACTTGAGTCACAACGAGCTGTGTATAATAAATCAGGACTCGGCTACAATCAAAACAACACAAATAAACCATATATGTCATTAATTAGTCAAAACATTAGAAATCAAGTCCAAGCTGGATTCCTAAAATATGCTTAACCAAATCAATCAAACCAAACCAATATTTGATTCCAAAGAGTCAAATTCACTACTTAGATAGACCATATCTAAGCTATGACTCAGGGGGAGAAAATAAAAAAAATTGTTCAACCTACTTGATTAACCAACTATACATGCTTAAGATTAGGTTTACTTTTCTGCTTAGTTTAGAATGGTTTGTTAAAAAAGTTTACCAAACCCTAATAACATAGTATCAGAATGGGTTGGGATGATAGTATGTTAAGGAAGTTTTGTCGAAGGCATGTCTAAACTGAATCTTGTGTATTTTACCTAGTGCACTAGACTTAGTGGATCTGGCCGAAGCTGCCCTAGTCAAACATGGGTTAGTTAGACCAAAACATAGTATTAAGTTTTTTTGGGCAGGAGTATTTTGGAAAGTATTTAGAAAGTGGTTCACCGTTGGTACATAAGAAGATCATATGCCTCGCCACTTACTGAAAACTTATCCTTAGGAAGCTTGCTTGATTAATCTAAAACTAAGTTTGAATCTAATATGGGTTAAAATAACTTTTTCTTAATTCAAAATAAGTTAAAAATTAATTCAAAATTAAACTTAAATAAAAAATTAATTAATTAAAATTAAATTAATTAAAACTTAAATTAAAACTAAAATTAATTAAAAATTAAAAATTAAATTAAAACTTAAATTAAAGATTAATTTAAAACTTATTTATTTAAAACTTAATTAAAAATTAATTTAAAACTTAATTATTTAAAACTTAATTCAAAATTAATTTAAAACTTAATTATTTAAAATTTATTTATCTAAAAGTTAATTAAAATTAATTATTAATCAATTAAACTTGAAATCACTAATTAATTACTAAATAGCCTTAAGCAAAATTAAATTAATAATTATTATTATTAATCTAAAAATTATTCTATATAAATTTACCATTAAAAGTAATTGATACTCAAATCAGATTAATTAAACTAAAACTTAATTAAATTTTAAACTAAAAAAAATGTTTTTGGTCGACCAAACATCGTGTTCCGTCGAACGAACGACCAAAACAACAGGGATGTACTTTAAAACTAGTTCAACACCAACTGTCGTTAAGACCAATTCAGTTTATCAGTAGACCAAACTAGTGTTTTGGTCGACTGAACATCTCTTTCTACACGTAATTTCATGAAATAATCACCCATAATCAAATTATCGGTCGACTGAAAACCTAATGCCTATCCCTGATTCGTCCACCTTGCACGAATTAAAGGGATTGATCAACCAAACCCTATGATTGACGACTGATAAAAGGCTATAAACCTATAGCGGGGCAAAAGCTGGGGATATCAAATCCAAAGATGTCTCTCTAGCTTTCGTTGACAGAACACGGTAGGCTTCGTGACCTTAATAAGATCTAAACAATCCTTCTTTCTTTTACTCATTACAGTTTATTTATTCAATTCGTTTAATAATAGTGAAAAGAGTCGTACAACTACACAAAGGGAGGCTAGCTCCTTAAATCTCAACCAAGACCTTAGGTTTTTTATTAAGGAACTACGTCAATCATTTTCAAATAAAAAATTCAAAGTGATAGGGATTTGTTGTCTTGATCTACCATTTTATCAAACATACTATCTAAAGGTCATAGATATAACCCAGCATTTTCAACTTGGTAGCATTATTTTCTGTTGACATGCATATAACCTAATTATCTGTTCTAAATTCTATCATAACTTATGTGAGATTGATTCCCATTACTTCAAAACCAAAGTAGCAACTCGGGAAATGTTGTTTGATCTAGATATGTTTCTTCTATTCTTGCGAATTCGACCTTCTATTAACCGCATCTTTTTCAGTGCTTCTCTTCCTGACATACTACCCAACCCTTTTAGTCATCTGACTCTTGATCTTATGTATGCTAACTTCTTTGAGAGGCCACATCCCAAAAAGATGTCATCTGTATCATTGAGTCCATGTGACAACGCACTTTATAAGATGGTTGTGTCGTGCATTCATCCTCTATTATCTAGAGATCAGGGAGTTCTATATCTAGTGCATCTTTTTCTAATGTATGCATTGAGACACCGACTTGATTTTGACTTAGGTTACTGGGTGTTTAGGTCTATTATCTATTATTTAGGGTACAACACCTCGAATAAAGTTCATATGCTTCAGTGTCATGTTCTCACTGCATACATTGCTTCTCTAAGGGAGCGAGTTCATCGAGGTGAATTAATAGAGTTGTCTGATTTTGATCTAGTTGGAATTAGACAGTTGTCTTTGGCTGGGATCAGGACTAATGTAGAGGGATTGATGTATAAGCGGACACATCATGATACTTCCCACCTGTAGGAGAGGAGGCCATTGCTGAAGATGAGTTGATTGCAGTCAATTGGAGCCTCACCAATTGCCTTTTGATTCGGGATTCGCAATGACACCTATGTTCGATGCAGGTCAAGAGACTTCTTACGGACCTCATCCACCGACCAGTGATTTTTTTAATCATCTCTGAGACAATATTTTTGGGCAGTTCGACTTCCTAGAGACCAAGATAACTAATCAGTACAACTCTCTCCAAGGGCAGATTACTGATTTTCATCAAGAGATGACTGATCAAGCTGATGCTTTTGAGGAGGAGCAGCTACTAATGATGACTAGGATGAGTGACCTTTAGAACTTGATGTTTATTTTGATACATTTGTGTCGTGATGGCATAACTGGATATTTTAGTTGTTTGCTTGGTTTTTAATGTATTCCTTTCTATCTTTTATGCAAATTATAAGTGTGTCTTATAGACTAGTTTTTCATATATACTTTTTAAAGACAATTAGGAATTTGTTTTATAAAATAGATTTTATATTTTTTTTTGAAATCATTAGGTTTTTTAAAATTCATTTTCAAAATATCCCTTTCAAAACTTTATTTTAAAAAATAGCATTCAAAATATTTTATCTTTCTGAGTATCCTAGGATTTACCATAGACTTGCATGCTCCTATAGTTTTAGCAGCCAGCATCTCACAAGCACAGTAGTATACCTTGCTTGTATATTTTCAAACATAGAATAGTGTGAGATTCTTAGGACTTAGCCTAAGATTTCATATGCTTATGTCAGTACATCACTATAAATCTAGGCTTTAAACAAAATACATTGATCAATTTGAGTAATCTGGCTAGTATCAAATTAGTTAGAACTAAAAGTTCAAATTAACCAACCTGAGTCAGCAGCTGCTATCTTATAGTAGTTAGCTAAGTATAAAGGTTGAATATTTCGTCATAAGGATATTTGTTTTAGTTTTTAAACCATGCTTGGAGTTTTAGGGAATTATCAATTTAAGGGGAGCATAAATGTCAACTTTAAAATTATTTCTGAACTACAAAATTCAAACTTAATTTTTATCCTCTTTATAAAATTTTTAAAATTTTTGATTTTTTCAAAATTTAATGCATTTTCAGTTTTATATTTCCAACATTTATTCATCACATATTTCAATATTTTTCAATTGTGAATTTTCAAATATCTTGACTTACACTATTTTTTAAAATTTTTAGAGTCATGATTTTCAAAATTTCTCTTACTCTCTACTTCCAATCTAAATCAAGATTTTCATAAAACATTTTACAAATTATTTTCACAATCTGCACTTTCTAACATTGTTTTTTAAAACCTAAATACAACACTTGGTTTTTGGTTAATTTTTTTTTTCAAAAATTATTCATTAGCAATCTTACGATAATTTTTAAACCACTAAATCTTTTGGCATGTTTTTCTTAGGATCTTCAACTAAGTTCTTAAAAAACTTTGTTTTCAAAATTTTCAAGAAAATTTTCTAATTCCAATTTTGGAATAATTCAAGCTTATTAGTTGTGTTTCTCATATTTTTGATGTGTTCTAAAGGGGTAGAGATGATGACTTCAGGGGGAGTTAACAAATTCAAGGGGAGAGTTGAGTTAAAATACTTGTTTACTTATCTTTGCATATGTTATAAATTTAATTGTGAACCTTAGTTGACAAAAATCAAAAAGGGAAAGATTGTTGGTGTAGGGTGCACCAAAATCGAACCTAAATTTTGATATGTCAAAGGTTCAAGTTAAGTCTTGTTGTGATCTAACATGTTAACTAAGTAGACAGGATGTTTACTCAATCGAGAAAGTCTTAAAAAATCATGGAAGATAGGCAGGAAGCCTAAGTAGGTCGAGAGGACTCGACACTTGGCAAGGAACCTCAATAGGTTTGGAGGACTGAAGATCAAGAGAAAGTCTTTGTGAGTCGATTTGATGCTAAGCGGCAAAGTCCAAACTGATCTGGAAGACCAATGTTTGGAAGGTAGATTAAGGTAAGTAACTAGAGAGGAGCGACAGTAAGGTCGTATTCTGGAAAGGAACAAACCCTAGGTCGTTGATCCAACTGAGGAAACTGGGAAGATTTCCAAGTTGAGATCAAGACAGTTCTACTATCATTTACTACTCACACATCTTATATTACTGTCCCAACTCTATTTTGCAAAAATATTCTATTTAATATTATTTTATAGGAATCGACCTGATCCGTCGACCAAATCCAAAGATCAGTCAACCGAATCAGGTTGATAACAAAGTATAGATCAACTCGAAAGCAAAGTTGGTAAGTTGATTGATCGATCGATCGAACCAATAGATTGATCGATCGAACCAAGTCAACATGGCACAGATCAGATCGATCAGAAGCAAAGTTAGAAGCAAGGATGATTGGTCGACTGAGTCCAGGGATCGGTTGACCAAACAATAAATATCATTAATGGCTAATTAATGAAGAATCTCGATGAACAGGGAAACAACACTATTGGTCGACAAATAAAGGGGATCAGTCGACCAAACCATAAATGCTCATAAATGCATAGAAATTAGATCTCAGCGAAGAAGGAAGGCAAGGAGTTCAGTCGACCAAAAGGATCAGTTGACCAAATAGCTTTTCGATCAACCGAGCGAGGCTTATAAAAGGGGAGCTTGAGATCCGAGCCAAGGCAACTCTGTAATAATTTTTTCAAGTCAACGGTGTGCAAAGCTCCTGTTCATTCTTCTACTCTATGCTTCATCTTGTGATTGTATGAATTCTACTCTATGTTTTCTTGTTTAATTTCATGTAATCAATACACATTCATCATCCTGTGATTGTTCGTGTTGGGACCGATTTATTGTTTTCATTTTTTATTTCTCCTCTTTTTGGAACCACATGCACTAGACTTACCCAGTCGCTGTCAGAAATAGGATAAATGATCCCAGCATCCAGAAGCTTTAGCACCTCTTTCTTTACCACCTCTTTCAAGTTCAGGTTTAATCTCCTTTGATATTCGATTGAATTTTTATATCCTTCCTCAAGTAGAATTCTATGCATACAAAGGGAGGGACTAATTCCTTTAATATCATCAATGGTGTACCTAATTACTTTTCTATGCAACCTTAGCTCGTCAATCAATTTTTGTGTTTCCAGTTCAATTAAATTTGTATTGATTATAACTTGTAAAGTAGAATTCAGACCAAGGAATGCAAATTTGAGGTTGGGCGGCAGTGGTTTTAATTCTAGCTAAGGTGGCATGATTTCCAGCAAAGTTGGATTTTGCTCCAGCAACATTATTTTTCTTTTGCTGTCTCTTTCCCTGTAGTTTCCTCAACTTCAAATTCCTTTTCTTCATCTTCTTTATCATTAAAGTTATCTTCTACACACAAAACGTTTCCATATTTCTCCTTTGCAATAAGATCAATCGAAGAAATCCCTTTTCTGAACAATTGTGATAAAGATTCACCACACCAAAGGAATAAAGCTTGGAGATCCTTTTGATTCAAATTGATGTCTTCCTTGGAACAGTTTGCATTTCTCTATCTTCATTCTCTTGTTTATTATCTCCTTTTGGTCTCTCATCATTTCCTTATTCTTTTTCTTCAAATACACTTAATGAGAGAGTTATTAGATTTTGTCCTGACCAATCATTAAGATTTGATACTATCCGATAAATTATTTCATGTGCCTCGTCCAAGTTTTTCATCATGAAAGATCCTTCAGATACCAAATCTTACTGATTCTTATTTTGGAAAGAAAGCCTAATATAGAATAAGTGTATAATCAACCATTTCTCGATACCATGATGCATATATTGCAAAAGAGATACATATCTATCCCAAAGCTTGATGTATTTCCTCTCCGACAAGTTGCTTAAAATGTAAAATTTGATTTCTCAAATATACGGTCTTCCTTGGGGGAAAATATTTATTCAGAAATGTCTGCTCTAACTCATTCCAAGTTCGGATACTTCTGGGTTGCAAGGTATTGAACCAATCCTTTACAGCATTTTTAAGACTGAAAGGAAAAATCATAAGTTATATTTTAGTGTGTTGCAGTATCTGTGAAACTCCATTAGATGTGAATAGGGATTCTGCGAATCTAATCCTCCAAACTGTTCCTCTTGAATCTTGGAGATAAAAGATGGTCTAAGCATAAAATTCTTTGCTTGAATCTTTGGCTGAACTTTGGAGCTCCATAGTATTTCAATGGTCTCAACACCATATTGATCTGACCAAGCTAGAGATGAAGGTAGGATTGAACAACACTAGAATGCAATTAACAAGAAAGAAAATTGTAGATAAAGAAATAAGAAATAAGAAATGCAGGATGAAATTACACAAACAATAAAAAAATTTTAGATTAGTTTCAAGTATGAAAAAAGAAAAGAAAAGAAAAGTTTAGTTTAACTCAAATGATTATCGCTAATGTTATAGTGTAGTCCCTGGCAACGACGCTAAAAACTTGTTACAAATCACAAGTGCACAGTTACATCGTCAGTAATAAAAAGATATCGAACCCACAAGGACTGGTTATAAGCACGAGAGATGTCTCGTGAAGAATTAGCTAAACAATCAACTAGTATAGGAAACGTGTCTAGTAAAAAAGCAAAGCATAGAAATAGAAAAGTAAATGAGGAACTTGGTTTTTGCGAGTGTTCAAATAGTTCAGTTTCATTGTGATATTCATTAATGTAACATGGTTCACCAATTCATATCCTCAATTAACATGCATTTGTAGGAAGTCGTCGGTTCTCTCATGCAGAAGACAACCGACAAGAGACCTAGATCGATATCACTAGCAATCAAATGGATATGACTCTCATGAAATCCATTAGCAGAATTGCCTGTCACTAGCGTCCCTTGGTCATACAATACAAAAACACATACTCTACTCAATATACATAGTGATGAAGGTAATAATTGCATTCATCTATCCCACCTCCTTGTAGAGACTTGCTTCACCTTTCAAGATGACACTCTAGACGTCTGTTAGTGGGACTGCCTGTCACTAGCATCCCTCAGTCATACAATCTAGGGAATCCCTCTATGGGATCCACAAGCACACACACAAACATCCAATTAAACATGATAATTAAGTCTAAATACAGGAATTCACATAAGATCAAATAGATACAAAGTATGCTAACATCATTTGGATAAGAAATTGGCATATCCACGAGTTTTTACATCAAATCATATCACAACTACTCCCTTAATCCTAGAACAAAGGATCTATTCCATGGCACTAAGATAGAGATCCCAATATATATAGATCACAAGCATTTAAATCCCAAATTAAGGAGAAGAGAAGAGAAATGTTTATCCAATGGCCTTGAGTAATCTTTGGATCCAATCCAGAACTTTCGAAGTTGATGCGGAGATGGAGATGGCCTCAGATCGTCGGATAAAGGTCGGAGAAAGAAAGAATCGGTACCAAGATGGATCTCCCCAAGGGGGTAGCCTTCCTCCCCAAGAAAGGGGGAGAAACCCCCTTTTATAGAGCTAGGCACGGGTACCACACAGCCTGTGGCACGGCCATGTGGATTCCATACGACCTCCTTCTTTTTGCTATCTTCCAGGGTGACACAGCTGTGTGGGTCATACGACCATGTTCTACTTTTGGCTCTGAATGGGCTACATGACCATGTGGATTCACACGGGCATGTTCTTCTTCTCTTCTACTTTGCCCACACGACCGAGGTGTTCTTGCTTTCTAGACATGTTGCATGGCCGTGTGGATCTACAAGGCCAACCTCTGCTTGCTCTCTGGAAATGTTGCACGGTCGTGTGGATCTGCACGACCATGCTCTAGATGCTGCTGGTGGGGTTGCATGGTCGTGTGGGTCACACGGTTGTGCCTTGCTCCTCCTCTGGTGAAGCCACACGGCCGTGTGGATTCACACGGCCAGAGTCATCCTTCTCCTTGCTTCTTTGACATGGTCGTGTAGGGTTACACAACCAATATCAGTTGCCTTCGTTTGCTGTCCGGATCTACCATAAACGTTGTTTTCTCCTCGAATTTGACTCCCGTTAACAAAAAAATGCATAAAGAGCATATCTCCGAATAAAGAAGAGTAATTATCCTAAAAGTAAGACAAGGGGTATAAAAATACATAGATAAGGCATGCGTAAAGTATGTGAATGTGCATCAAAATATGCATAAAATTGTATATAATCTATGCACATCAATAACTTAGGGTTAGGAATAGATAGACAAGAGTCATCCAATGGTCATAAAGGTTTGGGATACAAATCTAAGTCAAGAAGGATGTGGTGTCATATCATAGGGTTCCATATAGTTATGGAACCAATTGTAGGTCTAGGAGTCAAGTCAAAGATACAAGAGAAGTTATCTCTAGAAGTATTTTTGAGAATATCAATGTAACTAAGGATTCAAAGAAGTCTAAGAAAGTCACTAAGAAGGTCACAAGGGAAGTTATCCCTAGAGTTGATCTAGAGGAGAGGAGCATGATCAAGACCTCTAAGAAGCCTAGGAAGGTCATTAGGAAGGTAACTAAAGAAGTTATCCCTAGTGAATACCTAGAATACACAAGGAGTATCAATAGGTTTTGGGTTCCTAGGAGTATATTCTCTATACCCTAGATGGGTTTAAAGAGTGTCAACTTTAATTGGAAGAGTAGTTAACCTAACCTTGAAAAAGTTGATACTTGGAAGTCATTTTCAAGGTTTTGTTACTCCTTGAAAATGAAAAGGATTAATTGATTACTTTTTGCAAGAGTAAAATGTGTCAAACTGTGAGGAATTGGACTTAATCTAAATTGGCACAAATAAGGAAAAACAAAATAAATGTCAAGTTAGGATTTTGACATTTTCTTAGAAAAATGAGGGCAATCTAGGATTAATTTTAAGTTAGCAAAGATCTAGAGATACTTAGATAGATAATCTATGTACATTTATTTATGCTAAATTACCATGATTGTTTGCTCATCATATGTCATGACATCATATTTTGTATTTATTTTATTATTAAAAAACATATAACAAAAATATCATGTCATGTCTTACAAACATTATGTAGCTATAGGATTGTTCTTTTGAAAAATCTTCATTTTGATGTATGCCATAAGTCATCATGTATTATTTTAAATTCCTTATAATTAAGGACAATGACATTTACTAATAAGTATGGTAAAGGAATTTATCAACAAATGACAGCCTAAGTGGATGATCAAGTTTATAATACCTAGATAGATATACATGAACCCTTAGATTAGGACAAAACCAAAGTCTACATCTTATAAAAACTATAAGTTAACTTATATATATTTTAGTGTACATTAGATACAAGTGAGATGCTAGGATTATGAACAAGACTCAAGATGTTGATTTAGTACATCCATTTAAGTTTTAGCTTCATCAAAATACATAGTTATGTGTTATCCAATCATTGGGAAAGCTAATGTACAAGTCATGCACATTGAGCCCAAAGAACATGATTGGAAATTAATTTTGAAAATCATTTCAAAATACTTTTGGAAAATCTTGGTGAGGACTATCTTTTGATAGTAATCACCATTGTATAGTTAACACAAACTAGTGCAAAACATTGAAGTTTCAAGAGTTTCCAAGTTTGTGTCAATCTTTAAAATTAGGAATTATTTTCTTAGAAAATTATCTTTCCTTGATAGTATATGTCTTATATAATGTCTACCAGAATATTTATGATTTTTGGAATTCTGTAGAATTATTGGGACATTTTTGAATTTCGGTTGAAATTTGATTTCAAGAAATCAGAAACTCAATTGATCAGTCGATCGATTGGGAGAGTTCGATCGATCAACCGATCAATTGAACTGGGTTTTCTTGTGAGCAGAAGCTCACAGAATCAATCAGCCGATCAATTTACCCTACCTAGATCGATCAGGTGATCGATTCAAGGGGATTTTCTACGAACAGAAGCTTATGGAATCGATGATTGAAAGGCTCCAATTGATTGGTCAATCGATTGAAAGAATAATTTTGACTAAAAGGATATGATTTCAGCCTATTAAGCCATTTTTAGTCATATTAACCATCCTAAACCCTATGAAATTCATTTTTGAATATTTAAGGTTAGTTTTCTTGATGAAAATAATATTAGATTGGCTAAAGAAAGGTAGTAAAGACATGAAAATAATTTTTGAAACCATGGAAGGTTGTAAAACCTCCGTTATAGTAAATGCTCAAGGTTAAGCATTAAAAAATAATGGAAGATTGGATATCTTCATTATGAAGTGTGAATGTTCTAGGATGAACATTGTGAAGTGGTTTAATGCTCAAGGGTGAGCATTTGAGACAATAAAGGGTATGTGACCTTCATTGTGATGGTGTGAACAACATGTGAGGTTGTGAATAACGTATGAATAACTCTTAAAAGGGAGAGTTTTTAATGTGTGCCAAAGGGGGAGAATGTAGGATTTAAGTTAGGCATTCATTACCCAAAGGGAGAGTTTGCCCTCTAGGAAAAAGAGAGAATGAAGGAAAACCCTCATTCATGCTTTAGCATGAAGAAGAAGTTGAGGCCTATGGATTAGCCTAACTTAAATGTATTGTCAAATATCAAAAAGGGAGAGATTATTGGTGCAATTTTCCTAGGTCAAGGTTGACCAGGTTAACTAATCTTGAATTGGCTCAAGCTTGAGTCCTAATGTGCGAGTTTCAATGTTTGACAATATATGAAGATTGTTTTGATAATTTATGGAGATTGCAGGAGCAATCGTCCGTTTAGAGAGATTGGTCAAGGTTAACTAGTTTAATGTGAAGAAGAGTCAAGTAGGTCAAAGTTGACTAGATACTTGACTAGGAAGTCCAACGAGAAGGTTGACAGAAGATGAAAATCCAAGTGGGTTAGTATTGACTAGACACTTAGTGGGAAAGTCCTGATGAGTGAAGCCAGAAATAAGGGAAATCCTGGTGAGTGAAGCTAGGTGGAAGACCTAGTCAGTGAAGCTAGGTAGATGGAAAATCTTGGTGAGTGAAGCCAGGTGAAAGCCCTAGTGTGTGAAGGTAGGCAGATGGAAATCCTGGTGAGTGAAGCAATGTGAAAGCCCTAGTAAGTGAAGCTAGGCAGTAAGGAAGTCCTGGTGAGTGAAGACAAGCACATGGAAATCCAGGTGGGTCCAGGGTAACCAGACACCTGGTGCTTGGAAGTCTAAGTGGGTCATGGAGGATTGGACACTTGGCACAGAGAGAAGTCTAAGTGGGTTAAAGGATTGACCAGACACTTAGTGACGAAGTCCCAGTAGGTCAAGGTTGACCAGATACTAGGAACTAGCAAGTCTCAACAGGTCACGGTTGACCGGATGTTGAGTTTGGGAACCTTATACTTGATTTAGGAAAGTTAGGGTTGGTTAATTTGATCAGGTGATCAATTGAACCATAGTCTAATTGATCGATTGGGAGAGTGCTGCGAGAAAAAAGGGCCCAATCGATCGATCGATCAATTGGAAAATATTCTCGCAAGCACAGAGAGGTTTCCAATCGATTAGTCGATTGATTAGGAAACGCCAATCGATCAGTCGATCGATTAGGAACCGCCAATAGATCAACCAATCGATCAGGGTTGAATTTCTCGTGAGGTTACAAGAAAGCCTGAATCAGTTGCTCAATCGATTTCAAGTGTTTCCAGCGAGAGCATAGAGACACTCTGAATCGATCAATCAATCGATTCAAGCCTCCCTAATCAATCAACCTATTGATTGGGGTATGACTGTTGCGCAGGTAGCGAGCTTTAGACGGTTGGGATTATGCTGATATGACGTAGCAATCGATTGGGAGCAGGCTCAATCGATTGGGAGCCCTAGGAGCACAAAGTATAAAGTCGTTGGCGAGCTTTCTTCTCCATAGACTTCTCCTGATATTCTTTACCGAGCTCACATATCTTCACGCCAGTTCTTGGAGGCTTTTGGGGGCAAGTGTTGTTGCACTTCCAGGGTTCAAGACGCAATCTACATCAACAAGATCAAGCAAGAAGAAGGTTTTATTTGTATTATTGTGTATTTACTTGTGTTGTATCTTGTTGTGAGAGTCTTGTACAAGGTTTCTCCACCTCTGGTTATATCTAAGAAGGAGTTTCTTTCTTAGTGGAGAGTGCTCATGTGTGTGGATCCTTGGATTAGTCACCTCTTTTTGAGGTGGTTACCAAGTAAATCCTTATGTTAGCATTGAGAGTTTGCTTCGAATCTATTCCACTGTAAATCATCATCGTCGAAGTGTGAGAAGCTATTCACCCACCCCCTCCCCCCTCTATCTCCAAAGTGACCCAACAAGAAGAGCAAACAGGGTCCACTGAAAAGATTGCTCTCATACTTCATCCGAGACGGGCTTTGTTCAGGCAGGAGATAAGTGAGCGGAAGGCACTTCACCTGAGGGTGTTTCGGTCGAGGGTGCTATTTCTTCAGGAATTTCAGAGTGGATAAGTTTGCGCCTTTTACTTCTTTTTAGAGGAATGTCCTCCCCCTCTAAGGGAGAACCTTCGGATGTTGGAAGTGCAAGGGAAGGCAGTTCCTTCGAAGCAGTAGCCGTGCTGGACTCAGCCGTAAGATTCTCAGACGCCTCACTAGTAGGGGTCGTCAGTTGTAGACCTCACTCGGCTTGTAGTTCTCACTCCTTAGCTAGGATATCTTGCTCGTCCATGTTGATCGAGTCATCAACTAGAGCAGAGAAAATGACGTTCACTACACAATATAAAGAATACCTTAGTTAGCGATAATAGAGTGACCAAGTTATCAGAGCTTACCTAGAGAGTCGGGAAGCTTCTTTTGTATAGTACTCAAGCCAAACAAGTACAGAAGGCCTTTACACAACCACCGGTGTATTTTAAAGTGTTGGCTGCTTAGTTTGGGAAACTACGAGATATAGGTAATGTCACGTTTGTGATTCCCTAAGAAGGGGAGGAAGCGAAGATTACCATTCAGTTGGTCAAGAGGTGGGCTTAGGCATTTCAAGGAAAAAGAAACGCGAGTTCCAACCCTTATTCAAAGACGACATATCTTCGAAGAACACCGACTTCGGATGAGATTAAAAGAGGAAAACTCCATGTTTTGATTTTTTAGGATAAGAAAATAGAAAAAAATTTGAGGTGTAGGGGAAATGCTATATATACGAAATAAGATGAATGTGCCGCATAGGGCACAGATAGGGTTCGGGGTGAACTGTTGTAGGGGGATGTGAAAATACTGACTCACCACTGACAGGAAGAGGGAATAGGGAAATGGAGACTGACTATTAATTGGTCTGTAAAAAAGGTGATGTGATTATTAGGAGGATAATAGGGATGGACGTTAGGAGAAGGGATAACAATTCGATAGCTCTCGGGGATTTCATACCGGACACGGATATACGCTTTATCAGTGGCATCAAAAGCCAAAAAAGTTAGGGTATACCAAGGGACAAAGGATTCTTCCACCATGAGAAAATATGAAGTAGAGAAAGAAAGAAGGACTTAATGATGTCCAAAGGGGAAAAAGAGAAGAACACCGCAAGTGAAACATCGTCGGAGAAGACAACGGGGAAGATGAAAGGCAAAGTGTTGAGAATATGGGTTGTTTAGGGTTTTTATAAAGTATCATTCAATTGTGGTCGTTGGATTGAAATGACATACCACAGATCATTGATCTGAACGAAGAGACGGACCGTTTAGCTATACGAGGAGACGTGGGTCAAAAGCCACTCCAAAAAACAAAAAGCGGGGCCACATGGCATCAACTCATAAATAGACATTTATGATGGAAGTGACAGCCAAATCATTTCTCTGTCCATGCACCTCTCCAAGCATCCTCGATAATCTCTCCTGGACAGCTAGCTACTAGCAAGTAGTTTTTGAAAAACTACTAAGTCTTTAAGGCATAAAGGAGAGTGCAAATTATTGGATGACCTTGATGAAAGGGATAAGTGACCAGAAACTAAACTTAGGTCCAATCAGTCAGCTACACCTCCTTCAACTAGACTTTAAGGGGAAGATAGTGATACGGGTTATGACGAACGAACCCAAGGGATGATGTGGCAGTTAGAGTCAAGATTACGGAGTGGTCAAAGTCATGATGGCATGGTGGTCAAAGTTGAGAAAGGAGAGCATCTCCTCACCTGGCTATATTAGTCATCCAGACCTGACCGAGTTACAGGCTAGTTGGGCGAGTAGTGGCCGACTCTAGACCCGACAGAGTTACAAGCTAGTCGGGCGAGTAGTGGCCAACCAGCCTTTAAGTCGGTCAAACATATAGAGCCTAGTACTCCACTTAAAAGATAATGTGTCCAGTTGTTCAACAGTCGATCGGGGTTTTGAGGCTGCCGGCCTCCTAGGCCGGCCGGGATGTCTGAGCCATCTCAGCCATGAGGTTGGTTAGAGTATAGGTTGACCTTCTTGAGGATTGCAAATTCCTCTATGCACACCCGATCGGATAAAAGATCGGTCAACTTTAAAGTATTTATTCTCATATCACTACCCAGATAGATTTCTAACAAAGCATAAGTTGTCAGATGAACTTCCAGGAAACATGGGGCATCATATTATTTCTCAAACGGATTCTTGGCATTGTGGTTGGGCATCACATTATTCTCCAAACGAAGGTCTCAATGCTATACAAAACATAATTGAGCGGTTTAATGCTGAGATAGGTATAAAAGCGGTTGGTCTTACGGGTCGGCCAAGACACATGCAGTACAATACATAATAGAGTAGACTATATAAAGTGTAATTGAGCAGCTCAGCAGACACGACCAACCTTAAGGACCGGTCGAGATATATTTAGCAAACAACATCCTAACAACCTGTTAGAATAATAACCATGTGTTAAAGAATATTCTTCTGAAAACTTCTTTGGGGGCCATCGTATCTCCCATTAGCAGACCATTTATGATAACATATTTTCTCATCAACCCCAACTGTTACAGAAGCTATAAACGACAAAAGAGGTATACATGTGGGTAAAAGAAAGATTGCTCGGACAATTATCGTGTATTGCCTAACAAACCCTTACACACATTGCCACCTCGTGATTGTGGAGGTTCTAAGAGGTGGTATATAAAGGGGGAGTCCTCTCCATGGCGAAGGTACGCTCTCTGACATCTATAACTCTACTCTCAGACGCACGTTCCTTACTGTTATTCATTCACCTGCTCAGACTTATACTAACTTGAGCGTCGGAGGAACTTCACCAAGGACTCCACCCTGATTTCTGGGCGCTGATGTTTTGTTGGCTCATCTCTGTGTGCATAAGAGCAGAAGGAAGATTTTTCTTAGAGTAAAAGGTCTTCTATCGGTCAACCACCGATCCACCGTGCCCAGCGCATCATCTTTGTAGTTTTTAGACAAGATTAGTGATGACATCAACTCTGTATGCCTATCATGCCCAATCGCCTGCATCAATCCTTATCAGCTTCCACTTAGCAACCTCTAGTGGTAGTTATTGTAAGTACCCCGTGATAGTTTTGATATAATCAACTAAGTCAAGTTAGGTCCTGTTATCTTTTGATGCCTTGTGTTTAAGTGTGTAGGAACTTAGGAGCACAAGAAGTCGAGCGAAAAACCTAGCTAGTGAGAAGGATGACACGGGAGAGAGAGTCGACTGGCTTGGTGCGCCCGAGGGACAAGGTGTTGTGGAAGAGTACGCTGGCGGACGAGAAGGAAATGCACGGAGTTTTTAAGGGACGAGAAGCCAAAGTGGATGACTGCTCGAGAAGGCAGAAAATGGGTTTGGGTGAGCCATATGGCCAAGATCACCCAAGTAAGCAGAGTCGGATCAGAGCAGAACCAGATAGTCAACGAGATGTTGACTGTCCGGGTACTTGGACCAAGTCCAGGCGCCTTGACCCCCTGGGTCAGCCCAGGGGCGCCTCGACGCCCGGCTCGTCGAGAAAGGGTGTCTGGTCGCTAGGACCTGCTCCGGGTGCTCGGATCGAGATAAAATTTTATCCCACACCCGTTACGTAGCCATTTGCGTGGCAATAAGATTTGCCACGCTGGGGACACCCGGAGTGGGTCTAGGTGCCTGGACCGTGCCACATCAGCAAACATTCATTTTTGACCAGTGGACAATAAATAGAGCCCTAGTCTTCTCCTTTCCGAACAACACACTCTGTACTTCAATTCTCTTTCTATTTTTCATTTACGAGCTTAATTTCCATGTATGAGGCTTCTCCGCCTCTGACATTTCGTTCGAGAAGGAGATCTTCATAGTGAGCTCATTTGCCTTGAAGTAATAATCCTCTGATCACCAACCAAGTAAATTGATTGTCTCTTACTTCTCTTTTATTCTGTAATATTTCTTTAAGTGTGTAATTGTTTCAAAGCTTGGTCAAGTTGAGAAAGGTATTTTGTTATTATTTTTTGTGTGTGCAAGGAAATTCACCCCCCTCTTGCTAGCTGTAAGGGGCTAACAAGTGGTATCAAAGGAAGGTCGCCTTAGAAGGACTAACCACCAACTGAAGCAAAGACGATGACCGAAATAAGCATCCATCCACCAAAGTTCAAAGGAGACTTCGCACACTAGAATAAAAAAATGGAGGTATATTTTAAAACTAATTTTGATATATTTTTAATTTTATAAAATGTTTTTGCAGTACCTACCAACAACAACGGTGAGTTGAAAAAAGAAGAACACTGGACGAAGAAGGAACAAGCCAAATTTGTGGCAAATGGAAAAGCAGAATTCCATCTGCTAAGAGTGCTACCACCATAAGAGGTAAACCAAATCAGAGTCTATGAGTTTGCAAAAGACCTCTAGGAAAAATTCCTAAAGCTTCATGAAGGATCATCTGAAGCTTAGCTCGCAAGGAGAGATCTACTTCATAACCAACTAACGAATCTGTGACTAAAGGATGGTGAAACAATTCCTCAACTGCATGCTAAGCTAAAAGAGCTAGTCACCGAACTCACAAATCTCGGAGAAAAGATAAGCAACAGAGATTTGCTAAGGTATGCGCTTAATGTTTTTTCTAGAACACCTGAATTTAGTAGATGCATATTACATCTCTAGGGACTTGGAGACAGGTAATTTAGAGGAATTATTTTCCACATTTGAAATACATGAAACTAAATGTGCAAATCTAAAGAAAGAGTCCAAATAGAATATAGCCTTAAAGGCAAAAATGGATGAATCAGAGTTCGAAAATTCTCTCGATGATAACGAAATGATATTTATTATAAGGAAGTTTAAAAAATTCTTTAAAGCTAATAAATTCAATCAAGTGCAGGCCAAAAGAAGAAGAAAAAAAAGAGTAAGATGTTATCACTGCAATGAAGAAGGGCGCGTCAAAGACAATTGCCCAAAACAGAAGAACAATTATAAGGACAAAAAAGATTGACCTTGAAGAAGCACAAGAACCTAAAGGCGACATGGGACGAAACGTTAGAGTCAGAAATTGAAGCATATGTCGAACTTGCACTAATGGCAAGTCACGAAGAAGATGAAGAAGCAAGCTCATCCGAGATGAGCATTGAAAGCATTGATGAAGGAGGAACAATGTTAGAAGAAAGCAGCACTACATGGGGAGCATCAAATAATGAGATTGACAAGGCAAGTCAGGTACGATCTCTATCTCCTGATAAATTATTTGAATTTATAAAAATGATGTTAAAAAATTCTTGTAAATTAGAAATTGAAGATGGAAAATTTAAAAAGGAAAATGAGGAATTAAAAATAATCTTAGCAATATCTTGTCTATTAGAATTTCGACAAGATAAAAATTGAAAATGAAAAATTAAAAGTAGAAATAAAAAATTTGAAGAATTATGCATGTTCACATGTTCAACAAATTATAAATTATTAAGGACTTAATTGACATTTTAGATATCATAAGAGCCAAATTAAAAAATTATTACCAAAATATATTCTAAAAAAACATTCTAATCAATATATTAGGTAAGAACCTATATTGAATTCTAAAATCATGCTTAAATTAAAAATCATTATACATGCTTTATTTTTAATTTGAATTCATAATTTTTGCTTAAAATTGTCTTACATTTTTTTCATATGATTTATCTTCAAAACTAATTTGATTTTAATTTTTTTTAAGAAAGAAGTTTTTATTATTTATCAGTATAAAAAAATTCAAAATTTTTTTACTGTTAAATCTTTTTTATAATTTTTTTAATAAAAATAATATTTTTAAATTTAAAATAATATTTTTTAATTTAAAAATAATTTTCAGTGTTGTTTTTGTAAAATTTATTTTTAGGTGAAAATATATCATGTTAGTTATCTAAGAAAATATTTTCAAATTTTTTTAACCATTATTGAATTTTCTATGAATTATTTATCCAAATATTAATTTTTAATATTAAAAATTCTTGAAGATTCAATTTTTAAAAATTTATTTTTTTTGCAAAAATAATTACTCCATTATATTCTCAAAAACGTTTTATGATTTTTTGAGCTTAAAAACTATTTTTTATGTATTTTTTAGAAAATATAATCATCTATAGAAAATAATTTATTACTACTTAAATAAATTTTATTTTTTCTGAATATTTTATCACAGATTTAGACATGTTAGCTTAACTGTTATAAACTTTTTAGAATTTTTGAATAATTAAAAATAATTTTAAAATTAATTTTTCCAAAACTACTTAATAAATCATTAAAGTTGATATTTTCATACTTTAAAGTTTATTTTTTTAATGTTAGCCTTTTTTATCATTAGAGATTAATTCATATTTATTTCTAAATTATTTTTCAATATTTTTTCTATTTCTAATGTGATAAAAGAAGGAGAGTTAGAGATTAAGTATAGGGGAAAGTAAAATTTTTTACATTAAATGTTATTAATTACATATATTAAGTACTTGTTATTTTACTGTTATTTATTTTTAGTTTACTCTAACTTAACTTGGATTGCACATATAAAAAAAGAAAGATTGTAAGTAACCCGTGATAGTTTTGATGTGATTAACTAAGTCAAGTTACGTCATGTTATCTTTTGATGTCTCGCATCTAAGTATACAGAAACTTAGAAGCATAGGAAGTCGAGCAAAAGACACAGCTAGCCAGAAGGACGACATCAAAGAAAGTCGACGGGCTCAGTGCGTCTGAGGGACGAGATACTGCAGAAGAGTAGGCTGGCGGACAAGAATGAAGCATGCGGAGTTTCTGAGGGACGAGAAGTCGAAGTAGAAGGCTGCTCAAGAAGACAGAAAAATGGGTTCGGGTGAACCCTATTCCAGATGACTGAGATCACCCAAGCGAGCAGAACCAGATCAGAGCAGAATCAGACAGTCAATGAAATGTTGACTGTCCAGGCAGCTGGACCAAGTCCAAGCGCCCGGATGCTCTAGGTGCCCGGACCGCCTAGGTCAGCCAGGGGCGCCTTGATGTCCGCTTGGTCGAGGAAGGGTGTTCGAGCACCCAGACTGGGATAAAATTTTATCCCGCGCCCGTTGCGTAGTCATTTGTGTGATGATAAGATTTGCCACACTGGAGCGCTCGGAGAGGGTCCGGGTGCCCGGACCCTACCACATTAGCAAACAATCGTTTTCGACCAATAGTCTATAATAGAGTCCTGGTCTTCTCCTTTTCGAACAACACACTTTGTACTTCAATTCTCTTTCTTTTTCTCGTTTACGAGCTTAATTTCTATGTACAAGGCTTCTCCGCCTCCAAAGTTTCATTCGAGAAAGAGATCTTTATAGTGAACTCATTTGCCTTGGAGTAGCAATCCTCTGATTGTCAATTAAGTAAATTGATTGTCTCGTACTTCTCTTTTATTCTGTAATATTTTTTCAAGTGTGTAATTGTTTCAAAACCCGATCGAGTTGATATAAGTATTTTATTTTTCTTTTATGCAAGGTAATTCACTCCTCTCTTGCCGACCGCAAGAAACCAACCGTCACCACTTTGTTGGTTGCGCATGTCAAGATTGTCGGAGAGGCGGAGAGGGAGGGTTGCCCATTTTGGAGGCGTTGTCTAGCGTGTGGGTTATTCTCGATCGGGGATATTCCTATAGTATATATGTTGGTTCTGTAGGGATGTTCCCATAGTGTGTACTATATCTTTAATAATGTTCTCGATCAAGAATATTCTCATAATGTGTACTAGCTCTATGAGAATGCTCTCGATCAAGGATGCTCCTATTATATGTAAGGCCCTGTGAGGATGTTCCTGATTAGGGATGTTATTATAGTGTGACCAGCTCTGCAGGAATGTTCCCAATCAGAGATGCTCCTATAATGCATACTGACTCTACAAGGATGTTTCTAGTTGGGGGTGCTCTCATATGAATTGACTTTATGGAGATATTTTCGATCAGGGATATTATCATAATATGTAATGGATCTGCGAAGATATTCTCGGTCGAGAATATTCTGATGGTGTATAATTAAGCAGGTTGGGGATGTTCCCCTATTGTATCATAGACCGATTCAAATATTAGAACCTATAGTGACATCAAGTTCAAAGATTACATACGCTATTATCAAAGCTTACATGCACTATTATCATTTGACAACTAATTGTACTCGAGTAATAATCCACAAAGTTATCAAGAGGTTCCATAAGTTTGTAACAAATAATATTTTAATAATTAAAAGATTAATTCAATATTAGAACTAAGAATTGGTCTTGCCAATGGATGGAATGTTGTCAATTGATCTACAAGGATTGATTGTAACGTGCACACTTGATATACAACAATTTTAGCCATCCTTTGTTGCTTATCATAGTACCAAAGCTTGCTTCTTGAAGCTATGATCCTCCTCCATATTGACCCCAAAGCTTTGTGATCCTATAGAGACCTCCTTGCTCCCTCTTTGTTTACAGTGGCATTCCTTCCCTTATAAGATTGGGTTCATAATCAACCTGCACGACGATCACTTGTGTCGTCGCCTATACAATCGCTGCCACAACCATTCATTAATCACTTTTCCATCAGTCATCTACCAAAAAGAAACAGTTTATCCTCTTTTTATCAGACTACCACATTATTATTCTTTTATCTTACTAATTTAAAAAATAAATATAGAAATTTGATGTATCCCTATGGCTCTGATGATCTACTGGAGAATCTTAACCAATATGGAGTCAAATAAATTTGAGATCTCAATGTGCTACTACAAACAGGTTGGATGCATTGTCATAATATTCCTGCTATTGTAGATACATCAGTTGAAGATGTTTAGAAATTAATTTGTCAAACTCTTTGGAGCGGTGGTTTCTCTATTGTTGCCAATCCTCTAATTTCTAAAGCAATCTTTCAATTTTATAATTCATTGATTTTGGAGCATCAGATGATAAGATAATCTTTTGCATTGGGAACAAGAAATAAGATTTTTTTTTAGTTGACACTAGATATCCAACTCATTCTAACTAATCTTAAGAATGACTAATCCAATCCTATATAAATTTTTCATTAATCATCCAGATAAATTAAGAAGTGCTCACAACGGATAACCTATCAACTCAGTATTTGTGTAACCATTATTTCATTTGAAAATCCATTCATTCTCACAACTGTTGAATTTGATAAAGTACTATTAGACATAGTTCCTTCCATAAAACAACACTATTATGACAAGATAATCTATAACTTCTCTATTTGATAAAGTAGTATTAGACATAGGTCCTCCCATAAAACGACACTATCCATTCACCTCAGACAACTTAATATCGCCAGCCCATGATAAAATATAAATGGGTAAATCAACATGCCCAACGGTCTCCTAAGAGGATGAGATATTTTTTTCTCATAGAGAATAAACCCAACCAGAATCAACCTCTCGTCTTAATGTGGCAAACCACTGTCCAAGTGCCAACCGTGCGCTCATAGGGGCCCATAAAACAAAATTATTGAATTGACGGTACGGAGACAAACAAAAGCATAAATACCACGATAAAAATGATAGTGTAAATCAAAGAACAAAGAAGAGAAATTTGTTATAGAGAGACAACAACATTTGCATTTGAAATAAAAGTACGTCTCCAAAGAGACAAATGAAAAAACTTATTGCCTCTGAGATTCTTGGGCTGCAATAATGGTTAGACAAAATGTTTGACAAAAAATTATAAGAAAAGCACACAATATATTTCGGTTATCCATCATAAATTCAAAATACGTCTCAAAAGACGGGAAAAAGGACGGGAGAATTCATGTAGCAAATTCATAGTGCCGATATCAAATGTTGAAAACACAGCTTGATGATAACAAAATATAAGTACAGGGGGGAAACAAAGGCAAGAAAGAAGAAGAAAATGGACAAAGAAAAACTAATTTCAAAATCAGGGATGGGATCCAAATCTACTCACAGGCATCCAAATATGCAAACAGTTGTTGATGGAGCCAAGAGATAAATCCTCTAATCAACCGTTTAAGGTACATATCAAAAAGTGCAATCATATGTAATTGAACTCACTAAAAAGTCGATGATATAAATATTATATATAAAAGATACAACGTAAAGAAACACAGGTTCTGATTCCTGAAGATAATAATAAAAAAAAAATTTATATACAATAACAGATTTTCAGCAACAACTGAGTCATCTTCAGTTGCAGGAGATTTCCTTTTGATTGGTTTGCAGGTAACAGAAGCAAAAATACTTACAGGATCTCCCTGAATAGAGTGATGTATCAACAAAACGATAATGCCACTAATGAATGGATATCAGAAACTGCTACAGGAAGCAAACCAATGAACTACATGAACTGACCACTGGACCTAATGCCAGGATAGATTATCTCGCCATGAATAAAACAAACAAATAGGTCTCAATAGGACAGTTGAAAAATCCCACGAATAGATTAGCAGCAGCAACAAAGAACATCCCGTCGCTAATGAAGGGATTATGAGCAGCTTTTGTTTGGTCAAATCCAATGGTAAGAAACCAGAATGCACTCAACAAGTTGCACCTGCAGATATGAAATCAGATTAGCTGATGGCATTAACTGCAAACTAAAATCAAACCAATTAAATGAAAAACAAATTTTCATATACTGATCTGTCAGCGCTTGAATTCCTGCAAAACAACATAGATTTTCAGATATATAAACAAAATTTTTTGAAATGAATTAAGGAAATACAACTACGCCACCACCTGCAAACAGTTCAAATATAAACAAGTATATCAGCACATAATGCAATATCACCACTCAAAGCATAAAACCTGCCTTTCAAGTTGTTATTTACATATAGGCCTGCAAAGAGCTCAAGAACAATTAAATTAAGTCAAAGTAAAGTTTTTTACAAGCAAAGATAAAAAAAATAAATAAATAAAAACAAGATATAAAATTAAAAGAATCATCATCATAACGAACTAGGGGCAAAAGAAAAGGTTATTCTGCATTTCTTAAAATAGAGAAGCTAATCTTGTAATTTCCACAAGAGTTAAAAAAAAAAGAAGAGAGAGGAACAGAATCAAAATGAAGTAAATAATTATATCAACCACATATAAGATGAGGCGAGTGTATCAACCAAAGAGCTCAATGGGCACTAGAAAGATGTTATCTATGATGAAGCTACGAGTAAGCCTGGAAAAAAGAAATAACAATCCTATCATAAGGTAAACCTAGATATTTGATTCCCAAGACTTATTGTCCTCTCAATGAGAAGTTCAAAGTTAAACCGTTACAGGAATATAGTTTCAAACTTTCATTTGGAAGTTACTACAAAGTTCCTCCTTGCCTCCATGTATTGTTCGAAAGGTCCTTTTCCATCCACAACATAAATGGTATGGAGAAATGAAAATTAAAAAAAAAAAGACAGAGAGAGAGAGAGAGAAGGGAAATGGGGCTAATCAGCTCTAACTCATATCCATGCCATCTCCAATTTGACTGCATATTGGAGATACTGCAGAGCAAGTCCTCTCAAAAGGAGAAGGATGCAGCTGGGCATCTCGCCTACGCTTAAAAGCACAACCATCAGAATTAGTCATTTCCAATTTTCTCCGCACTCCTCTAACTGCCTGCTCTTCTGTCGGTGAAAGAGGAAAAATCTGCCCACTCACTCTGCAGAGAGAATTATGGTTATCGTACAAAATCCTCTGGTTACAATTCTTATCGCAGATGTGTGTCAACCCTGTTAATTTGCACTGGTACACATTCCCAAACACAAGAGCATTTTGGCATCTGTTGTCACATTTGTGACTTGGGATTGGCCCTTCCTTGTTAAGAATACTGGACAAATAAATCACATTGCTTGACTCGGCAATCATAGATTTGCCAAATACCTCCATTTCAGATGGTGATATGACTCTTGTTGAACCTTGTTGTGTAGACGTCGCTGCAACCCAGAGAGAAAATTTTACTTATTTCAGTTGATATTTTACAACATGGCAATTGAAGCTTAGAAAGATTAGTGGCACTTTCTTGACTAGCCAAAAAAAAAAAAATAACCATAGTTGCTAACAAGAGGAATGATGATCAGCAAAGTTTTGAATAATTAATGGCCATACTCAAAATCCTTCCAGCAAGCTATAACGAATTAGTAGTTAAGAAAATCACAGGAAACGTGAAAGTTTCTCAGGAACTTTATGCCTCTTCTAGCTTTATAAGTTTTCCTCAACGCCTCCAAATTTTCCTTTTCCATCCAAAATGAATCTTTTACCGAATAATAAAGAAACAAACATATCAAAGCTCGATTTATCTTTCTTAAAAAACTCAGATCTACTAGGTAATTGATGAGAGCTCATCAATTTTCTCCTACTTCACCACTTATCTTCTGCCGACAAGTTGTAATAATAATAATAATAATAATAATAATAATAATAATAATAATGATAATAATAATAATAATAAATCTCAACAAATTCTTCGCTGTCGATTTTTCTGGATCCGTCTTAAGTTAAAACAAGGATTAACAACATTTTTCGAGATCATATTCTTGATTTTCTTCTCAACCATCCAGGAAAAAAAACCCTAACCAAATTCCTAAATCAAGCGTTTACCTGCGAAGAGAGATCGAAAGATCAACCCAAGAAGGATTCCCAACTCGGAAAAGGATGCCGCAATATTAGAAACCCTAACAGCCGATCACCTCGCTGCTCTCCTTTATCCTCCTCCTCCTCCTCCTCCTCCTCCCCGCCCGAGTCCCTGAGCCGAGCGTTCCACGAAGAGCACCAGGGTCAATTTATAAACACCGAACGAGCAAAGTCGGCTCCTCTTCTCGCTCACTGACGCCCAACTCGGCGGATCGGCTCAGCGGCTCATCAAACCACGCGCCCCCAGCCGAACCGGAGAAGGTGAAGGGATGGGGGAGCCGATAGCCACGCGGCAGTTGGTGAGACGGGGGTTGACGGCTTCTCCCGCGAATGGTGGATGGTCGCGTGACTTATTAATTGGAGCCACGTGGAGAATTCACTGTGATACCGTTGGATCTTGATCTAACGGGTCCACGAGGAGGATATTTCGCTGGATCTGTCTCTTATACGACACGACGGTAGTAATTCACAATCAACGTTTCGTAATGGACATTTTTTTTTCAACATAACACTGTTACGGTTCAGATTCGCGCCGTTATCAACAAGTGCTTTTGAATGAATATAACCTTTTCCCACGTGCAAATCGCGTTTTATTTTTTAAACAAACCACTGTTACGGTTCAGATCCGCACCGTTATCAACAAGATTGCTTTTGAATGAATATAACTTGTCCGTATTTGTCTGACCTTTTCACACGTGCAAATCGCGTTTTATTTAATTTGACGATTCGAAATCTAAGTAGCAAGTCCAGCATGTTTGTATTCTTTAAGCTCCCATTGCCTAATCGAGTTGTCACCCAGATTAGAGCGGGGATCTTGCTCTATAATAGCGGATCAAGTCTTGATTCACTATAATAATTGAAGAAATTTAATGATCTCATCTATTAAATAGGTAGGGATTATTCAATTCCTCTAATTACTGCTCAACCAAGGTAGATAAATTATAAGATCCCGTCTACCTAGATTAGGAATAACAATCAATTAGATTCAAATTAAATTTTATATCTTCCGTCGATATATTTATTGGATATTGAATATATTTTATATTCATATCTATTAAAAAATTAAATATTACTTTTACTAATAATTTTTTTATTTCACCTAATTATCATCGGCCTTAGTCCTAACATTTAGGAGGCACAGGCAAAATAATAAACATATGTCCTAAATTTTTTTAATAAAAGTTAAAATCATTTAAAGGACTTCTTCTAACTTTTTTTAATATAAAATTATCTATAATATTATTAATTTTAAGATTTTCTAAAATTTCTTTTTGAATAGATAAACTTGTTAATCCATTCTATCTTTTTTTCGACATCATTAATCACATATATATTTTCAACAATTTAAATTTTAAGAAAATACTTTAGCTTATCCTACCATAACAAACATAGTCAATAATATTCTATAAACAATTACAATATTGGGATAACAATTTATATTTCATACAAAATTAAGAATATCAACTACTGACATTATCTTATTTGGTAAAATCACTTGTAATATTTAATTCTGTAAACAAATAATCTAACTCGACATCTAACGAATTGTCATACGTAAAAGTGGATGTCAGATTAACACAATATTTTCTCAACTCATCATTATCTAATGATTTTAATGTTTTTCAATCAAACAAAAAGATAAATATATTTTTAAATGTTTTCATTTCATCAAATCTGTTGGTGCAGAGAGCACCAGACGATCGAACATGTATTTTAATAATAGTAAAGGAGTTCAAAGTTAAGTTGTCTTATGATCTAACTAGTGTAACTAAGTATGCAGAAAAATCCTAGTTGAGGCTAGTGTTGGTTGGTCTTAAGCAGATCATACCGGTTCCACTGTACAAAAGGTTTGTACAAGTGTTGAACCTTTCCTAAACAACCTATTGTGTTCTTAAGAAATTAAATTAGGAATCGCAAACGGAACTTAACATTATTGATTCCAAATTTAACTTATCTGTTCTTAATGCTTTAGATTTGGATCGCAAACGATTCTTAACATTATTGATCCAAATATACCTATGTTATAAATTTAATTAAATATTTATTTCGGAAATTGGCTCTCAGGTCAAACATGGCGAGGCACATAACCTTCTTGGATATGGGAGCATCCACCACTACCTCAACAAAGCCTCTTAACGAAATTCAATATTTAATTTCCTAAAATAATATTAGGTTTAACAAAAAAGAACAATCGAATCATAAGATCAAAAAAAAAAAAAAAAAAACACAACTTCGAATATCTAATCCGAAAATCTAGAATCATATGCCTCTTGTGTTTGGAATTCATACAAAGAAAAACTAGCATGATGCGGGAAATAATTACTAGTTATATCTTTTTTTGTATGCAACGACCTCTTGATCTTCTACCGTATTCCTCTTCTTATCTTGGGCGTCATGTGGATGACGATCTACCGAGACGAGAACCACCCAAGCTCCTTCTTCTCCAAGCTAGTTTCGGCCACCACAAAAAACTCCAAGAAATGTGAGGTTTGGCCACCACCACCAAGCTCCAAGGGATGCTAGAAACAAAACCTCTTTTCTCCCCCTTCTTCTCCTAGCTAGAACCGGCCACCAAGTACTCCTCTTGTGTTGATGTTGCCGGCCATAAAGGAGGAAGAGAAAATGAGAAGAGCAAGAAGCAAGGGCTGGCCACCACCAAGGAAGAGAGGGAGGAAAATAGAATAGAGTTGTTTACCATGAAAGCACCTCTACCCTCTCTTTTATAATCCTTAGTCTTGGCAAATAAGAAAAATTTAAATAAAACCTTCCTTAATTTCTTTGTCATGAAAAGGAAAATTTAATTAATTAAAATCAAATTCTTTTTCTTAAATCATATGGTCAGTCACCTTAAAGCTCCAAAAAAGGAAAGTTTAACAACACAAGAATTAAAACTTCCTAATTTGTTTCCGAAAATTTTAATAAAAATTTCTCTAATAATTTTTCCCTTCATGGTTGGTTATAAAAATAAATTTTATAAATTAAAATCTTTCTTTTAAACATGTGGATGATTTTCAAAAAGGAAAGTTATGTTTAAAATTAAAATCTCCTTTCAATCTACAAATAAGGAAAGATATCAAATCTCTTCTTAATCCTTTGTAGAAACTTATAAAAGGAAAATTTTATAATTTTAAAACTCTCTTTTAAATCATGAACATGGTTACAAAAAATAAAAGTTTTCTCAAAATTAAAATCTTCCTTTCAATCTACAAATAAGGAAAGATATCATATCTTTTCTTAATCTTTTGTAGAAAGCTATAAAAAGGAAAGATTTAAATTTTAAACTCTCTTTTAAAACCATGGAATCCACATAAGAAAATTTTAAAAAATAAAATACTTTTAATATGATGTGGTCGGCCACCTAAGCTTGGACTCAAGCTAGGGCCGACCACCACTTGGTTCATCCAAGGATTAACTTGGCGGGCCCCTTGCTTAGGCTCCAAGTAAGGCTTGACCGACCACCTTAGGATGGGTATAAAGGTGGGTATAATACTTTATAAATAAGAGGCTACGATAGGGACCGAGAGGAGGAATTGGTTTTGGTCTTCCGATGAAATTAAGCTTCCTGTGTTCGCCCCGAACATCCAACTTAATTTCATCAATAATAATTCATTCCACTAAAGAATTATTATTGAACTACCACACCAATCCCAAATTACATTTTGGGCTCCTTCTTAACATGAGTGTGTTAATCTCCCTGTGTTTAAGATGTCGGATGCCCACTAATTAATTGAGTTACTGACAACTCGCTTTAATTAATATCTTAGTTCAAGAGTAATACCACTCAACCTTATTATCATGTCGGACTAAGTCCACCTACAGGGTTTAACATGACAATCCTTATGAGCCCCTCTTGGGGACATTATCAACCTAGATTTCTAGAACACAGTTTCCTTCTATAATTAACAACACACACTATAAGTAATATTATTTCCCAACTTATCGAGCCTTTTGATTTATTGAGCTAAATCTCACCCTTTGATAAGTCAAAGAAATAAATACTAAATATATATACTTGTTATTATATTAGGATTAAGAGCACACACTTCCATAATAACTAAGATCTTGTTCTTTTATTAAGTCAGTATAAAAAGAACTTACCTTAAATGGTCCTGCTCAATACACTCAGAGTGTACTAGTGTAATTTATCAATCAAGATAAACTAATACCTAATTACACTATGACTGTTCCAATGGTTTGTTCTTTTCCATCTCAGTCGTGAGTTACTGTTTATAATTTATAAGGAATTGATAATATGATCTTCTGTGTGTGACACCACACACCATGTTATCTATAATATAAATTAATTAAACAACTACACTTAGCATATAAATGTAGATATTGACCAATGTGATTCTTATTTCTAAATAAATGTTTATACAAAAGGCTAGGCTTTTAGTATACATTCCAACAATCTCCCACTTATACTAAAAGACTATGCTGCCATATACCCTGCCATACATCTGATTCCCAACCCTTCAACATGTCCATCAAAAGCTCTTTCCTTAAGGACCTTAGTGAAAGGATCTCTCAGGTTATCATCTAATGCAATCTAGGTGGCAACAACTTCTCCTCGTTATACGATGTCTCATATTGGGTGGTACTTGCACTCTATTATGTTTACTTGCCTTATGAATTTATGGTTTCTTCGAGTTTGCTACTGCACCACTATTGAAACACCCCACCCTCCTTACTACTAGTCAGTGAGGATGGGGCGATATTGGACTACTAACTTTACTTAATTAGAGTTGTTCACATGTAATTATCAGAACATAAAACTCTCTAAACATGCAATTATTAACAGTGGAAACATAAACAACTTATCTCTACATTCTACTTCAGCATATATACACAACTAAATCTATACATCAATCTAAACATGCTGAAATATATGTATTAATCTAAACATGCATGCAACAATGGTACAACTCAAATAGTGAGACTAATATGCATAGACATTTTAATGAGAAAATTCTAAATACATAAAGTCATTCTATGAATAAAAATCATCCACATGAATAAATAGTTTCAATAGTCTAATACAAAACAATCTTAATAAATTATTATGCTAAATCCCAAGGCTTCTATAGTCCAGGCATCACACATCCATCCGCACCTCCTTGTCGTCTTCCTTTACTATAGCCTTTCCTTTCCTTTATCTGCAGTAAGAGGAAAATGCAACTATAAGCAAAATTGCTTAGTAAGCGCTATCTAACTCACAAAACTCGAATATGCATATGACTGGAAGAAATCTAGAAACTGAATGCTCAAAAGAAGACACTACTCATGCTCATCTAATAGCAAAGGAAACATAGCATACTGAAATACTAAACATGTAAGCAAATCTAAACAACATGTCAGCATA
The DNA here is from genome assembly GCF_018446385.1 of Zingiber officinale. NCBI lineage: Eukaryota > Viridiplantae > Streptophyta > Magnoliopsida > Zingiberales > Zingiberaceae > Zingiber > Zingiber officinale. The sequence goes on from NC_055989.1 coordinate 120,479,219, forward strand.
TAAGAAACTAAACTTGCTGGTTTTTAAAACTATAAGAAACTTATTTCACTTGTTCAAACTTATACTTTAATACTTCAAAATAATAATCAATTCTTTCTTCTTGGGCCCAGGCTTAGTACCATTGCGCACTCCCTAATAGAAACTGAGGTAGCGAGCCATCAGTGCTACGAGGGTAAAGACCTCGGTCTTACCAGGGCCGAGACCTCGGAAACGGTCACCTGGATTTGTTTGACGACAACCTCGAAAGTCGGGTACTAGCCTCTTAAAAATAAAATACTTGTTATCTTTTATTACTTCTAATATATAATGCCTCGGCATTTCTTCAAACACTAGGCGTGCTGCGGATCCTCAATGCTGGAATTTAGGATCAAAATTAAGACCTTGGTCTTCCTTTACTTATAATTACTAATAGATGTATATGTACAAAATCCGGATCAAGATAAGAAAACTGTTGAAACTTAAAAAGAAACTACAGTATGCTCATCACATATACAGCAGTTACACACAAAGCATCTAGAAAAAGGTTTGCACTTGTAAGCTTAATAAAATCTGCACTATATGCTTAATAAACTATGACAAACTAAACTGAAATACTTATTAACACTGCACTGAAATACTTAACAAAATCTGCACTGTATTAAATTGCATGCTTTAAGAACTAAAACTATCTGTTCATGTTTCATGCATCCAAAACAAGAACAAAACCCACTGTATTCTTAAAAAAAACCCATCTAACAGATTATGCACAATGCAGCTGGTAAGGAACCTTCTATCAAAACCAAAAATTATCTCCATTTCCTCTTACACACTACCACGGCAAGGAAACATAAAAGAAGTTTTGGCCGTACATGTTTATCAGATCAGCCTGAAGTAAACCCAAACGGACAAAAAGGTGAACAAGGGACTAATAGCTAACAATAAGCTTCCATAGGCTGATCATCTTCATACCATAACACAATACCAACCAAATTAAGCTTGCTGAAAACTTAAAGTAAAACCTATATAAAACTGATTCACAACTTGAACTTTTATAGGGCAACCAAAATCTATAAACATGCTTCAGCAAAATTGCAAGGAAGAAAAACAAAACCAGAAACTTGGATCTATTCTAACAATCCTTAACAATCACAATTCTCCACACAAAATCCGAAAACAAGGAGAAACTCGATCCCTAGCAAATCCAAGAATTCCTTGCACCATATTCCGAACCAAAAGAAAAAAAACTTTAATTTGAAGCTCGAAACTACCCTTACCGTAGGTGAGAGCACTTACCTTGGTGTTCTTGGACTTACAACCGAAGAAAGGCAGCTAGGGCTTCAGGGAAACTCAAACTCTTGGCCTCTGCTTCGTGCTTACGGCTTCTCCTCAACGAGAGGATCACAACCGTGTAAAGAACCCACGAAATAAACCCCTTGCCGGTCGCCGGAGACGAACCCTAGGTTCGGCTCTGTTTTCGCTCGAGCAGAAACGTCGCGCGCGAGAGAGAAGAGGAGAGGAGAAAGATTAGGTCACGAAAGAAATCAAGCCCTAAGTTCCTCTCTTTAATTATAACTCAAAACTTCTATCATCAACTACTACTTAAATACAATTCCGCCCTTTCCTTAATCAGCACGGCCCTGCTGGGTTCTTGGTCATCACGTTTCGCTTAAGTCTCGGTTCGGGTTGGAGGTCACGAGTTTGAACCTCGGTCGAACCTCCTTATTTTTTTTAAAACTTCTGCCTTTTGGTAAAAATACCAAACAAACTCCAAAAATTACATAAAAATACTCTAAAAATTCCTAAAAATCTTTAGAATATTTATAAAGCATTTCTAAATATTTTATTCTAGTTTTAATTTTTTTTCAGAAAGTTAATTAAATATTTTATTTCAATATTTCAGCTTCCAGGTCGTGGCGAGGTACTAGGCCTTCTTGGTTATTGGAGCAACAACCACTTCCTTAAACAAAGCTTCATAAAGAAATTTTAACGTTTAATTTTTCTTTTAAAAGCCTTAAAAAAAAATTAATCTTGCAAGGATTTTGGAATCCAGTATAGATTCCTTCCTATTGGGTTATTCAAAAATTTAGGAGCTACATAATTTCTGGGGACTTTCCTAAGTTGTCCCTGATGTTTTCTAATATACCAATTCAATTTTACATAAATTCTTAATTTTGATTTTGGAAATTTATTTAAGCATGCATCATTATTCTTTAATTTCTCAATTTCAACTTTTAATTTTTCATTTTCTAATTTTAGGTTATCATACATTTCTAGTGGGCATGTTTTTGCTAGGTTCAATTTCAATTCAGCATTTTCTTTTTCTAATTTGAATAAATCTTTAGAAAGAGACTTAATAAATTGAAACGATTGAGTAGGGATTAGATTACGTACCTAACTTACCTGACTCGGTGATGCTCCCCCTTCATCGTCGCTTTCTTTGTCTAAAGTTCCTCCCCCTTCATCTACGCTCATTTCTGAGCTTGACTCTTCTTCCAACTGATGGTTACCCATTAGTGCTACCCCAAAGAAGGCTTCGACGTCTGATTCGGAAGAAGACGAATCTGACCAAGTGGCCTTCAAGTTCTTCTGCTTAGAGGATTCGGGTTTCTTGTACTTTGTCTTTTCCTTCTCTTTCTCCTTTTTCTTTAATTTTGGGCAGTCATCTTTGATGTGCCCTTCTTCGTTGCAGTTGTAACAACGAACCATTCTTTTTCTTTGTTAATGCCTCTTTGTCTGTGACATAAATTTATTAGAATTAAAAAACTTATTGAAATGCTTTACCAGTAGTGTCGCTTCCGATTGGTCGATCGAGGCTTCGAAGTCAGAATCATTTGATCTTGCCTTTAGGGCAATGTTCTGACTAGTCTTCACTACTCCACTGGGCTCTGCAACTCGAGATTCATGAAGTTCAAAAGTTGAAAATAAATTTTCTAAAATGCTTACCTCGAAGTCCTTGGAGATGTAGTATGCATCTGCTAAGGACGCCCATTCTGGAGTCCTGGGAAAGGCATTGAGCGCGTACCGGATCGAGTCCCGGTTCAATACTTCTTCTCCAAGATTGCTTAGTTGAGTTATTAGTTCCTTAATCCTTGCTTGGAGTTACACTATCTTCTCACCGTTGTTCATTAGAAGGTTCGTTAACTGGATCCGGAGGATGTCGCGCCTTGCTAGCTTAGCTTCTGAGGTACCTTCGTGAAGCTCTAGGAATTTATCCCAGAGGTCTTTAGCGGAATCGTAGCTCCCGATCCGACTTACCTCCTGGGGCGGCAACACACTAAGTAGGTGGAATTCCACCTTTCTGTTGGCCACGAATTTGGCCTACTCCTTCTTTGTCCAGTTGAGTTCTTCTTTGTCTTTTGGAACTGCATAGCCATATTTCATGGTTAAACAAATATCAAATTCTGTCTTGGAAAATACCTCCATCCGGCGTTTCCACGTCGCGAAGTCTCCGTCGAACTTCGGGGGATGAATATTCGCTCCGGCCATTATCTTGATCGTTGTGCTTCAGTCGGCGGTTAGTCCTTCTGAGACGGTCTGGCTCTGATACCAATTGTTGATGCAGCGGAGGCCGGCAAGAGGGGGTGAATTGCCTGAAAAATAAAGTATACCCTCCTTGAAATTTTCAACTCAAAATAAAAGCAACTATAATAAGACTAAGACAAAAAGGAAACAGAAATAAACTAGAGACTCGGGAGTTAATCTGGTTACAACCAAGAAGGTTGTTAATCTAGGACGATGAAAAGCGCGCACTAAGAAAGTCTCCTTTACTGTAAGCGGAGAAGCCTTTTTACACATTAAGAAAGCTCACAAGCTGCTAGGAATTGATTACAGAGTTGAATACTGAGTTGATTGCTAATTCCTAGTTCCAGGGGCCTTTAAATAGCCTCTGAAAATTCTATCTTGGAGGTCCAAGGTGCCTCCATTGAGTGGGTGGATAAAACTTTATCCACAGTGCAAACGGTCAGTTTTGACCAGTTCAAGGAGCCTTCAATGAGTCATGAAGGCGCCTTCAATGAACCCATGAAGGCGCCTCCATGCTTTGTTCAAGGCGCCTTGAGCTTGAATTCCAGCTCGTTGTTTCCTTCACTTTGACTTCCGATGCTCCTTTCTTTTAGGTGATTTCGGCCAACCAAAATAGGGCTCACCCGAACCCAATTTCCGGTCTTCTTCTCGAGTAGCCTTCCTCCCCGGCTTAACATCTCCCTTCCCGTGCCGTCCTTCTCGCTAGCTGCGTCTTCCACTCGACTTCCTGTGCTCCTAAGCTCCTGCACACCCAGACACAGGGATCAAACACAATGCAGGACCTAACCAACTTGGTTGATCACATCAAAACAACCACGGGGTCCAACAGTGTCCTTGTAATCTACCGAGGCGCCCTAATGACAGGGGTTAACCGTAATAGGATTTCATAGGGATCTTCTTTATTTGGTACCTAAGAATAGATACTTCAGCTTCTGACGAATGCATGTTGATGGGCAATGAGTAAAGGAAAGAATGTGATACATCGATACCACCACAATGAAACCAAACTCCTGGAACTCGTCATAACCAAGTAAATTACTCTCTCTTCACTAGTTCTCATTTCCGCTTCTCATTCCCTTTTCTTTAGATAACTCACAACCATCGATAGTTTAGCTAATCTTATGTGAACCATTGCTAGTGCTTATAACCAGTCCTTGTGAGATCGATAATCTTATTACTGACGATGAATCTATGCACTTACGGTTCATAACAGAAGGGATCTGGAATCTCAAATTGCAAAGCTGGGCTCCTTATAGGTAGAGTCGTCTTAAGCCTAATCTGCCTTATCTCACTCAGCCCAGGCCTTGGAAACTTATAAGGTGGGGGAGAACAAGCGCCACTTGACCGATTGGGTAGAGTACCTGCGCTCTCCAAAGTTTGGCTCTCAGGTAGGAGATCGCTTCGTCTGCTCGCTAGCCTATGGAGAAACAGGAGCAGTCCAACAACTCCAAGAGGGAGGGTACTTGTCGTCCGACCCTCCTGAAAATTTCCTAGACCATCATCGGATCATTAAAGAATTGTCCGATGATGTTTTTTCAAATTTAAATGATTCATTGTTTAGCACATTTATTGTCTTGTTTTCTTTATACTTCCCCTATTTATAAAAGCTTGTCTCTGACTCCTTAGTTCCTGCTCTCCATTTGGATTTTCCTACTTTCCTTAGGCTGGATCCATGTGTGTAAGTGAGGTGGAGCTCGTTAAGCCAAGAGCCAAAAGAACTTATTGTGAGAAATCTTTTAGATCTTTACCCATCTTGGCTGGGATAGTCAACCGGGAATTAGAAGAGCTTTGTTTGAGGCTTGCACTAGAGGCGTAGTAGGACTTAACTAAGTCATGTGTCTGTGACTTGAGGACTTCCAAAGTGCCTCATTGAAAGAATTAATCTTAATCCAGGTCAGGATTACCCGACCGAATTTTTTGTGCATATGCCTGTAGTGCTCATTCCCCGGCCTTAGATTTTTCTCTCAAACAACTACTATTACAAAGAATAACACCCTCAGACACAGTAAGGCTGGAGGTAATTAGCACTCCATGGACGATCTAATTTTCTACCCTGAGCGTCCTACAGGTAATAGGCACCGGACGCTAGTTTCTTAATGACCTTATAAGGGTCATCTCACTGAGGTGCTAACTTAGTTACCTTTCCTACTGGTCTGATCCTTTTTCATACTAGGTCCCCTTCTCCGAAGAAGCGGGGGATCACCTTCTTATCATAGTTTTACTGCATCCTTTGTCGGTAGGCGATTAACCGGGTGGTCGTCTTCTCACGAGTTTCATTGATAAGATCTAGCTCTAAAAGCCTCTGCTCAGCATTCTCAGGGTCATACAGTAAATGTTGGATGGATGAAACCCTAACCTCGACTAGCATGACTGTCTCGTTGCCGTAGATGAGATAAAAGGGAGTGAGCCTTGTACTTTCTCGAGGAGTCGTTCGGTATGCCCACAGGATGCTCAGGAGCTCTTCAAGCCAATTGTTGTCCACATGGTCCAGGTTCACCCTCAGCATGTGGACTATTTCCTGTTAGTGACTTTAATTTGTCCATTGTTCTATGGATACGCTACGGAAGTGAAGGCCTGGGTGTTGTTAATACTCGATACCATTCTTGTATTCTGCAACCTTAGATCTGTTAACCATTGTTTGAGACTAACTTATGAGGGATTCTAAATCAGCACAAGATGTTCTTCCATAGGAACTGGATGATAGCTCCTTCCATTATCCTGGCCAGTGCTTCTACCTCTACCCACTTAGAGAAGTAATCCACCGCCACAAGTAAAAAGCACCTCTGCCCGGGAGTCAAAGGGAAAGGCCCCATGATGTCCATACCCCATTGGTCAAAGGGACAAGAGATTATTGAGGTCTTCAAAATCTCAGTCGGTCGATGGGTCAGGTTTTGATGCTTTTGGCAAGAGAGGCATGTGTCCACCAACCGTTGAGCATCTCTCTGCAAAGTAGGCCAAAAATGCCCGGCCAGGAGTACTTTTCGTGGTAGCATCCTTCCTCCGGCATAGCTACCACAACATTCCTGGTGAACTCCTTGAAGGGCATACTCCACTTCGTCCGGACCTAGGCATTTGAGCAGTGGTTAAAAGAATGCCGGCTTGTATAATTGATCCCCGATCAGTGTATATGCATGAGCTCTCTTCCTAATTGATCTAGCTTCTTCAGCATCGACAGGTAAGGCTCCTTGTTGAAGATAAATGATCATTAGTGCTCTCTAGTGGATTGGTTCTTCCAAATCATTCTGTAGGTCAATCTGAGCTATCAGGAAGCTCTGGGCTATCGTCTTATCCAACACCCAAGTGATCAAAGAGCTAGCCATTTTGGCTAGTTCATCTGCTCTCTGGTTGTCCGCTCAGGGAATCTTGGTCACTGTAACTTCCTTGAAGCCCTCCTTCATTTTCTCATATGCTTCTCTATATAGTTGTAGCTTCTCATTGTTGACTTCAAAGTTATCGGCCACTTGTTAAGCCACCAACTGAGAATTTGAGTAAATGATTACCCGAGTTGCCCCTACATGCCGAGCTACCTGCTGTTGGATCGAAAGCGCTAGAGGGGGAGTGAATAGCGCTCGTGGCTATTTCGTTCTTTTCATAAAACTATCGGAATGAAACACGCAGTGAAAATAAAGAAAAAGGAACAACACAATAACACGGTCATTTACTTGGTACGGAGCCTATGGCGACTCCTATTCCAAGGCCCGCGGTCGTTGACCTCTTTCGGTGGGCAACAACTATAAGCTCGAAAGATTGTTACAAGATTATTACAATTAGAATTATAAAAGAAAACAATATCGACAGTAAGAATATCAAAATCTGGAGTTCCGGGTCGTCGGTATGTCGTCACAGCACTTCGGGATGAACTCGTTAGCAGTTGAACGCAGAATGATCGCTTGCTAATTCTTGTTCTAAGCTGCTGCTCGAAGTCCCCTTTTAAACAGTGTTGGAGGCGCCTCCAAGCCTGTCAAAGGCGCCTCCAGGCCGCCGAGTCACATGCGTGGATCAGCTCTGATCTGGTCACGCCTTATCCCACTGAAGGTGCCTCCAAGCTGCTCCAAGGCGCCTCCAACGCCTGGTCCAAGGCGCCTCCAGTGTTTCTGGACAGCTGGCTTTGGCTAGCACCCGAGGCGCCTCCAAGCCCCATGGAGGCGCCTCGGATACTGTTTATCCGAGGTCTAAGTTGCTCCTTTTTTCCTGGAAAGTGTGTTAGTCCTAAACACAAACCCTGCAAAACAAAGTTAGCACAGAAACAATATGATAGATATACTTGACAGTCGTCGGACTGTCCGGGTTTGACTTCGGATTTCCAACCGGAAACCCTAGGTCGACCCGACGCCTACTGTTCCCTCTACGGGGAACGCGTCCTCACCTACTCCACTCAGGAGATTTACCTGATGCCAGTGCAATCCTCCAGATCGACTGGACTTTTGCTCAGCGTTCGAAGCTTCCGGACTTTCTGCTGGACTTTCGCTTCCCGGCCGATCCAGTCTTTCACCTGGTTCGCGACACCAGGACTTTCCACCTAGGGTTACCCCCCCCCCCTCCAGGACTTTTGCCTGAAGCTCTTGACCCGCCAAGACTTTCCGCATAGGGTTACCACCCCCTATGACATAGGGTTACCACCCCCTAGGGTTTTCCACCTGCCTAACCGCTGCTAGGACTTTCCTGAAACACTCAATTAAGTGCATTAGATCACAAAACAACTTAACTTTGAATTCCTTTGCCATTATCAAAACAACGGTCGATCGTCGAATGCTTCCTGCAATCCAGCTAGTAGTGTCTCATACTCCGCCTCATTGTTGGTAGCTCTAAAGTTTAACCTAACGGCTAGTTGCATAATGTCTTCTTGAGGGGATATAAGGAGTATCCCCACTCCACTTCCTTACTGAGTGGATGATCCATCCACATATATTTTCCATGTTTCCTCAGTATCACATTGATGGATCTTTGTTAGGAAGTCGGTCAGGTCTTGTGCTTTGATTGTTGTTCGGGGCTAATACTATATATAATATTTTCCCAACTCAATTGCCCATTTGATGAGGCGGCCATCTATCTCCATGTTGGTAAGGGTCTTCCTCATGATACTATTGGTCAGGACAGTAATTAGGTGCACCAGGAAGTAAGGTCTTAAGCGGTGAGCCATGAGAATCAATCCGTAAACCAACTTTTCCAGGGTCGTGTATCGAGACTCAGCCCCTTTCAATAGGTGGCTGAAGAAGTACACTGGCCACTGTACATCATCCTATTCTTTTACCAACATTGCCCCTACGACCTCAGGGGTAGCTGACAGATATACCTAGAGTGGCTCTCCAGCAATAGGTTTAAACAATGAAGGCAAGGTCTCCAGGTGTTGCTTCAGTTCCTCAAAAGCTTTGCTGCACTCTTCATCCCACTGAAACTTAGCAGCCTTTCGGAGTACCTTGAAGAAAGGGAGCACCCAATCTGCAGATCGAGATATGAACCTGGAAAGCGTTGTAATCCTGCCGACCAGCTTCTATGATTATTTCAAATTTCTAGGCGCTTGCACGTCTCGAAGGGCCAGAACCTTCTCCGGGTTGGCTTCAATTCCCCGCTCAGTAACAAGGTACCCTAGGAATTTTTCCCATCGGGCTCCAAACAGGCACTTCAGTGGATTTTATTGGGACCAAATACGTAGCTAGAGGGGGGTGAATAGCTTGGCGTGATCTCGTGCTCGTCGTTGCTTGCTTCTTGCGATGATGTGCAGCAGAAAATACAAAGAAACAAACACAACAACGCTAACTCGAGGATTTACTTGGTATCCATCTCAAGAAGAGGTGACTAATCCAAGGATCCACACACTCATGCACCCTCCACTATGAAAACACTCCTTCATGATAACCACCGAAGGTGGAGAAGCCTTACAATACTCTCAATACAAGAAGTAAGGAAAGGAAAAATAAAATACAAGCAAAAGCTTACAAGATATGCACTGAAAACCCTAACCCTAACTTCTTGTTATAGCCCGCCTCTTGATCTTGGATCACCAGCAAACCTTGCTCCAAGAACTCCTCAAGAACTGGCGGTAGAGTGGAGAACAACCTATGGAGAGCTGCTGTGTCGCTGGAGAAGAAATCAAGGAAGTCGTGTATCTTCTCTACCGAAGAAATCGCATGCCAACGTCTTTATCCAGCGCCAACGGTCGGATCCCGATCTATTGGATTGCTCCCAATCTATCGAGGAAGCTTTGGATCGATCGGTTGATCGATCCAGAGCGCCTCTGTGCTCTCTGGAATTGCCTGGATCGATCGGTCGATCGATCCAGGGCTTATCGCGCAGAATCGCGACTCCCAATCGATCGAGCGATCGATTGGAGGCTCTGAATCGATCGGTCGATGGATCCAGAGCCATTCTGTGCGCGCGACACTTCTCCCCAATCGATCGACTGATCGATTGGGAGGAGGTTTGTCGTGGGGACTCACCCAATCGAGCAGCCGATCGATTGGGCATGAGCCAATCGATCGGCTGATCGATCCAGCTCAAAGTTTTTGCCCAAAACCAAGTCCAAAGTCCCCTAAACCAACATTTGGTCAACCATGACCTGTTGGTACATCATGCCTAGCATCCGGTCACCCTTGACCTACTAGAACTCGCTCACCAAGTGTCCGGTCAATTCCTTTGACCCACTTGGATTTTTCTCCTTGTGCCAAGTATCTGGTCATCCCTTTGACCTACTTGGTCTTTCTAACACCAGATGTCCGATCAGCCTTGATCCATCTGGATTTTCTCGTGTCTGGCTTCACTCACCAGGTCTTTTCCAACTGCCTAGCTTCACTCACTAGGTCTTTCACCTGGCTTCACTCACCAGGATTTCCTTCTGCCTAGCTTCACTCACTAAGTCTTTCCTTCTGCCTGGCTTCACTCACCAGGACTTTCTTCTGCCTAGCTTCACTCACTAGGTCTTTCACCTGGCTTCACTCACCAGGATTTTCCACAACTGCATAGCTTCACTCACTAGAACTTTCCAGTCAAGTATCCAGTCAACCTTGACCTACTTGACTTTCCTTCACAATCTCTCCACATGAACAATCGCACCTGCAATCTCCATGTGTTATCTACATGTATTGTCAAACATCGAAACCCAAACATCAAGACTCGAGCTTGACCCAATTCAAGCTCAATCAACCAGGTCAACCTTGACCTAGGGAATATTGCACCAACAGATTTAACTCTAATCCATACTACCACAACGTGCCACAGGTTTCCTCCACATCAGCGATAAGGTTTGTTGCTGCAGTAGACTTGATGAGGATGTCGTCTACATAAACTTTCACGTTTCGTCCGATTTGCTCCAGGAAGATCTTGTCCATCATCCACTGATAAGTATCTCTTGAGTTGCATAAACCAAACGACATAACTATATAACAGAAAGTACCATCGACTATGATGAAGCTAACTTTCTCCTGATCTTCTTAGGTGAGAGGGATTTGGTGGTATCCTTAATAAGCATCAAGCATACGATCCTCTCGCAGCCCGAGGTTGAGTCCACCATCTAGTCGATCCTTGGTAGTGGGTAGCGGCCTTTAGGGCTAGCTCAGTTGAGGTCTCGGAAGTCGATATAGACCCTCCACTTATTATTAGTTTAAACATCAGGACCACGTTAGAGAGCCAGGGTAGAAATTGTACTTCTCTAACATGTCCTACTTTCAAGAGCTGATGAACTTCAGCTTGGATGATCTTATTTTGTTCGACTGAGAAGTTCCACTTCTTCTGCTTGACCGACCGGGAATCAAGCAGGAGGTGTAGCTTATGCTCAGCTACCTCGGGATTGACTCCCGGTAGCTCCTTGGGGGACCAAACGAAGACGCCCCTGTTGCGTGTTAGACATTCGACCAGATCCATCTTGATTTCGATTAGCAGGTCGCTGGATATGCGGGTGATGCTCTCTGGACGCTCAGGGTAGAGCTAGACCTCCTCCCAGGGGATAGGTTCTTCGGTGATAGGAAGAGGCTCTTTTTGGATGATGTGGATTCCTCTATCCTGGTTTCTTTGAGCCTTATGAGCCTCAACCCTCACCATGTCGATATAACACCTACGAGAGACCAATTGCTCCACTACAAGAAAATCATCATTTAACAACACTCAAACGACAATGGTTTTATACCAAATCATTATTTTTTTACCTTTTAACAACGATTTTAACAAAAACTGTTGTCTTTTAGTAGTTATTTTGGCCTACGACAATGGTTTTTAAAAACCATTGTCTATTTATGCTTTTTTGGGACTATGACAACGGTTTTTAAAAACCGTTGTCTATTTATGCTTTTTTGGGGTTATGACAACGATTTTTAAAGGCTACGACAACAGCTTTTAAAAACTATTGTCTTTGTGTGATTTTTTAGAGATTATGACAACAGTTTTTAAAAATCGTTGTCTATTAAGCATTGTTGAATACTGTTGTTTTTTTTCCTTTGTTATTTTTTCCCCTTCGCCATATTTTGACGTCGTGTTTTTTCTTTCCCTCTCCCCAAAATTTTTTGTTGTCGCATTCTCCTCCTTTACCTTCTCCAACTTACGATCTCTTCACCTACTTTGTGTTTTTCTTTCTTGATCTCTTCACATTGGCGACCCATCTATGTCGGCGAACCCCTCCTCGCCTTCTCTTCTGATCCTCTTCATTTTCGCCTCCGCATCCCATTGATCGATCGCTCCTCCTCTCCTATGCCGTAGAACCCTAATCTCAAGGTAACGTTTACGATTTCTCATGATTTATGTGATTTGTTCGCGCGCATGTGTGTGTGTGTGTGTTTTACTTTTCTGGACAGATCTGATCATCTTTGCTGCAGATCTCACCATGATGAGGGAGAAATCGAAGACTGACGCTTCCAAGAAAATTGATACCAAGTGAGATTTCGTTTCACCTTTTAATGTTCTTAGCAGATCGATCGGTATTGAAAAAGTTTGATTTTGGAGGGATTGGGCGCTTGTTTTCTTCTCTCTAAAGGGTTTTGGTGAAGAAGGGATCGGAATGGGCGGCGAAGAAGCCAAGGAAGTCCAAAGCTGGCAAGGATCCCAACACGCCCAAGAGGCCTCAGAGTGCCTTCTTCGTCTTCATGTGAGATCCTCTCTTATCGGCTCATCGATGTACTTTACCCTTCTTTGTATGTCATTGCTCACTCGATTAGCTCGGCAGGGAAGAATTTCGGAAGATGTTCAAGGAAAAGAACCCTAATAACAAGTCGATCGCAGCGGTTAGTTTTCCTCTTCCTTTCCCCTACAGATCTTTCTACTCCATAACTGATTTTTTTTTCTCTCTTCAATTTTTTACCACCATAATAAACACATCAATTTGATCTGAACAGGTTGCTAGCTGGAGGAGACAAGTGGAAATCTTTGACGAAAGAAGTAAGTAATCAATAGCAACACATGATTTGCTAATTCAATCGAACAACCTTTAACAAACTCTCCTTTGTAGGAGAAAGCTCCATACATAGCCAAGGCAGCAATGTTCAAAGCCGATTATACCAAAACCATGGTTGCCTACAACAAAGGCCAGGTATTGATCACAAACTCACCACTTTTTGTGGAACAACTCCAGTATCGAATCACTTAATCATTCACCTTTATCTGGTTCATAGTTTGGTGGAGGAGGAGGAAGTCGTGCTACTGCCGCAGATGAAGATGAAGAAGAAGAAGGCGAGGAATCCGACAAGTCAAAATCTGAGGTGAATGATGACAATGAGGATGATGAAGAAGAAGAGGTCTGAAATCTAATAATAATAATAATAATAATAAAAAATCTATTTTCCACATTATGTATCTATAAATAAAACATTGTTGAACGATGAACAGGATGAAGAGGATGATGAATAAGGGAATTGCATCTGCAACTCAAGATTATCTCTTTTCCTTTCCGCTTTTTCCCTTGTTGTAGTTTCTATTTGGACCTGAAGAAATTGTAAAAATTATCAACTTTTCATTATCTTCTCTAATGGTAAAAGTTTGTGCTATCATAATGTACTCAACTTTTATCTAACCTGATCTAATCTAGTTCCAATTTATCTTGCTCTAAGTGCAATGACCTTTGATTAAAACAGTGCTTTCAGTCCTTTACAGGAAAGGTAGTGCAGAGGTTTGTCATAATTCTGATTTACTTGAGTGGTTGTTGATTGTCTCAAATAAGGTAGTTTGTTAGGTTTGCTAACCTGATTGTGTCAAACGGTTGACTTTGTTCTAGCTCAACTCATCTTATTCTTATTTAGTTATTATAATTGGTGGAATTCCATCATACATTATGAAAATAATAGATTTGGCTCTATTTTTGGGAATTAATAGATTTAGCATAGTTTCATGCCCAAAATGCTTGTTTATTCTCTTAAATATTACTACTCTGACTTCTTTCCCATGTGAAGATTGCAAGTATGTTCATTATGCAAATATGTTCATATTTATTTGATTACTTATGCAGATTCTCAAGTATGTTTATTATACAAGAATCCAATATTTTTTACACAAGTGAAAAACGAGTACATTGCCTGTCTCAAATCTTTTGATTACCAATCAGAAAAATGCAAGCACCTATCAAAGAAATACTTGCAATGCTGAATGGAAAGGTTAGTTTGCATCTAGTTTAGCTTTTTTTCCTCTTAATGGAACATTCTTGAGATAGAAATGAGTGTAAAATAAGTCTATTAATATCTTAGTTGTCTTGGAAGAAGTCTATTGTGTCACTTGTGTTGGGTTACTGTATAATTTGAATACTTAATTCTATATTTTCCCTCTGCTTGACGTACTAATTGTTCCTCTTTGAAAGTGCCCTTAATCTTAGTCCTTCATCTCCTATTGACTTTATTCACAAATTATTAGTCTTGATGAAGCTCATACCTCTTGGGTTCTTGACAAATTAGTAGATTAGAAATCTTTGTTTTCTTAAACACACTAATGGCTTTAATTTGTTTCTAGAAACTTGATGGCAAAACAAGACCTATTAGAGCTTAGTTTTCATAATGCTACAATAGATTTATTTGAGAAACCCTTGATCCCTCCTTTGAGATAATAATTGTTGATCAAGTTATATTTGCTATTACTTGAATCAGTTGATTAAGGTTGCAAGTTGAGCCTGTACTTTTAATAAGACTAGAAATTTTATCCTTTCAATCAAGTAGTAGCTTCTTGATAGAGTTTATTTAGCATATGAAACTCATTTAAGATTTATGGTTTGTTGTTCAATTTTTTTTTCACCTCATACTTGTTATAATTTTTGGTTTATAATGCATTGAACCTTATTTAACATTGTTTAAATTTTAAAGTGTGTATTTAAATACATATATAAGAAGTAGTCTTATTGAAGAAACTAAAGTGTCAAAGAGGGGCATTATTGCAGTCATTCAAAGGTTTAATATCCAAGTTAGCAATTTGACTCAAATAAGTTTTACAATAGCTTCTTTATATAACTATACTTACATGTTAGATTTCCCCTTAAATTGTTGTCAATCAATAGCTTTTGAAATATTCTATGAACTTATTGAAAAAGTTACTTTGTTGGATGATAGATAATATAGATGGTGAAGCTACCAAATATTTTAGCTTGATTTTGTTTGCAAACTGTATTGCATGTGTATTGTGGCATCTGGTAGAATTTGCATTTTTGGTACTCCACACTCAATCAAGAATTGGTACAATAGCATGTTCTAATTTTTATGTACTAGGAGAAAATTACTTAGCATATTAGTTTCTTTGGTATATCCTATGAAATGCTCAGTCCTTATTTAGTCAGAAGCTGCTTTTTTATGATATTTTTGATACATATACCTACCTAGTTTTCCACGCAACATTAGATTCTGGTTTAATACATACACAGAGATTGCTCATTTATCAAATCATTGCATATTTCTTTAACTCTAATAAGACATTGACGGTGCATGTATTGGCACAACTTTTCCTCACCTGTGTCTGATGACATTCCCTTTAGCAAAATCATCAGCAAACTTAGTGTGTTTTCCTACATGCTATTTTAAGTTTTCTAATGTAATTGTGTTGAACTCTCTGAAACAGGGAGTGAAGAGTTACTTTGTGAAGTTGATGAGGACTACATATTAAGGACTGGATTTATTATGAAACTAATGATCAACAATATTGGAAAAGGCTGACATTGAAGAATCAACAAGTGAGAAAGAGGAGTCCAATGAAATCCTACAAGTTGAAGATTGTGATGGGACTTGGGTTGATAATAATTAAATACAATCCTACTTGGCATGAACCACCATCACAAGTGTCTAGTCTTTTAGTTATTGTTCATTAGTTGTAAATGGAGTTTATTTGCTTATTTGTATTGAGATAAATTTTATTTGAATATGAGACATGTTTCTTCTTTTGTGATTGTAATTCTTGTATAAGTAACATTTTGAATGGCATTGATGTGGATAATATTCATTCTTTTGTGATTATGATTCTTTATTATATATATATATATATATATATATATATATATATATATATATATATATATATTAGTATTAAAATAAAATAATTTAAAAGACAATGGTTTAAAACCGTTGTTGTTGTCTATCGTCCTCAAAGACAACGGTTAAAAATCATTGTCGTAGCCCCAAAAAATGTTATAACTAGCAGTGTTATTAAAAGTACTCTAAACAATAACAGTTTTAAATCGTTGTCTTTTCATTCAAAGACAACGATTTTAAACCGTTGCAAAACTGTTGTTATTTCATTCAAAGGCAATGGTTTAAAACCGTTGTCGTAACCCCCACTTTTAACAACACAGTCAATTACAACAATTTTAAAGGGCCTACGACAACGGATAAAATTCGTTGTCTTTTAACATTTTTGTTGTAGTGCTCACCTCTGACTTCTCCGACCTGGTCTCCCATAGAGAATTTAATCTTCTGATGGAAGGTGGAGGCTGTCGCTCGGAACTCGTGCAGTCCAGGTCTTCCCAGGATGACGTTGTAGGAGGATGGAGAATCCACTACGATGAAAGTGCTCCTCTATGTCCTCACTAATGGTTCGCTACCTAAAGATATGGCTAGTTTAATTTGACTCATTGGTCGTACTTCATTTCTAGTGAACCCATACAAGGAAGTAGCTATGGGTTAGAGCTCACTAGCGTCGATCTGCATGCCTTCGAATGTATTTTTGAATAGCACGTTGATAGAGCTTCAAGTGTCAATGAAAACTTTGGCCATGTGGCTGTTGGTGATGACGGCTTTGATTATATAGGCATCATCATGAGGGAGCTCCACTCCCTCTAAGTCTTGCGGCCCAAAGATGATTACTGACCCTGTAGCTTGTTCTCGGCTGCATCCTACCATATGTACCTTCAAGCGGTGTTCATGAGATTTCCAGGCCCTGGCAGAATCTCCATCCACTGGCCTTCCAGAGATCATGTCGATCTCCTAGATGATGACATTTCCCCTATTCTCCTCCTCAAGGGATTCCATCGGCTCTTTGCCCTGACCTGGCTGCTGGGTTCCCTAAGTTGCATTTTCGGGCAGGGGTTTACCTGATTGCCTTGTGGCAGTAGGGGAGTTGGCTAACAGCTTCTGAAGCTTGGGCATGATCTCAGGTGGAGGCAGACCCAATTTAGCTGCCCTCCGAGAATCTCAGGCGAACTGGATGCAATCTCCAATGGAATGGGTGTGTGACCTATGGTAGGTGTAATAACGGGGCCCCCACTGACTAGGTCTGGGGGCTTGGATAGTTTAGACTAGTTGTGCCGCCCTGGATTCCTGACCGGGCAAATATCCTGGTCAAGTGTCCTTGGAGCGAGGAAAGGGTTGAGCTGGAGGTTGGGGCGGCCTTTTCTCTGATTTGTTGGCAGGAGCAGGCACCTTGTCTGCTTTCCTCTGGGCCACCTGGGATTCTTCTACATTAATGTAGTTGGCTGCCTTCCCCAGCTTCTCATCAAAATTCTTCATAGGCTCTCGGATGAGGGTTTGAAAGAACTCCCCTTCCACCAGACCATGGAAGAAGATGCTCATCAAAATCTCCGAGGTAGTGGGCGGGACATCCTAAACTACATGGTTGAAGCATTTTATGTAACTTCTCAAGGGCTCTGCAGACCCTTGCTTGAGGGCGAAGATACAGTGGTCTATCTTCTGATACTTCCTACTATTGGCGAAATGGTGCAGGAAAGCGTTCTTGAAGTCTTGAAAATAGGTGATGGATCCATTCAGCAATCCATCGAACCACTTTTGTGTCAAGTCAAACAGAGTGTTTAAGAACACTCGGCACTTGATAGCATCATTATATTGGTGCAGCAACACAGCGTTCTCAAATTTTTGGAGATGATCCTCTGGGTCCTTGCTACCATCGTATTCCCCAATAGCTGGAGGCTTGTACCCCTTCGGTAGCTTCTCCTCAAATACCCTTAAAGAGAAGGGCACTTCTCCTCAGGTATCTCCCTCGGCTCCTTCCGGAGGACTATAGCTTTCCTCTTCTACGGATCTCTAGGCGGGGAACTCTCGATCGTGGAGGCCTAGTGCTGCTCTTTTTTGTTATAATAGTCCGAGCCCTTGTTATAATAATCCGGGCAGGGCTGGTGATAAAAGGCTTGGGGGAAAGTCTCGGGTTGTTTCCTCTTAGACCCCTATCAGAAACATGTGTTTGGTTCTTTGAAACTGCAGACATCTTATATGGTTGTGAAGAAGTAGTATGTTTTTGGAAGCCGCTCGCCTCTTGGCCTCCTTGAACAGTTCGTACTCTCCTGTTGTCATAGTGACGTTGATCTTTCCGATATCCTCCATCGTCACGCTCCAGAACAGGTGAAGGAAGTTCCTACAGACGGTACCAAATTGATCATGTCTGGAATCTGAGTCAGACGGAGGCTGGCTAAGATGGCGTCGATGTTGACGGAGAGACGACTTGGGCATACCTAACGTATGTACCCCGGAAACACGAACCCCCACATGGAGCTCAAGGACAGTGGTGATGAGACTGACGGTACTTAGGCTCTACGCACACTCAGACAAGCACACGGAATGTTAGAGACCAGAAATCAGGGAAAAAGTCCTCGGCGTAGACCCTCAGACGCTCAAGTCAGGTACTTTTTCCCTAGAAGAACAGTGTATGAAGGAAAAAATTTGTAGAAGATGAGTGGGAATGTACGCGTACTTGCTCAATGGAGAGAACTTCTCTTTTTATATGATAATGCGTACCTCTGGAGCCTGACCCATGTCAGAGAATGTCGGATGTCAAGATCTGTCAAGTGATGGAGGGCACCTGGTGCCCTCTCATTGGTTGAAAGAATGTTCCATTCTCAGGGAATGGCCGACCACTGGAATATTTCCTGGTTGATAACAGTTATTCTTTGATAGGCAGTTACGATTCCTTGACATTGTTTGTCGCTTAGTGCTTTCTGTCCCACCCGAGTTTAGCTATGGACAGCTCAGGATGACCGTTGGGATGTGCCAACTGACTCGAGTCTTGATGAGGGAGACGAACTGTGGCAAGGGTCCCATCTTTAACGCTTGGATCATTAAAGGGTCGACCAGGAGTTGTCTTACTGAAAGTACCAAGCCTGGCTATGCGACCCGAGCTGAGGAACCCCAACCAGTTTGAGCAAGTCAGGCATTACTCCAGGATGCATCTTATGTCTCATATCTAGGACCCTGATCTGTCTATACGTGACCAGGAATTATGCGGTTGATGACGTTAGGCGGTCTAACTCCTTCTTTTCCCTCCTGACTGCTGACTGCTACGTCCCTTTGACTTCTGACTATCACATCTCCTTGACTTTGAACTGTCCTTGACTGTCACGTCCCCTTGACTTCTAGCTATCTAGTCTTATCAGACCCCACCTTTGTGCATCGTATCATATTACAATAGTTATTATCAAATTAGTTAACATAAAATATTTTTATTTTTTAAATTTTACTAATAAATAAGTGAAGTTTGATAAAGATAAAATTATTACTATGTGACCTAATTTGTCATTCCTTCCAATTACATAAATAATTATTGACAATATATGAAACTATCCTTTTAAATTTTACTAATAAAATTAAATATTCCTAATAATATTTATTTTTTAAAAACATCAAGAATGGTTGAGGCAAAGTTATCCCTATTATAATCATGTGTAAATGACCTTTATCTCTTAATAAAGAAGTGTCTAAGAATAAAATTTTATCTCAATATTTTTTACCATGAATTCAAAAAGGCATAGGATTTTGCTTTATAACAAAAATAATTAATCATAAATCTAATTATCATTTTTCAGGCACTACTATAAGTCAAATTTGATCCTGCCTTTAATTTATTTCTAGAGGCAAATCCTTTTAAAAAAACTATATTTTTTGTTGTTAATTGGTTGTTTTCCTATCTACCAGGAGAAGATGGAACTGTATTTGAATCTCGTCGCCGATGACTCGTCGTAGTCGTCGAACGGCCTGATGAAGGCGGAGTTCATCTGCCACACCTTGAGCGACTTGCAGGTGACGCCGCCGCCGGTGGCGTTGTTGAACAGGAACACCCTCGATACGCCCTGCATTACCCTCGTCGGGTACACCCGCGACGTGATGCACCTTCTCCCTCCCTGTGCGAAGCTCTCCACGATGGAGTGATCCACCTGAACAGATCCATGATTCCTAAACTCAATATTCATTTCCAAATCGTAATCAACGACAATCATAACTGCGTCAAGCTAAGCACCAGTATGCGAACGGATAAGGTTTCGCCTTCCAGCACGGGGACTATGCTTCCGGCCACTCTCTTCACGGTGTCGCTGGCTTCCGACGACCTCAGCTCGTCTTGGCAGAAATGGGTGGCCATGCGGCCGTCGGCTCCGTTGCCGATGTAGAAGTAAACTGCGGTCTGCTCCGATAGCTCCTGGTCGGCCAACACGAGCAAGCCGAACGGCCCGAGCAGTCCCCTGGCGGCGGAGCCGCCGCTGTTGCTGCAGCTGTACCCGCCGAGGTCGGATTCGTTCGCTTTCGCCAGCGCCGGTTCTCTGACCGCAAACTCCGCCACGATGTCCAGCT
Organism: Zingiber officinale; assembly: GCF_018446385.1. Classification (NCBI taxonomy): domain Eukaryota; kingdom Viridiplantae; phylum Streptophyta; class Magnoliopsida; order Zingiberales; family Zingiberaceae; genus Zingiber; species Zingiber officinale. The sequence continues at coordinate 120,499,672 of NC_055989.1, forward strand.
ATTTCAAACACCATTGATTTAATTAACGCTACACTCCATGGGAAAAAAAAAGAATCTAGCTAATGGATAATTAGAGCCGACCTGGGTGGCTGTGGAGCCAACATCCAAGGGGATGACGGAGCCGGCGGCGAGTTCGAGGCTGCCAAACTCTTTTCCGGCGAGCCTCAGCGTGTCCACCTCGGAGACCGGCCACTGGAGGAGGTTGCTGCCCGTCTTCTGGTCAAAGAGCACCGTTCTGGGGATGCTCTGCAAGTAAATTGCATGCACGTTGACTTAGAAATCCTAGAACTCGCACTAAAAATGGGAGAGGAGGTACCATGAGGGAAGCCCAGCCCTTGGCGGCGTCGGCGCGCTCGCTGTCGGACTCGCTGATCCAACCCAGCAGGATTCGGCGCTTCATCACGGGGTCGAAGAACGTCTTGGAGGCGTAGAACCTGCCGTAGTCGTAGCGCAGGCCGATGCCGACGTCCTTCTCCGGGTCGTCAGGCACCCACTCGTTCTTCTTGGCGTCGTACGTGCCGATGGCGTAGTAATCGTTCCGGTCGTCGTCCAGGCTGACCTTAAGCACGTGCTTCACAAAGTCTCCCGCCGGCTCCGACGTGTCCAGCCCCGTCTCCTCCTCCGTCGCCACTGGGAAGAAGTCCACGCACTCCCACATCCCCGTGCCCTCCACCGCGTGCAGCAAGTCGGGCAGCAGTTCGAACCGCAGGAAGTCCGCCGTCTTGTAGACCAGCACGATCCCGGCGTGCCGCTGAGCGTCGTTCTTGGACCCAATTGCGACGAGCCACGCGTCCTCAGAGGCCACGTACCAGGCCGTGGTGGGGTCGCGGAAGTCCTTCACGTTGACTCCCTGCGGCGGGACGACCACGGGGTTCGCCTCGGACTTGACCCAGGCGAGCAGGAGCGGGTCGGACGGGTCGGCCGGGAAGGCGAGGTTCTGAACCTGGACCCACTCGGTGGTGGCGCCGGTGTAGAGCATGGCGAGGCGCCCGTCGGGGAGGATGGTGGCGGATCCGGTCCATGCGCCGTTAGCATCGTACCAGCGGTCGGGGACCATGGCCAGCGGCAGGTGGAGCCACCGGACCAGGTCCTTGGACACGGCGTGGCCCCACGATATGTTCCCCCACACCGCCGCCTCCGGGTTGTACTGGTAGAACAGGTGATACCATCCCTTGTAGTACATCGGCCCTGAATCATAACATATATATCATCATGTGTATCTCCTCCGGACTCAACATCAAATCTAATCTCGATTCGAAGTTGAAAACGACTCACCATTAGGATCTGATGATCGATCCACATTTCATGCAAAAAATATAAAATAAAAATGATTGCGTCAGATCAAATTATTAAGAAAGATATGGAGATTGGAACAATCGATCGATCGATCGGAATTATTAACCATTCATCCAGTTCTTCTCGGGCTGGAAGTGGAAGGCAGTGCGTTGCCAGCGGAGCATGCTGTCGGACCAGCGGAAGGAGTGGCTGGAGAAGAGGCGTGACGCGGTGGACTTCTCGGAGACTCCCCGCGCCGGGCCGCGGGACAGGGGGAGGCTGCGAGCTTGCTCTGTTCTTCGGGCACCATGGATGGCGGCCGGGGCCGACGACCGAGCTGGCCTTCCGGCGCCGTCGTATGCGAGGGCGAGGAGGCAGAGGATTAGCACCGCGGCCGCTTCGACGGAAAGCCTCCGGAATTGCGTCTTGTTGGTGGGCGACGGAGGAGCAGTAGGGTTGGGGTGGAGAAGAGGTGGGTAGGAGGAGGAGGCGTCCATGGGAGGGTGGTGCAAGCATGGAAGATGTGTTATTCGTGTGATGGCGAATTAAATAGGAAGGAAAAGAGAGAGTGAGGCAGGCAGATGTGGGTGTGGTGAAGTCGATCAACATTTTGCTCCGATGTCTACCATTTGTGCGGTGGGGAGGAGATCGCGAGTGGTGTCGTGGGATGGTATTCACATGCACTCACCCGACTGAGCCCGCCTAGTCTACTCATACTAACTCTGACCTGAATTGCATGTCCGGTTTGGCAGAGAGGCTCAGCCCGCATGCATGTTCTAAATTAAGGCATTCTGAGTGCGATCTAAGTTTGACATAACCTGCATGCTGAGCTGAGCCCGCGATGAGAACAGTCGAGGGGCATTCGTAACAGACATAACTTGGAAAAGCACCCAACGATCTTATTTCAAATAGAATGACTAATTTAAGATTATTTTGTTAAACTTTAAATTTAAATTTATTAAATTAACATTAAAAAATTATAAAAACATCCATATTGATATTGATGTGTGAGTGTTATAACACTCAAATGGTATTACAACCTAATGGGTATTATAACACTTATACACGTGTAAACGTTAAATTTTTTGAAAACATTTATTCGGGCGTGTACGTATAGATGCCAGACACAAAGGTATAGTTATTTTATTAAAAGTGTATTTATTTATTTAATATAAAATAAAAATAAAGATGAATGGGTGGATAGTAAATAATGAATGTTAATATTAAAATAAATATAAATATGTGTTAATAAAAGAGAAATATTAATATAATATATGTGAGGTGTGAGTCCTGTACATATTAACGTTCAAATTCATATGGTGATCTTGCTTTTCAATTTTAACGTAAAAAAAAAAAATCCTAATTGAAAAACTTTCCAGGTGAGTTGCTTTTCAGTTTTATGTTACCTAATGAGCAGACATATTTATTAATCGATTTGCAGATCATTTTTGTTATTATTATTTTATGAGCAATGATATGCTGAAAGAAAAAAACTTAAGGAAAAGTTCAAAGATAGATACATAAAGTCATGATCCACCATTTTACTTTTTGTGGGCTCCATCACTTTATGTGTCTATCCTTGAACTTTTCCTTAAGTTTTTTTTCTTGAGCATATCATTTTTCTTATTTTATCTTTGTCCAAATCGAGCAAAAAAATCATTTTCCTAATGCAATCATGGACAGCAACCGCGGAGCAACCACTGGCCTCGAGAGATCGATGGCCCGAGTGCCCATGGTCAGTGGCTCCACACGATCGGTGGCCCCGCGTGAGGTCATCTCATGCGGGGTACGCTACCTCGTGCGGGATTGTATTTTTTTCTTAATTTTGTTCCATTTTAGCTTTCTTTCTATAGAGAGTTCTTTACCCTCGCCTTTCTCTAAAACGACGCACATGAGGTCGCTTTGAAAAAAATTATGAAAAAAGAGGAGAATCTTTACGTGAAGAAAAAGAAAATAAAAATAAAATACTCTACTTGTTTTATTCATGAAAAAGATACATATTTATATATTTATTGGATAAGCACTAATAATTTAGATTTTTTTTTAATTCTATCTCCACAAGACTCTTATCCTTGTCATGACACCTCATCAAATTATATTCTATCACAAACTCTCATCAATAATTGTCACCTCATCACTCTATCTTCATAAACTTTTATCAACAACTTTTATCTCTAAAAATAAAATTTAATTCCCAACACCCCTCTTAAACTTGATTTTGTAACTCCAAGCAAATATCTCATTTTGATGAAGTCTTCAAATTTGAGTGGCTTTGTAAAGATGTCAACAACTTGATATTTAGTCTTTATATAGACTAGCTCTACATCTTTGTTTTTCACATGTTCGCGAATAGAATAAAAGCGAACATCAATATGCTTACTTCTTTGATGATATACAAGATTCTTCCCCAATGTAATTATCGATTTGTTATCAATGTAAATTTGAGTTGCTTCATTTTGTTCAAATTTTATCTCTTTTAGCAAGCTTCTTAGCCATATAGCATGACTAACACATGAGGATGCCACAATGCACTATGCTTCACAAGTGGAAAGAGTAACAATAGGTTATTTTTTTGACATCCAAGAAAATATCGTATCTCCAACGAAGAATGCAAAGCCGAAAGTGCTTCTCCGGTCATCACAGTCTCCATCCCAATCACTATCCAAATATCCAACAAGTTAAAAATTGTTAGAGTGAAAATAAAATAGTCCGTGATTTATAGTACCTCGAACATAACGAAGGATTCACTTGGTTGTCTTCCAATGAGTCTCTTTAGGCTCCTCCATGAACTTGCTTACAAGACCGACTCCATATATTATATCCAGTGGAGTGCAAGTTAGGTACTGCAAGCTTCTCACCAAGCTTTTGAAACGTGTGGGATCAACCATCTTTCCTTCGTCACTCTTTGATAGTTTTGTTCCGCAACCCACCTGTGTGTTAATTGGATTACAATAATCCATTCTAAATCTTTTGAGGACCTCCTTTGCATATTGTTCTTGAGTCATAAATATGTCATCAACTTCTTGTTTCACCTCCAAGTCGAGAAAGTAGGACATAAGTCTCATATCGATCATATCAAATGCTTTTGCCATAGCTTCCTTTAAAAGTGTTATCATTTGAGGTGAACTTCCTGTCAAGATTAGATCATCTACATATAATGATACCAATAAAATGTTATCATTATCTACTCTTACATAAAGAGCATGCTCATAAGGGCATTGCATAAAGTCATTTTCTTTGAAGTATGCATCAATTCTTGAATTTCATGCTCTCGGTGTTTGCTTCAAGTCATAGAGAGCTTTCTTCAATTTCAACACTTTTCTTTCTTGTCTCCTCTTGATGTAGCCAGTCGGTTATTCAATATAGACTTCTTCTAAGTAGCCATTAAGAAATATTGATTTGACATCAAACTGAAATATTTACCACTTTAGTTGAGCGGCTAAAGAGATTATCAACCTTATAGTCTCCATTCGGGAAACGGGAACAAATACTTCTTCGTAGTCAATGTTGACCTTTTGTTTGTAGCCTTTTACCACAAATCGCGCTTTGTACTTTTCTATTTCTCCTTGAGCATTTTTCTTCACTTTATAAACCCACTTCATGCCAATGGGTTTGTGGCCATCGGGCAAAGTAGTAAGATGTCAAGTTTCATTCTTCTCAATTGCCTTCATCTCTTCATCCATGGCTTTTTTCCATTTGCTATCTTTAATAGCTTCTTCAAAAGATACAATTTCTTCATTAGCATAAAGGCAAATGAGATTAAGTAGAGTTGTCACCTTATATAATTCTTGAAGACTCCTTGTCTTTTGTGGTGGAGGATTTTCTTCATCCGAGGATGATGAAGAAGTAGGCGACGGTGGTGGAGTTGGTTCTTTCTCCTTCACTTGTTCTTCTTCTTGAATCATGACCATATTAGTGCTCTAATTCCAAGCACCATCTTCTTGAAATTCAACATCTCTACTTATGATAACTATTCTGTTCACTGGATTATAGAGTCTGTAAGCCTTCGATCTTGTATCATAGCCAATGAAAATGCAAGGTAAGCTTTTGTCATCAAGCTTCGTTCTTCTTTGATCCAGAATGTGTGCATAGGTAATACACCCAAAAATCTTCATATGAGATACACATGGCTTGCATTCAGTCCATGCTTCTTGAGGTGTAATTCCTTCTAGATTCCTTGTAGGAGATCTATTTAGCAAATACACCGCACAGTTTACGGCTTTGGCTCAAAATTCTTTAGGCACTTCTTTTGTTTTTAGTATACTTCGAACCATGTCAAAAATAGTTCGGTTCTTCCTTTCAGTAACTCCATTTTATTGAGGGGAGTAAGGTGCTATTAAAGGCTTCCAGATACCATGATTTTTCCAGAAATTTTCAAATTCTTTTGAGATGAATTCACCACCACGATCTGACCGCATTGCCTTGATAGTATAGTCGAATTGATTTTCTACCAATCCTTTGAATTCCTTGAATTTCTCAAAAGCATCGTCTTTATTTATCAAAAGATAAACCCAAGTTTTTCTGCTGAAATCATCAATAAATGTTAGAAAATATCGATGACCTCCAAAGGAGGTCGGAGTGATTGACCAACATATGTCTGTATGAATGAGTTCAAGAGGCTTCTTAGCTCGGTTATGCGATTCATTTGGAAAACTTGCTCTAGGGTGTTTGCCAAGAACACACCCTTCACAAATATCATCTTGGGTATTAATATGAGGAAGACCATTCACCATTCCTTTGGTTGAGAAAAACTTTAGAGCTCTGAAGTTCACATGCCCATACCTCATATGCCATAGCCATGTACTATTATTTATGCATGTACTTAAACATTTTGCAATAATATGCTTAATATCGAGAGAAAACATCCTTTTTTTTTAGACATAGGAATATGAGCAATAAGTTTGCTTTGCTTTCTCAAACGAAG